>NC_059102.1:221275465-221875465 GCF_020740685.1 Jaculus jaculus
ACCTGTTTACATGGTACCTCCTTCCTCCCTCCTTCCTTCTGTCATAGACCTTTCTTCCTTTCTCCCTCCCTCCTACACAGTTTCTCTCCTTCCTTCCTTCTTTGCTTTGTCTCATCCTTCCTCCCTCTTCTTTCCTTCCCTATCACTACCCCTTCCTCCCTTCTTTCTCTGCTCCTTCTTCCCTTCCCCTTCCTCTCGCCCTTTCTCTACTTTCTTCCCTTCATCCTTCCTTACCTTTTATTCCATCTCCTCTCTTCCCTTCTGCTTTCTGCTTCCTTCCTTCGTTTCTCCCTTCTTTTCTCTCTCCTGTCCTCCCCCTCCCTGTTTTATCTGTCTGCTCCGTATGCACTTCTTTTTGCATTTCTGTGTCTACACGTTTGCATATGTGCTCATGCATTCCACGGTGTGTGCATGGAAGTCAGAGGACAACTTTCGGGACTGTCCCCACTGTCCCATTTACCTCCTTTGAAGCAGGGTTTCCCTCAGTCTCACTCTGATGATATGCTTTGTGATGCACTTACTGAGAGCTTCAGGAACTTCTCCTGTCTCCATGTACCATCTCACCATCAGAATACTGGGATTATAGAAGCCCACCACAGCATCTAGCTTCTTATGTGAGGTCTGCATATTGAACTTGGGTACTCAGACATAAGTGGTGAGTGCTTTATCCATGTGCCATGCCCCCAGGTCTCTACTCTGCATTTTAAGACCTTCTGCTTTCTCTGCTCTTTAGGAAATTAGCATGTTCTAAGAATAAAGCACCTCACAAGTTTCCCTAAGATTGATAACTGTCACTCCTTCTTACCCATCAGCTGTGGCACCACTTCTGCCTCCTTTGTCCCTTTATTACTTCCATTGAAGTACAGTAGGTGCTACAGAAGGTCTCTGTTGGCTTGGGAAGTATAACTGGGCCCTACCGTTGCAGGCTTTGGGAGATCTGTGCGGATATTCTTAGCCGACTCGCAGGGCTTCCACAAATTCATGGCCACAGATCTGCAGCATGAGGACGTGGTAGAGTCGGCGGTTTGGGGTCCTGAGAACAATGTGATCATCACTGGGTCCCGGGATGCACTCATTCAGGTGAGGCTAGATCCAATGCCCTGCCCTCTTCTCAGCCTGTGCAGCAGAATGCTGTAATTCCTTAGGCTCTTTTGTTTGTACCACACAGAAAGGTACCACAGTAAGTTCAGACCAAAATAGGGCAGCATGTTGGAAATTATTAAAATGTTCCATAAAGGAGGCAATGTTCACAACTGGACATGAAGAATCAGGAAGACTGTGGCCTTCAGAATGGAGCTCTATAGGGGAGGAAACTTAATGAGTTAAAAGTCATCAAAGGTGGTAAGAAAATCACATAGCTAGCACCAGTTCCCTAGTAACTTGTCTAATGAGCTCTCTTATAGTCTGAAGAGATTACTAAAATTCTCAGAGAGCTCATTTTTTACAGAATTTAAATATAAAGCAAGGTCTAGAGAAATGGCTTAGTGGTTAAGGCACTTGCCTGCAAAGCCAAAGGACCCAGGTTCAATTCCCCAGGACCCACATAAGCCAGATGCACAAGGTGGTAGATGCGTCTGGAGTTCATTTGCAATGGCTGGAGGCCCTGGAGCACCCATTTTACCTCTCTCTCTCTCTCTCATTCCCTCTCTCTCAAATAAATAGAAATAATAAAGCATTTTAAATATAAAGCAATATATGTGACATGCAACAGGTACTATTACATTTTCTGTACCACATTGGAATATGTGAGGCTGAGAACTTAAAGGTTTATCTAGCTGATAGTTTGGGGGGTGGGACATCCAAACATCTTGGGGCCAGCTCTGTTGAGGCCTCTGTCTACATCATATCATGGAAGATGGTTGGGAGTCTGTGAGAAAGGGAGAGATCATATGTAGGGACAGGAAAACAGAAAGGGAGAGGCCAATCTTGCTCATTTATCACAGCACCCTCTCCTGGGAACTAATGAGAATCCTATGAGAGCTACTTAATCCTTTCTCTTTTTTAATGTTTTTTTTTTTTGTTTTTTGATACACTGTCTCATGTAACCCAAGCTGGTCTCAAACTTACTAAGTAGCCAAGGCTGACCTTGAACTCCTGATCTTCCTACTTCATCTCCTGAGTTCTGAGATGAGAGGCGTGCACCTGAGTACCCTATCTGAGGACAGCATGCCAAGTAACTCCATCACACACTACTAGGCTCCATCTCTTAAGGGTCCTGGGACCACTCACATCATACCTGGGACCAAGTATCCAACACATATATCCCTTGGGAAAGAGACAACAACATATCCATGGCTATAAAGTCAGGCGTAGTAACACATGTCTGTTATACCAGCTTATGGGAGGTAGATGCAGTTGGATCTCCTAGGGGTTAATGCCATGCTTAGCTAAATTTGAGTCAGCCTGGGATACATGACAAACAACAATAAAAAATAGAAAAATAAAAATAAAAAGTAGGCCATCCAAAAATACATATCTATGAATTATGAATTGATGAACATGACATGTTTTTGTGATAACATTTTAATGAAACCAAAGAAAAAGTATGAATATATGAAAATATACATTCATTGTGGCATTTTTTTCAAAGTGGTTTACAGAGACAGCTAAACTGTCTCATTTGATTCTGAATTCTCACAGTTGTTATGACATCACACATCATACAGCTTATGGAAAATTCTATTGTTTACTCATGCAAAGAACACCACAGGAAAGACTATCTTAGAATTATTATAAAAATAGGGCTGGGAAGGTGGCTCAGTTGGCAAAGCTTCTGCTTTGCAAGCAAGATGACCTGAATTCATATCCCAGCACTCACATCCAGTGTTGGGTATGGTGGCACACACTTGTAATCCTAGCCCTCAGGAGGTGGGCACAAGTGATCCCTGAGGAAGCTGTCTAGCTAGACTAGCTGATTCCACAAGCTCTGGGTTCATTGAGAGACCTGGTCTCAATAATAAGGTGGAGAGCAATTGAGGGAGACTCCCGACTTCAGCCTCCACATTCATGTGCACACATGTGCATACACACACATGCACATCACACATATACACACAAGGTCTGAGGTGACCCGGGGAGATGCTTCAGTGGTCAAAGCACTTGCAGTATGAGAGTGAGTACCTGAGTTTGGAGCCTCAGTGTCCATGTAAAAGCTGGATGCAATAGTGTCTATCTATAATCCCAGCCTTCATATGGTGGGAAGGGAGCAGAGACAAGAGAATCCTGGGTGCTTGCAGGCCAGCTAGCATGGTGTATGCAATGGAGAACAACAGAGGCCCTTCCTCAAACAAGGTAGAAGTGAAGGCCAGCCATCACTTGAGGTGGTCCTCTGACCTCTACATGTGCTGTCTGGCATACACATGCCCATACTCACAGACACGTGAACATGTGCATGCAAACATCCAGATTAAGTAAAATTGGAAACACCCTTTATGACTTGCTATGGGTGCCGAAAGATAAGGTATAGGAAGGTTTAAGGGCTTGGCAAGATGTGAGAACCTCTGAATCACAGCCTAAATGTTCAACTTAGGTGGATAAATGGATTTACATGTTTCCCATGTGCAGTGGTCTAAAAAAGGACTCAGACAAGTCCCACTGTTCTCTACCCTCAGGTGTGGAGTCTGTCAGAACAGGGGACCCTTCTGGATGTCCTGGAAGGTGTTGGGGGCCCTGTAAGTCTGCTAACACGGGGTGGGACTTTGATGGCATCTGCATCCTGGAAGTCTTCATCTTTCAAAGTCTGGGATCTCAGCTACATTCAGAAGCCTCGGCCTTCTACTCCATTTCTGGATCGGACTGGCCTCACAGCAGTGTCCCACAATGGAAGCTATGTCTATTTCCCCAAAAGTGGGGACAAAACCAAAGTCACAATTTGGAATGTGGTAGAAGGTTTGTAAGAGATGAATACAGTTGTCTATGTGGGTAAGAATGGAAGCCCTGCCTTAGCAGAGGCTGGTAGGATGTGTCTCATGTTTAATCACAAACACTCATGGTTCTAGAGGCTAGAAGTGCTGGCTCACCTGAGGTCTGGTGAGGTCTCACTTCCAGATGCATACATGATATCCTTTTCCTGTATCCTCATAGGATTGGACCGAAGGCAGCTCTTGGGAGTGTTTTTATTTTATTTATCTATTTTTGGTTTTTTGAAGTAGAGAGAGAGAGAATGGGCACACCAGGACCTCTGGCCACTGTAAACAAACTCCAGATGCATCTGACTTAACATGAGTACTGGGGAACCAAACCCAGGCTATCAGCCTTTGTAAGCAAGTTCCTTTAACCACTGAGAAATCTCTAGCCCCAGGAGTGTTTTGTTTTCTTTTTTCTTTCTTTCTTTTTTTTTTTTGGTTGTTCGAGGTAGGGTCTCACTCTAGCCCAGGCTGACCTGGAATTCACTATGGAGTCTCAGGGTGGCCTTGAACTCATGGCAATCCTCCTACCTCTGTCTCCTGAGTGCTGGGATTAAAGGCATGCACCACCATGCCTAGCTATTTTTTTTTAATAAAGGCACTAGCCAGGCATGGTGGCGCATGCCTTTAATCTCAGCACTGGGAGATAAAGGTAAGAGGATCATTGTGAGTATAAAGTCAGCCTGAGACTACGTAGTGACTTTTCCAGGTCAGCCTGGGCTAGAGTGAGACCCTACTTCAATAAATAAATAAGTTAATTAATTTTTAAAAATACTGAGGTAGGAGGATCACCATGAGTTTGAGGCCAGCCTGAAACTACATAGTGAATTCAGGGTTAGTCTGGGCTAGAGGGAGACTAACTAAAAAAAGAAGAAGGCAGCACTAATCCCTTTCCTGAGGATTCTATCTTTGTAACCTAATCACCTCCCAAGACCCCACTCCCCAATATGATCACATTGAAGATGAAGTTTCAACATCTGAATTTGGTTGGGGGGGGGGCACAAAATTCAGTCCATAACAATCAAGCTAGCTAGCTAGCTTGCTTGCTTGCTTGCTTGCTTGCTTTCTTTCTTTCTTTCTTTCTTTCTTTCTTTCTTTCTTTCTTTCTTTCTTTCTTTCTTTTTTTTTTGGTAGGGTCTCACTATAGCCCAGGCTGACCTGGAACTCACTTTGTAGTTCCAGGCTGGCCTCAAACTCACAGTGATCCATCCTACCTCTACTAGGATTAAAGGCATGTGCCACCATGCCTGGCGGCAGTCAGGGTTTCTAAAGGACAAGTCCGTGATAATGTAAGAGAGGTCACGTAAGACCTCAGACTCTGAGAAGGGTTTGACTGATTCTCTGAGGGACATGGAATGCCCATTAAAGGGTTAAATAGGGCACTGAGGTGATATGATCTTCACTTTAAATAGCTCAGACTAGAAGTTGTGTTGGTAGTATTTGCCTGAAATTCTAGGTACTTGGGAGACTGAGGCAAGAGACCAGACTGGACAACTTAGGCAGAGCCTGTGTCCCATGATCTTCCTGAGGAGTCTATTTTATTCACCCCAGACAGAGCACACCATGACAAATTAAAGAAAGGACTCTGTGCAAGCCCAGCATGGTGAACCAATAGGTTTCTAGGGGTTACTTAACGAAGATGGGCAGACTCACAAAAGCTGCATCCTTGGAACTCCCTGCCCAAGTTTCAGGCAGCTCCACCAGAGAATCTCCTTCTCCCAGCAATTGCTGACTGCTTCGGTAACCTTAGTGAAGAGTCCTCATGGGTCTTGTTTCTGTGTTTCATAAGGCTGGGAGCCTCCATCTGGAGGGAACAGCTATATAATGCCCTGTCTCAAAATAAAATTCATACAAGAGCCAGTATGTTACCAGTGGTGAGACATGGCTGAGGAGAATGGAAAGAGGCTCCACCCTTGCATTTACATGTGTGTGTGTGAGGCCCTAGTCAGCCCCCTAATGTCTGCTGAGCATGCAAGAGGCCCTGGGTTCCCAGGGCCTCCTGGAGGCCCCTGGTTTCTATCCTCACCTTGGTAGTAGAGTGGTGTAATCAGGAAAACTTACACTAACCAGGTTGAATTTCATGGGTCAGGATGCTTTAAAATAACAAATCTAGGTGCCTCTGTCACTCACTGTTGGTGTCTTCGCCTGTGGCAGGTGAGGAGCAAGAGACCCTGGACACCTCCAGTGAAGTCAGATGTCTGGAGATAGCTGAGCAAGCCAAGCTCCTTTTCACAGGCCTTGTTTCAGGGATCGTCCTTGTGTTCCCCCTGGATTCCAGGCAAGATGTACTGTGCATCCCCCCTCCTGAAGTTTGGAAAGCCATCAATTGCATGTCCTTGAGCAAGAGTGAGGACCATCTGGCCATTGCCTATGACAACATCGTCCTGGTGCTGGACATCAGCCCTGGAGACCCCTGTCCTGTCATCGAGGGGCCAACATATACCTTTTATACCCAGCTGCCAGAGACCATAGCCAGCGTAGCCATTCTGGCTGACTACCGAGTAGTTTATGGCATGACTAACGGTGACCTCTTTCTTTATGAGTGTGTCAACTCCAAAGTGTTCCCTTTGGAGGCACACAGGGGCAGGGTGACGTGTGTGGAGGTCAGCCACAAGGAGGAGCTGGCGGTCAGCGGATCTGAGGATACTCTGCTCTGTCTCTGGGACCTGCAGGCTTGCAAGTGGAAATTAGAGATGAGCTATACGGTGGGTGGCCCACTACATGTCTTGTTAGGTCTTGGCTTTAGAATGCAGAGAAACAGCTGACACTTATTAAGCACATACCTTGTGTCACTGACCAGGACAAGGGCTGTGGAAGAAGGCAGGGGAGGCACTTGCCTCATGAGCAAAACTTGAGAGGGTGTCAGAAAACTCAGCAATCAATCTGGATGTGGTGGTACATGCCTGTGATTCAGGAGGCTAAGGCAGGAGGATCACATGTTTGAGACCAGCCTGTGCTAAGTAGTGATGAGTTCAAGGTCAGCTTGGAATATAGAGTAAGACACTGTCTCCAACAAATGAGCAAAAACAAAACAAATTTAAAGGCACATCAGCATGCACACTTATAAACAAGAACACACACACACACACACACACCTAAAAATAAAACAGGGAGCCTGGGAAATGACTCAGTAGCTAAAGGCACTTACGTGCAAAACATACCAGCCCAGATTCAAGCTAGCCATGAAAAGTGGCTCAAGCATCTGGCGTTCCTTTGTAGCAGCAAGAAGACCTAGCACACCCATACACACAAGCATACACACACACATGCAAATGAATTAAAAAATTTAAAAATACAGATTGAGTGTTCCTTATCCAAAATGCTTGAGACCAGAAGTGTTTCCAATTTTGGAATATTTGGATATGCATAACAAGATATATTGGGGATGGAACAAGTCCAAGCAGGAAGTTTATGTATGTTTCATATACACACTGTACACATGAAGAACAATTGTATCATATTTTACGTATTTTGTACATGAAACCACATTTCATGGTATGAAGTTTTCCACTTGTGACTTCATGTTAGTGCTGTTAAAAGTTTGGAATTTTACATTTCAGATTTTCTGTTGTTATTTTTTCGAGATAGGATCTCTCTAGCTCAGGCTGACCTGGAATTCACTTTGTACTCCCAGGCTGGCCTCAAACTCACAGCAATCCTACCTCTGCCTCCTAAGTGCTGGGATTAAAGGTGTGTGCCACCATGCCTGACAGTTCAGATATTTTTGCCCTTTTCCCATCTTAGTGTTTAACCTGGGGCCTTGTAATGCATTTAATTGCTTGTTAATTTGTTTTTCTTTTTGAATATTTTATTTTTATTTATTTATTTGATAGAGAAAGATGGATAGAGAGAGAGAATGGGCACATCAGGGCCTCCAGCCACTGCAAACAAACTTCAGACATGTGCACCCCTTTTTGCATCTGGCTGATGTGGGTTCTGGGGAATTAAACCAGGGTCCTTTGGCTTTGCAGGCAAATGTCTTAACTGCTAAGCCATCCATCCAGCCCCATTTGTATTTATTTTGAGATAGGGAATCATGGAGCTCAGGCTAGCCTTGAACTTGAGCCATAGAAGATCTCGAACTTCAAATCCCACCTCCACCTCCTGAGTGCTGGGATGACAGGCATTCACTCTGTAATGTTTTCAGCATATAGCTTTTCACCCAGTACAACAAACATGTTTATAAAAAAGATCATTTATGCAATTGAATTCACAAGGCATGATGGTGCATACCTGTTATCCCGGTACTCAGAAGGCCGGGGCAGGAGGAGTAGGAGTTCAAGTCCAGCCTGGGATACGGAGTGGGACCCTGTTTCAAAATAACTAAGAGAAATTGGATCTCATTTTCACTTTCTAATGCAAAATATCCCCAAACCTCTCAACTCAGCCTCTATGAAGACATATCTTGGTCCTTAGAAAGTCTTATCCACACATCTCTTTGGGTTTTCCTTTGATCCTTCCCTCCTAGAGTGTTTCCAAACCTGACTACTTGGGGGTTGGTCCAGGTGTCTCTTAGTTTGGAACGAGGGTCATATGATATATTACTTTTCTCATTGCTAGAATCAAACCTGACAAGAAGCAACTTAAGGGAGGAAGGGTTTACTTTGGCCTAAATTTGAGGAGATATAGTCCATCATGGTGGAGAAGATATAGTAACAGGCAATTCTATGGTGTTGGGAGTGTGCAGCTGTGACTCCTCACCTCACATTTTGGCAGAACAGGAAGCAGAGAGCAGATAGGAAATCAGGCCCAGCTATAAATACTTCCTTCAGCAAGGCCCCAACTCCTGAAGGTTCCAGACCTTTTAGAATACTGCTCCCAGCTAGGGAGTTCAAACACATGATTTTGGGGACTGTTCCCGACTAAACCACATAATACATGGTATGTGGTCTGTTTTCAACAGAGTTCCTACTGTACAGGGGTACAGTGTGCTTGCTTCTCCAAGGATGACAAGTATGTGTTTGCAGGCTTAAAGGACCGGTCTGTAATTGTGTGGAGCACTCTGGATGGTGAGTTTTGGGGTTTTTTGCTTGTTTGTTTGTTTGTTTTGAGATAGGGTCTTGCTCTAGCCCAAGCTGACCTGGAATTCACAATGTAGTCTCAGGGTGGCCTTAAACTCACAGCAATCCTCCTACTTCTGCCTCCCAAGTATCACCATGCTCCTAAACTGAATTTTTAAAAATATTTATTTATTGGGCTGGAAAGATGGCTTAGCAGTTAAGGCACTTGCCTGCAAAGCCTAAGGACTCAGGTTCAATTCCCCAGTACCACTTAAGCCAGATTAACATGGTGGTATATATGTCTGGAGTTCATTTGCAGTGGCTATAGGCCATTGTGCCCCCATTTTCCCTCTCTCTTTCTCTAATAAATAAACAACAAAGTATTTTTTTAAATCAGTTTAGAGGGAGCTGGGAGAATTGGTCAGTGGTTATATGTGCTTGCTTGCAAAGCCTGATGGTCCAGGTTCAATTCTCAAGTACCCCTATAAAGCCAGATGCACAAAGTGGTGCATGTATCTGGAGTTATTTTGCATCAATAGGCTCTGGTTTGCCCATTGATAATTAATTCTCTCACTCTCTCCAGCAAATAAACAAATACAAATCAGTTTGAGGGATCAAGGCTTTAGTTCAACGTGCAGTTCCAGGTTACAGTATATCACGGCAGGGAAGGCAAGGCAGCAGAATCTTGAAGCAGCGCGGGTGACATTCAGCCCACAGTGAGAAGGCGGAGTAATGAGTGCCAGTGCTGAGCCACCGCTCTCTTTTTATGTAATCCAGGACCTAGATCCATGGATTGGTGACGCCCACACTTAAGGTGGGTCTTCCCCCCTCAATTAACCTAATCAAGATAATCTCCCACACATATGCCCAGAGGCTAACATGTCCAAATAATCCTCCTCAGGTGGTTTTAGGTCCTGTCAAGTTGACAATCTATGTAAACCATCACAGAGGTGATATAGATGTCCTAATTAAAACTGTATACACAATAGCCACTTATTCTCAGTACTTCCTCAGCTATGCATCTCTGCATTAACTTGTGCCTGCTGTAAAAAAAAAAAGGGGGGGCCTTCTGTCTGTGGATATAAATATAAGTGTTTAGAAGGCAATTTGATAATTTAGTCTAACAACAGTAGTAGCTCTCCCTTTAGGACCTGTGACATCTCTAGCCACAGGCTTTTGACCAGATTTACAGGCCAGCAAGTGCCATTTCTAACCTTGTTTGATGTGCCGCAGCCTGGGGCACTGAGCAGCGACTCTCTACAGTCTCAGGTGCAGCATTCTGGTATGTTGCCGTTGCAACTGTAGTATCATACACTGTAGCAAACACTGTAGCCAAAAAGAAGAAAAAAGCTGATATCTGAAGATTGTGACCTTGACAGCCCATCTTGACTAGGTCCAAAACTTCCTGTCTCTTTTCCCACTTCTCCTCCAACAATAATAGTATTTAACCACACTCTCTAAGCACCTGCTATGCATTATGACTTTAACTCTTCAAAGATTTTATTTGACAAATAGGTTCTGCTATCATTTTCATCTTGCAGATGAAGTGAAAAAGACTGAGAGATTAAATGTCATGTTTGGAATTTGACCTTCCTATAGCTAACCTTAAGATGTGTAGAATTTGGTGCCTATAGTCCAGTTTTATTTGTTATTGTTTTGACAATTTTGTACGTTTCATTTCCTATTACCCTTTCTTGACTCCCTCCCACTCCTTCTACCCCCTTCCTCTTCCTAACTAGTCTCAATCCTACTTTCATATGTGTTTTTTTTTTTTCAGTGACTCCATGAGTTTAATTAAGGTTAAATACATGGGTGAAGGTTATTCACAAGAGCATGGGCAAATTACCAGTGGCTACATTACTAAAAAGAAAAAAAAAAAAGTCTTTCCCTCCCTCCACAACCCTTAACTGACAATAGCTCCTTACAGAGATGTGGTGCCTCATAGAAACTGCCCATATAGAGGCGTGGCTTTGTGAGCCCCTCCCCCTACCAACTGTTAGTTGCTTATATAGACCCTCAGGAAGGGTTGGGCCTGTGAAGCCCTCCCCCTAACAACTGCTTAGTTCCGGTAGAGCCTCAGGAAGGAGTGGGACCTTGTGAGTTTCTTCCCCTAGCAACCTTTAACTGCCTATAGATCCTCAGGAGCAGGTGAAGCCTTGTTATTCCCTGACCCACCTGTGATGGAATGCTGATGGGTCTAATCTCATACAGATTTGGTTTTCTTATTTGTGCTCTGCCCTTCAACCCCCACAGGGACTCTGCTAGCTGTCCAGTTTGTCCATGCAATGGTGAACAGAATCATCGCTACATCCAATGGCTTTATGGCCCCCACAAGCCATGGCTATCTTATCCGAGAGCGCTTCCAATACCCATCTGCAAGAACCTCCCAGCAGGACCCTCTCAAAAACTTCAAGAAGGCAGTATGGCTGATCAAGACCAGGCAAAAAGAAGAGCTGGCTGCAGCAGCAGAAGCATCTCAAGACTCAGGATCAGGAACTATGCAGGGCAGTGAATCAAAATCAAACAAACGGTCACAAGTCTGCCTGCTGGTGTGAACCTCCATGGGGCTGAGGCTCTACTTAGCCCTAAGCCATCTGGTGGAGCTAAGAGACCAGTGGCCACCTGGGCCCAAGGCCTCACTCTTCCCATCCTTCCACTCTTCCTTCCTCTTTTTCGGTTCCTTCTCAGACCCTTCTCTTCAAGTTAGCAACATGATGGCCAATATGCCTCCATCTCCAAGTTCAGTAGAAAATATCACTTCCTGGGGCTGGGGAGATGCTCAGTAGGTAAAAAGTACTTGTTTGCAAGCATGAGTTTGGAGCCCCAGAACCCACATAAAAGCCAGGCACTGTCGCAAAAGTGTCTGTAATCCCTGCATGCTTATCGAAAGTTGGAAGGTTGGGACAGGAGAAACTACAAGAAGCTTATGGGTCAGATAGCATGACACAATAGTAAGCAAGAGATAAGGTAGAAGGCAAGAACCAACATCCTCTCCCACTAAGCCAAGGCCACATTAGGGATGCTAGACAGGACCTTTACCACTGAACCATGCCTCCAGCATAGAAAACAAGGCCTTTAAGCTAGCTCATCCATTTGTTCCCCAAACTGGGGTTCCAATGCAGGCTTTAGCAGCTCTGTAAATGTTAGCATCAGATATTTTAAAAATATATGAAATTGTAATTTTAAAATGTGTGCTCAGGTACATTTGGGCAGTAGCTCCTTTTAGGTTTTTAAGAATTACATTTTGGGGCTGGAGAGATGGCTTAGCAGTGAAGGGGCTTGCTTGCAAAGCCTAAGGACCCAGGTTTGATTCCCCAGTACCCATGTAAGCTAGATGCACAAGGTCGTCCATGCGTCTGGAGTTTGTTTGCAGTGGCTGAGGCCCCTGTGCACCCATTCTCTCTCTCTTTCTGTCTGTCTCTCTCTCTCTTTATCTCTGCTTCTTTCCCTTTCTCTTTCAAATAAATAAATAAATAGGCTTGGCATGGTGGTGTACGTCTTTAATACCAGTCCTTGGGAAGCTAAGGTAGGAGGATCACTGTTAAGTTTGAGGCCAACCTGAGACAACATAGTTAATTCCAGGTCAGCCTGAGCCAGAGCGAGATCCTACCTTGAAAAACTGAAAAACCAAGAAAAACCAAAAATATTACATTTTATCTTTGATTAACATGTATTAATTGTACATATTAATGAGGTTCAGTGGGTATTTCAGCATATGCTTACAGCATATACTAATCAAATACAGCCTCCATTTTACTATCCTGTATATTCTTCCCAACATGTAGTCATCAGTATTCTACATTTAGGTTAACACTTCTTTAAGCTTCTACATATGAGAGAAAAAATGTTGTATTTGTCTTTCTGTATCTGGCTATTTTACTTAACGTAATGTCCTCCATTTCTATCTACTTGGCTATAAATTATTTCATTTTCCTTTATGGCTGAATAATATTGCATTGTATATATGTACCAAATATTCTTTTTTTCATTCATCCACTAAGAGGTTGGAGGGTTAGGATTTCTTTCCCACCTACCTCCATTTGAGTGAAGACTCTTAATTTCTGAAATAAGTCTTTGAAAAAAAAAAATAGCTACTTTTTGCTACTACTTCCATGTGAGTCAGGGGATTTACCAATGCAGAAAGTGGATGTTGAAATCAGGTCTCAGATTTTCATGCATAAATCCAGTTCTCTGCCACCTAATGGTGGGAATACATTGAGAGAAATGTGTCATCAGATGATTCTGTCATGTGAATATCATAGCATGTGCTTAAGCAAACTACAACAACTTACACTCCAGCAGACAATGGAATCTTCTGTGACTGCTATGGGTAGTGGGCTACTGTCGACTGAAATATTATACAGTAACTAGCGGGACTACTTTAATCATGGGAAAGACATTTTTACTAATAAAATGCCCCTCCAGATGATTGGTTTTCTTAATTTTTTCATTGTTGAAACCAAATACCTGAAAAGAAGCAACTCAAAGGAAGAATGGGTTATTTTGGCTCACAGTTTTAGGGATGCCAGTCCATCATGGTGGGGAAGGCAAGGCTGCAGAAGGGGCTCTTGACCGTGGCTCATACCTGGGAAAATTGGAAGTGGAAAAGGGGGAATGCCAATGTTCATCTTACTTTCTCTTTTTTCTGTTTTTTTTTTCTTACATATGTGTGGTATGTATTCATGTGCATGTATTTGTGTGTGGGTGCTCTTGAGTGTGCAAGTGTGTGTAGAAGGAAAAGGTCTACATCAGGTCTCTTCTTTGATCTACTTTATTATTTGAGACAGGTTCCCTCAGTGAATATGGGCTCATCGATTTGGCTAGAGTAGCTAGCCAGAAATCCCCAGGGATCTTCCTGTCTCCATCTCCCCACCAGCACTAGGATTACAAGCACATGCCACCATACCTGGGATTTCATATGGGCACTGGTGTGGGTGCTGGAGATCTGAACTCGTGGCAAGTGCTTTACCCATTGAGCCATCTTCCCAGCCTCTTTTCTCCTTTTTATTCAATTCAGAACATTGGCCTATGGAACTGTGTCACTTTTTTGTTTTGTTTTGTTTTATTTTTCAAGGTAGATCTCACTCTGGCCCAAGCTGACCTGGAATTCACTATGTAGTATCAGGGTGGCCTTGAACTCATGGCAATCCTCCTACCTCTGCCTCCCAAGAGCTGGGATTAAAGGCATGTGCCACCATGCCCATCAATGGTGCCACTTTTATCCAGTTTCAGTCTTCCCTTTTCAGTTAAGCCTCCCTGGAACTGCCTTCACAGACATGCCCAAAGATTTTTCTCCTAGTTTCAAATTAAGTCAGTTGACAATGAATATTAATTATCACACTTTTGTTTTTTGCTTGTTTATTTGAGGTGATCTTCTTATCTCAACCTCCCAAGTGCTAGGATTAAAGGTATGAATCACCAGGTCTAGCTTGGGGGGGGGGTTGTTTTTTTGTTTGTTTGCTTTTTAAGGTCTGGTTTCACTTTAGTCTCAGCTGACTTGGAATTTACTATGCAATCTTAGGCTGGCCCTGAACTCACAGTGATCCTCCTACCTCTGCCTCCTGAGTGCTGAGATTAAAGGCATGCACTACCAATCCCAGCAGAGAGAGAATGGGCACATCAGGGCCTCTAGGCACTGCAGACCAACTCCAGACACATGTGCCACCTTGTGCATCTGGCTTTACATGGGTACTGGGGAACTGAACTAAGGTCCTTAGGCTTTGGAGGGAAACACCTTAACCTCTGAGCCATCTCTCCAGCCATTTTTAAAAAATATTTTATTCATTTATATAAGAGAGAGAGAGATGAGAGGAGAGTGAGAGAGAAAGAACGGGTGCACCAGGGCCTCTAACCACTGCAAATAAACTCCAGAATCATGTGTGCATCCATCTTCACGTGGGCAATGGAGAATCAAACCCAGGTCCTTGGGATTTGTAGGCGAATGCCTTAACCACTAAGCCATCTCTCCAGCCCTCTTTTCTTTTTTGAGACAAATTTTCATTCAACAAACAGTTTGGCACTTTTCTCTTATCCCAGCACTTAGGAGGCAGAGAGAAATCATGAGCTCAAGGTCAGCCTGTGCTACAGTTTGAGACTTTGTCTCAGAAAACAAAAGTAGCAATAACAAAAAAGAATATGGTCTCTGTGGATGCTTGACTGTCCCTGTGCTTTAAGTCCATCTTTGCAGGAGATCCCAATAGGAGACAGCCACAGAAATGTGGCTATTTCAATCCCTATTATTCTCTCACAGCTATCATATCATATACTATGGAACACGTTTTGAGAACAATTACTCCCAGACAACAAAATAGACTGTTCCAAGACAGGTGGAAGACACTGTCTCTCTTGTAGTAGGAATGAATTTATGTTAAATCCTGGAGACATTTTGCTCTCTGTATGTGTGACAAGATGACACCTCAATCTATGTATGAAATGTCTAGGAATAAGGTCATTCTCCTATAGAACTTATACACCTATGAAAACTATTAATTGTTTTTAATTTCCATGTGTGTGGGTGCGTGCGCGTGAAGACAGAGTATCCTTAGGTGTTGGTCCTTGCCTTCTGCCTTGTTACAGGTATGGTCTCTTGTTTACCACTGTGTTCCCCAGGCTAGCTGGTCTGTAGCTTCTGGCAGGTTCTCTTGTCTCACCTCCCTTCTCACCATAGACATGCTGGGGTTAAAGTGCTCACGCTGCAGCATCCAGCTTCATGTGGGTTCTGAAGACCTGAACTCAGGTCCTCACACTTGCACAGCAAACACTTCACCCACTGAGCCATCTCCTCAGCCCTGAGACTTTTTGCTGTTCTGAGGCAGGATCTCTGTAACCCAGGATGGCCTGGAACTCAATGTGTAGCCCAGGCTGGTCTAAACTCATGGTAATCCTCCTGAGTGCTGGAATTAGAGGTGTGAGACCTAATGCCTGGTTTGAATTTTATTTTTTTAGAGCTGTTTTAGTTTCACAGCAAAATTGAGAGGAAAGCACAGAGTAGCCCCTCCTCCCAGCTTCTACACATACTGACCATCAGCATTTCCCACAGAACCACCTTCGTTGATACACCACTATCACAGGGGATGTTTTTGGGGGCAAGGCTATTCCATTGTTGTAGTAGTTCTTTATTGTTGCTCAGCAAACTGTTGCAAAATTTATCAGCTTCCATATCACATACTGTCTCCTGATTATATGTGGGTTGCAGTCTAGATAAGGCCAGACTGTGTTCTCACCAACAAGCCAAGACTTGTTGCCTCTGATTGCTGGCAGTGTTGAGCTCCTTAAAGCTTGGACCTCAGTTTGTAGGGACCTGCTTTGTCCCCATGGGCAGTTTGCAAAATAGCTACTTCCTTCTTCAAAGCCACCTGGATTGAATTTCTCTCCCCTGAAAACTTCTCATCTCCAAGCTAGTTCTTCAGAGATATCTCTGATTAGGCCAGACCCACCCAATGTGTTTGCATATGTGGTGTGCATGTATGTGTTTGTATGTGTGTGCAGGCCAAAGGACAACCTTTAGTATTATTTTCAGAAATATCATCCACCTTAAGAATTTTTTTTTTTTTAGACAGGGTCTCACTCTACTCCAGGCTGACCTGGAACTAATGTCTGGAACTCATGTCTTTATGCTTTTATTTTTTAATCTTTCTTTAAAAAAAATATTTGTTTATTCATTCAGAGAGAAAGAAGCAGACAGAATGAGTGAGGATGGCCTTGCCCGGTCCTCTAGCCACTGCAAATGAACTCTAGATACAAGTGCCACTTTGTGCAGCTGGCTGTATGTGGGTAATGGGAAATTGAACCTGCGCTGTCAGGCTTTGCAAGCAAGCAACTTTAATGGCTGAACCATCTCTCCAGTTCCCCTTTTTTGATTTTTTTTTCATATTTTTGTTGAGACAGGGTCTTTCATTGACCTGGAACTAGTTAATTAGGTTAGGCTGGCTGCCCAGTGAGCCCCAGGGATCCATCGTGCCTCCTCAGTGATGGGATTATAGGTGCATGCCACCATACTCAATTAAAAAAATTATTTTTATTTATTTATTTTCAAGCAAAGAAAGATAGAGACAAAACAAATGGGTATGTTAGGGCCTCCAGCCACTGCAAGTGGACTCCAGACACATGTGCCACTCTCAATTTCTTTATATGGGTTCTGAGAATTGAACTCAGGTCCTCATGCTTGTGAAGAAAGCACCTTACCAATTAAATTCTCTCTCCAGCTGTTCTTTTGTAGTTGTTGAAACCACTCTGTAGTCCAGGCTGGCTTCAAACTCACATCATTCCTTCTACCACAGCCTCCTGAGTGTTGGGATGATAGACATGAAACATTATGCCTGGCTTGTGGTTGATTCTATCCCCCTCCTTTTTTATTTTTTTTTTTAAATTTTTATTTATTTATTTGAGAGCGATAGACACAGAGAGAAAGACAGAGAGAGGGAGAGAGAGAGAATGGGCGTGCCACGGCTTCCAGCCTCTGCAAACGAACTCCAGATGCGTGCGCCCCCTTGTGCATCTGGCTAACGTGGGACCTGGGGAACCGAGCCTTGAACCAGGGTTCTTAGGCTTCACAGGCAAGCGCTTAACCGCTAAGCCATCTCTCCAGCCCTCCCCCTCCTTTTTTGAGGGAGGGTTTTGCTGGAATTCACTATGTAGTCTCAGGCTGGCCTTGAACTCATAGCAATCCTCCTACTTCTGCCTCCTGAGTGCTAGGATTTAAAGATGTGCTTCTTCACCATGCCCAGCTTGTGGTTGATTCTTAAATAAGTTTATGAATTTGTGTGTGAGCATGTGTTGTACGTGCAGATGTGTGCCCACCTTGCACACATATCTGAACAATTTCTGGTGGCTAGAGGCCTTGGTGTGCCCATTCTCCTCCCCAGTCTCTCTCTGCTTGCAAATAAATTCTAAGGAAAGTGTAAGAAAAATTAAAAGAGAATACCAGACTTGAGCTCTACAGACAAGACTGTTTATTGAGAGAAACAGTGAGGGACCTCAGCTTTCCTTGCGGGATAAAGATTGAAACACTGGGCCAGGCTGGGGTATAAGCTTATAAGGAGGACCCTAAGAAAAACAAACTGGAAAAGGTGCAGTTCCTAAGAAAATTGTAGCTGTTTGTGTCCTTGTTCAGAATAGGCTTCTTCAGCCAGGAATGTCTAAGGGAGGATACTCAGATGGTCTGGTCCTTCAAGGCCATCTATGCTAAGCAAAGTACATCAATCAGGGAAGGGTGCCAAACTTCTTTATTGCCCACAGGCTTTAGGGATAGTTATTAACTCTTTAGTTCCCTTTAGTTTTCAGAGAAGGCTATTAACCCTTCAATCCAGACTCTGGAGGATAAAAGAAATTGGGGAGAACTGAGGGTGAGTGGGACATTTTGGGGAGGACTGCATGGGCTGTGACTGGGGATGAAGACTTGTCTCCAGCTACGTTAAGCTGGGGGGTGGATAATAGATCTCTCAGGGTGTCCCACACAGTCCTATGGAGGTTGGATGGTCAGGGGTTGATATTTAGTGGCCATGAAGAATTTAATGACTTGATGTGAAGTCTTGTATTCTGTCCAGGAGGAATTCAGTGAGGCATGTGAGAATGCAAGGACCAGAAGAGAGGGTGAACATTATCATAATCAGGAGACAGGATAGGTTTAACTTGAAGGGAGTAGAGCTGTGAGATTTTTTTTGTAATTTTTTTTAAATTTTTATTAACATTTTCCATGATTATAAAATATATCCCATGGTAATTCCCTCCCTCCCCACCCCCACACTTTCCCGTTTGAAATTCCATTCTCCATCATATTACCTCCCCATTACAATCATTGTAATTACATATATACAATATCAACCTATTAAGTAGCCTCCTCCCTTCCTTTATCTACCCTTTATGTCTCCTTTTTACCTTACTGGCCTCTGCTACTAAGTATTTTCATTCTCACGCAGAAGCCCAATCATCTGTAGCTAGGATCCACATATGAGAGAGAACATGTGGCGCTTGGCTTTCTGGGCCTGGGTTACCTCACTTAGGATAATCCATTCCAGGTCCATCCATTTTTCTGCAAATTTCATAACTTCATTTTTCTTTACTGCTGAGTAGAACTCCATTGTAAAAATGTGCCACATCTTCATTATCCACTCATCAGTTGAGGGACATCTAGGCTAGTTCCATTTCCCAGCTATTATAAATTGAGCAGCAATAAACATGGTTGAGCACATACTTCTAAGGAAATGAGATGAGTCCTTTGGATATATGCCTAGGATTGCTATAGCTGGGTCATATGGTAGATCAATCTTTAGCTGTTTTAGGAACCTCCACACTGTTTTCCACAATGGCTGGACCAGATTGCATTCCCACCAGCAGTGTAGAAGGGTTCCTCTTTTTCCACATCCCCGCCAACATTTATGATCATTTGTTTTCATGATGGTGGCCAATCTGACAGGAGTGAGATGGAATCTCAATGTAGTTTTAATCTGCATTTCCCTGATGATTAGTGACATAGAACATTTTTTAGATGCTTATATGCCATTCGTATTTCTTCCTTTGAGAACTCTCTATTTAGCTCCATAGCCCATTTTTTGATTGGCTTGTTTGATTCCTTATTATTTAACTTTTTGAGTTCTTTGTATATCCTAGATATTAATCCTCTATCAGATATATAGCTGGCGAAGATTTTTTTCCCATTCTGTAGGTTGCCTCTTTGCTTTTTTTCACTGTGTCCTTTGCAGTGCAAAATCTTTGTAATTTCATGAGGTCCCAGTGATTAATCTGTGGTTTTATTGCCTGAGCAACTGGGCTTGTATTCAGAAAGTCTTTGCCAAGACCAATATGTTGAAGGGTTTCCCCTACTTTTTCCTCTAGCAGTTTCAGAGTTTCAGGTCTGATGTTAAGGTCTTTAATCCATTTGGACTTAATTCTTGTGCATGGCAAGAGAGAAAAATCTATTTTCATCCTTCTGCAGATATATATCCAGTTTTCAAAACACCATTTGCTGAAGAGGCTGTCTCTTCTCTAATGAATATTTTTGGCATTTTTATCGAATATCAGGTGGCTACAGCTACTTGGGCTTACATCTGGGTCCTCTATTCTGTTCCACTGATCTACATGTCTATTTTTGTGCCAGTACCATGCTGTTTTTGCTACTATGGCTCTGTAGTATAGGCTAAAATCAGGTATGGTGATACCACCAGCCTCATTTTTGTTGCTCAGTATTATTTTAGATATTAGAGGCTTTTTGTGATTCCAAATGAATTTTTGGATTGTTTTTTCTATTTCCATGAAGAAAGCCTTTGGAATTTTGATAGGGATTGCATTAAATGTGTAGATTGCTTTAGGTAAGATTGCCATTTTCACAATATTGATTCTTCCAATCCAGGAACAAGGGATGTTTCTCCACTTTCTAGTGTCTTCTGCAATTTCTCGCTTGACTATTTTAAAATTCTCATTGTAGAGATTCTTTACTTCCTTGGTTAGGTTTATTCCAAGGTACTTTATTTTTTTTTGATGCAATTGTGAACGGGAGTGATTCTCAGATTTCATCCTCTGTGTGTTTGTTATTAGCATATATGAAGGCTACTGATTTCTGTGTATTTATTTTGTATCCTGCTACATGGCTGTAGGTTTTGATCAGCTCTAACAGTTTGCTAGTAGAGTCTTTAGGGTCCTTTATGTATAGAATCATGTCATCTGCAACTAATGATAACTTGATCTCTTCCTTTCCAATTTGTATCCCTTTTATGTGTGTCTCTTGCCTTATTGCTATGGCTAAGACTTCCAAAACTATATTAAATAAAAGTGGGGACGGTGGACACCCCTGTCTTGTTCCTGATTTTAGGGGAAAAGCTTACAGTTTTTCCCCATTTAGTAATATGTGGGCTGTAGGCTTGTCATAAATAGCCTTTATTATATTGAGATATGTTCCTTCTATTCCCAGTCTCTGTAGGACTTTTATCATGAAGGGATGTTGGATTTTGTCAAATGCTTTCTCTGTGTCTAATGAGATGATCATGTGATTTTTGTCCTTCAACCCGTTTATGTAATGTATTACATTTATAGATTTGTGTATAGTGAACCATCCCTGCATCTCTGGGATAAAGCCTACTTGGTCAGGGTGAATGATCTTTTTGATATATTCTTGTATTCTGTTTGCCAATATTTTGTTGAGAATTTTTGCATCTATGTTCATGAGGGAGATTGGTCTGTAATTTTCTTTTTTTGTTCTATCTTTGCCTGGTTTTGGTATCAGGGTGATGCTGGCCTCGTAGAAGGAGTTTGGTAGAATTCCTTCCTTTTCTATTTCCTGGAAAAGCTTAAGAAGCAATGGTATTAGCTCTTCCTTAAAAGTCTGGTAAAATTAAGCAGTGAATCCATCTGGGCCTGGGCTTTTTTTAGTTGGGAGATTATTGATAACTGTTCGGATCTCCATGTTTGTTATAGGTCTATTTAAGTGATTAATCTCATTTTGATTTAATTTAGGTAAGTCATATAGATTAAGAAAATCATCCATTTCTTTCAGATTTTCATACTTTGTGGAGTATATGCTTTTATAGTATGTCCCTATGATTTCTGGAATTTCTCTGGAATTTGTTGTGATGTTACCTTGTTCATCTCTGATTTTATTAATTTGTGTCTCTTCTCTCTTTCTTTTGGTCAGATTTGCTAAGGGTTTATCAATCTTGTTTATCCTTTCAAAGAACCAACTCTTTGTTTCATTAATTCTTTGGATTGTTCTTTTTATTTCTATCTCATTAATTTCTGCCCTAATCTTTATTATTTCTTCCCGTCTACTGATTTTTGGTTTGCCTTGTTCTTCTTTTTCCAAGGCTTTAAGGCGAAGCATTAGGTCGTTTACTTGCGACCATTCTAATTTCTTAATATAGGCACTTAAGGCTATAAATTTACCTCTTAGAACTGCCTTCATTGTGTCCCAGAGATTTTGGTATGTTGTGTTCTCACTATCATTTGACTCTATAAATTTTTTGATTTCCCTTTCGATTTCTTCATTGACCCATTCATCATTTAGTAGTGTATTGTTTAGTTTCCATGATTTTGTGTATGCTCTATAGCCTTTCTTGCTACTGATTTGCAGTTTAATTCCATTTTGGTCAGATAGAATGGAAGGAATTATTTCAATTTTCCTGAATTTGTTAAGATTCGCTTTGTGTCCTAATATATGGTCTACTTTAGAGAATGTTCCATGTGCTGCTGAAAAGAATGTATATTCTGCAGCCTTTGGATGAAATGTCCTGTATATATCTGTTAAGTCCATTCCTTCTATGACCTCATTTAATCCAGATGCCTCTCTGTTTATTCTTTCCCGGGATGACCTGTCAATTGATGAGAGTGGGATGTTAAAGTCACCCACCACCACTGTGTTTGGTGTTATCTGTGACCTTAGTTCTAATAGTGTTTGTTTGACGAATTTGGGAGCCCCCATGTTAGGTGCATATATGTTTAGGATTGTAATGTCCTCCTGTTGGAGTGTGCCCTTAATCAATATAAAGTGACCTTCCTTATCTTTCTTGACTAACGTTGGACTAAAGTCTACCCTGTCCGATATTAGGATAGCAACACCTGCTTGTTTTCTAGGCCCATTTGCTTGAAACACTGTCTTCCAAACTTTCACCCTAAGGTAATGTCTATCCTTTGTAGAAAGGTGAGTTTCTTGGAGACAACAAATTGTAGGATCCTGCTTTTTAACCCAGTCTGTGAATCTACGTCTTTTCGTTGGGGCATTGAGGCCATTGATATTAAGAAATATTATTGAAACGTGTGTATTTATGTTTGCCTTTTTTATTTATTTATTTATTTATATATTTATTTATTTTGTGGTTCTGGTTCTACCTGTGCTCTCTGCTGTTAACTAGTATTTGAGTATTGCTTGTTTTTTCTAGGTTCCTTATATGTGTGCTTTTCCTTTTCTTCAGCATGGAGGATTCTATCAAGTATTTTCTGTAGAGCTGGTTTTGTCTTCAAATACTCCTTTAACCTGCTTTTGTCATGGAATGTCCTTATTTCTCCATCTATTTGAATGGATAACTTTGTAGGATAAAGTAACCTTGCTTGACAGTTGTTATCCTTCAGAACTTGGAATATAACACCGCAAGCCCTTCTGGCTTTAAAAGTTTGTGTTGAATAATCTGCTGTAATCCTGATGGGCTTACTTTTGTAGGTAACTTGATCTTTCTCTCTAACTGCTTTCAATATTTTTTCTTTGGTGTGTGTGTTTGGAAGTTTGTCTTTCTCTTTGTTGGCCTGTATTAGATCTGCCACCTGGTCCTCTAGCTTAGATATTCTGTCCTCTCCTTCATCCATTCTACTGGTGAGATTTTCTACAGAGTTTTTTATTTCATTAACTGTGTTCTTCATTGCTAGTAATTCTCACTGGTTTTTCTTTATTATTTCTATTTCCTTATTTATGTCTTGTATTGCCTTCTTTATTTCATTAAATTGGTGTCCTGCATCTTCTTTGATTCCTTTCATTTCCTCTTTAAGTTCCTCTTTGACTCCTTTGATTTGTTCTCTGACTTCTTTGAACATATTTACAATCATTCTTTTGAAATCTTTTTCAGGCATTTCCTCTAACTCGTTCTCACTGGAGGTCATTTCTGATGCATTAATACTTTTAGGTGGATTTATATCGTCTTGCTTTTTAGTGTTTCTTGTGTTATAATATATATATTTTTGCATCTTGGATTAAGTTAATGCTTGGATTTTCTAGCTAGCTGGGTATTCTTAGCTGTATTAATTGATTTGATGTTATACATTTTCAGGGTAGGAGCTTAAGGTGTTAGATGTGGCTCTTAAGACTCTGAGAGTATCTACAAAGGTGCTCCTAGGGGGTGAGTTTCCCTGCTATGGGAGTATTCAAGTAGGCTGAGTGGAATAAAACACAGGTAGATTCTAAAATTTAACTAAACACTGTACACATTCAGTCAAAAACAGCCCCAAGTATGTATGCCAGAGTAGTTATTATAACAACCAGATCCTCTATCAACACAGAGGTTAAGATTTCTGGTCTGTTGAGGGATCCCAGTCAGCTTGTGACCAAGTGAGACCCTTCCCTGGTGCAAACTCAGTTACCTTGGATGATTTTGGTCTCAGTCAAGCTGCTGCCTGGATCGTTGGGCTGCTGTTCTGATTTCTGGATCTGGGCACTGGCTTTTCCTGCAGGGCAAGCCTAGCCTGGCAACTGTGGCCCTGCAGATCAGCACCCCCGCTGCTGGAACTGCTGCTGCTTCTGGGTCTGCTGTTGTTGCCGCTCCTGGGTCTGCTGCTGCTGGGGCTGCTGGTACCGGTTCCGGAGCTGCTGATGTTGCTGCCGAACTCTGCTCCTGCTTGGGTCCCGCTGTCGGCTCAGGTTGGCGTGGCCAGGTCCCGGGACCGCTGCTCTTTTTGCCGGAGCTGGGCTCAGGCAGTGGGGGAGGGGAGGGAGCCGCAGCTGCTCTGGATCTCTAGCTGTTCCACGTGTTCTTCTACCTTGTGGTCTGCTCCTCCATTGCTCACTGCCACCTTTCCTTTGTTTCCTGAGTTGCGGAGAGCACTGGTGTGAGTGGAAGCTCCCGCATCTGGCTTTTACTGTGGCTGGAGCTGAGTCTGGCAGCTTTCTGGTGCGCAGCCACCGCCGCGGTTGGCAGAGCTGCCGGGCCACTTTTGCCGGCCTGTGCGGGCCCTGATGTTCTCGATCTCTCCTACTTCTCCGCTGCCGCTTCAGTTTCCTATACACCTCACTTTTTAGTAAAAGTGTGTATTTTGCTGAGGTTTTTTGGTCTTTTTCCCCCCAGGCTGCTTTGGCGTGGTACCTACGCCGCCATCTTAACCGGAAGTCCCAGAATTTTTAATTTATAGCAATAGATATCTTAGTTGGTCACAGAGAGATGTCAGGTCACATGCATAGAAATAATATTATTGACCATTAAAAAGGCAAATAAGGCCAAAATATTATTGGCTCTGGATTGGTACCATTTACCTCTCCACAATCATTGTGTCCATCACTGAAGTTTTAGTTACACAGGTGTGACTTTTAGTTTTTTATTTGTCAAAATTTATTTTGCAGTTTGTTTACATAGTAGGCTATTATCCCTCATTGATCTTATGAATAGGCACGGAGGCAGCTCTTCAGGAGAGTGACAGTTATCAGAGCCATTAGGAAAGAAACACCTAGATCACATCAAATCTATTAGCCATTATGACCTGGTTATTATCCATGTATGAGTTTTCTTGCATGTGACATGACATTTATAAGTGACATGGACATTATATTTAAGGTAGAAAAAAAATAATATAGGAGATGGGTAAGGAAGGAGTTGTTAACTTGGAGGGGAGGTTAATTGGAATTTGTGGAAATATAAATGTTTGGTGTAGGTAAGGTAGGAAGTACAAGAGATTAGTATTGAAGCTATACTTTAAATACCTTCAATTATCTTAAATTTAAATATGATAGAGATTAAGAAGTTAACTAATTCTGAAATTTAGGTTTAAAGTTTTTTTTTGTGTGTGTTAAGTCCTTAATATAGGAGGTTTATGGTCTTTACTTATTTGGTCTAAAGATCAAAAACCTTATTTTTAGGAGAACTAATGAAATTATACTAGGCTAGAAGGCTAAAACTTTGATTAGTCTTTATGATTTGTTATTACACTTGTTTATTTTATAAACATAATGAAATTGTGTTTTATAGAATTATGCTGGTTATATAATACAATGAAATATATTTTTACATAATTAGATTTAGTATTATTTATTAGAATAAATTAGCTGGGCATGGTGGCACACGCCTTTATTCCCAGCACTCGGGAGGCAGAGGTAGGAGGATCGCCGTGAGTTCTAGGCCACCCTGAGACTCCTTAGTGAATTCCAGGTCAGCCTGGACTACAGTGAGACCTTACCTCAAAAAAAAAAAAAAAAAAAAACCAGAAAAAAGAAGAAGTTTATATAGCAAATAAATAAAGGTCTTATCCAATAGGAAAACATGTAAGTGTATAACCTTTAAGAAACCTATTGTTGTAAACAGGTGCCCTATGTAACAGAATAAAGACTTAGTTTTGATATTTTTGCACATTCAGATAGAGTTTAAAAAACTAAACAAAACTAGTTAAAATATCTTGATCTTGTTAACTTTGATATTGATATGGGAAACTAAAGCTTACAGCACTGGCATCAGAGATGAAGTGGAGAATCAGTCTATTCTTACATCAGTGTGAGTCCAGGAGAATCTCTTCCAAAGCCTGAGAAAATGGTTACTTAGTAGAGAGATATATATAGCTGTGTTGTGGAGTTTAGAAGAAATATAAGATAACTTTAGTACTGGCCAGAAGCTGTAATACAAACTATGGCCTTGAAACAGTATAAAAACTATAGTTTTAGTACAAAAGACTATGTAGTATGGAACATAATTAGTATGAAAGTTTATTACAGTACAAACATAACTTTGTGTCAGAGGCCTTTAACTTTTTTATCATAATATGAGGTATGAAATTATAAATAAATTTATCACCTTATTATTGAGAATTGTTTGAACTATGTAAACAATTAAGAGAAATATAGAGAGATGGCTTAGTGGTTAAGCACTTGCCTGTGAAGCCTAAGGACCCTGGTTCAAGCTCGATTCCCCAGAACCCACGTTAGCCAGATGCACAAGGGGGCACATGCTTCTGGAGTTCGTTTGCAGTGGCTGGAAGCCCTGGTGCACCCACTCTCCACTCTCTCTCTCTCTCTGCCTCTTTCTCTCTCTGTCTCAAATAAATAAATAAAAATAAACAAAAAATAAAAATAAAAAAGAGAAATATAGAGAAACAGTTTTTTAGAAAGTAAGCATATCTTATCTTTAAATATGTAATAGTTGTAAGGACAGGCAGAACATATTAAGTAAGGCAGCATAAAGTTTTGTCATTTGTATTTAGTAACATCTTTGATTAGGTTAGATACCTGTATGGGTACCAATTACCTCACAAACTGGAAGAACAGCAGAATTTAAAAACATTTTTCTAGAGCAGGGAAAATGTCCTGAGTATCAACATATCTATAAGCAATGAACTTAAGATATGAGAAATGAGACAATTATTTAATTAAAACCTTGATTGAGTCTGAGTATATATAGCTTAAGAATAAAGCCAAACATGGTCATTGTTGAGCTAAGTTAGTCTGATTTTAATATATATTAGAGACCTTATGATAGACATGAAGTGATTTCTTCATCAGCTATCTTTAATTACTAAACTATTTTTAAGTTTAACATAAGGCAATATTTATGAATGGTAGAATATATAAAGCCTAGACAAACTATATTAACATTGTATGTTGCAGGCTTTTCTAGGACAGGAGGAGTTTTTTTTTGTTTTTTTTTGTTTTGTTTTGTTTTCCTAAGAATAAAGTTACAATGATTAAATTACCTTTTATAAGACTTAGACAATGATTTTAGTCATAATCACGCAGTAAAACAGCATGAACAAGACAGGAACCATCTCAAGGTTAGAGTTTGTTTGTTTTTCAATATAATAACCTTATTAAATAGTAAGAGGTTGACAAATAGAGGAACACAGTAAACTTGGTCGAGAAATTTAAAGCCAGTCTTTTACAACCATTATCATGAACAGATTAATATCAATGAGTTAGTTTTTTTAAGTTTACCAACTTAATACCACAGTATCTTGTTACCGGCCATGGCCGGCCATCCTTTGTTAGTCTGATATAAGCTCTAGGTTAATAGTCATCTTATACATTTCAAGGAGTCTGTAATCTGATCAAGTACTTTAAGACTTAGTCAACTTTGTCTTTAACCTTCTGTTTAAGCTTATTCATCTATATACTTTACTCATACCTTCATCTACACACTTTTGCCTTACAATCTACGTAACCACTTTGTAATAATCTTTTTCATCAAACATTTACCAACATTTAAAGTTTTTTTCTCCAGTTTATCTTCCTTAGTCAGTTCATCTCACAACTATCAACAAAAACTTTTGTACCATAGCTGGAGAGATGGCTTAGCAGTTAAGTGCTTGCCTGTGAAACCTAAGGACCCCAGCTCAAGGCTCAATTCCCCAGGACCCACATTAGAAAGATGCACAAAGGCGCACGTGTTTGGAGTTCGTTTGCAGTGGCTGGAAGCCCTGGCGTGCCCATTCTCTCTCCCTCTCTCTATCTGCTTCCTCCTCTCTCTCTGTGTCAGTTTCGAATAAATAAATCTTTTTAAAAAAACCAACTTTTGTACCATAAGACTTTTAATATGACCATTTCAGTTTTTTCCTAACTTCTGCTTGTATATTTTTTATTTTTTATAAATAGACTGTCTGGATTCTGGCTGTCTGTCTGTCTTCACATTTACCTGGGTCAGTAGTCTCCCTAGGCTCCCCCCTTTTTTTAATAGTTAGAAGTTAAGTTATATTAATTTTATATTTTTTATTTTTAGGTTATAGTTAGATGAGGTTTAAATAAACAGACTCATTAAAAAGGAATTTTGATTTTGTTAAACATTTAGATTTTTTTCAGTTGTCAGTTTTAACAGTAGGAAATACAGGTATAGTTCAATTTAACTTTGATTTGAGATATGTCAATATAAATAAATTTATCAACTTATTAAAAAGAGTAAAGTCTGAACTATATAAACAATTAAGGTGAGAAAAAATATGAAGAATGAAAACTTTTAAGTTAACTCATTTTATCAGAGGCAACCCAAATCTTTTTCAGTTTAAGTCTCACAACATTTTCATATCATTTTTATATCCTTTTAATAACATACCTTACAACAATCTTACCTTATAAAGACTTTTCTAATCCAAAAGCACATTTCTTTCTGTAAAAGCAAAATTAGAATTTGGGGCTGGAGAAATGGCTTAGTGGTTAAGATATTTGCCTACAAAGCCAAAGAACCCAGGTTCAATTCTCCAGGACCCATGTATGCCAGATGCACAAGGGGCACATGTGTCTGGAGTTCATTTGCAGTGGCTAGAGGCCCTGTCATGCCCCCCATTCTCTATCTGTCTATCTTCTCTCTATCTCTGCTTGCAAATGAATAAATAAAATTTTTAAAAAGGTTAGAATTTGGTATACAAATATTACTGTAGTAAGCATGAACAAGCACATTGTCAAAAACATAGAGGTTAGCCAGTAAGTTAAAAAGGAGATATAAAGGGAAGAGAAAGGAAGGGAAGAGGGTACTTAATAGGTTGGTATTGTATATATGTAAGTACAATGATTGAAACGGGGAGGTAATATGATGGAGAATGGAATTTCAAAGGGGAAAGTGTGGGAGGGGACGGAGGGAATTACCATGGGATATTTTTTATAATCATGGAAAATGCTAATAAAAATTTAAAAAAAAACATAGAGGTTAATTATTTTAAGTATATTGTAAGCCTGGTTTTAATAATTTAACATCATCTTAAAATATATGAGTACCAGAACATCTAATGACCATAAGCATTGGAATAATTAATAATCATAAATTCAGTCATACATAAGGACAGACTATATGAAACACAAAACACATGACATGACATGACATGGTTGGCCAACATTAGGCATGATATGAAACATAGAGAGACACCCTTTTAAGATTTATATTTTAAATTGGCAAGGAGTTAATCTTAACAGGGCAACAGCCAGTGGTTTGAATTTTAAGTTGACATTTTGTGTGTGTGTATGTGTGTGTGTGTGTGTGGCTTGTAATAAAAAGAAGGGGGAAAGGGAAAACCCAGAAGCTGTTTAGTGGTTTTAACTTTTTGGCAAGGAGAGAAAAATTAGATACCCATATGTAGAAGAAGTTAAAAAGGCCCAGTAAAGACAGGATTTTTTTTTTTAAGAGGGTAGAGTTTTTATTTGATTTAGTGAAATGGCAGTAGTGGGAACAAAGAACTGCTTCCTCAAACAAAGAATGGATTCTTAAATAGCACACAGAGCACTGACTGGGGAGCTATCTGAAACTTCCAGAAAGTTTTCTTGGAAAAAAAATTTACTTATTTGACAAAGAGAGAGAGAGGGAGGGAGGGGGGCAAGCAGAGGGTGAGTATGGGCACCTCTTGCCACTGCAAACGAACTCCAGATGCATGCATCATTTAGTTCATCTGGCTTTACATGGGTACTGGGGAATTGAACCCAGGCCATCAGACTTTGCAAGCAAGTGCCTTTAACTGCTGAGCCATTTCTCCAGCCCCAGAAATTTTTTATTTATTTATTTTTTTAGTTTTTAAAACTTATTTATTTAGAAAGAAGGAGAGAGAGGGAAAATATGGGTGTGCCAGGGCCTCTTGATGCTGCAAACCATCTCCAGACACACAAGCCATGTTGTGCATCTGCCTTTATATGGGTACTGGGTAATCAAGCCCAAGCCAGCAGGTTTTACAAGAGAGCACCCTTAACCACCAAGCCATCTCCCCAGCCCTGCCCCCACCCAGAAGTGTTCTTTACATAATTCCTGTAGAACAAATCAGCCAGAAGGGCTACCCTACAAACTTGGATGTTATCTTTCCTAAAATGTTCTCCAGCCCAAATATCCAAGTATGTACTTTAGCCTTGAAAACTCTTCTGGAAAAGACTCATTGTTTGGAGGAAGGCAGAACCCACCATTCTTTCCAGAGAAACAACACTGAGCCTTAGAGAAAGAAACAAATGAGAGGAATTTGGTACAGCAGAAACTGATAAAGCCAGAAAACGACATAAAGTTACAGTCAAGCTCAGCCCAGTCTTGTACTCAGAGAAGCAACCTACTGAAATGTTCAAATAGAATGGTTCTCATTGTGTAGCCTTAAAGAATGGTCATGAAGCAAGGGCCCAACTTCACAAGGAGAAGGAACGTCATTAGATAAAGCTGTGTGAGAAACACTTGATGTCTTAGAAAAAGAGGGTTCTAAGCCTGGTGTGGTGGCGCACACCTTTAATTCCAGTACTTGGGAGGCAGAGGCAGGAGGATGGCAGTGAGTTCAAGGCCACCCTGAGATTACCTACTGAATTCCAGGTCAGCTTGGACTAGACTGAGACTTTACCTTGAAAAATGGGGCGGGGGGAGAAAGAAAAAGGGTTCTAGACTGATCACAATCCAGCCAACTGCATAGGACATGTCTATCAGGCATGTGTACATGGACCTGTTGCCCAGAGCTTGGGAAACTGAAGAAGGTGGATCAGGAGTTCTACACCAGCTCAGACTACAGAGTGAAACCCAGTTTGACAAATTGTAAACAATCCATAAAGTGGCTTTGATTTAATATATCTTGGTGAAAATTTATTTTTGAGACAGGGTCTCATATAGCCCAGGCTTGCCTCAAACTGGGTATGTAGCCAAGGATAGTTCAAGGATATCCTTGAACTCCTTGATCATCCTACCTCCACCTGCCAAGTGCTGGGATTACAGATGTGCATGCTTTATAATAAATTCACACTTGTTGGTCTATCTTTTCAGATGCCTATTAAAAGTTAAAAAAAGAAAAAGAAAGGGAAGGAAGGAAGAGAGAGAGAAAAGAAAGAAAAGGAAAGAAATGGAAATTTGGAGTTGGGTGTGTTGGCATGGTAGCACACACCTGTTATCCCACTATTGGAGTAGCGGAGGCAGGAAGATCACATCATGGTGAGTTTGAGGGCAGCCGCATACCCTATCTCAAAACACAAACAGGCTGCCTGGGATAGTGGCACACATCTTTAATCCCAGCCTAAGAAGTCAGAGGTAGGAGGACCGCCATGAGTTCAAGGGCACCCTGAGACTACACAGTGACTTCCAGGTCAGCCTGAGCAACAGTGAGACCCTACCTGGAAAAACAAAAAAAATAAAAATAAAAAAAGGCAACAACAAACTAAGGCTGGGGATGTAGCTTAGTGGTCAGGAACTTGCCCAGGGTTCAGAAGATCTGGGATTCCATCCTCAAAACTGCAAAACATAAAAGTCTGGAAGCAAAGCTGGGCATGGTGGCGCACGCCTTTAATCCCAGCACTGGGGAGGCAGAGGTAGGGGGATCGCCATGAGTTCAAGGCCACCCTGAGACTACAGAGTGAAGTCCAGGTCAGCCTGGGCCAGAGTGAAACCCTGCCTCAAAAAACATAAAAAAGAAAGAAAGGAAGGAAGGAAGTCTAGAAGCAGTAGTGGAAAAGTATTAGTTCTTTGTACCACTTACCTGGGAAAACTGGTTGAAGGCTTCCAAACTTCCAACTGGGAAGTGATAAAATCAAGACTAGGGAAGTGAGGGACTGGCATAATGGCTCAGTGAGTAAAGGGCTTGCCCTGAAAGCATGAGGACTTGACTTAAATCCCCCCGAAACCATGTAAAATGCAGGATGTAGTGCCCCTTTAATCCTAGTACTGGAGAGGTGGAGGCAGGTGGATATCTGGAGCTTACTGGCCAGTCTATACTAATTGGTGGGCTCCAGGACAATGAGAAACCTTATCTCAAAAAGCAGTAAACAGGCCGGGCATGGTGGCACACGCCTTTAATCCCAGCACTCGGGAGGCAGAGGTAGGAGGATTGCTGTTGAGTTCAAGGCCAGCCTGAGACTCCATAGTGAATTCCAGGTCAGCCTGGGCTACAGTGAGACCCTACCTCAAAAAACCAAAAAAAAAAAAAAAAAAAAAAAAAGCGGTAAACAGCACTTGAGGAACAACACCCAATCTGTCCCCTGGCCTCCACATGCACACATTGTGGACACGTACACACAAACACACACAAATATTTTTTTTTTTTGAGGTAGGGTCTCCCTCTAGCCCAGGTTGACCTTAAACTCATTCTGTAGACAATGTTGGCCATCTTCCAGCCTCAGCCTCCCAAGTACGGGATTAAAGGTATTGGTTACCATACCACTTGCATAAAATTAAAAATATTTTTAAAATAATAGGGAAGTGGAGCTAGAAGTAAAAGGTCCATAATTTATCAATACCTCACTGTAGAAGGCTCTGGATTAGGGTGCTGTGTTGCCTATAGCCTGTTGTCAATCAGCCCTACAAAGTAGGGGGTTCACAAGCTTTTTCTAGAAAAGGGCAAATTGTTAAAATACCAGGCTACAGGCTTTAGGATCTTTCAGGGCTTTTCACCCCACGGTTGATGCACAAACATACCAGGAGATATAAGTGGAAGACTCATAATCTAATACAGTATTTATTATCACTAAAATACCAGTTTCTTGAGGTAGGATCAACACTGAAATCTGATTTTTTAAAATACTTGTGTTTATTTATATGTCGCCTTGTGCATCTGGCTTTACAGTGGGTACTGGGGAATCAAACCCTGGTCATTAGGCTTTGCAGACAAGTTCCTTAACCAGTAAGTCCTCTCTCCAGCCCCTGAATTTTTTTCTTTTCTTTTTGTTTTTAGTATTTTATGTGTTTGAGAGAGAGGCATATATAGAGAAAATGGGTGCGCCAGGGTCTCAAGCCACCACAAACGAACTCCAGACACATGTGCCACCTTGGGCTTACGTGGGTACTGGGGAACCAAACCCCCGTCCTTAGGCTTTGCAGGCAAGTGCTTTAACCGCTGAGCCACCTCTGCAGCCCTTCTTTTTGTTTTTGGGACAGGGTCTGACCATGTAGCCAAGGCTCATACTCCCGATCATTGTCCTGCCTCAGCCTCTGAGTGCTGGCTGAGATGACAGACATGCGCTGCCACACCCACTCACCTCTAAAACTGAGAGGTGAATTTCATAGAAGTTCCATGTCGCAAAATTTCTTCTCTTTTAGACTTAAGTAAGTAAAAAAAAAAAAAAAACTAATAACTTCTGGGCTTGCGGGACAGGACAAGAAGTAGGCAGCATTACCCTTCAGTCCTCAACTCCGACACGCCTGGGGAGGAAGCGCCCGCAAGAGTCCAGGGGACAGCCCCGCCCTCCGCCCCTTCTGCGGACCCGGCCCGCCGCCGCCGCCCCTCCTCCGGCGCCAGGAGACTCCACCCACTGGGAGGCGTCGCTCGCGCCTGCGCGGTAAGCTCCGGCGGGGGGCGGGGCAGACCGCGGCTACCATTTCCAACATGGCGCACGCTGGTGGCGGCGGCTCTGCGGGCCGGGGATTCAGCGGCGCCCGCTGGGGTCGCTCGGGCTCTGCGGGTCACGAGAAACTGCCGGTGCACGTGAGTGTCGCCTCCACCTTTCCGGGGATCCCCTCTTTCCTGCGACTCCCACGAACGTGCGCCCTTCAGTGCGGCCCCACCCGGCCCCGCCTCGGCCTCCCCTCTGCGCAGCCGGCGACGCGGGACCCCGCACTCCTCCCCAGGGCCCTCCTGGAGGCCTGCCGCGGGTACCCTCCACCCTCACCTGACATTGCTCACCCCAGCCCTGTCATCCCCCTGCCTCCGCTCCCGAGTCACTGGAGCCCTCCCCTCCCCACAGGTGGAGGACGCTCTCACCTACCTCGACCAGGTGAAGATCCGCTTTGGCAGCGACCCAGCCACCTACAATGGCTTCCTGGAGATTATGAAAGAGTTCAAAAGCCAGAGGTAACCCGCAAGCCCCCCCATCTCCGGCAGCACCCCTCCCCCTCCCGGGAACAGGACCCCCGTCCCAAATGCAGTCCCTTGCGGCAGGATGACCTTGCACAGGTTGTGGGTCCCCTGGGAACCTCAGCTTCTCCAAAAATCATCGGATTGGTGGCTCCCTCAGTGAGGCTCTGTTGCGGGGAGGGGTTCTTTCTGGAAAAAGTGTACGAATTGGGGAGATGGGGCCAGAGCTCTGGCTAACGTGGGTTTGTTTTTTTTTAATTGAGTTTTGTTCATGAAAGATTGGAGGTATTTAGATTTTTTTGATTTGCATTCATTACACTAAAATGTTATTTATCTTATTTTTTAGTTTGGTATGGACTTCTCCCTTAGATCTTGTCCTCAAGGTGCCTCTCTTGGTGCCCCCTGTTTTCAAGCTGGCTTGGGCTTGGATGGAAACATCGTGAGGGACCTGGCTTATAGAAATCAATAAAGCGCATGAGCTGCTTTGTAGGAACAGAATTAGATATTGAGGCACCTCACAGTAGTGCCCATTTTTTAATAGGATGCTCATGGGGCCAGGAAAATGGCTCAACCCTGACTACCTGAGTTTGGATCCCCAGACCCTGTGTAAAAGCTGGAAGCCATGGCCAGCTTCTGTAATCCCAGCATACTGAAAGGGAGAGGGGAGGCAGAGACAACATAATTTTCCCCAGTCGCCCCCTCCCAAGCTTGCAGACCAGCTAGCCTTTTGAACACAGTAGTGAACAAAGAGAATAAGTGACCCTGCCTTAAAACAAGGTGGAAAGTGAGAACCAACACCTGAAAGTTGTTCTTGGGCCTCCAAACATTATGGCATATGTGTTCCCATACTCATACATATGAACATGCATGCACATGCATTCCCCTCCAAAATATGTGTAAGACTGACACTGGGGCTTGATGTAGGCAAGGGAACTTCTGTAGTAGTAGAGGTGGAACTAAAACTCAGGCTTGTGCAGTCTGTTAAGATTTCTCAGGTCATATTCCATGCTGCATGGAAGGCCTGCTTAGTTTTGCCATCCATAAATGTGAGGTGCTGAGGCCTGAGTAGTTGACCACAGGCAGAATGAAGAGGGCAGAGAGACAACAGACCTAGCAACAGGTGGTGCCTCCTGTGTCCTATCTTAGGGGGCTGTGTGATCATTGAGCCTAGGATAATGGCAGTGTCACAAGAGTTGGGAATGAATTTTCCTACTTTGGTTCTTTCTTCCAGCATTGACACCCCTGGCGTCATCAGGCGTGTGTCGCAGCTCTTCCATGAGCACCCTGACCTCATCGTGGGATTCAATGCTTTCCTTCCACTCGGATATCGAATAGACATTCCTAAGAATGGCAAGCTCAGCATCCAGTCGCCTCTGACAAGCCAGGTAGATTTGAGTGATAGGGATCTCATTGTTCCCCTCCTGCTCTTCAGAGCAAGAAACGTGACTTGTTTGTGGTGAAACCCTGTGTACACTGTGATCTTTTTCCAGGTTTGCTAATTGCTTCTAGCCATAGGCAGCCTCTACCTTCCAAATTGATCTTTTTGGAAGACTTAAATCAACAGTAGTGGCTGGAAGCATGGCTTAGTGTTAGAACATGCACTTAGCATACACTAGGCCCTGGTTCAATCCCTAGCACTGCAAAAACAAAACTGATGTCAGGGAGGTGTTGGTGTTCAGTAATGACATCAACAGTTGCTGTGGTTTGAGGTCTTCCCTTAAGGCTTTTCCAGGAAACCTACTTACCAGGCTAACCCTTGACCTTGGGCTTGTGGGAGTCAAGCATCTGATTACTTGGTTGCTTTTGGTTGATCTCAGAACTGGCAACAAAATAAAACTCGTTGAGCTGCTCTATGCATGTGGAATGATCTGATTGTTGTTGCTATGCATCATTAAATTGCCATGGGTCATTTCTCAGCTCAGGCTTGGGGCTTCTATGCCTCCTATTATGGTAACACCTTGCCACTTCTATCTCTGTGGTCCCTTTTCTTTTGAGATAGGCTCTGTGTGTAGGTGAGGCTGGCTTTGAACTCAGGATCCTCCTGCCTCAGACTCTGGAGTTCTGGCATGATAGCTGTGCAGCATGTGCCAGGCTTCCAGTTGGGAAGCTGAGATTTGGAGAGGGGCTAGAAAGGGTGATATGGCCATGACAGGTCCCTCCCTAAGGTTGATTCTGTGTGATTTCTGCTTTTTAAATTTTTATTTCTTGTACAAGGCCAGTGCCTTCCCCCATTAGTGTGTTGTCTTATTAAAGCCAAAAAGTACAGATAGTTTTTGAAGGGGAAATGGATGCATGTCCTATTTGCATCTGGAACCCAGGATCCAAGGGCCAGAGATTCCTGCTTTCAAACCACAAAATCTTAGCAGGAGTGAGTTCTGGAAAATCTCTGGCTTAGACACAAAGAACCTAGCTCATTTGCAGCAGTGGCAGGTCCTGAGAGAAGTCTGTGGGGTGAGCAGTGTGAATACTGCCTAAAGGCTGGCTAGGGTTCCTGTCACTTGTCAGTAAAGTGCCTGCTAGGACATCTCCCTTGCATGCTCTGGTGGGACTGGTGACCCTGGCTCTGCAACCCACAGCTCAGCAGGAAGTACAGTTTTTCTAGTCTGAATTAGCTAGACCCTTAATACGGAGGGTTGTTGCTGTCCTCCACACACCATATAAAGCTAGTTGTTGGACAGATAATGAGGCCTGATGCAATCTTACTTCCTCCTCCACTGGAGGTTTAGGTGACTAGGAGGGCCTCTTGACCTGCAGAAAGACTTGACAAGGACTGCCTCTGAACATCTCCACAACTGGTGTTCCTCCTGCAATGTAAAGACAACCACTCCTGGGATACCTCTGCCAGCTGCCATAGTTGCTTGTTCCCTTTATGGCATTTTGGAGCCCCCCAGTCTCCCTGACAGCCCCAAGTGGCATTTTCCTGACTTTCTAACAGGTTCACAGAACATGACACCCATTAAATCTAAGGAACCTTCCAGGGCTTCATGTGTCAATGCTCTGGAGATTTCCTTTTGTTTAAGTTCAGTTTTCTTTTTCTGTTTTATTTTCAAGGTAGGGTCTCACTCCAGCCCAGGCTGACCAGCTGACCTGAAATTCACTATGTAGTCTCTAACTCACAGCAATCCTCATACCTCTGCCTCCCCAGTGTTGGGATTAAAGGCATGCACCCAACTAAATTCAGTTTTCTAACTCTCAGGTGTAGTGGTGTAAGACTTTAATCCCAGCACTTGGGAAGCGGAGGTAGCAGGATCACTGTGAGTTAAGAGGCCAGCCTGGGTTAGTTCCAAGTCAGCCTGGGCTAGAGTAAGATCCTGTTTCAAAAAAACAAAAACAGGGCTGGAGGGATGGCTTAACGGTTAAGGTACTTGCCTGCAAAGCCAAAGGACCTAGGTTCAATTCCCCAGGACCCACGTAAGCCAGATGCACAAGGTGGCACATGTGTCTGAAGTTTGTGTACTGTGTAGCTGGAGGCCCTGGCATGCCCATTTTCTCTTGTCTCTCTGCCTCTTTTTCTCTCTCAATAAATAAATAGAAATAATTGTTTAAAAAAAAAAACAACTAAACAAAAAATAAATTCAATTTCTAGCTTTGTTATCCCCCCCACCTTAGCCTCCATGTGCCACTCTGCCACCAGCTTTACTGTTTTGAAATGTAACACCCCCCCCCCCATTTTTGTCAGGGCACCTGCCAGTCCCATATGAGAAGTGCCCTTACGTGGGGAGAAAGATGATTAGAGAGTCCCAGCCTTGAGGATGTCTGTGGTGGGTTTGTCTAGATTGCAGCAAGGTTGTCCGTTGGAGGGGGCATCATTCTTTCTCTTGGGCCACCTCCCTGGCCTCTGCCCCCAAGATGCCAGGAGCATAAATGATCTAGCCATAGCAACTAGAAATGCCACTTGGCTGGTGGTCATTACAGCCACAGTTTAGAGCACAAGTCTCAAAATGTCAGACTGAGCTGCCTCTGGTAGCTTAGGTATATCATTCCAGCTCTCAGGAAGCGGAGGCAGGAGGAGAACTTTAAGTTCTAGACTAACTTGGGCTACAGAGTGAGATCAACTACTCCTATCCCCCAATAAAAGAAGAGGCAGACAGACACGTGGGCCACAGGCTACACAGAACCACAAGAGCCCACTTAGCTGCTGGGGATCCAGTCATTAGCATTGGAGTCTGATGCCTAGGCCTGGGTTGTAATGCCACCTCTGACAGCCCCTGAAGCCACCCCTGCTGGTGTTTATAGTGTCAGTGTGGTCTTCCCTGGCCGACCATTCCCTTCAGAGGTGGCAGCTTATAGGCCTCCTCTGCATCTGTTCCAGAGCAGTTCCAAGAAAGAACAGGATAACTATTAGTTGGAAAGTAGGGGCCCTAGCTCATCAGGGGTCCCTCCTGGGGGCAGCAGCTATCTTAGAAGAAGCAAGAGGAGCCTGTGAAGAACAAGCAGATCCAAGGTCCTGGTGACTGAAGAGGGCCTCCTTCCCATTCTTTTTAGGGAGCTCCAGCAGTTACAACAAGCACAGCCTGCAGCCACCATTTTCCTAGAACTGGGCCTGGACTTTAATCTGAGTCCGAGACCTCAGGTGCCAGCAAGGTAGAAAAGGAGCTGAGGAGCGATAGGTAGGTAGTCAGGGACTCTGAAAGGTAAGAGGAGCTTAGTGTTTCAGATCTGAGATGGTAGCAGGCCCCAGGAAGAAGGGCAGTCCCAGGCTTTGATAGCCCCCTGAGAGGTCAAGGAAGGGCCCAGGAGTGACTAATGAGGGTTAAAATGAATGGTGGCCAGGAGGGGACCATGCCACAGGACAGAATCATTAGTGACAGTGACCAGGAGACTACGTGAGGAGAGCGTGGATGGTGAGAAAAATGGGATGGTCAGGGCTGGAGAGATGGCTTAGCGGTTAAGCGCTTGCCTGTGAAGCCTAAGGACCCCGGTTCGAGGCTTGGCTCCCCAGGTCCCACGTTAGCCAGATGCACAAGGGGGTGCACGTGTCTGGAGTTTGTTTGCAGAGGCTGGAAGCCCTGGCGCGCCCATTCTCTCTCTCCCTCTATCTGTCTTTCTCTCTGTGTCTGTCGCTCTCAAATAAATAAATAAAAATTTAAAAAAAAAATGGGATGGTCAGTGAGAGCAGGGACATATGGATAACTCAGGTTAGCTGTTGCTGTGGTAGAAGTTGGTCTCTGAGGCAAGGGAAGTGGGGTGCTGCTCTGTTATTACTTGGTACTATTTAGCCATTCCTAAGTGTCCAGGATGTGGCTGCTCAGGCAAAGTAGACTGCAATAGGGCTCAGGGTTAGAGTGGTAACTACTTGAATAGCATCTCCCGCCCCAGGGTAGGGATGTCAGGAAGAGAAAGAACTAGGCTGTTCTTGAAGGGCTCATTTGTTGTGACTTGTGAGTTAAAGCCACTTATCTTTGTATAGCTGGTGGCTTTTACATTTTCCAGATCATAATAAAGCATTTTTTAAATTGAGATACCATTCACATAACATGAAATTCTAGTACTATTCTATTACTATTTAGAAATGGACAATTCTGTGGTTTTTTCAGCATATTTATACTTTTATGCAACCATCACCACTAATTCTAGAACATTTCTGTCACCCCAAAATGAGCCTCACCTTTCCTAATTCTCTCAAGTCCCTGGAGGCCACTCATCTGCTTTCTGTCTCTGCATATGTGTTTGTTGTACTGGACATTTCACATAAATGGAATCATATCCCTGGGACCTTTTGTGTCTGGCTTCTGCTACCCAGTGTCTTGCTTTGAAGGTTTATCCATGTAGCATGTGGTCATGGCTGAGCAGTACTCCTCTGGATGGGGATACTACTCTGGAAGGACCATGTTTGTTCCATTCATCTTACGGATATGTGGGTTGCTTCCCTTTGGCTATTGTGAGATATGCTATCTCTCGCTCTCAAATAAACAAAAATAAATAAATAAAAAAAAAATAAAAACAAAATAAAGGACAGCTGTGAGAGTGCAGAACAAACAAGGCCCCAAGGAGCCACTTCTTCATTTTCTAGACTGAGAAAAATTAATAACTGCTGCCTTAACAACTCACCATGTGATGGGCATATACCCATAGAACCACCTATTGTAGGCATACTGTGTGTGCCTGGTCTTCCCTGTGTCTATTCAGGGCACCATTTGGCAGCAGGTGTAGGGCTGAGAGAGGACACAGTGGATGATCTGTGTGTTCCAGACTTCAGTGGATAAAGGCTCCAAGCCCCAGCTTGACCAAGGACAGAAACATTGTCTCCCCTCATGGAGTTCACCACCCAGCCAATGTGGCTGAAAATCGGAGTTAGTAAAACATATTGCATGGAGGGAGGCGTAGCTGCTGGTGAGAAAAACAAGAGAGGTGTTCAGGATCATCATACACTGGTTAAAGATGGTTCTAGAAGATTTGCTGAGAACATGTTATATGACCTAAGGCCTTGAGCCAGGATGGAGGGACTCTGACTTACTCAAGAACTGGATCCTTGTATGGGAGGCCCTTGTTCTATCAGTCCTAGAGTCTGTCAGAGGGCAGGGCTCCTGTATGTTCCAGGGTCTGCTTGCTGCCAGAAGTAGCTGTTTTCCACTTGAGAGCATACTGGAAGGTATGGGAGGACTTCCTTTACACACAGACCTCACTTGGTTTCAATGGCCTCCATGTCTGCACCTTGTGAGTTTCTCTTTCATGCTGGTTTCTCGGTGTGAAGGAATTGTTAGCCAGGCATAGGAGGCCAACTGTGATCCCAGCATCAGGGAGGCTGAGGCAGGAAGATTAGAAGTTCCAGGCCAGCCTGGCCTGAAGCATAAGACCTTAAAAAAGTATGGGGAGGTGGAGGTTTACTCAACTTTCATCTTCTCAGAGTGGAATTGTTTCTGGCAAGATGAGGGAGGTGAGCTGGAGAGACTGCCACAGGGATGCACAGCCATTCTGACACTGAGAGGAGCTGGTGGGGTGTTCTTTTTGCACCCTGTCAGCTCCCCTCCTCTTGGACCATTCTCTGCATGCAATAAAAAATGCGTGAGTAAGTATTGGATTGTGTGCTATTGGCAGATAGTGGCCAGACTCCAGACTTGGCCTTTTGCCATCTGTTCCTGGGTCCAGCCCATGGCAACTCACTGCTCCACTCTCCTCAGGAGAATTCGCACGGCCATGGTGACTGTGGTGAGGACTTCAAACAGCAGGTGCCATACAAGGAGGACAAAGGTCAGGTGACCCTGGAGTCGGACTCTGTGGAGTTCAACAATGCCATCAGCTATGTGAATAAGATCAAGACCCGCTTTCTTGACCACCCCGAGATCTATAGGTCCTTCCTGGAAATCCTGCACACCTATCAGGTGAGTGCCCCAGTCACTCACTTAGAGAGTCAGGTAGGGACCAGGCTGCCCTTTGGGGTCCTGACAGCCATCCATTGTCACCTGCATGGAGATTGTTCCCTGATTATTGAAATCATTAGGTGCTAGGAATTTCTACTGAGCTTTTGTGTTTGGTTTTGTGTGTAGTGCTGGGTTTAGAGTACTAGCAGTGCTAGCCAGTGCTCCACTGCCAAGCCATACCTTAGTCCCTGGTTTTCTTTTGACCTTTTGAGACAGACTATTGCTCTGTAGCCCAGGCTGTCTTAGAACTCATAGTCCTCCTGCCTCAGCCTCTCAGGTGCTTGGATGGCAGATATGAACCACAGTGCCTTGCATGATTTTGATTTTAATTTGCTCCTTGAGACACTGATGTACTTAGGAACACATATTAGGGAAATTAAAAGGTAAAGGATAAATGACTCAGTGGATAAAGTGCTTACCATGCAAGTGTGAAGATTGGAGTTAGGATCCCCAACACCCATGTAAAAAGGTGGATGTTGTAGCCCACCTGAAATACCAATACTCTGGAGGCAGAGATGGGATCCCCGGCGCTAGGTAGACTAGCTGAATTGGCAAACCCTGGATTAAAGTGAGACTGTCTCCGTAAATAAAGTAGAGTAATTGAGGAAGACCTGAAGTCAACCCCTGGCCCATGTACATGTATTCACATTACACATACACAGTGCATATGTATACATGTGCAAAAAAAAAAAGAGGCCAAAGTCTCAGACATCATCATTGTTTTGACCCTGTGCCCTTTTGTTTCCACTGGTACCCAGAATTGGGGGCCACAGAAGATTGGCTGCTGCCTAGATTCAGTACATTCAGTCTCAGGCAGGCTAGGTAGAAAGGAGAAGGTGTGTGTGAAGGTATGCTGGGGCAATCAATCACTGGCAGCCCCAGGAGTAATGGAAGACACTCAGGTAGAATCTTTATAAATTTATCAGAATCTCCAGCAGTAGAGTACAGCTGAAGAATGGACTTCTGGTACTGGCAGTGGCCTGTGCAAAGGTCTAGGGGTTGCACACAGCTCTGAAGGGGCCCTGATAAAACATAGCCATTGATGGGGAGAGTTGATGGCTTGTGAGGAGCTCATCTTGTTCTTATCCAGACATGGGGTTTTTAAGCTGCCTCAGCATTAGAGCCCATTTTAAAACAGAAAGCTCCATTGCCAGCACCACAGACAAGGGCTGGAGAGATGGCTTAGCAGTTAAGGCACAAACAAACCAAGACACACCAGATAAAGAAATGAGTTTTTTTTCTTTTTGGTTTTTCAAGGTAGGGTCTCACTCTAGCCCAGGCTGACCTGGAATTCACTATGGAGCCTCAGGGTGGCCTCAAACTCACAGCAGTGTTCCTACCTCTGCCTCCCGAGTGCTGGGATTAAAGGTGTATGCCACCACGCCTGACTTAAGAAATGAGATTCTTTTTGATATGCAAGTTCATAGACATGGTCACATGTCTAGTGTTTACTCCCTGTTGACTCTGAGGAACCATTTTGATGGGCCATGTGACAGTGCAGCCCCTTTGTGGGGTGTGTTTGACAGATTGTGAGTTATATGGCCATTATAACCTCAGACAGTGACAGCTGAATCTCAACACCTGAGCTTTCTCCCCACCAGGGATTGCACAGCTTTGGGGTGGGGTATGGCAGTGGCTTTGCAGTCTCATCTGGCTCAGGCCCACTGGATACCTTTTGCTGTCAGTCACCATGTATGTCCCAGACAAAATGACACATGAACAAATGCAAGATCACACACTGCTTAGTCACAGTTTAGACTGTCTTGGTCAGGTGATTGTGCTGAGGCCAATTAATGGTTTCAAAACAAGCTTAGTGGCAGCTGTATCCTTGTAGAGTGAGTAGCCAAAGTGTGTTTTCCAGCAGGGATATACATACACCACCAATTCCTGTGTGTCCTGCTTTCCCCTGACTGTCCTCTTTGTTTGATAACACCTGCCTCTCCTGACTGGGTGTGTGTGCATCTTTGTCACCTATGTCAGCCTGAGGTAGGAAAGATGGCCCAAGCACCACTCTTAAGTTGTGTTCCTATACACTGTTTTGAAGCCAGGTATGGTGGCACATGCCTGTCATCCCAGAATTTGGGAGGCTGAGACAGGAGGATTGCTGAGTTTGAGGCAGCTAGCTTGCACTAGAGTGGAGACCCTGTCTCAAATCAGTGAAGTTGGTTCCAGAACTGGTTTATGTGCAGATCCATCATTAACTTTGAACCACGTAGCTTTGCTTAGTTTTCATTTGGCTTTCACATGTTCCAGGAACTTCTGGGTTGACTCCTCCTCACCCCCAGTCCTTGGTGGGCTGCTGGCTGATGCCAGGGTCTCCTCACTCTTCTTTCCTTCCTGATGACAGAAGGAGCAGCTGCACACAAAGGGCCGCCCATTTCGCGGTATGTCCGAAGAGGAGGTCTTCACTGAGGTGGCCAACCTCTTCAGAGGCCAAGAGGACCTGCTTTCAGAGTTTGGACAGTTTCTGCCTGAGGCCAAGCGGTCCCTGGTGAGTGCGGGGCGTGCAGGGTCGGTAAGGTGCTGATTCTGCCCAGCGCCTCCGTGTCCAATAGTGTCTGCTTGAGGAGGCGAATGCATCTTATCTTGGGGAGCAGAGACGAGAGGACAGTGTGGGTGGGGGGTGACCCGCTAGGGCAGAGCTTTGTCCGGAGGGTTGTGGCCCAAGGCTTATGATGCCAGGGCAGACAGCACTGGGAACCATACTGCTCCCAGCTTTCTCCCCCAGCTGAAACTTAAGCTTGCCTGGCTGTATTTTTGTTTTATTGAAATAAGTTTATGTATTTATTTTAGAAAGAGAGAATGAATAGGCTTGCCAGGATCCCTTGCTGTTGCAAACAAACTCCAAACCCATGTACTGCTTTGTGCCACCTGGCTTTTGTGTAGGTTCTAGAGAATCAAACCTGCATTGCCAGGTTTTACAAGCAAGCACTTTTAACCACTGAGCCATCTCCCCAGTTCCCTGCCTGCCCTTTTCTATTTCCTCCTTTTAAAGTTTTCTTTAAAAAGAAAGAGTGGTCAACGCCAGGCCTCCAGCCACTGCACATGAACTCCAGATGCATGAATTACTTTGTGTATCTGACTTTATGTGGGTACTGGGGAATTGAACCCAGGTCATTGGGCTTTGCAGGCAGTCACTGTAACTGCTGAGCAATCTCTCCATCCCCTTGAACTTTTTTTTAAATTTCATTTCAGTCATTATTTTATTCCATGTACCTATTTGGGTGTAGTGGTACATGCCTTTAATCCCAGCACTTGGGAGGCAGAGGTAGGAGGATCACCATTTCAAGGCCACCCTAAGACTACATAGTGAATTCCAGGTCAGCTTAGTCTCTATAGTGAAACCATACTTCAAAAAAAAAAAAAAATTTTTTTTTTTTTTTTTTGTTTTTTTTGAGGTAGGGTCTCACTCTCTAGCCCAGGCTGGCCTGGAATTCACTGTAGTCAGTCTCTGGCTGGTCTTAAACTCACATCAATCCTTGTACCTTGAATGCTGGGATTAAAGGTGTATGTCACCATCGCCGGCCCTTTAAGTTTTAAATGAAAGAATTTTGTAACATAAAATTCACTACCTTAAAGTATGTAGTTTAGTGAAATTCAGTACGTCTACCATGTAGTGTATACAGTCAGCATCTAGTTCCAGAATATTCCATATTCCCAAAAGCAGGTCCCTCACAATCAACAGTCAGTTCTTACTTCCCTTTCTCAACTCCTGACACCCACTGGACTGGTTCTTACCTCTGTGGATCTGTCAGTTCTAGAAGTTTCATGTCGTTTGGAATAACAAATGGTGTGGCTTTTTTGTCTCGTTTCTCTCATTTGTCCTCATTTAGCATGTGTGAGTGCTCTGTTCCTCTTCATGGTTGAATAATAATATTAAGTATGGATAGATCACATTTTATCCATTCATCTGATGGAAATTGAAGTAGTTTCTGTTCTTTGGCTATTGTAGATAATGCTGCTGTGAACAACCTTCCTCAAATACACATTTGAACATCCAATTCCAGTTCTGGATCTGTGCCTAACTGGGCTTACTGGCTTTCATGGCAGTTCTATGTTGAACTATATAAAGAGCTTACAACCTGCCTTATAGAACTTGCTCCATTTTATAGTCCCACCAATAGTGAACTGGTGTTTTAGTTTCTCCACATCTAGGCCAACACATGTTATTTTCCATTTTGTGTTTAAAACAGAGCTGTTTGATGGCTGTCATGGTCAACAAGTCATGATTGTCTCTCTGTCTCCCTGGAGACTGGTTTTTTTGAGTATCTGTTCAGTACTTACTGGCTCTCTGTATCTTTGGAGAGATGTCTATCCAAGTTGTTAAATTTACTTGTTGTGTTGTATGAGTTTTAAATATGTTCTAATTCTAGATTCTTGTCAGTTGCATGGTTTGCAGATATCTCCATTCTGTGTGATTTGTCCCTGCCTTGTTAGTATCCCTTGATGCATGAGTTTTTGGTTTTGATGAAGTTAAGTTTATTTTCCCTTTAACTGTGCAAGAAATTTGCTAAACTAAAGTCTGGTTTTCTTCTAATAAGTTTTTTAAAATATTTATTTATGAGAAACAGAGAGAGAGGGGAAGAGGCAGAGAGAAAGAAGGAATGGGGGCTGGAGAGATGGCTTATCAGGTAAGGCATTAGCCTGCGAAGCCTAAGGACCCAAGTTCCATTCTCCAGGTCCCATGTAAGCCAGATGCACATAGTGGCACATGCATCTGGAGTTCGTTTGCAACGGCTAGAGGCCCTGGCACACCTATTCTCTCTCTCTTTCTCTCTCTCTGTCTCTAATAAATAAAGCTTTAAACAAAACAAAACCCAAAAACTTCTGAGTTCTAGCCAGAGCCTGAAGTCAGAGGATTGGTGTGTCAGGGCCTCCAGCCACTACAAACTCCAGATGCATGTGCCCCTTGTACATCTGGCTTACATGGGTCCTGGGGAATCAAACCGGGGTCCTTAGGCTTTGCAGGCAAACACCTTAATAACCACTAAGCCATTTCCCCAGCCCATCTCCTAATAATTTTTTTTTTGGGGGGGTGTTCCTGGGTAGGGTATCACTGTAGCTCAGGCTGATCTTGAATTCACTATGTACTCTCTAGGTGGCCTCAAATTCATGGGGATCCTCCTACCTCTGCCTCCCAAGTGCTGGGATTAAAGGCATGTGCCACCATGCCCGGCCTAATAATTTTGATTTATTAAATTATTTGCAAGTAGAGAGAAGACAGACAGAATAAGCATGCCAAGGTCTCCATCTGCTGTAAATGAACTCTACATGCATGCAACACTTTGTACATCTGGCTTTACATGGGTACTGGGGAATCAAACTGGGTCGCTAAGCTTTGTAGGCTAGTGACTTAATCACAGGGCCATATCTACAGCCCCACTTTTAATAATTTTTTGAAAAATTTAAAGTTATTTTGTGTGTACATGGGTGTGCCAGGTCCTTTTGCCGCTGTAATGGAATGCCAGACATTTGCACCATTCTTTTTGTTGGCTTTATGTGGGTGTTGGGAAATCACACCAGGCTGGTAGGCTTTGCAAGCAAGCATCTTTAACTGCTGAGCCATTCCTATTCTAGTCATTTTAAAGTTTTAGTTCCTGACCAACTTTTAGTTAAATTCTGTCTGTGGTGTGAGGTAGGGATCCAGCTGCCCCAGCATCAGCTGTGGAAGAGACTGTTACTATAGAATGGGCTTGGTACCATGTTGAAAGTCCTCCCACTACAGATGTGAGGATTTGCTTCTAAGCCCTAAATTCTGATGTTAGTCTCTGTGTATATTCTTAGGCCAGTCCAACTCTGACCACTGTAGCTTTGCAGTGAGTTCAAAAAGCAGGTAGGCTGGAGGGATGGCTTGACCATTAAGGTGCCTGCCTGCAAAACCTAATGACCTGGGTTTGATTCCCCAGTGTCCATGTACAGCTGGATGCACAAAGTGGCACATGCATCTGGAGTTCATTTGCAGTGGCTGGAGGAACTGGAATGCCCATTCTGTCTATCTGTGAATCTTTCTGCTTGCAAATAAATAAATAATATTTCTTTGAAAATCAGGATATATTGGGTTCTCTAATTTTGTTCTTTTTCAAAATTGTTTTAGCTTTGGGACACCTTACAAGTCCATATGAAATTTTTCTTGAGGCAGCATTGTAGCCCTGGCTGACTTTATACTTGCTATGTAGATCAGGCTGGCCTCCAACCTGTAATCCTCTGCCTTGGTCTCCCAAGTGCTAGAATCATAGGTGTGGGCCACCCCTTCCAACATCATTCTTTCTGATGCTATTATAAATGGAATTTTTTCATATATAGATGGTGTGTTGCTCTCATATAGAAACACTACTGATTTTTGTGTGTGGATCTTACATCCTGCAGGTTTGCTGACCATGTTTATTAGGTTGAACAACTTTGGCTGTCTCAAGAACTGACTTTATTGAATTCTGTTGTTTGTGAATAATGGTAGTTCTCCTTCCTTTTCCAGTGGGGATGCTTTTTAATTCTGCCCTAACTGCTGTGGCTAGGACTTCCAGTACCATGCTGAATAGCAGTGGTCAAAGCAGGCATCCTCATCTTGTTCCTACATTACAGGCAAAGCTTTTGTTTTCCCACCTTTGAGTATGATGCCACCTGTAGGTCTTCCACCTCCTCTCCTCTCCTCTCCCCTTTTTTTTCTTTTCCTTTCCTTTTCTTCCTTTCCCATTCCCATTCCTTTATCTTTGAGTGAGGATGGAGCCCAAGGCCTCATGTGCTAAGCAGACAGCTGTGAGCTAGGCCCAGGTTGGCTTTTTTTCCAGCGACTTTTTGCTAGGTTGGAAAAGCTGTCCTCTATTCCCAGCTTGCTGAGTGCTCTGCTTCTTGTGCTTCCTCCTCTCCTTTCTGTCCTTGATGACAAGGTGGGGTGTGGGCACTTGAGAGTATCATGTTTTTCCCTTCCCTGCCCACCTTTGTTATTACTGCTGCTTGCTTCTCTGACTGAAGATTTGGTGGGGGTGGGGTAGAACACTTGCCCAGCATGCAGGAGGCCCCAGGTTGCATTTGTCAGGTTCTGTTGAGTATGTGTGAAACCCTGGGCTCCATTCCCAACACTGAAAAAAACTTCAGAACCCAAGGAAGGATTGTACACAAGAAGCAATTGGGGTGAGTGGGACCAGGGGAGTGGGTCTCAAGTAAAGGGGTGCTCTAGCAGGGACAGAATGCTCAGTTGAGTCCTGATAGAGTTCTTGTATTAGTTATTTCTTATTGATGTGGCCAAGATATCTGACAAAAAGCAGCGTAAGGAGGGAGGTTTATTTTGGCTCACATTTTAAGTGGCATGGTCCATCATGGTGGGTAAGGCATGGCAGCAGGAGCATGAAGTGACTGGTCACATGGAAGCAGAGAGATGAATGCTGGTCCTCACTTCACTTCTTCCCTTTTATTCAGTTTGGGACCCCAACTCACGGAACAATGCCACCCACATTCATTGTCTCAGAGGTCCTTCCTTGCTCAGACCTCTCGAGAAACACACTGACAGACACAACCTAGAGGTGTTTTTGCTATGGTGATTCTAATTGTCAAAGATGAGCCATCACAGTCCCATTGTGTTTTCTTGGGTTCCTCCTAAGCCCCCAAATCCTTGCTTCTCTAGGCCTTGCCTAATGTTTTGTCAGTGGGCTGGGGCTTGGCCCTGTGTGCTACCATGTCTAGAAGACAAAACACAATGCCTGGATGACATATCACACAGAAACACTTACTAACTCCTCATGAGAGAAATGTGCCCATTCATAGGTACCATTTGGGGGCTGTGGTTTGACCATACCTTCACCCAGCAGCACCTTGATTCCCTCTAGGCCCAAGTGCTGGCAGAGTCAGGGGAGCACAGCAGCCTGGTCTGCCCTCTGCCATAGCTCTTCAGATGATACTGGCTAGTCTTTTATTGCCTGAGACTTGCTTCTTGTTCTTAGAGAGGTGACTATCCTCCCTGCTCAGGTGGGATCTGGGAGATTTTCTTCAGGTGCTTTATATAGTGCCTGGCTCCAACTCAGCACCCAGAAAGGGTCTCCATATTCTCTGAATGTCCTCTTCCCATCTCTTCCCCTTCCCTATGTCCTCAGAGCACCGGACATACAGATGCCCCAGGGTGTACCCAGAATCACTCACCTTCAGGAAATGGGGGCCAGAAACTGCTAACCACTTCCTGCAGCCAAGGCCTATGTTCCAGAGTTTCTAGAGCTTTTCAGAATAGCACCCCTAGCTGGGGACCAAGCATTCAGTACATGAGTCTTTTGGGAAACACTTCCTGGCCATGCTGTAACACCCCTGTCCTGGTCATCTGAGTCTTTCCTGACTGGCTCAGGATGACAAAGCCTTGTATAGCAGACAAGTGTTACCACGGTGCCAAATGGATGTCTCCAGGTTGTGGCACTGGGCCTCTTGAGTCCCATGGTTGGAAGCCCTATGCTAGTCATATATCTGTCTCTGTTGCAAGCAACAGTCTCATTGTCTCAGATCTCATATCTCACTTTTGACCTCAGTACTGGCACCTCTTCTCCTGAATATCTGTGAGGGGTGTGAACCCATATCCTCCCCTCTGCCCTTCCCCAGCCATCACTGATGGTTCTTCCCTTTGGGTACCATTGCCGCTAAGTAGTGATGCCATAATGTCATCATCTACCTGTCTCAGAATGGAATTAGTACCTGCTTGAGAATCTCTGAAAATTGTCCTATGAATGTCAGTTTCTTCACTTACAGTTCTTGGAATAGCTGTGAATCTTTGATTCATTTTTTTATTTTATTTTTTGTTTTTTTGAGGTAGGGTCTCACTCTAGCTCAGGCTGACCTGGAATTCACTGTGGAGTCTCAGGGTGTCCTCGAACTCACGGAGATCCTCCTACCTCTGCCTCCCGAGTGCTGGAACTGAAGGCATGCGCCACAACACCTGGCTGATGTATTTTTTGAGGTAGGGTCTTAAACTCAAGCTGGCTCAAATTTATGATCCTGCTGCCTCAGCTCCCTGAGCTAGAGTATGGCCATGTACCTCCATATCTGGCTGTGTTTAATTCTTTGAGACAAGTTTTACCTCTGGCTAAATAATAGGTCTTTATTATGACTGTAAAAATGGTACATGCATGTGAAAACCGTGTGAGTAAGGGTGTCAGGTTTGAAAGGTATTTTTCCCTCCCCTCAGTTTCCAGAAATTTCCTCTGCATGGCATCCTGTTGGTTCCCCCCTCGCCCCCCCATGCCTTTGTGTTTTCTTGTTCACTTACTATGTCAGGCACAAATGCCATGGCAGCAACAGAAAGCCAGCCCATCATTCTTGCTACCATCTGTTTTATTTGGGTGCACCATGCTGTCCTCATCTCATTCATGCCTGGGGCCAACAGCACATTCTTCCTATGGCATCTGCCATCTAAGATCCGTGGTAGTGTGGGAACAGGGAATGCAGTAGGGATTATGGTTGTTAGAACATTAAAGGGCCTCTCAGGCTTACTCAGTCCCCTGAAGCAAACCCTTCATAGGATGAGCTTCCCTGGTCTGTTAGTTGGTGGCTAGAAGGCAAGCCCTAAACAGTTAGGACCCTGTCTCCAACATTCCCACAGTGAGGGCTGACATGACTTAAGATCATTTACAACAAAGACTTCAGAGCCTGGCTTCAAGCCCCAAACCCATCCCATCTGGAGGACACCAGCCACTTGGGTTCTATCCCTGCTGCGCAACCCTATGCTCAAAATGGTTTGCATGTCTATAATCTCATATATATGTATACACTGAGATGCCCTGATTGGGTCCATCAGGGAGCCCCTGCAGTGCATACTTGGGTGTTCTGCTCCTGAGCCATTGGTTCCCCCTCCTCATGACCTCATGGAGTCTTTTCCCAGCTTTACACCATTCACCAAGTAATGTAGGTACTGTGACCATCTCATGAGCCCATGATACTTCATATATAGAGGTCCTAGCCTATGACATGATGCCTACCAGATCTGCAGGCTGAGCCCAAAGAGGCTATGTGTGCACTGGCACATAGAAGGACTAGCTGCCTTTCTCAGCTCTAAACATTTCTCATGGGTTTGTGTGCTCAGTTCACAGGCAGTGGGCCATGTGAGATGAACAGTGTCCAAAAGAACGAACAGGAGAAGAACTTGGAACACAGCAAGAAGCGCTCCCGGCCCTCACTCCTGCGCCCTGTGTCTGCACCTGCCAAGGTAACCGTCAAAGTACTTGTATGGAAATGCCTAGGAGCCCATCCTTTTCTACAGGTGACTGGGGAGTCCAGTGCCAAGGTCCAAGCAGCAGGCCTAAACCTGAAGCTAAACCTTTTAAATTCACCTTTTGCTGATGTGGCCATCCACCTGTTCTCTCAGACTCATGAGACTTTTGAGATGGAAGAGGACTGTTACCCCTCCCAGGGTCGGAAGAAATGGTGTGTCATGTACTGCTCATTCTCCTTTTCACTGTCATGACTCTTTTTGTAGGTGAGGCTGCCATGTGCTCTTGTATGGGTTGGTTACTGCACAACTGAGGAGTGAAGGTGGCTGACATCCAGTTCCTGTCCCGCTCATCACCCTGGGATGGTGGATTTCTAGTTCTGTTTTCCCTTGTGTATTACTAGTTGACTTTGAATAGCAATAAAGAAGTTTTTTGGCATTCCCATTCATTTAGTTATGTATGGCAATGTCATTCTCGAGTTATAATTCATTACTGACATCATGTATCTTGACACCCACGATGTCTCCATATTTAGCCAGTGGGACCCCATTAGGCAAACCCACGGAGCCTCTCTTCATGTCCCCATCTTTCTCGTCATCCCTGTACTGTGGTGATGGCTACACAGTAACATCCTTCCAGCCACAGGCTTGTGGCTGCATTCAGATCTCAATCCAGTTGAGAGACATGTCTACACACATCTGGCCTCTCCAGGACCCTCTGCATGCTGTCGCCACGTCACAGTCTAGCCCACAGAACAAACAAGCAGTAGGTGACGTTTCTGAAGTCCCCACATCCAGGGTGACAGCTTCGTTGTTCCAGTTTTGGGGGGTTGTGGTCTAGTACCAGAAACCATAAACAATCTCAGTGGCAGAGAGATTTCCGCATGCAAGATCTTGAATTCCATCCTTGGCTGCTGCTGAACATTTGCCATGGCTCAACTTCCCTCCAGCACCTACTGCACATACCCATGGTTCTGGTTTCATTTTCCCCAGTATCCATTGCGCATGCACAAAGCTGAGTCAGTTTCCCTCAGCACTTAACTGCAAGTGCCTGTGGTTGCATGTCATCTCCAGCACCTGCCGAGCACGCGCAAGGACCTAGGTTCTCCAACACCTGCTGAGTACGTGTGGCTGATCCCCCTTATCCCTCACCTATGGAGCATTTGCAAGCCCAGTATTGTGCCCCCACCAGTCCATTCCCAAGGCTTGCTGAGCCTGCAAGTCCTTCCCTCCAGTCCCCAGCCTGTGGAGTACACACAGCTCAATACCAATTTCCAGTGTCTGCTGAGCACGGGTGAGGCCCTGGGTTGAGTACTGCGCTATAGGAAACCCATGAACTGACAGATTCCAGATGTGTTGGGGTCGTGCTGGCCCCTGGGGTAGGGGCCACTCACAGAACACGCTCCCCTATATCATGCGGGCCAGGGATGGGAGCACCTGCCCAGTGCTGGGTGGTCCTACAGGCGTCATCTCCACGGTCCTGGACATGCACCCGCCGGTGGGGCACACGTGTGGGTCCTGTGCTATGCTGTCAGCACATGGTGCCCTGGAGTACACAGCACTAAGCCACAGGTTTCTCTTTACAGAAGAAGATGAAGCTACGAGGTACCAAAGACCTGTCCATTGCTGCCGTGGGCAAGTACGGCACACTGCAGGAGTTCTCCTTCTTTGACAAGGTATGGACACAGACCCCTGGCTCTGGTACAGTCGGGGAAACTCCCACCCAGTTGAATTTTCCAGCTGTCCCCACCCACTGGTGCTGAGATTGCTTAGCTAAGACTGAGGAGGGAAAAGGTGTCATGAAATATGGGGACTTGTGTGGTGGGTGAGGCGCAGAACAGATCTCGGATCCAAACAGGGTTCAAAGGCATACCCCTGGGCCGCCCTGGGTTACTGGGCACGGAGACTGATGGGCTCTATAGAAGTGCAGACTGCAGCTGCGTCTGCTGCCTTATGGAGCTGTTGCCCAGCACGCTGCTGACCCGCCCTCCCCTCCCCACAGGTGCGCAGGGTACTGAAGAGCCAGGAGGTTTACGAGAACTTTCTACGATGCATTGCACTCTTCAACCAGGAGCTAGTGTCTGGCTCTGAACTGTTGCAGCTGGTCAGCCCATTCCTGGGGTAAGTGTGTCCCCTAGACACCTGGGCTCTGATAGCAGTTTTCTTCATCTTCATCACTTTTTTTTTTTCCAAGGTAGGGTTTCACTCTAGCTCAGGCTGATCTGGAATTCACTATGTAGTCTCAGGATGGCCTTGAACTCACAGCAATCCTCCTACCTCTGCCTCCTGAGTGCTTAGGATTAAAGGTGTGCACCACCACACCCAGCCTGATGGCAATTTTCTGAAGTCATTTACTAAGAGAATTGTTAATATGCACACATTTGTAAGAAATAACAGAGAAGGCTAGAGAGATGACTTAGCAGTTAAGGCACTTGCCTGTGAAGCCTAAGGGCCCAAGTTCTATTCCCCAGTACCCATGTAATTCAGATGCACAAGGTAGCCCACTGGTCTGGAGTTTGCTTGCAGTAGCTAAAGGCTCTGGCATCCCCTTTCCCTCCCTCTCCCCGCCTCCCCCCCCCCCACACATACACAAGTGATAAATAAAATACTTTTTAAAAAAGAAGCAGGGCTGGAGAGATGGCTTACCAGTTAAGGCCCTTGTCTAGAAACCTAAGGACCCAGGTTCAATTCTCCAGTACCCACCAGACGCACAAGGTTGGTGCATGTGTCTGGAATTTGTTTGCAGTGGCTGGAGGCCCTGGGGTGCCCATTCTCTATGTGCTTCTTCCTCTCTCTCAAATAAATAAAAATTTAAAAAATAACACAAAGAAAGTCAGGGGACCTTGCACAATGGTGCCAAAAGCTAATATAACCTGCCAGTCTTCAGGTTCCTATTTTCCTTGTACTTACTTGTATGTATGGACTGAGTGGCCCCAACTGTGTGTGTGTGTGTGTGTGTGTGTGTGTGTGTATGTGTGCGCGCGCGCGCGCGCGCATGTGTGGGCTGGTTTGTATGTCTGTGTAGGCCAGAGGCTGATGTTGGGTGTCATTCTCAGTCACTGCCACTTTATTTCTCATGGAACCTGGAGCTTACTGATTTAGGTAGACTAGTTAGCCAGTGAGCACCAGGGATTCCCTCAACTTCCCCAGAACTGGGATTATAGGCACATGTCTACCCTGGGAATTTTATGTAGGGACTTGGAATCTGAACTCAGGTCCTCATGCTTTTGAAACAGGCACTTTACTGAGCTATCTCCTTAGCCCCATGTTTCCAATTTTTGATGGTTCAAATTAATGACTTATTTTTTGAGGGTATGAAAGTGGTAAACCCTGAGCTAATGGCTGATCTCTTCCATGCAAGGATCAGCACTGATCCTGTGCTCTTACCTTCCAGAGCTCCAGCTTCAGCCACATTAGGCTGTTGTTTGACCCACCAAACCTATGGCTAGATTCAACGCAAACCACCCCTTTGGTGGCTTTGGCACTAGATGCCAGGGTAATGTACCTGGTGCACTCCAGGGGAGCTTGGAGTGCCTTAGCATGTCCTTGTGAGAGGTATGATTGTTCCATCATGTCCTTGGCACATCTGGGACTCGGGGTGGGTTTGCCCAGGGGTTTAGCTCATGGTTAGAGCTAGTTTCTGTCCATAATTTGAACAGTATAGATATGTTTAAAAATTTATTTATTTATTCATTTGTTTGAGAGAGAGTGAGTGAAGAGAGGCAGATAGAAAGAAAGAATGGGTGTGCCAGGGTTTCTAGCTACTCCAAATGAATTCCGGACGCATGCACCCCCTTGTGCATTTGGGTTACGTGGGTCCTATGGAATCAAACCAGCATCCTTAGGCTTCGCAGGCAAATGCCTTAACTGCTAAGCCATTTCATCCAGCCCTAAATATGTTTATATCTAGCCTGGTGTCCCAGGCTCTAGCTTGGGCTGAAGTCTGCTATGAACACCTATAGCTCTCTGGTTGTAGAGCCGTCGGGACACGGTGTTTTTCTTTAGCTGTTGGTTTTTGTTAGAACAGAAAATGAAGGAACCTGGGCCCATAGTTTTCTTTTCCAGCATTTATATTTTCTCTTTCTTTCTTTCTTTCTTTCTTTCTTTCTTTCTTTCTTTCTTTCTTTCTTTCTTTCTTTTTTTTTTTAGGTAAGGTCTCACTCTAGCTCAGGCTGACCTGGAATTCATTATGTTGTCTCAGGGTGGCCTTGAACTCATGGCGATCCTCTTACCGCTGCTTCCCAAGTGCTGGGATTAAAGGCATGCGCCACCATGCCCGGCTAGAATTAATTAATTTCTTTTTATTAACAGCTTACATGATGGTAAACAATATCCCATGGTAATGTCCCTCCCCCCACTTTCCCCTTTGAAACTCCATTCTCTATCACATCCCCTCCCCATCTCAATTAGTCTCTCTTTTATTTTTATGTCATGATCATTTCCTCCTATTATGATGGTCTTGTGTAGGTAGTGTCAGGCACTGTGAGGACATGGATATCCAGGCCATTTGTGTCTGGAGGAGCGTGTTGTAAGGAGTCCTACCCTTCCTTTGGCTCTTACATTCTTTCTGCCACCTCTTCCTGAGCCTTGGCAAATATGATAGAGGTATTTCAGTGCTGAGCACTCCTCTACCACTTCTTCCTAGCACCATGATGCCTTCTGAGTCATCCCAAGGTCACTGCCATCTGAAAAGAGAAGGTTGTCTGCCAAAAGTGAGAGAAGCATTAATATAAGTGTATGAACATTAAGAGAAGTGCTTACTGGGCAGTTGATGAGCATAGTATATTTAGCCAGACAACAGCAAATGTTACACCTCTAGGGCTCATGACTACCCCTGTTGTAGGTTTTCAGTATCTATTCCCTCCTATGGAGCGGGCCTCCAGGCATGCCACTATTGCAGCTGTTGGCTCATTTGGCCTGGCTGACAAAATATTAGGCTTTCATTGTCCACTGTTGAATATCTTCACTGGTGATTTCTGTCTCTTCCATTGAACTGCATGCAGAATGGCTTCTTGTAGCTGTCTGTCAGCTGGTTTACATGGAGGAGGTTGCAGCTCAGTTCCAGCAGGTTTTCTCAGTGGCCTTGCAGCCCAAGTATCCAGCATTTATATTTTAAGGTCTTGTGCAGGTGGTGGGATTTATAGGTGTAGGAAGGAGCCTGGTCCTGGTTGGTGATGGGGTGGGAGACAAAGTCACTTGCAAGCACAGTGATGCACCATCACTTTGTCAGAGCATTTCTTGTTTCACCCCTCCTTTCCTCCCTCTCTGACATTGAATTGAGACTGTCTTTATCCTTGGATGTCCACATAAGACTGTTTTCATGCTTCTAGATCATTCTCAGAAGGCCTGGCATGCCAACTTACAGTTCCACTCTATCTTTGAAGGAAATTTCCAGAACTTTTCACACAATTCAAGTCTTTCCTGGGAGTGAAAGAACTATCATTTGCACCACCCATGAGTGATCGATCTGGGGATGGAATAAGCCGAGAAATTGACTATGCCTCTTGCAAACGCATTGGCTCCAGCTACCGGGCACTGCCCAAAACCTACCAGCAGCCCAAGTGCAGCGGGAGGACAGCCATCTGCAAGGAGGTAGGTCCCAGAGTGTCCTGGAGTTGCAAGTTGCTTGTAAGGGCCACTCCTAGCCCTCTCTCCACAGACATCCACAGCCTCCATGGTATAGATAAAAGACTGCATGACAGTCACTACATTTCCAAAATTCAGAAGTGCCCACTAGGATCTAGGATGTTTATAATCCAAGAGTCAGCAAAGTACAGCAAGTCAAACTTGCCTGTTGCCTACACTTGTCAATAAAGTTTTTATTGGCATACAACCTCATACCCATTTGTGGACACACCGCCTGTGACTAATTTCCCAGGACAGAGGCAGAGCTGAGTATTCAAGGCAGAACCTTCTGGCCCAGAAAGCCGGAAGTAGTGCATATCGGGCTCTTCATACAAAGATGATGACCCCTGAAATATTATAATGCATTCACTACCATAGTCCTGTTTACACTTAGGAATGACTAAAATTAATTTCACTGATTGTGTTACAAGGCAACTAGCTGTAAAGTCAGGATGATGTTGCATGTCTGCACATCTTCTGCACCAAGCAGCACAGTTAGCCATCCAAGTTAACCTCTGTCTTCTCTCAGGTTCTGAATGACACATGGGTCTCATTCCCCTCCTGGTCAGAAGACTCCACCTTTGTCAGTTCCAAGAAGACGCCTTATGAAGAACAGCTGCACCGCTGTGAAGATGAACGGTTTGAGGTGAGTGTGGCCCCTGTTCACCTGGGGCTCCTCTGGCATGGCACAGCTATTTCTGTCAGTCCTTTCTAGCCCATGAACTAGCATGTGTCCCCTCCCCCAGTTTTTATATTAAAAATGGTGTATTAGTTAAAATTTAGTTATCTTGGGGCCAGTAAGATGGCTCAATAAGTAAAGTGCTTGCTGCACTTTATAAGAGCCTGAGTTTTATCCCTACCAGCCATAAAATGCTGGTGTGGTAGTGCATGCCACTGGAAAGGCAGAGACAGGGGATCCCCAGGACCCTAGCTTGTTAACCTAGCTGAATCAGTGAGTTCTGGGTTCAGTGAGGGACCCTGTTTCAAAGAGTAAGGTATAGAGAGATTCATGAAGACACCCAGCATCCATCTCTAACCTTTACACTCACACACCACAGATACATAGAAGAAATAGCAGTGACCCAAGCATTTGTCAATGCCTTCCAGCTGCAGCATCTTATAAGACTCTAGTAGAATGTCCTGACGGGGTACTGACATCAAACATTAACAACTCACTGATGTCATTTCCATGTCCCCAGTTTCCATTAATGTGTGTGTGTTGTTGTATATGTATGTATGTCTTTTGTTTTATTTTTGAGACACATTCTGGTAACAGCCCAGGCTGGCCTGGAACTTGTGATTCTCCTGCTTCAGCCTTCTGAGTGCTAGGATGACAAGAGTGTGCCACCATGCCCAACGTGTGTGTGTGTATGTGTGTGTGTGTGCATCTTAATCCATATTCTGTTGTAGCTGAGTCCCACAGACAGGGTAATTTATATTATGAGCAGGATTCTACTGGCCCATGGGTCTGAAGACTGGGAAGTGTAAGGTCAGTGTTCAGGCATCTGGTTGAAGCCACATTGGTGAGATGGAAATGTCAGGATGAGAGACACAAAGGAAGGCCAAATGTGACCTTTTGTAACACTCATCTACAATAATATTTACCCCTCCATGAAAACTGAGCCTATGTGAATTAATCACATCTTAAAGGTCTCATATTTTATTTGTTCTTTGTTACAGTGGGTGTGTGTGTGTATGAACCAGTGTGTGTAGGCCAGAGGACAACCTCAGGTGTCATCATTAGGAACATTGTCCACCTTATTTGAAATAGGGTCTCTCATTGTCCTGGAGCTCACCAATTAGGCTAGGCTAGCTAACCAGTGAGCCCTGTCTGTACTTCCCCTGTACTGAGATTACAGGCACATCCTACCACACCCATACAGTTTCACATGGGTGCTGAAGATTAAACTGAGGTCCCTGTCTTTGTAAGGCAAGTGCTTTATTTTTTAAAATATTTATTTATTTATTTGCAAGCAGAGAGAGATAGAAGAGAGACAGAGAGAATGGGCGTGCCAGGGCCTCCAGCCTCTGCAAATGGACTCCAAATGTATGTACCACCTTGTGCATCTGGCTGTATGTGGGTCCTGGGGAATCAAACTCGTGTCATTAGGCTTTGCAGGCAAGCACCTTAATTACTGAGCCACCTCTCCAGCCCACAAGTGCTTTATTGACTAAGCTCTCTCCACAGCCCCTGTTAGTTTGTTTTAAGATAGGGTCTCATGTAGCTCAGGCTGTTCTGGAACTCACCATCCTCCTGCCTTTGCCTCAAGGTGCCAGGATCACAGACCTATGCCACAATGTGGATCCCCATTAATACTGCTGCCTGGACAATTGAATTTCAGTATAGGTCTGAGTGGGAACAGACATTCAGACTGTGGCAGAATTGGGGGGCAGGGAGGGGAAGGTGTACCTGTGCATGCTTAGTCTCATAAGCATGCTGGCTGTGGGTGGCGCGTGCCTGCTATCCCAGTACTTGGGAGACTGAGGCAGAATTGCCACAAATTCCAGGCTTGCCTGAGCTTCATAGCAATCCTCTATCTCAAAATAAGTAAATAAATAAAAGTAAGTACAAATGGCACCACATGGTATGTCACCATTAACGCCTGAGCATTCTTGTCGCTGAGTGTAGCCACCCTGGGTACCCTGGGACAGGCAGTCCTGAAGACCCATGAGAATGCTGTTCTAGCTTCTGTAGAGATTTCACTGGGCTCCATTGGTGGCTTCACTGACTGCTGGACTCCACCCACATAGTTCTGCTCAACTGTGCACTCAATGGAGCCCCCAATCCCTGATGGTGACCTGCCTGCCTCTTTTCTGCAGTTAGATGTCGTCCTGGAGACCAACCTGGCCACCATCCGCGTGCTGGAGAGTGTGCAAAAGAAGCTGTCACGGATGGCGCCAGAGGACCAGGAGAAGTTCCGTCTGGATGACTCTCTGGGTGGCACATCCGAGGTGATCCAGCGGCGTGCCATCTACCGCATCTATGGTGACAAGGCCCCTGAGATCATTGAGAGCCTCAAGAAGAACCCTGTCACTGCTGTGCCTGTCGTCCTAAAAAGGTGTTCCTGACTTCCCTGCCCCACCCTGGCTCAGACTTGCCCATGGAGCTTGTTAGAGCTACTCATCAATGCATGTCACCTGACCTGGTCCCTGTGTCACAGTTGGCCTCTCCTTGCTCTATTTTTGAGCAGAGCATAGAAGTTGCTCTGGGCTGTCTGTCTTCTTGGCATTCTCTGTGGACATGGTCATCCTGACACATGGAAGTAACACTAATAGTCATTCCCTAAAATCCATGGGGATGGGTTCTGGGATCCTACAGGATGCCAAAATATGCTATGCCCCAGTCCCTTCTATAAGATCGTACAGTGTTTGAATAGAATATGTACACCTCTACTGTAGATTGTAGGCTACCTCTGGGTGAGTTAGAATACCTGCTCCCATGTACATGCTGTGTACTTGTTACTTTGTATTCAGGGTATAATGACCAGTAAAGGGGGTGGGGCAGCTATATGTGTTTAGTACAGATACAATTATTCTCTTCAGGGATTTTCTACCCATGGCTAGTTGGGTCCTCAATACAAAACTCTGGCATATGGAGGACCTACTGTAACTACAGTTACAGTTACTGAGCTGTCCCATCCTGTCCTGGAAACCTTACATGTTAGTGGACAAGTGTTTATAATGTAGCCATGCTTGGACTTGGCAGCTGCTGTGCTCAGTCTGGGGTTAGTTACAACTGAGTAAGACTGAGACCAATATGGCCCACCCCCTCCAAGGATCCTGTTAGGCCAGGGCATTAGGTGTGTAGTACCAGTGGCTTGGTCTGCTGGTTGCCTTTGAGGTCACAAAACTAAAACTAGCCTCGATGGTGTTTACAGCCATGCCTGTTCTTCCTTCCCTCCTGGAGACATTTTCTTTTTATTGAGACAGGATCTCATGTGTTCCAGGCTAGCTTTGAACTTGTGATATAGCTGAGGTTAACCTCAATACTCCTTACCTCTACCTCCTTAGGAGAAGCTGGAATGAGAGGCATGTACCATCATACCTAGTTATTTTTTCATTATTTTTTGAGACAGGGTCTCACACTATTTCAAGCTGGCCTAGAACTGGAGATCTTTCGGTCTCAGCCTCTTGAGTATTGGACAGTAGGCATGACCATGACCCCTGGATCTGTCTTCTCTGTGCAGACCAGGCTGTGTTCTTTCTGGGCCTGAGTTTCTTTCCTTCATGGTCAAGTCTGGGAGGAAGGCAAGCCTGTTCTCCACAGAGTCACCTAGGGAAGTCCCTAGAGTGATCCAGCACTGAGCCCCTCTTGCTCCACAGGCTAAAAGCCAAGGAGGAGGAATGGCGGGAGGCCCAGCAGGGATTCAATAAGATCTGGCGTGAGCAGTACGAGAAGGCATACCTCAAGTCCCTTGACCACCAGGCCGTGAACTTCAAGCAGAATGACACCAAGGCCCTACGTTCCAAGAGTCTGCTCAATGAGATTGAGAGTGTCTATGACGAGGTGAGACCTTCCATCTGAGACCATGCAAGTAGATGGCCAGGCTTCTACACCTCTGTTTTCCCATTAGGTGTAAGAGGTTGGAAATGTCACCCTTGTAGGGCTATGCTAGGTGAGGAATAATGTCTCACATCTCTAACTTAGTGCTAACTCAGGAGGAACTTGCAAATATTGCCATTGTCAGTGATAGGCTGGTGGACACTGTGTAGATGAATAGCAGTGGTCGTTTCACTTATACTCTGCCAGGATGATGAGAGCCCTGGGGAGGGACATTCTATCCTCACTCACACTGCTTGTCACACAGACCATATGGTCCTTGTTTTACCAATGGGGAAACTGAAGCATGAGAGGTTGTAGCTTGCCAGAGATCTGGATTCTGAGTCTTGGGGTCCTCCTGGTCTTTTCTTTCTGCTGTTGCAGACTATACATGTGGCCAACTTCAGCCCTCCAAGCTCAGGAGCGTAAAGGACAGACAAGTTGAGCTGGGTTCCCAGATCTCCAGGGTTGGGGCCATATATGAAACCTGGATAGAGAGTTCCCTGCCCCGAGACAGGAAGCTTGGCAAAGAGGAGACAACTTCTACATGTACTGGCAGCCTGCTATCTGGCTCTCTGGGATGGTAGCCAGAGAGGTTCTGAGGTGGGGTGGCTCCATCAACCTACACCCAGCTGAGCAGGGGCTACTGCTTTTTTGTCATGTTCCTCTTGCTCCTGCACAGTGAGTATAGCAGGTCGTCCCTATTTTCCCAGGACATACGGTCAGCCAAAGCCACCAGCTACAGGCACCTTCTACGCCATACCTCCCCAGCTTCTCACTGTAGCCCATGGTGGGGAGGTGGGCTCAAGGTACAAGATGCTCCCACCACAGAGACCCTGATGACTGTAAAAAGAAAGGATGACAGTGAAACCATAAGACTTAGCCATATAATTGCTGAATTCTTTGGGTCTTTCCCCAAGCCCTGGCACCCTGTAGGCACCCTTACTCAGTGAATTAGCCTTTGCTAAGCCCTGTGTATATTTCACTTAGCTCCTCATCATGCCAGGCAGCCAGCAAAGTACTGTTATCTGATGCCCCAGCAGAAGAACATCACAGCAGCAGGAGACCAAGGTTCATAGAAAGGCAGGAAGGGGGTGCGGTACACGGACAAGACACCTCAAGTAGGCACTGCCTCCTCTCACCTCCCAGTAATGGCCTGCAGTTATTCAGCCAGCCATCAATGACCTCAGAGCCTTCCTACTCCCAGTCACCTCCCAATGGTTGGCTCCACTAGCTGAGTATCAAGTCATTTGGGGTTACCACATATCCAAATCTTAGTACTGTGTCCTAAATAAGATGGGACTTGAGAAGCCAGAAGGGAGCTCACTCAGTTCATGATGGAGAGCTGGGGAAGGGCTGGATGCCTTGCAGTGCACAGCAAAGGGCATCATGGACTCTGGAATTCCTGGCTTTAGCAAAGAAGTGTGAGAAGCAGGAGTCTCGGATCCCACAGGTCCTGGCCAGGGACAGTATGGGAGCTCCTTTTCCTACCTGGGGCCCTCCCTAGGCTGGTCATTGAAAGCTTGGAGATACCCAACCATCCCTGATCCAGGAGCTCCAGTCTACAGAGATAACGTCCACACTCACCTTTCCTGTCGCCTGGGGTTAGGGCTACTCTGGAGAGGAAGCAGTAGGTGCTGGGGTAGAGTCATCATGTGGTGAGCACCTTTGAGTTTGGGAAAAGTCATTATCTAGATAAAGACCAAGAAGAGGGGAACTGAGAAGAGATTTCAGTGGGGGAAATAGCAGGTGGACATGTGCAAAGGCCCTGTGCACAGCAGCAGGGACCTGGACTCTCTTGAAACATCAGAGAGCTTGGGCCTTGAGACCCAAGGCTGCAGGCCAAGGACTGGAACTTCAGGGCCTGGGCAGGTGACTGTATGTATTCTTTTTGGCCAAGTTGCTTAGAACCCAGTGAAGAACAGGCAGGTGGCAGGCTGTACTGGTGATGAGTGAGGAACAGACAGAGGTAGGGATATTAGGAACCTATGCAGCATACAGGGTGCAAAGGCATGCAGGAAGGATTTTAAGTGTGCAGTCCCAGGCCTCTGATTCCCACTAAGTCTCAACCCAGGGACACTTCGTCAAGCAGCACAGGGGCAGCTGGAGTCAGACCTAGGAGCAATGTCACCTTCCAGTGTCTGCTGGACCTAAGTGACCTTTGACCCTGGGAGCTCTCAAAACCCTTTTGGGAACTGTGCCTGACTCCAGAGTGGGAGGCAAACATCCCTGGTACCCAGATTGTGTGGTTCCGCCAGCCAGGATATTGTGTGAGTGCCAGGCTCCATGTGATTGGCATGGAGTGGTAGCCTCTGGGTGGTCAGCTTTGCTGTGCCTGATGACTGTCCTGTCCCCAGCACCAGGAGCAGCACTCTGAGGGCCGTAGTGCTCCGTCCAGTGAACCACACCTAATCTTTGTGTATGAGGACCGGCAAATTCTGGAGGATGCAGCTGCACTCATCAGCTACTACGTGAAGAGACAGCCAGCCATCCAGAAAGAGGACCAAGGCACCATCCGCCAGCTATTGCACCACTTCCTGCCCAGCCTCTTCTTCTCACAGCAGCGGGAGCCAGGTGCCTCTGAGGAGTCTGCTGACGAAGAACGGGAAGCCCCAGTGGCCAGTGCAGAGCCATCTGAGCGCAGGAAGCCCATGCAGGGTAGTGCCCCAGAGGAGAAGGCCACCTTAGGGGATGCGCCAGCCTCTGAGCAGCCACTGCCACTGCCACCACCACCCAAGCCCCTAGACGATGTGTATAGCCTCTTTTTTGCCAATAACAACTGGTACTTTTTTCTGCGCCTGCATCAGACACTGTGCTCGCGGCTGCTTAAAATCTACCGGCAGGCACAGAAGCAGCTGCTGGAGCACCGCACTGAGAAGGAGCGCGAGCAGCTGTTGTGCGAGGGCCGCCGGGAGAAGGGCAGTGACCCTGCCATGGAGCTGCGCCTCAAGCAACCCAGTGAGCTGTGGGTGAGGGCAGGCTTGGCAGTGGGAAATAGGAGTTTGTGATGCCCTACGCTTCTGCAGCTGTCCTGAGTGCAGCTAGCCACAGCTTTAAAATATTAGAGAAAAGTCTGTAACTGGGTGCCACACACAATCTTAGTCATGAATCCCTAACAGCAGCATGTGACATGCTCTCACATAGTGTTCCCTCTATGTCAGGTGCTAGGACTCTCCTCAAGAGGGCGACAGTGTTTAAGGATGTGCAGATATGTGTGGGTCCTGTGCCCTGGTTCATAGAAGGGATCTCAGAGTCCCTGGATTCTGGAGACCTCAGGTTGGGGAGCCCATACCCTGCAGATGTGAAGGTTGTGCTAGAATTGTGTAATTTGAAATGAAAAGTTGCAAGCAAGCCAATCATTGCCAATCTAGTGCAGCCATTCTTGGCCTCTTGTCCAAGTGTCCTGGCTCCGGGTGGTGATGGCCACTATTGAGTCTGCATTCAGTGGGGTGATTGCTAAAGGATGTTTACAGTTTCCCAGGGCTCAAACTGCTGTGGTTGGCCCTCTGATGAAGCTGTAGCCATAGCTGTGAGTAAAGCTTGTCTTCTCCCCAGGTGAAGTGGAGCTGGAGGAGTACTACCCAGCCTTCCTGGACATGGTACGGAGCCTACTAGAAGGTAGCATTGACCCCACACAGTATGAGGACACCCTGCGGGAGATGTTTACTATCCACGCTTACATCGGCTTCACCATGGACAAGCTGGTGCAGAATATCGCTAGACAGGTGAAGAAGGGGCCTGATGGCAGGGGTGGAGCAGGGGTGAGGGCCATGGTATGGGGGCAGGACCTGACTACCCTTGTCTGCCCTGCCCAACTTCACTATACCTTGTCAGTTTGAACTCTAGAAGCTGGTCTTTGCACCACCCAAAGTCAGCATAGCAAGCCTTTCTTTTTGTTTTCAATTACAATTCAGACACCTTGAAATACTTTGAAGAACACAGTTCCACTGCATTTAGTACAGGTTAAACATCCTGATCTAAACCCAGTTTGCTCCAAAATCCAAATGTTCTTAGCATCAACATGCTGCCACAAATGGAAACTTCCACTGTCCCATGTATAAGATTACTGAAAACTGTATGAAATTGCCTTCAGGCTATGTGTATGAGGTGCCTTTGAAACTAATAAATTTTGTTTGTAGACTGGGGTCTCCATCCCAGGGGATATCATTATGCATATGCAAATTTTTCTAAAGGTTAAAAAGAAAAAAAAAAACAAGATCCAAATATACTTGTGGCCTTGAGCACTTTGACACTCGTTCTTGTATTTTCTGAGGATCTCTCTCTAGCCCAGACTGACCTGGAATTTACTGTGTAGTCTCAGGGTGGCCTTGAACTCATAGCAATCCACTTACCACTGCCTCCTGAGTTCTGGGATTAAAAGCATGCACCACCACGCCCAGCTCTCTCTATACTTCCATGCTTTTCCAGCAACATCCTTCATCTAGTTCCTGACCCCATTGAGCTGCTTGAAGGAGCCACGTCCCCATCAGCAGTTGCTCCCCAGCCCCTCCCCTAGCCCGGCTAAACTACTGTTCTGCTTCATGTCTCTGGATTCCCTGCTCTGAGCATTTTATATTGGTGGGATCACACACATCATGTGGTATTTTGTGCTTTGCCACTCAACATTATCAGAGTTCATTCACATATAGTGAGTCTCAGTACATTGTTCTTTTCATGGCTGAGTTATAGTCTGTGGTGTGGCACACTTCCTTTATCCATTCATCTACTACTAGACGCTGAGTTCCTGACCTGTGGAGATGGTGAGCAGTGAGAAGTGAGCATTGGTGGACAGGGGTTGGGTTGAATCCTGATTCTGGCAGTGTATTGACAGAATGTATACAACCTTAACTTCCTTCACTAGGGGACATCAGTGGGACCTGTCAGTACTAACTATACTAACAATAAACTAGCCATAGCTAAATGTCAGGAGAGAAAGTTCTTGAAGACCTAAACAGAAGCCCCAGACAAGGTGGACCTAGAGCTCACTGAATAAGCCAGCAAGCCCTGGGTGTCCTGAGGGTCCTCATGCTTGTGAAGCAAATGCTTTACTGATTGAGCCATGTCCCAGACCTGTAGGCCTTTTTTAAATTAGGCTTTTTTTTTTTTTTTTTTTTTTTGATAGGGTCTTGCGGTAGCCCAAGATGACCTGGAATTCACTATGTAGTCTCAGGGTGGCCTTGAACTCAGTGATCCTCATACTTCTGCCTTCTGAGTGCTGGGATTAAAGGTGTGCATCAACACGCCTGACAGGATTGCTCATTTTAGCAGTGGCAGCTGTATGAGGCCCATGCATGTCTAGATGTCATCCTCATCCAGTGATAGGTGGGAAGATGTCTTCAGTCACCCCTTAGCTGTGTGGTCATCTAATGCATGTCAGCTTGGTTGGACTCTGCAGCTACAGTCATCATTGTTTCCTCCTTCATTAGGAGAAATATAAAGGTTGGGTGTGTACAATATGTAAAATATTTTTTGTAAAAGGAAAATTATTTATTAGAGAGAGAGAATGGGCACTCCAAGGCCGCCAGCCACTGAAAACGAACTCCAGACACATGCACCACCTTGTGCATCTGGCATATGTGGGTACTGGGGAATCGAATTTGGATCCTTAGGCTTCACAGGCAAGTGCCCTAACAACCAAGCCATCTCGCCAGCCCCTAAAATGTATATTCTTAACTATGTAGCTTTTGAGCATGAATTTTGTACATGTTTAAATGCTTCAATGCCAATGAATGTCAATGCCTGAGTGTTTACACCTGACCATTCAGGGACAGAGTTACTACCTGCAGCCACACCTCTTAGATGATGACTGCTCTCATTTGGACACATTTGTTTTTATGTCTTCTGTACATTTTTCACACCAGGTGGTGCTTGCTGGTCTGGATTTGATCTGGTTTAGACTGATCTGATCTGATCTGGTGTGGTCTGGCCCCACCCACAGTACCTCATGTAGCCCATGAGGATGCTATCTTCCCATACCACAGAGGTGCCCTGAGGTGTTGAGGACTGTGGCATACCTCCTGAGGGTGGGGCGCTGGGCCAGCAGGAGAGGGCGGCTGCAGCACCTGCTCTCTTCTACCAGCTGCACCACCTGGTGAGTGACGACGTGTGCCTCAAAGTAGTAGAACTCTACCTGAATGAGAAGAAGCGTGGGGCTGCAGGTGGGAACCTGTCTTCCCGCTGTGTCCGTGCAGCCCGGGAGACCAGTTACCAGTGGAAGGCAGAACGGTGCATGGCTGATGAGAACTGCTTCAAGGTGAGAGGCAGAGTGATGGGGGCGGGGTGTGGCAGGGAAGAGGGTTTGAAGCCACATGCTTCCTTTCCTGTGCCTGTTAGAGGTGGCCATGAAGCCCCTGGGTCCTATAATATAGTAACAGGGCCTGGAGGGTAGTAGAGGCAAGCAGTAGTGCCTGATGGCATTGTCCTTTGTGGTGGTCTCAGGCTGTTGCTCTCCCCCAGGTGATGTTCCTGCAGCGCAGGGGACAAGTGATAATGACCATTGAGCTCCTGGACACTGAGGAGGCCCAGACAGAGGACCCTGTGGAAGTGCAGGTGAGCCCACACACATCAGCATGTCCTGAGAACCCCACCAACAGAGTCGCTCCCTCCCTGCCACACCCAGCTGCTCCAATGCTGTCTCCAAAGAGCACACAAGACAGCACCAGAAGTCACCAGATGTGTCCCAGAGCAGATTGGCAGCCTGATAGAAACTCACCTCCCTGAACCTGCATTCATCATCCTTGATCACCAGGAGGTGATCAGCCAGCCCACAGACACATCACACTGGAACACAGTGTTCCCTTGTCACTTCCCCCCATTCTGATGACAGTTAAACACATATCCATATGTGTCCTAGGGAAGTCATGGAGCTAGCCGTGTGTCCTAGTCTGGCTCTGCTTGTTTGTTTCTGCCCTTTGCTCATGCCTGCCTTTACTCCAGGATATCTTCCAGTGAATTCCAGGTCAGCCTGGGCTAAAGCGAGACCCTACCTCAAACGTAAAATAAAAGTTAAAAAGTTCAAGCCAAGCCTGGGCTGCAAAGCAAGTTCAAGACTAATCTTGCAGCTTAAGCATGACCTTGTTTGAAAATTTAAAATGGGCCTGGGCATGGTGGTACATACCTTTAATGTCAGCACCCAGGAGGCAGAGGTAGGAGGATCTCCATGCGTTCAAGGCCACCCTGAGACTACATAGTGAATTCCAGATCAACCTGGGCTAGAGTGAGACCCTACCTTGAAAAACCAATTAAATTTTTTTTTTTTTTTTTTTTTTTTGGCCAGGCATGGTGCCGCATGCCTTTAATCCCAGCACTTGGGAGGCAGAGGTAGGAGGATCCTCCCGAGTTCAAAACCAGCTTGAGACTACATAGTGAATTCCAGGTCAACCTGGGCTAGAATGAGACCCTACCTTTGGAAAAAAAAATTATTGGGGGTGGGGCAGATAGTGTTCAGTGATAAAACAATTGCCTAGCATGGGAGAGTCCATAGGAATCCAACACCACAAAAATAAGAAAAATAAGAGAACTGGAGAGATGACTCAGTGATTAAAGATACTTACCTGAAAAGCCTAATGGTCTGGGTTCATTTCCTCAGTACCCACATAAGACCAGATGCATAAGGTGGCTCATGCATTTGGAGTTCATTTGCAGCAGCAGAAGGCCCTGAAGTTCTGAGTCTCTGTCTTTCATAAATAAATATATTTAATAAAAAAAATAAGAATAAGTCCCCCTGTTAACAGATTTAAAGTTCAGCTTCCTGCACATCACCTCTATTTGCAGGTAAGGTCACACACACAGGTACCAGGGCTCAGGACCTGCAGCAGTGACCTGCTCATCCTGGCTTACCTGAGAATATTGTAGTACCAAGAATTTCCCATGTGCTGAGAGCCTCACGCCCATTCCCCAGCAACCCAGTATGGCTGGTGCCCTATTGTTAGCTGTCCTCAAACCTTCCTTTGAGCTAGTCTATAAGGGGCTAAGGAGGTGCTGGAAAAATGTGGCTGTCCCAGTGGCTACACCTTTCTGTCCTCCACTGAAGTGGCTGAGAGGTGTAGAAGGCAGGATCCACTATGCCATGCTGGCTTGAGCCTCTGGCTGGTGAATGTAGATAACACCTGTGTCTGTGGCTGGTTCCTGGAGTGCAGATCAGCAGTCACCAGCCTCCTTCAAGACTTCAGGAGCCTCTACTGCCCCTGCAGCTGCAGGAGCTCCCCCATAGTCTCCATCTCCCCTCCAAGGACATGGAGCTCCTCCCCCTAGCCACACACGCACACCCACACACACACACACCACTACCACCACCACCACCCCAGACGTTTCCTGGAAGTGTGTTTTGTGAACTGCCAGTCTGGAAGATATTCTGACTTCAGCAAGGTGGAGTGGATGACAAGCCACTTTGAGACTACCTGGGTGGCCGTAGCTATCATCCATCTTCAGCTTTCTTCCCTCCCCTGCCCCTTTTTTTTCTCTTTAGAGGCTTGGGGGATAGAACCCAGGGCACTGAGCATGCTGGTCATGTATTCCACCTCTAAGCCATGCTCTCAATTCCTCACTGGCAGTTCTAGGCAAGGGCTCTTGCTGAGCCACGTTCCTAACAGTCTCAGACCTATCACTAAGTCTCCACTTGCTGTGGCGTCCCACTATGGCTGAGCCCTTGCTTGAGGCTGCAGTCTGGGGCTCTCCCATCAGACACTTCGCTGCATTTTATATGCTTTGTGAGTGGGGGACAAACACCCCCCAACCCCCGTGAGCCCCTGAGTTCAGGCTCCAGGATGAGAGAGGCTTGCCACGTTGATACCAGCCAGTGACGGGCAGTGTTTGTTCCCAGCACCTCGCCCGTTATGTGGAACAGTACGTGGGGACTGAGGGTGCGTCCAGCTCGCCTACTGAAGGATTCCTGCTGAAACCTGTGTTCCTGCAAAGGTGAGCAGACCAGGCCCTTGGTGTTTCCTGCAGGACTGGTGCCCTTCACTGAAGCCAGAGTTTCCTGCCCAGGATCCCTTAGAGATTGCCTGGTGTGCTCCTAAGTGTGGCGCTGTTCAGCCAAAACTCCCAAACCTGGAGCATCCAAAGTAGTAATCCCAGGACAGCAGAGGCCACCGCACCTTATCCCTGCATGGGGAAGCTTCCAGAGCCTCTCCCTACCCCTGGGCTCTGATGCCCACAAAGTCCTGTGGTGTCTGTGAGCCCTTCGTTACTGGCACCCTGCCTCCCTTCCACCCAGGAACCTGAAGAAGTTCCGGCGTTGGCAGTGTGAGCAGGTGCGCGCCCTGCGTGGGGAGGCCAAGAGCTCCTGGAAGCGGCTGATGGGTGTGGAGAGTGCATGTGACGTGGACTGTCGCTTCCGGCTGAGCACACACAAGATGGTGTTCATCGTCAACTCTGAGGACTATATGTACCGCCGTGGGACCCTCTGCCGGGCCAAGCAGGTGCCAGCTCTCCCCCTGACTGCCCTCAGGGTCCCTTGGCCTTGCCCAGTGTCCTCATGTCCCTGCCTTACAGGTACAGCCTCTGGTGTTGCTTCGCCACCACCGGCACTTCGAGGAGTGGCATGGCCGCTGGCTGGAGGACAATGTGACGGTGGAGGCAGCGAGCTTGGTGCAGGACTGGCTGATGGGTGAGGAGGACGAGGACATGGTGCCCTGCAAGACACTCTGCGAGACGGCACATGTGCACGGGCTGCCTGTCACGCGCTACCGAGTGCAGTACAGCCGCCGCCCAGCCTCACCCTGAGTCTTTTGGGCCTCGCGTGCTAAACCTGGCCTCTGCACTTGAACCCAGGCTGCCTGGGGGTGGGCCTGCCGGCCACGCCTTCCCTCTTGCCAAAGTCCCCACCGTGGGCAGGCGGCACTGTGGCCATGCAGCCTCAGGAAAGTTGCCAAGTGATCAGTTGTGTGAGGCTTGCACTTGGGAGGGGATCTTGGCACTAGAAACTGTGTCCTTCCCCAGAATCTTAGAACATCCCATCCTGTTCTCTAGGGCTTTGGAGTTAAGCATCCCCAGCCAGTCCTGGGTCTTCAGTCACGTTGAAAGAGGGGAAGTGCTCTCCAGCCAAGCCGTAGGGTCAGTCCCACATGACCAAGAACTGGAGGGAGCCTAAGACCCCTGTCTGGTTTAGAGATGCCAAGCCACGCTATGATCACAGTGGGATGGTCAGCCATAGGTTGTAGGGGCTGTGGCCACCATCACAGGCCTTGTTCCTGAGGCGGACATTCTAGAAACACGCACACATATTTATTCCTTTAAGCGCTCTTCTTAGTGGTCGTAGTTCTGCAGCAGCCAGTCCCCAGCCTTCTTACCAGTGATACCTCCTTGTGGAACTGTTGAGCCCACCCTGATACCCCTGTACCTGCAGCTGCCACTCAAGATGCTGCAGAGCTGTGCCAAACCCAAGGTCCCAGGAAACAGACTTGTTCTAGATGTTTCCTTAGGGCTTTGAGGCTGCCGATGGTTTTACTCCAGGGTTGTCCCTGTGAGTGTCTCTCAAGGGTCGCAGAGGCACTTTGAACACATCCTTATTTTCTAAGAGGGGAGTTCATCCCACCAGACACAGGACTGGTCCCCGACCCCTTCTGTGTCTCCCTGTCCCCAGCTGGGCCCCAGGTGCCCTTTCGCATGCTTCTGGGGAGCCACTCTTAAGTTTCTGAGGAATTTCTGTCCTGGGCTTGACCTTCCTTTGCAGCTGTTTTGAATGTAGTTTTCCTTTTCTATTTATTTGCACATTAAAGTTAAAAGTTAAATATTGACATAAAGCCTTGAGGTTCCACCAATCATTTCCTGCAAGAATCCCCAATAATGTCCTGCCTCTCAACAACCCCCCCCCCCAATCTCCTATGTGTCTTGAATATTTCACAGGCTCAAACTAAGTAACTCAGAGATACTGAAGCAGTCTTCACAGTGACAGAGCTGACCTCTAATCCAGGAGTGTATTCTAGAATATTCTTTCCCAATTCTGTTTTCACATCCTATAGAAATGAGAAGCATCTCCTTCCCCCATCCATGTGTTGTGTTTGCCAAACCCAATTCAGTGACCGTGACACTGGCTTTGTTGTTTTCTGCTTCTCCCTCCCTAGTTCTCACCCTCATTTGTCTTCAAATCATCATGCTTTTGCCCAGCTCTCCCCACCTCCATCCCTACCTTTAGGAGTCCCCTAAAATCCACCTTCTCTCAGGAGCTGCCTCCAGCCTCCTCCATGTCCAGTGTTGCTTCTGTCTTGCATAAGGGCAGACACCTCACTATGCTATCATGGTCCATCCCTAACATGCACACATACACACTCCAGGGGAGGATGGGGAAAGAGGCTGGGACCTCCAGATACCTGCCCCAGCCTTCCTGGGAAGGGTGTCTATCTGGTCACGAGAGCAGCTTCCCTGCGGTAGCCCCTGGGATTCTGACCCAGGTGGACACACCTCATGGGATATACAGTGGGGAAGGTCAGAGACCTTTGGCTGCTGAGACAGACCTCAGAGTGCACACTGTCAGGACCCAACTCTGCCTGTGGCTAGAGTGATGCTTGTAGAGCTAGCTGGTGGTAGGGTTCATTTGGTCCCCCTAAGCATGGATTCTATTGCTCCTGAGGTGTTTGTGTTGTTGGCACCCCTGATATCCCCTAGGATGACTCTGCTCATGATGGTGTTTCCTCATTATTCTAGCACTCAGAAGGTGGAGCCAACAGAATCTTGAGTTCAAAGCCAGCCTGTGCTGCATAGCAAGTCAGTCTCTCACACAAAATTATTTGAAATGTGATTTTTTTTAAATACACATAAGGGCTGGAGAGATGGATCAGTGGTTAAGGCATTTGTCTGCAAAGTCTTAACCTAGGTTTAATTTCCCAGTACCCACGTAAAGCCAGATGCACAAAGTGGCACATACATCTGGAGTTTGCAGAGGCCCTGTCACACCCAAATATTCTCTGTATCTCTTCCCCTCCACCCTCTATGCTTGCAAATAAATAAATAAAGTATTTTTTAAAAAATACACATGAGGACTGGAAAGATTGCTCAGTGGTTAAGGTGCTTGCTTGCAAAGCCTGATGACCTGGGTTTGATTCTCCAGTACCCACATAAAGCCAGATGCGCAAAGTGGTGCATACCTTTGGAGTTCATTGGCAGTGGCAAGAGGCCCTGGAACACCCATATTCTCATCCTCTCTCTCCTTGTAAATAATTTTTTTTAATACACATAAGGGCTGGAGAGATGGCTTAGTGGTTAAGGTGCTTGCCTATGAAGCCTAAGGACCTAGGTTTGATTCCCAAGTACCCACGTAAGCCAGATGCACAAGTTGCCACATGCATCTGGAATTTGTTTGCAGTGGCTGGAGGCCCTGGTGCACCCATTCTCTCTTTCCCTCTCTCCCCACCCCTTCCTCTGTCCCTCTCAAATAAATAAAATATTTCTTAAAATACACATACACTGGACACAGTGGCACACACCTTTAATCCCAGCACTCTTGGAAGGCAGAGGAAGGAGAATCCCCATGAGTTCAAGGCCAGCCCAAGACTACATAGTGAATTCCAGGTCAGCCTGGGCTACCCTACCTCAAAAAAACAAAAAATAAGATCCATCATCCATTTGTGAGTGGTACTGTTCAGTGACATGAGAATAGTCATGTTGTCCCACCATCACTGCTATCCCTTCCAAAGCTCTTCTATTCCCCTCTAGTCTCTGATGCCCAGCATCCTTTCTGTCTCCAGGAATGTAAGAAGACCTCAGATACATGAAATTCTATAGTATTTATTTTGGTGACTATCTTATTTCACCCAGCAGCTACTGGGATAAAACCCAGGGCTTTTGTGCATGCTCAGCAGGGCCTGGATAGATAGGCCTCGTGCGTGCTCACTGAACCACACCTGTAGCACCATAGTTTACCTTTGTGTGGTGGTGGTGAGGAAACACCATACAGAAAACGCCAACAGTATATAAAAGCACAGAGAAAGGCCAACCCTTAACCCTTCTCAAGTCATTCATACACAACAGCCTGGAAAGGTGCCAATACACAGCCTGCCTCCTGGGATGCTGTGGTCATCCTCACAGGTGGCCCTGTACCTACCTTGTGTATCACTGCGTCATTCTAGTGGAGGAGCTGTTGAAGGGCACGCTACATCCGTGCTGCCCAGGGCGTCTGTCCAGACGTCTTCCTGTGCGTGTGGATCTTGCCTCAACTCCTGACACGGAAGGAACTCTTGAGTGGAAATGTGTCACAATTTCAAGACAAGATTGCTAAACCCACACTCCAGGCTGGTTTTCCCTAAGTCAGTGTTGCCCTCTATTAGACGTTGCTGGGGCTGAAGTCTCGTGCTCAGAAATCGAGGAGTCCCTTGCCCTGCCAACACTCCAGGCCTTGGGTTCCCACCCCAGTGCTGGGAGATGACCCCATTAAATGGGACTGATAAATCACTTCCTGCTGGATTAGGACTTGCTAAAGCAGGAAATGGTTCCAATAGGCTTCATCTTTCTTGATTTTGACCACCCAGGGTCTGATTCTGCTATTCCCAGAACCCAATATCCTCTGTAAGGCAGCCCTTACCATGGAGATGTGGAGAACCCTTAATGCTTCCCCCAGGTCAGGAAGGGTAGAGGACTGTTGGATGCAGAGACTCTTTGTTTTTTTTTTGTTTTGTTTTGTTTTGTTTTTAAGATGTGGGCATTAACCTAAGGCATCCTGCATTTCAGGAAAGTTCTCTGCCACTGAGCCACATCCCCAACTCTGGGAAGGACATCATTGAGGGATTGTGTACCTCAATGAACCTCTTTTTCTTTTCTCCCTCTCTGTCTGTAGTGTTTTTCCTATGTGTGTATCTGTGTGTGTGTGTATGAATTTAGAGGCTCTCCACCTTTTAAAATGCTTTAAAATTTTTATTTTCACATATGTGCATGAGTATATATGTTTGTTCATATGGATATAAGCATATGTGTGTGGGGCCTGTGCATATGCTCAGATGTGAAGGCCAAAGATTCATGTTTGGTGATTTCCCCAATCATGTTCCACTTTGTTTGCTGAGTCAGGGTCTCTTGCTTGAACCCAGAGCTTGGCAACTCAGCTAGTCTAGCTAGCCAGTTTGCCCCAGGGATCCCCGGCCTCTAATTATTGAGTATTGGCCTTACAAGTGGGCTAACATGCCTACTTGGCATTTACATAGGTGCCAGGGTTCTGAACTCCAATCTTGCCGCTTGTACTGCAAGCCCCTTTATCCACTGAGCCATCTCCCCAGCCCCTCCACCTTTTTTGAAACAGGGTCTCACACTGAACCTGTACTTCACCAATTTGACTAGACTTGCTAGACAGAAAATCCTACGTAGTCTCCTGCCTTCACAGGTACTCACAACCATGCTTGGCTTTTACATAGTTGGTGGGGACCCTAACTCAGATCCTCATGCTTATGTATGCAAGCACTTTACCCACAGATCCATCTCCCCAGCCCTTCTCTAGTTATTGCTGTTTTTGAAACAGTCTCTTTAAGTCTTAGCCCAGGCTGCCTGAAACTTGTTATTCTCCTGCCTTGGCCTCTTAAGAGTCAGAATGACAGATGTGCCCACCACACCTGGTCCTTCTTTATGTGCACAATGGTTCCTCATTGGGTAGTGCCTGTGATATTCCCACAGAGCTTCCATGAGCAGGGATGTGAAGGGCAGCTCTGGAGGCTCTATGGCTTGAGCCCCTCCCTTAGAAGTCTCCCATAGTCATTCCTGGGGCTAAAGGTGGATCAGGACAAGAATAGAGGGGTTTTGAGAACCAGAGACCAATACCTCCGAGACCCCATCCAGTATCCTTTAGTCCCCACATTACCATGGAAAGTCCTGGAGGCTCTGGCTGGATGGAGACCCCCTCAGCTATTCTCAAAAGACCCTAGACTTGCAAGGTTTCCTCCATTTCTTCACCTTAACCCTTCCACCTCCTGGGGACGCTTAGGTAGCCATGGGGGAGGCTGGGTGTCCCCTCAGTAGGAATTTGGGTACTCCAGGGAGCAGGAGTCATTGTTCTACCCTCAACCTTTGGCAGAGCTGGGATGCCTTGGGACACAGGGCTCTTGTTCTGCCCTCCAAAGATAAGGAGTAGGGGAGGCTTCAGGAAGGACCAAGAGCCCCCAGTAAGGATGACATGGAGGGCTTAAGAGTCATAAAAACAGGAACTGTGGTGGTGTGACTGGCCAGTAGGAAGTGGCCACTTGGACCACAGATATTTCCTGGGCTAGACTGGGGTTGGAGGTGGGGACTGCAGACCAGGACCCTCATCTCCATCCCTGGCCCAGCCTCCAGTTCCAAATAAGGCATCTCAGGGAGGTGTACCTTGGTGGGGTGTCCCCACCTCCAGAGCCCACACAGGGATCCTTACATAGGCTGTGGGGTGATCAACTGGCTCCTGGTGGGTTTGTGGGGGCAGGGGCTCTGGTTATCTCCCCAAGCACACCATCTCCTCCCCGCCCAGGCTCCGGAAACTGGGGGTGGGGCTGACAGGGCAGGAAGCCCAAGGCTGCAGTCCAGAGCAGCTTGAGAATCCAGCCCCAGCAGCATGCAGGGGCTGCTGCTGTGGCCCCTGGTATTGGGGCTCAGCCTTGCAGGTGGCACCCAGACACCCAGCATTTATGATGAAAGTGAGAACACTGGAGGAGACCATGGTGAGTGGCCCTGACCCCTGCTGGAACGGGAGGGTATCTGAGATAGAGCTAGGAACACAGAGGGGAAAACAGGAACATTTGGGAGAGGCTCTCAGCTGGGTTTCACCACTCCCTAAGCCCTAAATCTATGGGGCCAAGCTATTTTCTTCGATGTCACTTTCTAGTGCCAGCTCACCAACCCAAGGTAGGAACATTGGAGCACCCAAAGTAGCAGGAGTTTTTAAAGTTCCTCTTCCCACTTCTCCTGTCCCTAAAGGCAGGGCATGGGTAAGAGTTGACTGAAGTCCCCTCTTTCTCCCAGAAGGTATTTTGAGACCCTCGGCTACACCCAAGGAAAGAAAGTCCCCCATCCAGCCTCAGCCACGCGGCTTTCCAGGCAAGTTCTGCGCCAACGACAGTGACCTGCTGGAGCTCCCAGCCAGCGCTCAGGAACTGCTGTTGGGCTGGGTGCCCACGAGGCTTGTGCCTGCCCTCTATGGGCTAGTGGTGACCATAGGACTCCCCACCAATGGGCTGGCACTGTGGGTGCTGGCCACACGGGTGCCACGGTTGCCCTCCACTGTGCTGCTCATGAACCTAGCAGCTGCTGATCTCCTGCTGGCCCTTGTGTTGCCACCACGGCTGGCCTACCACCTGCTGGGCCAGCACTGGCCTTTTGGAGAAGTTGCCTGCCGGATGGCCACGGCCGCCCTCTATGGCCACATGTACGGCTCGGTGCTGCTGCTGGCCGCTGTCAGCCTGGACCGCTACTTGGCCCTTGTGCATCCTCTACAGGCGCGGGCACTGCGTGGCCAGCGCCTGACAGCCATTCTCTGCACAGCAGCCTGGCTCACTGCAGCTGCCCTGGTTTTGCCCTTGACCCTCCAGCGGCAGACTTTCCGGCTGGCACACTCGGACCACATGCTGTGCCATGATGCACTGCCCCTCGATGCCCAGGCCTCCTATTGGAGGCCAGTCTTCACCTGCCTGGCTGTCTTTGGCTGTTTCCTGCCATTGCTGGTTATGCTTCTGTGCTACGGGGCCACCCTGCACACACTGGCAGCCAGTGGCCGGCGCTACGGCCATGCACTGAGACTGACTGCCTTGGTGTTGGCCTCAGCTGTGGCCTTTTTCACACCCAGCAACATATTACTGTTACTTCATTATTCAGACCCAAGACCAGAGGCCTGGGGAGATCTCTACGGTACTTATGTGCCCAGCCTAGCACTCAGCACCCTCAACAGCTGCGTGGACCCTTTAGTGTACTACTATGTGTCCAATGAGTTCAGAGACAAGGTACGAGCCGTGCTGTTCTGCCAGCCACCAGTGGGCAGCACTACCTCCAAGGCCTCTGGGGAGGTAGGGGTCACCCGCTCCTCTACCCTTCTGTGATAGCGTCTTGGAGTGTGGCCAGGTAGGGGCACAAAGTCTGGCCATATGGATATGAACAGCAACCCCCCCCCCCCCGAAACTCACATCCTTCCTGGACCCTCTGAACATGACCTTATTTGGGAACAATTCGGTCCTGAGTGGACATGAAGATAATGGCTTGTGTCCTCATAGGAAAATGAGAGACCTGAGCATGGTGGGGCATGCCTGTTATTTCATTACTGGGGAGCAGAAGCAGGAGGATCAGGAGCTTAAGACTAGCCTCTGCTGAATATTGAGTTGTAGGCCAACCTGGAACACAAGGGACTGTCTGAATGAATGAATGAAAAAGAAGAGGAGGGGCCATAGAGACACAAGATGAGAACTTGTGACTCCAGAGGCAGACTGGAGTGATGAGGCCCAAGCTGAAGGATGCTGAGGAGACTGGGCTCACTACAGGTCAGGAGTAAAGCAGAGGACATACTCTTCCTCGTAGCCTCAGAGGGTTCCAGACCTGCCCAGGCCTTGATCTTGGACCTCTGCCTTTCAGAACCACAAGAAAATAAATTTCTGTGTTTTTTGCATGTTTATGTATTCGTGTTTGTATGCATATAGGTACACATGGGTGTGCATATGTCCATGTGTATACATTCATGTTAGGGCTAGAGATCAACATCAGGTGTCTTCCTCAATTGCTCTCCACCTAATTTTTAAAAATATTTCATTTATTTATTGGTGAGAGAGAGAGAGTGAATAGACATGACAGGGCCTCCAGCTACTGTAAACAAACTCTAGACACATGCACCATCTTGTGCATCTGGGTTATGTAGGTACTGGGGAATTGGACTTAGTCTTTGCAGGCAAGCGCCTTAACTGCTAAGCCATTTTTCCAGCCCTTTCCACCTCTTTTGTTGTTGTTTGTTCGTTTGTGCTTTTTTTTGTTTTGTTTTGTTTTTTCAGGTTGGGTCTCACTATGTAGTCTCAAGGTAACCTTGAACTCACAGCAATCCTCCTACCTCTGCCTTCTGAGTGCTGGGATTAAAGGCATGTGCCACCATGCCCAGCCCATCCACCTCATTTTTTAAAAATTTTTTTAAATTAATTAATTTATTTATTTGAGAGTGACAGACACAGAGAGAAAGACAGATAGAGGGAGAGAGAGAGAATGGGCGTGTCAGGGCTTCCAGCCTCTGCAAACGAACTCCAGATGTGTGCGCCCCCTTGTGCATCTGGCTAACGTGGGACCTGGGGAACCGAGCCTCGAACCGGGGTCCTTAGGCTTCACAGGCAAGCGCTTAACCGCTAAGCCATCTCTCCAGCCCCCACCTCATTTTTTATGAGAAGATTCTCTCACTCAACCTGGAACTCACGGATCTGGCTAGACAAACTGGCCAGCAAACCCTGGGGCTACTTCTGGCTCCTCGTCCCCAGCACTGGGATGAAAAGCACACACTACCATACCCAGCATTCTGTGTGGGGGCTGGAATCCCAACCCAAACCCTCATGCTTGCATAACAAGCACTTTACCCACTGAACCATCTCCTCAGCTCTTCTGTGCAGTTTTTTTTTTTTTCTTTTGGTTTTTCAAGGTAGGGTCTCACTCTAGTCCAGGCTGACCTGGAATTCACTATGTAGTCTCAGGGTGGCCTTGAACTCATGATAATCCTCCTACCTCTGCCTCCCAAGTGCTGGGATTAAAGGCGTGTGCCACCATGCCCTGCTTCTGTGCAGTTTTTTAAGGCCACCTGGATTAACTGTGGTACTCTGTGTTGTCCATCCTAAGACACTAACAGAGGACTTGATGCAGATCCTGGGTCTACCTGATTCCTCAGCTCTGTTCTTTGGGGCCTGTGACATTGCACTTAATAAGGTCCCATGTGTCTGAGCTAGGGATGAAGCCATGTTGAGGTCCCCTGGGACCCAGGAGGACATTCAGTGCCAGTGCCCAATGCTAGGGCCCTTGGGAGAAGTTCACCTTATACCTAAAACCCGAGCCTTTGGCTTTAGGACATGCCCTGAACAATCAGAGTGGGGTGCACCCTCTATGCTTTCCAGAACCTAGTGTGGTCTTAGATCCCATCACAAACATAACTGCCTCCTGCTGTCATCACCCCGGCTACCAGAAGTTTCTAAACATTTTCTTCAGTTGGCATACAGAAAGTACCATTCATTCTGGCATTGTCTTTTTAAAATATTTTTATTTATTTGCAAGGGGGAGAGAGAGAGAAATAAGTGTGCCAGGGACTCTTGCTTCTGCAAGCAAACTTTGGATGCATGGGCCACTTTGTGTCTCTGACTTGACCTGAATACTGGATAATTGAACCCTGGCTGAGCACCTTTAGCCACTGAGCCATCTCCCCAGTCCCTATTCTGGCATTTCCAAATACAATCTGTTTTTTGTTAATGCTCCTCTGCTCCTTCCTATTCCTAAGACCCGCTTTTCCCCATTCCATCCCTTCCCCTGGTATATTGTCTCCTGTTCTTTGTGCTCACTTGTTTATTTGTGTGTGTTTTTGAGGTAGAGTCTCACTCTAGCCCAGGCTGACCTGGAACTCACTCTAGTTCCAGGCTAGCCTTGAACTCACAGTGATCCTTCTACCTCTGCCTCCTAAGTGCTGGGATTAAAGGCATGCACCACTATGCCTGGCTCACTGTGAACTTGATAGAGAGAGACAGAAAGAGTGAGTATGGGAGCACCAGGATGGACCTCTTGCCACTACAAAGGAATTCCAGATGCATGTGTCACCCTCTGCATCTGGTCTTACATGGGTACTGGGGATTTAAACCCAGGCCACCAGGCTTTGCAAGCAAGCATCTTTAACCACTGAGCAGTCTTTCGGGCCCTATGTTCATTTTTTAAATTTTTATTATTTCAGAGAGAGAGAGAATAGATGTGTTAGGGCCTCCAGCCACTGCAAATGACCTCCAGATGCATGTGCCACCCTGTGCATCATCCTGAGGAATCAAACCTGGGTGCTTTGGCTTCGCAGGCAAGTGCCTTAACTGTAAAGCAACCCCTCCACCCCTTATATTTGCTTTTGATTATGGTTCTATCTTTATAGGTTTTTGCTCTCTTATATATACATACTCCCTACTGCCCTGAGTGTAATTTCTCTTTTCACTCTGTTAAAATCTCTTCAGGAGGGTGAATGTGCATGTGCTGAGGACTGGGATGCTGCCTCCTAGGGACCCCTGCATGGACAGCCAGCTCTAAGCTATGTTGGCAGCATCTGTGCCTCTCACATTCACCCAACCTTACTCTACCCTGTCACTCACAGATACCCAGCCCTGTCCCTCACATCGATCCAGTCTCATCCTGGCCTGCCATTCACATTTGTCCAGCCCCACCCTGACCAGAATCCCACTCCACCCCTCACCCCGGCACCCCCACATCAAACCCCACTTCTCACACACCTGCCCCCATCCATCACACACACCCTGACCAGCCCCTCCCCACACATCACATTCACCTAACCCCACCCCACTCAACACTCACATTTGTCTAGTCACACCCCTAACTTTCACCCAGTATCCACCCCTCCCCCCCTGCACATACACACCTAGCCCACTCCCAGGTTCAGTGCATACATGTAGTCCCAGTTATTTAGGAGGTTTAGGTGGAAGGACTTCCAATTCCAGGCCAATCTAAACTATGTAGCTAGGTACAGGTTCAAGCAAAAACAAGGGCTGGAGAGATGGCTTAGTGGTTAAGGTCTGCAAAGCCCAAGGACCCAGGTTTAACTGCCCAGTACCCACATAAGCCAGATGCACAAGGTGGCACATGTGTGTTGAGTTTGTTTTCTGTGGCTAGAGGCCCTGATTGTGCCTATTTTCTCTCTTTCTCTCTCAGTGTCTCTCTCTCACACACATACCCTCTCTCAAATAAATAAAATATTTTTTTTTTAAAAAAAGAAATGGGCTGGAGAGATGGCTTAGTGGTTAAGTGCTTGCCTATGAAGCCTAAGGACCCTGGTTTGAGGCTCGATTCCCCAGGACCCACATTAGCCAGATGCACAAGGGGGCGCACGCGTCTGGAGTTCATTTCCAGTGGATGGAGGCCCTGGCATGCCCATTCTCTCTATATATCTCCAATCTCTCTATCTCTTTCTGCCCCACTCCCTCTCGCGCAAATAAAATAATAAAAATATTTTTAAAAAGAAAATAAAAAAACAGAAATAAAAGCAGCTCAACTTTAAGAAATGATGGTACTGGGGGCTGGGGAGATGGCTCAGCAATTAGAGGTGCTTGCTTGCAAAACCTGCCAGCCTGGCTAAAATTCCCCAGTTACCCACGTGAAGCCCGTCACAAAAAGTGGAGCAAGTGTCTGATGTTTGTTTGAAGCTGCAAGAGTCCCTAGTGCATGTGCATGAAAATAAATGAAATAATTAAAGAAAGAAAGAGAAAAGAATGACATTCTGGATACAATGGCATGAATCTGAGGTTATCCCTTGCAAGCCTGCTATTATTAAGGGCCAAACACCGCATCCCATTTCAGCATTGGGTGGCCACATGACCGAAATGGAAAGTACTGTGGTACAAACAATACAACCTGCTCCCTGTGTCTGCAGATTTATCCCCAACTAACACTGGATCAAAAATACTGAAAAGAATGAAGGGCTAACTAAAACTAAGCATGTATATCAATAAAGAATTTTAAAAATTCAAAAGAGAATGGGAGAAAGGGCTTAATGGTTAGGCCTGCAATGACTAACAACCTGGGTTTGACTGCCCAGTACCTACATAAAGCCAGAAACACAAAGTGGCACGTGCATATGGAGTTCATTTGAAGTGGCCATTCATTCTCTCCTCTTGCAAATAAATTAATTAAATATATTTTTTTAAAACGTAAAAAGAGGGATGGAAAAATGTTTAGCAGTTAAGGCACTTGCCTGCAAAGCCTAAGGGCCCATATTTTACTCTCTAGATCCCTCGTAAGTCAGACGTCTGTGAAAGGTCACACATGTGCACAAGGTGGTGCACGTGTCTGGAGTTTGATTACAGTAGCTAGAGGCCCTGGCATATCAATTCTCTCTCTGTCTCTGTTTCTCTGTCTCTCTCTCTCTTAAAAAAAGGCCAGTCTGTTGGGTTTGTACCCTCCCCCGCAAAAAGAAGTAAAAAGAAAGCCAGGTGTGGTGGCACCACCTTTAATCCCAGCACTCAGGAGGCAGAAGAAGGAGGATCTCCATGAGTTCACGGACACTCTGAGACTACATAGTGAATTCCAGGTCAGCATGGGCAAGACCCTGCCTCGAAAAACAGAAACAAAACAAAACAAAAATGCAATTGCACCTGTCCTGAACATATACAGACTTTTTTCTTGTTGCAGTTCCCTAAACAATACAATGTAACTGTGCCCACAGCATTCACTGTACCAGATATTCTAAGTCACTTAGAAGTGGTTTAAAGTCTATGGGAGGGTATCTACAGGTGCAGTGCAGCCACTACACCATGTTAGAAAGGACATGAGCATCCATGGATCTTGGCATCTGCAGCAGAGCCTGCCACTCACAGATACCAAGGGACAAGTTTATGTAGAACAGCCTCTGGACTACTAATAATAAGCACACAGTGAGCTGTGTATGTGTACTACATCCCCATTCATGAGTGTGCAAGCTCCATGAATATAACCCCCCCCACACACACATACACACAGGGATGCATGCTCAGATATAGGTAGATGCCACTTCTGGAAAGCTTCGGGTGTGGATGAGCCCCATGAACTCCACTAAGGAGGATGAGGGAATCATTCAATGGGAAGGAGACATGGCCATAGCACAGCAAGATGTTTTCAATGGGATGTGGCCAGCCTTGGCTACAGAGTGAGGAGACTCTGTCCCAAAACATAAACAAATAAGCAAAAGTAAAAGACATCCACTTTTATCTAGAACCCAACTCTGAAATCTTCACCACACTTCCTTACTGCTGCTGGGCCAGTCTCCACAGCCTGCACACTCTGGTTATAGCAGTTTCCCTTCTGTGGGGTAAACTCATGACCCTCAGGCCTGCTCCAGACTGACTTTTTCCTCATCCCTTTCATGTCACCTATCCAGGAGATCTTTTCTGTCCACCCACCTAAATGTCCCCTCCAACACTTGCTATTCTGTATTCTGGGTCATTCTCTTTATAGACAAAAGGAATTAGACACTTGGTGTCTTTTTTTTTAATGACAGCATTTTTATTTTATTTTTACTTATTTATTTATTTGAGAGAGAGGGTGGGGGAGGAGGGAGGCAGATAGAAAGAATGGGTGCACCAGGACTTCCAATTAGTGCAAACAAATTCCAGACACATGCACCATCTTATGCATCTGGCTTATGTGGGTCCTGGGGAATTGAACCTGGGTCCTTTATCTAAGCCATCTCTCCAGCACCCCTCCCTTTTTTTGTTTTGTGAGGGTATCTCTCTAGCTCAGACTAATCTGAAATTCACTATGTAGTCTCAGGCTGGCCTTGAACTCACGGCAATCCTCTAACCTCTGCTCCCTGAGTACTGGGATTAAAGATGTATACCACCTGGCGCATGCCTTTAATCCTAGCACTCGGGAGGCAGAGGTAGGAGGATTGCCATGAGTTCAAGGCCACCCTGAGATGACAGAGTTAATTCCAGGTCAGCCTGGACCAGAGTGAGACCCTACCTCGAAAAACCAAAAAAAAAAAAAAAAATTGAAAGATGTATACCACCACACCTGGCCACATGATGTCATTAAAAAATATGTGCACACTCTCTTCCGGCCAAGATGGCGACTGCCTAGCTGCGCTGCAAATCCCAGGGAAAGAAAGATAGATGTAGATCCTAAGGAGAGAGCCACCCCATCATAACTTAAAAGGGCCCTCGCTGAAACTAAGGAAAATTGGCAAAACAAGCAAGGGTGCTGTTTTCCTGATGAACCGGATACCAGCACAAGGGGGAAGGAGACCAACACAGAGAAAAATCAACTCCTACCAAACCAGACAGCCAGAGCCTCAGAGGCCCCCAACACCTCATCACTGAAGCAGACCAAAAATGAACCCAACATGCTCAGAGAAATTTTGCGGAAGAGGGGGCGGAAAGAATGTCAGAGTCACATGTTGGGTCAGGATATGCAGAGACATTTATCGTACCAATAACTGTGGTCTAACTCCACAGTGCATGACCCATATACCTCAACAAGGAGGGGCCAATGGGGAGGGGGGTAGGTCACAGATGAGCCTAATAATGGTACCAAACTGCCTGTATTTGCTGAATAGAAAACTAATAATAAAAAAAATATGTGCACAAGGCCTCAATATTCCCCCTTTCCTAATTTCCCAGTCCTTGTACACATGTTCTACTTAATGACTTTTTTAAGATGATAGATTATTCTAGAAAAAGTGAAAGCCTGATGCATGAGACCAATAACAAAAGACCTATGGTATGATCCTTGTTTTCTCATTTTGATAACTCACTAGGACTCAGGAGAACTAAGATAATTAAGGCTTGTTACTTTTCATTTGCGGGCAACTTGTTACACAGCAGTAGGTAAGTATTACAAAATCTTGCATGAAATCTCTGTTGCACATAAGAGCAGTAGCAACCAAAGCAGGGACTATGTTTCAGGCACCACCCCCCCAGAACTAAAATATTTTCTATGTGGTGTGGTATATCCCCCAAAGGTTTATTGCTGGAATTTTGCTCCTCAGTGTGGTGACAGTGACAGATGGTGTGACTGTCAATGAATGGAACCTAGAGGGAAGTGATTGGACCTCCTGGGCATCACTCTAAAAGTGGATCATTCATCTCCTCAGAGTGGATTAGATTCTGAGAGAGCAGACTGGTTATCATGAGAACAGGTTATAAAAGTGAGTTCAGTTTTCTTGGCACACATTCCACCCTCATAGAGGGTGAATATCATTCCCATGGATGAAGTTCACAGTCCATGAGCTGGAGAGATGGCTTAGTGGTTAAACGCTTGCCTGTGAAGCCTAAGGCCCTCCGTTCGAGGCTCGATTCCCCAGGACCCATGTAAGCCAGATGCACAAGGGAGCACATGCATCTGGAGTTCATTTGCAGTGGCTGGAGGCCCTGGCACACCCATTCTCTCTCTGTCTCCCTGCATATTTCTGGATGTCTCTCTCAAATAAATAAATAAAATAAAGTATTTTTTAAAAGAAGGCAGAGTCTAGGAGAGAACTCAACCAGGATGCAGGAGTCACAGAGGGAGCCTAGAATCCAGATGTCTCTCAGTTTTCTCACCTAAGTGGACCTTGCCGAGTTGAGCAGGGCAACTGCAAACTTTCTTAGAAAGAGGGCTGGAGAGATGGCTTAGCAGTTAAGCGCTTGCCTGTGAAGCCTAAGGACCCCGGTTTGAGGCTCAGTTCCCCAGGCCCCACGTTAGCCAGATGCACAAGGGGGCGCACGTGTCTGGAGTTCGTTTGCAGAGGCTGGAAGCCCTGGCACACCCATTATTTCTCTCTCCCTCTATCTGTCTTTCTCTCTGTGTCTGTCGCTCTCAAATAAATTAATTAAAAAAAAGAAAAAAAAAAAAAGAAAGAATCTCAGCCTGGGCTAGAATGAAGCCCTACCTCAAAACAAAACAAAAAGAATCTTTGTATGACCTGTGTATGTGTAATGTGTATGTATGTGTGACACATGTATGTGTGACACATGTATGGGTAATGTGTATTATGTATATGACATGCACATGTGTAACACATGTGTGTGTATGGCATGGGTGTATATGTAATGTGTGTGACATGCATGTATGTGTGACACATGTGTGCATGGCACATTTGTGTATAACACATGTAACAGGTGTGTGGCATGTGCACATATGTGTGCAAACATGTGTGTTGCATGAAGTCATCATGACACATATGTGACACATGTATTGTGCCACACGTGTGTGTGTGACAAGTGTGCATGATGTCTGATAGGTGCACATGTGTGCATTGTGACACGTATAACATGTGTTCATGTGACCTGTGTGTATGGCATATGTATTTTTGACATGTGTATGACACGTGTATGTGTGACACATGTGTGCATGTATGGCATGTGTATGTGTGGTATATGTTGTGTGTGTAGGCACTCATGCATGTGTGGTGTAGATGTACATGCAAGTATGTATTGTGTGTGTAGGTATATATGCATGCATGTGTTGGATGTGCAGGTGCCTATTCGTGTGTGTGTGTTGCATTGCATGTACATTCATGTGTATTGTATGTGTTTGCATGCATGCATACACACATGTGTTGTATGTGTGGGTGTACATACATGTGTGTTGGTTGTGTAGATGAACATGTATGCATGTGTGTAAGTGAATATGCATGTGTGTTGTATGTGTGGGTGTACATGCATTGTATGTGTACAGGCATGTATGTAGGTGTCACTGTACATCCATTTGTGTAGGTACATATGCATGTGTGCTGCATGTGTAGGCAAACATGCATGCATGTGCTGCATTGTAGGTGCACTTGCATATATGTGTCATATTGTTGGCATACATGCATTGTGTTGTACGTAGAGGTGTACATGAATGTATGTGTTTTTGTGTGGGCATACATACATGCATGTGTTATGTGTGTAGGTATAGATGCATATATGTGTGTAGGTATACATGTATGTATGTTTGCATGTGTAGGCATACATGCATGTGTGTGTTCTCTGTGCAGGCATATGTATGTGGAGGTGTAGATGCATGTGTGCTTTGTATGTGTAGGCATACATACATTCATGTGTTGTATGTGTAGGTGTGCAGGTATGCATGTATTGGTTGCCACAGAACAAGCTTTGGTAGTGTCATTTTTCAGGCGCTATCCACCTTTTTTTGTTGTTGTTTTTGTTTTTTGAGGTAGGGTCTCACTCTAGCCCAGGCTGACCTGGAATTCACTATGCAGTCTCAGGGAGGCCTTGAATTCATAGCGATCCTCTTACCTCTGCCTCCCAAGTGCTGGGATTAAAGGCGTGTGCCACCACGCCTGGCTTTGCCATCCACATTTTTTAAGAGGGTCTCTCACTGGTCTGGGCCTCTAATTAGAGTCTATCAGCTGGCCAGAAAACCCCAGGGATCCTCCTGTTTCCACCTCACCAATACTGGGATTACAGACACTTTCTACCACTTCCAGAATTTTTATGTGGGTTCTGGGGATCTGAGCTCAGGTCCTAATGCTTATAAGACAAGTACCTTACCAAATGAGCCATATCCCTAGTTTCTCTTTTTTGTTTTCTAAGCATTAAAAAAGTAAAAATAAAAAAAAAACATTTAAAAATCTTGATTTTGTTGCAAAAATTCCCATTTATAAAAGATCCTAGATATGATAGAGAGTGGAGTTGTAAAGGGGAAGGTGATGGGGAGGAAATTATCATGGTTTATTGTCTATAATTATGGAAGTTATCAATAATTTAAAAAAAAGAAATAAAAATCCTGGGGGCCCACTCTACAGGAGGGAATACATGCCTGATACTGAAAACCTGTGTCAGGGAAGGTCATGAATCCTAAGAGCATAATGCCTGGTGATGTCTGGCTAAATGCATATATTATGCTCACCAAAGTGCCTAGTAAGCACTTCTCTTAATGTTCATACCCATATATTAATGTTATTCTTAATTCTGGCTAGAGAAACTTCTCTTTTCAGGTGGCAGTGACCTCTGGGATGACTCAAAAGTCACTATGGTGCTGAGAAGAAGTGACAGAGGAATGCTCAGCACTGAAACATCTCTATTATACCTTCCAAGGCTCAGATTCCACTGCAGAAGAGGTGGTCAAAAGAATGTAAAAGCCAAAGGAAGGGTAGGACCCCTTACAATGCACTCTTCCAGACAAAAAATGGCCTGGATATCCATGACCTCACAATACCTGGCAGTACCTACACAAGACCCTCATAATAGAAGGAAAAGATGGTGACATCAACAATAAAAGAGAGACCAATTAAGAAGAAAAGGGGATATGAAGAAGGGTGGAGATGCAAAGGAGAAAGGAGGAAGGGAATTATCATGATTTAAAGTCTATAATTATGGAAATTTTCAATTAAAAAACCTTAAAAAGAAAAGATCCTGGGGTTGGAGAGATGGCTCAGCAGTTAAAGGCACTTGCTTGCAAAGCCTGCTGGCCCATGGTTCAATTTCCCAGTACCCACATAAAGCCAGATGCACAAACTGGCACATGCAACTGGAGTTCGTTTTCAGGGAAAGAGGTTTGGGCATGCCCACTCCCCCCCCCCATCTCTCTCTCTTTCATTATAAATAAATAAATAAATAATTTTTAAAAATCCTATGTAGGCATTGTGGTGCATGCCTGTCATTGCAGAGCAAGAAGTCAGCAGTGGTGAAAACAGTGGACACTGGAAACCTCAAGTTTGGCCAGATAGGCCAAATGACTGAACAAGTACAATAGTGGCACATCTGCTCTGGAGGAAACCAACTGCTCTCCAATTGGACTGAAGGCCCACTCTATGGGAGCGAATATGTGCCTGGTACTAAACCTAATCAAAAGTCTATGGCAGGAGAGGTCATAAGACTTAGGGGTATAAAGCCTGCTCTTGTCTGGATAAATGGACATATTACTCTCACCAAGTTGCCCTGAAAGCATACTTACTTACACTATTTAATGTTCATACTCATATATTAGTGCTACTCTCACTTCTGGTTAGAGAAGCTCCTCTTTTCAGATGGCGATGACCACTAGGATGACCCAAAAGGCAACATACTGCTGAGAAGAAGGGATGGACGAATGTCCAGAACTGAAACATCTCACACCCTCCAAGGCTCAGAGTCCATTGTGAAGAGGTGGCAGAAAGAATGTAAGAGCCAAAGGAAGGTTACCACTCCTTACATACAACTGTCTGGACAGAATTTGGCCTCGATACCCAAGACCTCACAGTGCTTAGCAATACCCACACAAGACCCTCATAATAGAAAAAGATGATGATGTCAAATTAAAAGAGAGGGAGGGAATTACCATGGGATTTTTTTTATAATCATGGAAAATGCTAATAAAAATTTAAAAAATTGGGCTGGAGAGATGGCTTAGCGGTTAAGTGCTTGCCTGTGAAACCTAAGAACCCCGGTTCGAGGCTCGGTTCCCCAGGTCCCACGTTAGCCAGATGCACAAGGGGGCGCACGCATCTGGAGTTCGCTTGCAGTGGCTGGAAGCCCTGGCACGCCCATTCTCTCTCTCTCCCTCTATCTGTCTTTCTCTCTGTGTCTGTCGCTCTCAAATAAATAAATAAAAAATGAACAAAAAAAATTAAAAGAGAGACTAATGGAGAGAGGGAGGGGATATGACGGAGAGCAGAGTTATGAAGGAGAAAGTGGGGGAAGGGAGGGAAATAGCATGGTTGTATGTAAGTATAGAAGTTGTCAATAAAATTAAAAAAAAAAAAAAAAGATCAGGGCTGGATAGATGACTTAGGGGCTAAGCGCTTGCTAGTGAAGCCTAAGGACACTGGTTCAAGGCTCAATTCCCCAGGACCCACACTAGACAGATGCACAAGGGGACACACATGTCTGGAGTTCGTTTGCAGTGGCTGGAAGCCCTGGTGCGCCCATTCTCTCTCTCTCTCTTTCTCTCTGCCCCCCCCCTTACTCTTAAATAAATAAATGAAACAAAAAAATCTAAAAAAAATAAAGATCCTACGTAGGCATGATAATGCACACCTGTCATTGCAGAGCGAGGAAGGTAGAGACAGAGAATGTGGGGTTTTCTAGTGAGGTAGTCTAGCCAAATTGGTGAACTCTGGGTTCAGTGAGAGATTCTGTCTCAAAATAAGGTGGAGAGCCGTCAAGGAATACACACAACATTAACCTCTGACATCTACATGCATATACCAATACACAGAAAAAAATACCCAATAATGCTGTGATTCTTCTTGTGCTGAGCAAAAGTATGCAATCTCATCCTAAGAGCCACCAACACCCTCTTTCATCCGTGGTTGTGCCATTCCCAGTACCCAGCTAGTAGCTGTCTCAGAAGGGTCCTCTGTTGTGGTGGTTTAAATCCTGTGGTGGTTTGAATGAACATTTATGTTCCCCATAGCCTTAGATTTTTCTTTCTTTTAAATTTTATTTATTTTAGGGAGAGAAAGAGAGAGAGAGAGAGAATGGGCATGCCAGGACCTTCAGTCACTGCAAATGAACTCCAGGTGCATGTGCCACCTTCTGCATCTGGCTTATGTGGATCCTGGGGAATTGAATCTGGGTCATTGGCTTTCTCATCATCATGGTCTGAAATCTTACCCTGTCTTTGGGGTCAGCCTAATGCCAACTCCTCAAAGCAGCTGATATTACTTGAATTGTGCCCCAAAAAGAATATGTTGAAATCCCCACCCATAGTCCCTGTGAATGTGACCTTCTCTGAAATTAAGGTCTTTGTAGATGTCATCAAGTTGTGACAAAGTCATAAGGGTGAGCTCTAATCCAATATGATGAAGGTCCTTACAACAGACTCAGAAATAAATACACTCAGAGGGGAAAAGCTATGTGAAGACAGACACAGAGGCTGGCACCATATGGTCACAAGCCACAGGACTTCAAAATGACTGGAGGCACCAGAAGTCAGAAGCAAGGCCCAGGATGAATTATCTCACAGCCGCAGAAGGACCCAGGCCTACCCAGACCTTCTTCTTGGGTTTCTGGCTCCTGGACTGAGAGACAAATTTCTGTTTTTTGTCTCTTTCCTCCAGGAAACAGTTTGGAATGTCTTTGTTAGAGTAGTCATATGTGCTTAATACTTTAGCTTTCCTAACTTTCCCCCAGAGAGAGCTGTAGCTTATACTGTACATCTTTAGCAGGAAGTAGGACCCCAGTAACAGCATGGAAAGCTATGGTCACCATTGTTAGCACCTACCTGACCTAACTCATTTAATCCTTCAACCACCAATGAGGGTCCTATCCAGTCCTTACCCCATACCTGAAGAGTGTGAAGCCTCCAATGAATACATAGAGAAAACAACAGAAATTGAACCCCAAAATGAAATCAAAACAAGCTATGTGACCCGGATCAAGAGAATTGGTGAATTGGAAGGAAGTCATCACAAAACCAACAATCACATAAATGAAATTGAGCAGAATCACTCTTATAACACAAAGCTTTTGTCACTAGGCTTAATTTAAATGAAGGAAACCAGAGAGGGACAAAAAAATAGATAAATGAGTTGTAGGTGAGTCAACAAATAGAGGATCTCAATAACTAGCTGATTAAGCTTAATAAAAACATGATCAAATGAAAAAATGAATTCCAGAAAGCATCAAGAAAATCACACCTCACCTGAGAGCATACCTCAAAAAAGATATGGACATGATGCAAAAACAAAAAATAAATAAATAAATAAACAAGAACAAAACAAACAAGCAACAAAAAACCCCAACAACACCAGAAAACCAAAATCAAATAGAGCTTTTAGGAACCTCTCTAGAACTTCCAGGTAAGATAGCTACATAGGAATCACACCAAACCAGATTTAAGCAAAGCCACAGCAAAATACACTTTTCTTCTGAAAAGTGAAGGTGTGTAGGTTTTTATTGGCCACAGCAGAGAAGCAGGAGAGACCAATATCTTCCAGAAATGAGGAAACTGGCAAGAATTACCATGGGATGTTGTTTACAATCCTGGAAGTTGTTTAAAAAATAGAGTGGCAAATCCATCAGATTGACCATATAATTTACCCTGACATGGAAGATGCAATTAACACTTCTGATGCAAGCTTATATACCAGGCTTTTTTTTTTTCAGGTACTGACCTGGTATAACCCCAGTTACCTTTTGCAATGGCTTTGCTCTCAGTTATGCTGTGCATCCATGTGGGTCCCTCTTCGCTGTGCTGTAGGCTCAGGTAGGCTGGTTGGGTTTGTGGGTCACTGCTCTGATAGCCTGTGCCAGGTGCTGTGTAGGAGAGTTCCCTTAGGTCTCTGGTATTTGCTGATGCTGACACTACCTGCATAAGACCATCATAAGAAAAGGAAATGATCATGACATCAAAAGTAAAAGAGAGGGCTGGAGAGATGGCTTAGCAATTAAGCGCTTGCCTGTGAAGCCTGAGGACCCTGGTTCGAAGCTCTATTCCCCAGGACCCACATTAGCCAGATGCACAAGAGGGCGCACGTGCCTGGAGTTCGTTTGCAGTGACTGGAGGCCCTAGCGGGCCCGTTCTCTCTCTCTCTCTCTCTCTCTGTCACTCTCAAATAAATAAATAAAAATGAACAAAAAAAATTTTAAAAAGATTGTTATAAAAAAAAGTAAAAGAGAGACTGATTGAGATAGGGAGGGGGTATGATGGAGAGTAGAGTTTCAAAGAGGTATGTGGGGGGGAGGGAGGGTATCACCATGGGGTATTTTTTTTATAATCATGGAAGTTGTTAATAAAAAAATAAAAATAAAAATAAAGTAGGTTTCCATATGATTTATTTATATCCTCGGATTTTTTTTTTTTTTTTTTTTTTTTTGGTTTTTCGAGGTAGGGCCTCACTCTGGTCCAGGCTGACCTGGAATTAACTCTGTAGTCTCAGGGTGGCCTTGAACTACAGCGATCCTCCTACCTCTGCCTCCCGAGTGCTGGGATTAAAGGCGTGTGCCACCATGCCCAGTTATATCCTCAGATTTTGATTAGCCTTCCCTCCTCCTTCCCTTTACTCAATCTCTTCCCCTGACCTCACTTGGGCCTTTTTATCCCCATTAATCTAGTCTTCTGCTTACATATGTATAATACCATCCTATTAAGTTCCTCCCTCCCTTCCTTTCTCTTCACTTTATATCTCTTTTCTAGCTTACTGGCCTTTGCTACTGAGTTTTCTTCCTACTCACACAGAAGTCCAATCATCTGTAGCTAGGATCCACATATGAGAGAGAGAGCATGTGATGTTTGGCTTTCTAGGCCTGGGTTACCTCACTTAGTATAATCCTTTCCAGTTCCATCCATTTTCCTGCAAATTTCATAACTTCATTTTTCTTTACCACTGAGTAGAACTCCATTGTATAAATGTACCATGTCTTCATTATCCACTCATTAGTTGAGGGACATTGAGCCTGGTTCCATTTCCCAGCTATTGTGAATTGAGCAATAAACATTGTTCAGCAAGTATCTCTAAGGTAATAAAATGAGTCCTTAGGATATATGCCTAGGAGTGCTATAGCTGGGTCATATGGTAGATCTATTTTTAGCTGTTTCAGGAACCTCCACACTGATTTCCACAATGGCTGGACCAGATTGCATTCCCACCAGCAGTATAAAAGGGTTCCTCTTTTTTTGCATCCTCTCCAGCATTTATGGTCATTCCTGTTTATGATGATAGCCAATCTGACATGAGTGAGATGGAATCTCAACATAGTTTTAATCTACATTTCCCTGATGACTAGGGATGTAGAACATTTTTTAGATGCTTATATGACATCTGTCTTTCTTCTTTTGAGAACTCCCTATTTAGTTCCATAGGCATTTTTTAATTGGGTTGTTTGATTTCTTATTATTTAATTTTTTGAGTTCTTTGTATATCCTAGATATTAATCTTCTATCAGATGTATAGCTGGTAAAGATTTTTTTCCATTCTCTAGGTTGCCTCTTGGCTTTATTCACAGTGTCCTTTGCCATACAAAAGCTTTGTAATGTCATGAGGTCCCAGCGGTTAATCTGTGGTTTTATTGCCTGAGCAATTGGGATTATATTCAGAAAGTCTTTGCCACGACCAATATGTTGAAGGGTTTCCCCTGCTTTTTCCTCTAGCAGTTTCAGAGTTTCAGGTCTGATGTTAATGTCTTTAATCCATTTGGACTTAATTCTCGTGCATGGAGAGAGAGAAGAATCTATTTTCCTCCTTTTACAGATACATATCCAGTTTTCCCAGCATCATTTGCTGAAGAGGCTATCTTTTCTCCAATGAGTATTTTTAGCATTTTTGTCAAAGATCAGGTGGCTATAGCTACCCTGACTTACATCTGGGTCCTCTATTCTGTTCCATTGATCCACATGTCTGCTTTTGTGCCAGTACCATGCTGTTTTTTTACTATGGCTCTGTAGTATAGGTTAAAATCAGGTATGGTGATACCACCAGCCTTATTTTTGTTGCTCAGTATTGTTTTAGATATTTGAGATTTTTCTGTGATTCCAAATGAATTTTTGAATTGTTTTTTCTATTTCCGTGAAGAATGCCATTGGAATTTTTTTTTTAATTAATTATTTATTTATTTGAGAGCGACAGACACAGAGAGAAAGACAGATAGAGGGAGAGAGAGAGAATGGGCGCGCCAGGGCTTCCAGCCACTGCAAACGAACTCCAGACGGGGGGGGGGGCCCTTGCGCATCTGGCTAACGTGGGACCTGGGGAACCAAGCCTCGAACCGGGGTCCTTAGGCTTCACAAGCAAGCGCTTAACCGCTAAGCCATCTCTCCAGCCCACCATTGGAATTTTGATAGGGGTTGCATTAAATGTGTAGATTGCTTTTGGTAAGATTTCCATTTTCACAATATTGATTCTTCGGATTCAAGAACAAGGGATGTTTTTCCATTTCCTGGTATCTTCTGCAATTTCTCTCTTGAGTGTTTTAAAGTTTAATTGTAGAGATCCTTCACTTCCTTGGTTAGGTTTATTCCAAGGTACTTTATTTTGTTTGATGCAATTGTGAATGGGAGTGATTATCTGATTTTATCCTCTGTGTGTTTGTTGTTAGCATATAGGAAGGCTACTGATTTCTGTGTGTTTATTTTGTATCCTGCTACATGGCTATAGGTGTTTACCAGCTCTAACAGTTTGCTGGTAGAGGCCTTAGGGTCTTTTTTTGGATGTGCCATTCTTAAATAAGTTATATTTTGGGCTTGAAATTTGTTGCTTCATGATTTATAGTGCTTTTGTCTCCTCTTCTGTCATTCATTAAGGCAGCGTCTCACTCAGTCACAAGCTGACCTTGGAACCATGTACAGACCAGAATTGTCAGCCTCCCAGTTAACAGGATTAAGGGTGTGGTGCAACACATCCTTAGCGGCTTTAATTTTTGTGGTGGTTTGATTCAGGTGTCACCCATAAACTTAGGTATTCTGAATGCTAGTCTCCCCAGCTGATGACAATTAGAAATTAAAGCCTCCTGGAGGTGGTGTATTGTTGGGGGCAGGCTTCTGGGTATCATAGCCAGTATCCCCTTACCAGTGTTTAGCACACTCCCCTGTTGCTTACTGCCCACCTGATGTTGGCTGGGGGTGATGTCCACCCTTTGCCCATACCATCGTTTTCCCTACCATCATGGAGCTTCCCCATGAGCCTGTAAACCAAAATAACCTCTTTTTCACCACAAGCTGCTCTTGGTTGGGTGATTTCTACCAGCAATGCAAACCTGACTGCAACAGATGTGAAATGATTTTTCAAGCAAATTGGCCTAGTAAACAAGTAGGGGCTGCTATCCTAATATCTGACAGGATAGACTTCAAACCAACCTTAGTGAGGAAAAATAAGAAGGTCACTTTATACTGATTAAAGGAACACTCCAGCAGGAGGACATTATAATCCTAAATGTATATACCCCTAACATAGGGGCTCCCATTTCAGTCAAACACTGTTAGACTTAGAGTCACAGGTAAGATCAGACATAGTTGTAGTGGGTGACTTCAATACCCCACTCTCTTCAATTGATAGGTCATCCAGGCAAAAAATAAACAGAGAGACATCTGTATTAAATGATATCATGGAACAAATGGATCTAACAGATATCTATAGAACATCCCATCCAAACACTGGAATATGCATTTTTCTCAACAACACATGGAACATTCTCCAAAATATACCATATATTAGTACACAAAGCAAATCACAACAAATACAGAAAAATTGAAATAATCTCTTGTACTCTATCTGACCACAACGGGATTAAACTACAAATCAGCAACAAGAAAAACTACAGAGCATACAGAAATTCATGGAGAGTAAACAGTACACTATTGAATGATGAATGGGTCATTGAAGAAATCAAAAAGGAAATCAATAAATTCATAGAATCAAATGATGATGAGAATACAACATACCAAAACCTTTGGGACACAATGAACACAATCCTAAGAGGGAAATTTATAGCTCTAAGCACCTATATTAAGTAATTAGAATTCAAAAATAAACAATTTAATACTTCACCTTAAGGGCTTAGAAACCAAAAATCAGTACACAGGAAGAAATAATAAAGATTAGGGCAGGAATTAATGAATAGAAACAAAAACTTCACATGATCATCTCATTAGATATAGAAAAAATTTTTGACAAAATCCAACATCCTTTCATGATAAAATCAATGAAACAAAAAGTTGGTTCTTTTAAAGGATAAACAAGATTAATAAACCCTTAGCAAATCTGACCAGAAGAGAGAAGAGACAAAATAAATAAATAAATAAAATTAGAGATGAAAAAGGCACCATTACAAGAGACACCAAAGAAATTCAGAAAACTATAAGGACATACTTTAAGAATATGTAGTCCTCTAAGTTTGAAAATCTGAAAGAAATGGATGATTTCCTTGATTCATATGACCTACCAAAATTAAATCAAGATGAGGTCAACTATTTAAATAGACCTATAACAAGTATAGAGATCCAAGAAATTGTAAAGTCTCTCAACTAAAAATGATTCAGGCCCAGATGGATTCACTGGTGAATTTTACCAGACCTTCATGGAAGAACTAATACCACTGCTCCTCAAACTTTTCCATAAAATAGAAAATGAAGGAATTCTACCAAACTCCTTCTATGAAGTCAGCATCACCCTGATGCCAAAACCAGACAAGGACAGAACAAAAAAGAAAATTACAGACCAATCTTCCTCATGAACATAGATGCAAAAATTCTCAACAAAATATTGGCAAACAGAATACAAGAATATTTCATAAATATCATTCACCCTGACCAAGTAGGATTTATCTCAAAGATGCAGGGATGGTTCAACATACACAAATCAATAAATGTAATACACTATAAAAATGGACTGAAAGACAAAAATCACATGATCATCTCATTAGATATAGAAAAAATTTTTGACAAAATCCAACATCCTTTCATGATAAAAGTCCTACAGAAACTGGGAATAGAAGGAATATATCTTATCATAACAAAAGCTATTCATGAGAAACCTTCAGTTAATATTATACTAAATGGGGAAAAATTAGAAGCTTTTCCACTAAAATCAGGAACAAGACAAGGGTATCCACTGTCCCCACTTTCATTTAATATAGTACTGGAAGTCCTAGCTACAGCAAGAAAGCAAGAGACATTCATAAAAGGAATACAAATTGGAAAAGTTACCACCATTTGCAGATGATATGTTTCTATACATAAAGGGCCCTAAAGATTCTACAAGCAAATTGTTGGAGCTGATAAAAACTTTTAGCAATGTAGCATGATACAAAATAAACACATAGAAATCAGTAGCTTTCCTATATACTACCAACAAACATGCAGGGCATGAAATCAGAGAATCTCTCCCATTCACCATTGCCTCAGAAATAAATAAATAAATAAATAAATAAATAAATAAATAAATAAATAAATAAAGTACCTTGGAATAAATGTAACCAAGGAAGTAAAGGATATCTACAATGAGAACTTTAAAGCACTCAGGTGAGAAAATGCAGAAGACAGTAGAAAATGGCAAGACATCCCATGATCTTGTATTGGAAGAATCAATATTATGAAAACGTCAGTCTTATCAAAAGCAATCTACATATTTAATGCAATCCCTATTTAAATCCCAATGGCATTTTTTACAGAAATAGAGAAAGAAACATACCTAAAATTCATTTGTAAACACACAAAAGCTAGAATAGCCAAAGCAATTATGGGCAACAAAAATAAGGATGGTAGTATACCTGATTTTAAGCTATATTACAAAGCCATAGTAACAAAACCAGCATGGTACTGGCACAAAGACAGACACATAAATTGATGAAACTGAATAGAGGACCTGGATGTTAATCCTGGAAGCTACAGCCATCTGATTTTTGACAAAAAAAAATGCCAAAAATATTCATTGGATAAAAGACAGCCTCTTGAGCCAGGCATGGTGACACACACCTTTAATCCTAGCACTTGGGAGGCAGAGGTAGGAGGATCACTGTGAGTTCACAATAGTGAATTCCAGGTCATCCTGGGCTAGAGTGAAACTACCTCGGGGTGCGGAGTAGGGGTGGGGGAGACAGCCTCTTCAATAGTGGTGCTGGAAAAACTGGATATCTATATGTAGAAGGATGAAAATAGTCTTTCTCCATGCACAAGAATCAAGTCTAAATGGATCAGGGACCCTAATGTCAGACCTGAAACTCTGAAACTGCTAGAGGAAAAGGTAGAGGAAACCCTTCAACATATTGGCATAGGCAATGACTTTCTGAATATATTCCCAATTGCTCAGGAAATAAAACCACTAATCAACCATTGAGATCTCATGAAATTACAAAGCTTTTGTACAGCAAAGGACACTGTTAATAGAGCAAAGAGACAACCTACAGAATGGGAGAAAAATCTTTGCTAGCTATACATCTGACGAGAATTAATATCTAGCATATACAAAGAACTAAAAAAAAAAAAAAAACAGAACAGCCAGGCATGGTGTCGCTCGCCCTTGATCCCAGCACTCAGGAGGCAGAGGTAGGAGGATCACCATGAGTTTGAGGCCACCCTGAGACTACATAGTGAATTCCAGGTCAGTCTGGGCTAGAATGAAACACTACCTCAGAAAAAAAAAAAAAAAAATCAGACTAATAAGAAATCAAACAACCGATTAAAAAAAAATGGGCTACAGAACTAAATAGAGCACTCTCAAAAGAAGAAATAAAAGAATAAAGAGGCTACAAGTAGCTATAGCCACCTGATATTTGATTAAAATGCCAAAAATACTTATTGGAGAAGAGACAGCCTCTTCAGCAAATGGTGTTTTGAAAACTGGATATATATCAGCAGAAGGATGAAAATAGATTCTTCTCTCTCACCATGCATAAGAATTAAGTCCAAATGGATTAAAGACCTTAACATCAGACCTGAAACTCTGAAACTGCTAGAGGAAAAGGTAGAGGAAACCCTTCAACATATTGGTCTTGGCAAAGACTTTCTGAATACAACCCCAATTGCTCAGGCAATAAAACCACAGATTAATCACTGGGACCTCATGAAATTACAAAGATTTTGCACTGCAAAGGACACAGTGAACAAAGCAAAGAGGCAACCTACAGAATGGGCAAAAATCTTCGCCAGCTATATATCTGATAGAGGGTTAATATCTAAGATATATAAAGAACTCAAAAAGTTAAATAATAAGGAATCAAACAAGCCAATCAAAAAATGGGCTAAGGAGCTAAATAGAGAGTTCTCAAAGGAAGAAATACGAATGGCATATAAGCACCTAAAAAAATGTTCTACGTCACTAGTCATCAGGGAAATGCAGATTAAAACTACATTGAGATTCCATCTCACTCCTGTCAGATTGGCCACCATCATGAAAACAAATGATCATAAATGTTGGCGGGGATGTGGAAAAAAAGGAACCCTTCTGCACTGCTGGTGGGAATGCAATCTGGTCCAGCCATTGTGGAAAACAGTGTGGAGGTTCCTAAAGCAGCTAGAGATTGATCTACCATATGACCCAGCTATAGCACTCCTAGGCATATATCCAAAGGACTCATCTCATTTCCTTAGAAGTACATGCTCAACCATGTTTATTGCTGCTCAATTTATAATAGCTGGGAAATGGAACCAGCCTAGATGTCCCTCAACAGATGAGTGGATAATGAAGATGTGGTACATTTATACAATGGAGTTCTACTCAGCGGTAAAGAAAAATGAAGTTATGAAATTTGCAGAAAAATGGATGGACCTGGAAAGTATTATACTAAGTCAGGTAACCCAGGCCCAGAAAGCCAAGCGCCACATGTTCTCTCTCATATGGGGATCCTAGCTACAGATGATTGGGCTTCTGTGTGAGAATGAAAATACTTAGTAGCAGAGGCCAGTAAGTTGAAAAGGAGACATAAAGGGTGGAGAAAGGAAGGGAGGAGGATACTTAATAGGTTGATATTGTATATATGTAATTACAATGATTGTAATGGGGAGGTAATATGATGGAGAATGGAATTTCAAACGGGAAAGTGTGGGGGTGGGGAGGGAGGGAATTATCATGGGATATATTTTATAATCATGGAAAATGTTAATAAAAATTAAAAAAAAATGGGCTATGGAGCTAAATAGAGAGTTCTCAAAGGAAGAAATACGAATGGCATATAAGCATCTAAAAAAATGTTCTATGTCACTAGTCATCAGGGAAATGCAGATTATAACTACATTGAGATTCCATCTCACTCCTGTCAGATTGGCCACCATCATGAAAACAAATTATCATAAATGTTGGTGGGGATGTGGAAAAAGAGGAACCCTTCTACACTGCTGGTGGGAATGCAATCTGGTCCAGCCATTGTGGAAAACAGTGTGGAGGTTCCTAAAACAGCTAAAGATTGATCTACCATATGACCCAGCTATAGCACTCCTAGACATATATCCTAAGGACTCATCTCATTTCCTTAGAAGTATGTGCTCAACCATGTTTATTGCTGCTCAATTTATAATAGCTGGGAAATGGAACCAGCCTAGATGTCCCTCAACAGATGAGTGGATAATGAAGATGTGGCACATTTTTACAATGAAGCTCTACTCAGCGGTAAAGAAAAATGAAGTTATGAAATTTGCAGAAAAATGGATGGACCTGGAAAGTATTATACTAAGTGAGGTAACCAGGCCCAGAAAGCCAAGCGCCACATGTTCTCTCTCATATGTGGATCCTAGCTACAGATGACTGGGCTTCTGTGTGAGAATGAAAATACTTAGTTGCAGAGGCCAGTAAGGTAAAAAGGAGACATAAAGGGTAGAGAAAGGAAGGGAGGAGGATACTTAATAGGTTGATATTGTATATATGTAATTACAATGATTGTAATGGGGAGGTAATATGATGGAGAATGGAATTTCAAATGGGAAAGTATGGGGGTGGGGAGGGAGGGAATTACCATGGGATATATTTTATAATCATGGAAAATGTTAATAAAATTTTTTTAAAGTTGAATAAAAATATTTATGAACACACACAATAAATAAATAAATAAATAAATAAATAAATAAAATCCTGAAAAGTAAAAATAATAATAATAATAATAATAAAGGGGCTAGAGACATAGTTTAGCAGTTAAGGCACATGCCTGCAAAGCCAAAGGACCTCGGTTCAATTCCCCAGTACCCACCTGCTCCAGATGCACAAGGTGCACAAGGTGGCACGTGCATTTGGAATTCATTTTCAGTAGTTGGAAGCCCTGGCATGCCCATTTTTCTCTCTCTCTCTCTCCATTTCTGAAATAAGTAATTAAAATATTTTTTTAAAAGAAGAAATATAGGTGGCATATAAACATCTAAAAAATTGTTCTACATCCTTAGCCATCAGGGAAATGCAAATTAAAACTACTTTGAAATTCCATCTCACTCCTGCCACAATGGCTATCATCAAGAAAACAAATGACAATAAATCCTGGTGAAAAAGCAGGAAAAGAGGAACCCTACTATTGATGCGAATGTAATCTGGTCCAGTCATTGTGGAAACCAGTGTGGAGGTGCCTGAGACAGCTAAAAATAGATTTGCCACATGACTCAGATACAGCACTCCTAGGCTACTAGATACTCTTGTCACTACCTTAGAGATACTTGCACATCCATGTTTATTGCCACTCTATTCACAATAGCTAGGAAATGGAACCAGCCTAGATATCCCTCAACTAATATATGGATAATGAAGATGTGGTACATTTATACAGAGAACCCTATTCAGCAGTAAAAAAAAAAAAAAATGAAATTTTCAGAGACATGGGTGGATCTGGAAAGTATTATACTGTGTGGTAACACAGCCCAGAAAGCTAAACATTGCATGTTTTCTCTCAGCAGTAGGGAGACAGGGACAAGTGGATCCCTGCAGCTTGTTGGTCAGCCAGTTATTAGAAAAGAGTCTAGGGTCTGAGAATGCCCACAGAATCAAGGGCCTTGTGCTGCTAGGCAAGTGATATAACACTGAGCTAAATTCCCAACTCCCAGTTTTGGTTTTTTGAGATAAGGTCTTAAAATGTACACCAAGCTAACTTCGTTCACATAATCCTTCTACCTTTCAAGTGCTGGTGTGGTGGTTGGATTCAGGTGTGCCCCACAAACTTAAGTGTTCTGAATGCTAGGTTCCCAGTTGATGAAGATTTAGGAATTAACATGCATAGAAATGGACTGGTGTGAGCAGAGAGATATGGTACAGAATGAAATATATGGCCTGAAACTTTTGGTTGCAATTATATGGGGTTACAGCCTTTGAGATTGGGTCAGTTGACCTGCACTGGGGCAACAGGAAGAATGTAGACTCTTTTGAAGGGGCCTGAGTGCTCAAGGAATGTCCTGTTCTTCAAAGTCTGCTTTATCCACACCCGCCCCCGTTCCCGATTAACAAATTGGCACCCTACCTGGTATTGTGGAGTATAAGAAATGCAAGAAAGACACGGTCATTGAGTTTGCAATGCAGTTTTGTGTTTTGGAAATGGCCATGGACAGTGTGAAGCAGATTTGCTGGATGCCTGCATGGAGACCCCATGGGGCCATGAGGATGATCGGTGGCTTGCAGTGGAGACCCAGTGGAGATGCTGGGACCATGAAATGGCTGCTAAGGAAAGCTGCCAGTCCCGGATGAAGTTTTCCAGGACTGTGAGTAGCCTAGCTGGAGGGGCAAAATTGTAACTCCAGAGTCTTGTTGCTGGTTAGAATTCTCAGAATTTTCACTGACTATAATTGTTGGACTTGGAGCTACAGAGTTTGGTGTTTTCCCTGTTTAAATCTTGTTTTGACTGAATATTTCTTTGCTATGCCTAATGCCATCTTTTGCAGCGTGCGTGTTTATTCTGTGCCATTATGGGTTTGGGGGGGACTTTTTAGTATTATGGCTCAGTTAAAAGACCCTGGATTATGGGAATGTTTGAACATCATTGGGATTGATAAAAATTATGGGGACTTTTAATGTTGGATCAATGCACTGCATTTTAAATCAAGTATGGTTATCAGTTTATGGGGGGAGGGGCAGAATGTGGTGGTTTGATTCAGGTGTCCCCTATAAACTTAGGTGTTCTGAATGCTAGGTTCCCAGCTGATGGAGATTTGGGAATTAACAGCTCTTGGAGGCAGTGTATTGATGGGGGAGGGCTTATGGGTGTTTTAGCCAGTTTCCCCTTGCTAGTGTTTAACACACTCTCCTGTTGCTATTGTCCACCTTATGTTGCCAGTGGTGATGTCCACCCTCTGCTCATGCCATTATTTTACCCTGCTATTATTGAGCTTCCCCCTGAGTCTGCAAGCCAAAATATACCCCCCACCTTTTTTCTCAAAAGCTGCTCTTGGTCGGGTGATTTCTACTATCAATGTGAACCTGATTGGAGCAGCTGAGATTCTAGGAATCACCACCATGCCAAGCTACATAAGTCTTTTTGAATGGGTATTTTAATAATTTTACATTTAATGCAATTTTCTTTAATATCCTTCCATAAGATTTTGTAATTTTCTCACTAAAAGTCATTTTTCTCTTTGGTTAGTTTTATTACTAGGTTAACTTATCTTTAAGGTTACATTATTTTTGTTACTATTAAGAAAGAACAGTGTCTTTTTATTTATTTTTTAATTTAAAATTTTTGTGGGGCTGGGTAGATAACTCAGTGTGTAGTATGCTTACTTTATAAGGACCTGAGTTTGATCCCCAGTATAAAGGTTCCTGGTTTGATCCTGGGTTTCAGGCACTATTTATGTTAAGGTTCCAAACAGAAGTTCTAAGACACAGTGTTCCCCAGGCAGGGTGTTCAGAATGGGTGGTTCAGGTGGGAAGGGAGCAGATTCTGGGAGGATATATTTGCCAGGAGCCAAACCATACTGGCATGGCTCAAAGAGGGGATGGACAGGTAGGAGAGGAGATCTGAAAACTAAAAGGGAAAGGGATGAGGGAGAGAGTGTGTGAGAGAGGAAAGGAACAGGACAGAGAGATAAAATAGGAGAGGTAGAGAATGAAAAGATCTGTATATAGAGAGACAGAGGCAGTGAGAGATGGAGACAGAGACTGGCAGAGCAAGGGGTGTAATATATGCATCTTAGTTCAAGAAAGAAGTGGAGACATACTTGGGCTGCAAGGCCACTGAGAAACCTTGCTGGAACTGAGCTGATAACCTCCTCCATGTAGAATACCTGACAGAAAACTGGAAGAAGCCATTCTGCATGAAGTTCAATGGGAGACAGAGAAATCACCAGTGAATATACTCAACAATGGACACTGCAAGCCTTATATTTGGCCAGCCAGGCAAATGAGCCAATGGGTGCAATAGTGGCACATCTGTCATGGTGGAAACCAACTGTCCTCTAATTGGACTGGAGGCCTGCTCCATGGGAGGGAATACATCCCTGATACTGAAAACTTAAAACAGGAGTAGTCGTGAGCCCTAGGGGTATAATGCCTGCTGCTGTCTGGCTAAATGTATATACTATGCTTATCAAACTGCCCAGTAAGCACTTCTCTTAATATTTATAACCTTATATTAATGCTACTCTCACTTTTGGTAGAGGATCTTCTCTTTTCAGATGGCAATGACCTTAGGATGACTCAGAAGGCATCATGGTGCTGGAAAGAAGTGACTAGAGTACTGAGTAACATCTTGATCACACCTTCCAAGGCTCAGGGTCTAATGCAAAAGAGGTGGTGGAAAGAATGTAAGAGCCAAAGGAAGGGTAGGACTCCTTACAAGGTGCTCCCTTCAGACACAAAATACCCATGCCCTCACAGTGCCTGACACTCCCTACACAAGACCATTATAAGAGGAGGAAAAGATCATGACATCAAAATAAAAGAGAGACTGATTGAGATGGGGAAGGGATATGATGGAGAATGGAGTTTCAAAGGGGAAAGTGGGGGGAGGGAGGGTATTACCATGGTATATTTTTTATAATCATGGAAGTTGTTAATAAAATTTTGAAAGAAAAGAAAAAGAAAGAAGTGGAGGAAGAGAGAATGGGTATTCAAGGGAAGCCTTATATATGCTTCCTTTCAGGGAGGGAGAACTGCTCTGTGAAGGAAGGGTCTTGAGTGTGGGCTGGTGGTTGGGGTTGGAGCCAGGTTGGCAAGACACCTTTCAGGAAAGTAAAACTTTTTTTTAAAGATTTTATTTTTTTTTTCTCAATTTTTATTAACATTTTCCATGGCTATAAAAAGTATCCCATGGTAATACCTTCCCTCTCCCCTCCCCACTTTCCCCTTTGAAACTCCATTCTCCATCATATCCCCTCCCCATCTCAATCAGTCTCTCTTTTATTTTGGTCTTTTCCTCCTCTTATGATGGTCTTGTGTAGGTAGTGTCAGGCACTATGAGGTCATGGATATCCAGGCCATTTTATGTCTGGAGGGAGCACGTTGTAAGGAGTCTTACCCTTTGTTTGGCTCTTACATTCTTTCTGCCACCTCTTCCACATTAGACCCTGAGCCTTAGAAGGTGTGATCTAGATGTTACTCAGTATTCCAGTCACTTCTTTCCAACACTATGATACCTTCTGAGTTATCCCAAGGTGACTGCCATCTGAAAAGAGAAGATTCGCTACACAAAGTGACAGTAGCGTTAATATAAGGGTATAAATATTAAGAGAAGTGCTTACTGAGCAGTTTGATAAGCATAGTATATACATTTTTCCAGATATCAGCAGATGTTACACCCCTAGGGCTCATGACTACCCCTGTTTTAAGTTTTCAGTATCAAGGATGTGTTTCCCCCCATGGTGCGGGCCTCCAGTCCAATTGGAGGGCAGTTGGTTTCCACTATCACAGATGTGCCACTATTGCACCCATTGGCTCATTTGAGCTGGCTGGCCAATTATAAGGCTTGCAGTGTCCACTGTTGAGTATCTTCACTGGTGGTATCTCTTTCTCCCATTGAACTACATGTAGAATGGCTTCTTCCAGCTTTCTGTCAGCTATTCTACATGGAGGAGGTTATCAGCTCAGTTCTAGCAGGATTTCTCAGTGGCCTTGCAGCCCAAGTATATAGAGTCTTCAGCAATAGAAAGCAAAATTTTTGAAAGTGCCCATCTAAAGTATATTGGCAAGGCAAAGCATGCCTGCAAGAAGTCTGCTGGGGTTTTATCCCCCATAGCAGCAAGAGTCCTGGGCTTTACTCTGAGTCAGAATCTGGCCTCACAATCTCACAGGATGGCTAAAATGTAAAATGCAGTTTCTAGGAAAAATCTAAAGAAATGGAAGGGTTTTTTTGGGACCTTTTCCACAGGCAGAATAGAAGCTTTGGTTTCAAGGATGGCTGACTCAGAAAGACAATCTTCATGCAGAATATCATCCTTCCAGAATTAAGTTTCTGTCTTTTTAACCCATTGACAGAAAAGACAGTACATCTTCAGCTTTTTGTGTCTTGCCAGGCAAACTCTCCCCTTCACCTGCATTCCCCTTGTGATTACATTCACCATGAAGCATTGCTGAACATGGAAACATCTCTCCCAACCCCACAATCCTTGGCAAGTGCTGAGACAAAACCCTGGCCTTGCATGTGTTTGGAAGCTCTACCACTGAATCGTAACTTCTACCCCCATCCATAACAGTCCAGCCTAGGAACTCTTAGCAAATGAACGAGGTTGCCTACACTTTTAGCTTTAGAACTGTGAGCTAAATAAAGCATATAGCTTTGGGGATTTCATTTTAGTAATGGAAAACTGGTAATTTAATTTATTTATTTGAGAGAAAGAGGCAGAAAGAGAGAGAGAGAGAGAGAATGGGCACACCAGGGCCTCTAGCCACTGCAAATGAATTCCAGACACATGTGCCACTGGCTTACATCGGCCCTGGGAAATGGAACCTGGGTCTTTTGGCTTTGCAGGCAAGTGCCTTAACAGCTAAGCCATCTTTTCAGCCCCAGAATGGCTATTTTTTGTGGTCAAATATATATGTGTATATATATATTTAAAAATCGGGGAACTGGGCATGGTGGTGCACGCCTTTCCTCCCAGTACTTGGGAAGCAGAGGTAGGAGGATCACCATAAGTTTGAGGCCACCCTGAGACTACATAGTTAATCCCAGGTCAGCCTGAGCCACAGCCAGACCCTACCTTGAAAAACCAAAACAAACAAACAAACAAAAATTCAGGGCTGGAGAGATGGCTTAGTGGTTAAGGCATTTGCCTGCAAAGCCAAAGGATTCCAGCTCGACTTTCCAGGACCCATGTAAGCCAGATGCACAAGGAGGGGCCTGCATCTGGAGTTCATTTTCAATGGATGGAGGCCCTGACACACCCATTCTCTCTCCCTCTCTTTCTCTCCCAAATAAGTAAATAAATAAAATATATTTAAAACTCAGCTGGTTGTGTTGTCTCATGTCTATAAACATAGTACTTGGAAGGCTGAGATAGGAAGATAGCCATGAGATCAAGGCCAGCTTGCAGCTACAAAGTGAGTTCCAGGTCAGTTTGGGCCAGAGTGAAACCCTACCTCAAAAAAACAAATAAATATAAAAACCACCTCACAGCCCACTACTTAGAGTATATCCTCATTATTAAATTGCATGTTACTGTATCTTCAGTTGGGGAAAATGCCCTGTGCCCCTCATTCCCTTAGCTATTCCCATGCTTATCCAATCAACCTCTGGATCCCCTAAAGCCAAATCACTGTGATAGCTAGTCGGCCTATTTTTAGCTGAGTCACCATTGAAGGCAGGTGGCCCAAGGGCCTGGGCCAGGATGAAGCCTGGGGCATTGCTCCCCAATGTTACCTTCCCAACAGAGGCAAGGTCAAGCGCCTTCTTGTGTTTCTGGAGTGCTGAATGTCCACCAAGTGCTTCTGGATGGGGATGGACCAATTAAAGGCAACCTCTGGCTCCCATTGCCACTGATTACTGTGGCCCAGATGCTGACCCTGCCCCAGAAGAGCTTGAGGACCTCCACAGGAATCATGTCCCGTCCCCCCACATATATCCAAGTCTTGTGGACTAAGGATCTGGAGGAAGAAAAACACATGGAACATGTCTCCCTGCACACATTTGAGGTCCTGGATTTTCTAGCCACTGGGAATGCCAGAGGATATTTGGTGGCATGTGTGATATATGCCACAAATCTTACTATGAGACAAAGAATCTTGGCCTTAGTTATGTTAATTGTTTTGGGGAGGACTTGAAACAAGGCCTCCCTTTTATCCTAGGCTGAGCAGGAATTCACTATGCAGCCAGAAACTCACCGTAATTCTGTCTCAGTCTCCTGAGTGCTGGTTACAGGTACAGGCTATCATCCCTGACTCATCTGGTCTGGCCTAAAATTACAGAACCTTCTCTCTGTGTGTGTTTTATCTGTATGCATGCTCACATGTACTCTCATTATGTGTGGAAGCCAGAAGACAACCTTGGGTGTCCTTTTTCAGGCACTGTTCACCTTAGTGTGTATATGTGTGTATGTGTATACATATGTACATGTGTGCATGTGTGTGTTGATGTATGTGTATGTATGTGCATGTATATGCAGGTGTATATAACTTGTGGTATTAGTTAATCTCTGCTTCTGCAATCAGCCTATCCTGTTCCCTGTTCCCACAAAACAAAAATCTCCTGGTAACTACTAAAACTTTTGACAGATACTTAATCAGCCAGGACACTCTCAATTATGGATAGACAGCCCCAACATACCTAAATCCCCTGAATCCAGCCCTCATTTGAGTTTCCTACTGTCAGGGCGCTAGCCATGTTTATGGACGCTTTCTTGCCTATGTGATGTTTCTGCCTTGTTCTGTATCTCTGAATACTATTTAACAAAGCGTGTTACCCACATTCCTTTACTGGCCTGTGATTGTCTTGTGGCCCAGAACAAAAATGCCTTACCGCCCTCTGGGAAAGGACTCCTCCAGCACAGCTTATTGAGAGCAGAGCTGCTCCCCTTCCCATTTCATAATGATTCAGGAAATTTGGGATTCCTCACCAATATGATATTAGAATTTTGAGGAGACCTTGGATTCTTAAATTGAAATCCACAGACCAGAGAGGAAGGTTTACAGGTTTTATTAGATTATAGATAGAACTTAAGGAATGAATACAGAGCTCACGCCCAAGATGTGTGAGCAGAATCCCAGAAGTAGGGCTGCCCAGAGCTTAAGCAGAGAAGGGACAAAGACAGTATACAGAAAGCTCTCACCAGCCAGGCATGGAGGTGAATACCTTTAGTTCCAACACCCAGGAAGCAGAGATAGGAGGATCACTGTGAGTTCAAGGCCAGCCTGGGACTACAGAGTGAGTTCCAGGTCAACCTGGGCTAGAGTGAAATCTTACCTTGAACCCCCCCCCCCACACACACACACAAAGCAGAAAACTCCTGCCCATGAGAAGGCAGAAGTGGGGTAAAGCTCTCCTAGAGACCCAAATTGAGGTCATTTATAGGTTCTGAGGGGTCTCAGCTAACCAGCCACAATGCCAGGTTCAGGATTAATCATTCCAGAGTCTTAATTCTAGAAAAGAGGGACTCCTGCCTAGGGAAGGACTCGGGTTGAGTTTATAGTATAACAGGGAACTTTTTTAGGCAGTGTGGTGGTTTGATTCAGGTGTCCCCCATAAACTTAGGTGTTCTGAATGCTAGGTTCCCAGCTGATGGAGATTTGGGAATTAATGCCTCCTGGAGGGAGTGTATTGTTGGGGGCGGGCTTATGGGCTTTATAGCCAGTTTCCCCATGCCAGTGTTTGGCACACCCTCCTGTTGCTGTGTTCCACCTTATGTTGGCCAGAGGGTGATGTTCACCCTCTGGTCATGCCATCGTTTTCCCCTGCCATCGTGAAGCTTCCCCTCAAGCCTGTGAGCCAAAATAAACCTCTTTTTCCCAGAAGCTACTCTTGGTTGGGTGATTTCTACCAGCAATGCGAACCGGACTGCAACAGGCAGCAAGAAATAAGGAGAAACCAGATCTTCTCTGACCTGCAGAAAAGTGAAGATTGCAAGGACAGGCTCAAGGACACTCATGTTTTACTTTTGGGGGGCCCTATTACTCCTAAACTGTACCAATCCCTCCTCTGAAGAAGCATCCCCTACTGCCACTAGGAAATGAGGGTGATGACCAATCTGGCTTCTTCAAGCTGAGTGGGGTTGTCAGGAGTGGCAGTTGAGAAACTTCTCAGGGAGTCTATCTAAGAGATCCCAAAATTGCATTGATAGAGTATAGGAAAACTGAAGGACTCAGGAACCAGATGGACGCCATGATAGGCTTCAGAGTCCTCAGTAGGCCTAAATTAGTGCTTCCTGGCAAGGTCTAAGTTTTTATTTTCTGGTAAGGGTGGGCTTAACAGTTACTGGAAACTGATTATGCCATACATTCCTGTAGTCATAGATAAGTTCAATTCCCCTAGCCCCAGCCTGCCAATTTTGCCCACCAAAATCCTAAACCAATCAGAAGAGTTCACTGTTTTAATCAACCAATCATGTACCCATCCCCTTCTACTTTGTTCAAATCCCTATTAAAAACCCTGCCCTCCTGCTACTTGGGGCTCTTGTATGGATCCACTGCATTGGTGAAGTCAAGAGACCGAGCTTAAGCCCGAAATGAAGCTCCTTGCCCTTGCATAAGTATTTGATTCTCCTTGGTGGTCACTGGGGGTGCCGAGAACTGTGCATAACAAAGACCATCCTGGAAGTAAATGTTGGGAAGAAGTAAGAAATGAACACTGAGTAAATTGGGGTTCTTCAGAGTTCCCATTCTTTTTTAAAAAATATTTTTGTTCATTCTCATTTATTTATTTGAAAGTGACAGAGAGAAAGAGGCAGAGAGAGAGAGAGAGAGAGAGAGAGAGAGAGAGAGAGAGAGAGAGAGAATGGGCGCGCCAGGGCTTCCAGCCACTGCAAACGAACTCCAGACACGTGTGCCCCCTTGTGCATCTGGCTAACGTGGGTCCTGGGGAGCTAAGCCTCGAACCAGGGTCCTTAGGCTTCACAGGCAAGCACTTAACTGCCAAGCCATCTCTCTAGCCCCAGAGTTCCCCTTCTTATAGATAGACTTTTAGGCTTGTAGGACAATGAGGTATTGTATGGCAAATTTCCTCTGCACTGAAAACTGAAAACAGTTGCCAGCTGTATCAAAAGCAGCTGGGTCAACTCATGAGAGGTGTGGGAGAGTCATAAGACCCTCACCTGAGATTCAAGTGCCCCCTGTGCCAGCCTTATACAATAATGCATGAGACCTTGTGACCTCAGGCAGGAGATAGAGAGTAAAAGATGTAGGAACAATGAGCCCCGTTGAGTTGGTTCTCTGGAATCTCCATGCTCTATAAGCAAGCCCTCAACCCTGAGGCTGAGGGAGGAGCATTTGTGGGGATAATCCTCATATACTGAGCCATTCCTCTGGCTGAGGCAGACATGGGTACAAGGTCATCCAGAATATATGGATCCTTGTAACCCCAAAGTCTGCTGCTGCAAACTGTCTCAAACAGCCCTGGCTGAAACTGTGAATTTTGTAGAGCTGTCCCAAGACATCTGTAGAATGTTCCATATGGCCGAGGCCGGCATGAGGGGAGTCCAGGTGTTTGTCTGACTGACTGTCCTTTAGCTCGAGGCAGCCTGGGCAGCAAGACAAGTCCAGCAGCTGCCAGTTAGAGAGTTAGATTGCCCATCCCCAGAATCTTTGCATATGTGCAGGAAAATAAACACCAGGAATGCTTACAATATAAATCTGAATATTAACGCTAAGTAGTTTGTAGCAAGTTTTTGCCTTTTTTTTTTTTTTTTAAGCAGGGTGTAACTGTAACCCAGGCTGACCTGGAGCTTATTCTGTAGCCCAGGCTGGCCTCAAACTCACTGTGATCCTTCTACCTTAGCTTCCCAAGTGCTGGGATTAAAGGCATGAGCCACCATACCTGCTTTATAACAATTTTTTTTTTCCAAAAGGATTAAGAGATAGTTTATTCTGGAGCTAAACATGAGTGACTCTGGCTCAGAAACACAGGTTTAGGTTTTGACAAATACTATGTTCTACTGTGAAAGTGGTTACATGAGATTTGAACACTTGCAAAATACAGATTAACACAAATGAAGACATTTTGCAAATACATTGGTAGAAACCTCTGGTAGGCAGGTTACACAAAAATGGAAAAATCTCTGTTATAGACCTCAGATGCTATGACATTGATCACATTCTTAGCCTTTGAGTTCTTGGAAAGTAGGTGTCTATTAGTACATTCCAAAACATAGCCTGATTTTTTTTTTATTCCAAGCCTATAATATTTCAGATCTTCACAATCACTGAGGTTTGAATCAATCAATCAATCAACCTTATAGAATGTTTTTAGCATTGATACAGCTTTGTTGGGAGCATTATTCACAATTCTTTTTTTTCTCAATTTTTTAAAACATTTTCCATGATTCTAAAAAATATCCCATGGTAATACCCTCCCTCCCCCCTTTTCCCCTTTGAAATTCCATTCTTCATCATATCCCCTCCCCATCTCAATCAGTCTCTCTTTTATTTTGATGTCATGTTCTTTTCCTCTTATGATGGTCTTGTGTAGGTAGTGTCAGGCACTATGAAGTCATGGATATTAAAGCCATTTTATGTCTGGAGGGAGCATGTTGTAAGGAGTCCTACCCTTCCTTTGGCTCTTACATTCTTTCCACTACCTCTTCCGCATTAGACCCTGAGCCTTGGAAGATGTGATCAAGATGTTACTCGGTACTCTAGTCACTTCTTTCCAGCACCATGATACCTTCTGAGTTGTCCCAAGGTCACTGCCATCTGAAAAGAGAAAATTCTCTACCCAAAGTAAGAGTAGCATTGGTATAAGGGTATAAATATTAAGAGAAGTGCTTACTGAGCAGTTTGATAAGGATAGTATAGACACTTATCCATTATAACAATTTTTTTTGGGTTTTTCGAGGTAGGGTCTCACTCTAGTCCAGGCTGACCTGAAATTCACTACGTAGTCTCAGGGTGGCCTCAAACTCACGGTGATCCTCCTACCTCTGCCTCCCGAGTGCTGGGATTAAAGGCATGTGCCACCACGCCCAGCTCATTATAACAATTTTTAAAAGTCCCAAACACCTGCCCAGTGTCCCACTCATCTATCTAGGGATTTTTTTTTTTTTTTTGAGGTAGGGTCTCACTTTAGCCCAGGCTTACCTGGAATTTACTATGTAGTCTTGGGTTGGCCTTAACTCACAGTAACCTTCCTACCTTTGCCTCTCAAGTGCTGGGATTAAAAGCGTGCACTGGGGGCTTGGAGAGATGGTTTAGCGGTTAATGTACTTGTCTGCAAAGCCAAAGGGCCTCAGTTCAATTTCCCAGGACCTACATAAGCCAGATGCATAAGGGGGCACATGTGTCTGGAGTTCCATTTGCAGTGGCTGGAGGCCCTGGAATGTCCATTCTTTCTCTCTCTCTCAAATAAATAAATAAAGCTTTTTTTTTTTTAAAGGTGTGCACCAACATGCCTGGCATACTTTTTACTTTTCATGTTTGTGGTGTGTGTGTATATGAGTGTTTATATGTTCGTGGGTGCACATGGAGCCCAGAGGCTGACAGGAGGTGTATTTCTCCATCTCTCTATACCTTATTTCCAAGACAGAGTATCTCAGTGAACCCAGAGGTCATTGATTTGGTTCACTAATGAGCCAGTGAGTCCCAGGGAGCATGATGCCTCTTCCCCCATGCTGATTACAAGCAGATGCCAGCACACCTTGCACTTTATGTGAGTACTTGGGATCTGAACTTGGGTTCTCATGATTGCATAGCAAGCACTTTATCTCAAGTCCTCTCTAGCCACTCTTGTTTTTATTTGAGACAGGGTTTCATGTTGGCTGTCCTTGAACTAATTATATAGCCAAGGCTGGCCCTGAACCTCTGATCCTCTTGCCTGCAGTTCCTGCGAGCTGGGATGATATGGGTGTGCTGCTATAACCAGCTGTTTCTTTTCTGATGGGATCTCATTATACTGCCTAGGCTGCGCTCAGGAGAAGAACCTCCTGCCTCTACATGCTGAACAGCTAGGACAGTGGGCTTGGACCACCATGTTATGCTTGAGTGTCTGATCTATAAGCAACATGGAAATTTTGATTATATGCTTGGTCACTGGGTCATAGAATACTTGGAAATAAAATGTGAAACAAGGCTTATTACACCATACATATTGAGCAACAAGATTTTAGGACACTTTTTTTTAAAAAATTTTTATTTATTTATTTGAGAGCAACAGACACAGAGAGAAAGACAGATAGAGGGAGAGAGCGAGAATGGGCGCGCCAGGGCTTCCAGCCTCTGCAAACGAACTCCAGATGCGTGCGCCCCCTTGTGCATCTGGCTAACGTGGGACCTGGGGAACCGAGCCTCGAGCCGGGGTCCTTAGGCTTCACAGGCAAGCGCTTAACCGCTAAGCCATCTCTCCAGCCCTTTTTTTGGCTTTTCAAGGTAAGGTATCACTCTAGCCTAGGATGACCTGGAATTCACTATCTAGTCTCAGGCTGGCCTTGAACTCACAGAAATCCTCCTATTTCAACATGCCAAGTGCTAGGATTAAAGGAGTGTGCCACCACACCCGGCTTAGGATATTTCCATATTGCATATGTGGTATGTGTGTTTTTGTGTGCGGATGTGTGCACATGCATGCGGAGCCCAGAGGTCAATGTCAGGTGTCCTCCTCAGTTCCTCTTCACCTTATTCTATTGACAACTTCCATAAATATAGACAATAACAATACACTGGGCTGGAGAGATGGCTTAGTGGTTAAGGCATTTGCCTGCAAAGCTAAAAGACCCAGGTGTGATTCCCTAGCACTAACGTAAGCCAGATGCACAAGAAGGCACATGTGTCTGGAGTTCATTTGCAGAGGCTGAAGGCCCTGGCATACCCATTCTCTCTTCTCTCTGGGTTTTTTTTTTTTTTTTTTTTTTGAGGTAGGGTCTCACTCTAGCCCAGGCTGACCTGGAATTCACTATGGAGTCTCAGGGTGGCCTAGAACTCACGGTGATCCTTGTACCTCTGCCTCCCGAGTGCTGGGATTAAAGGTCTGTTTGGTTTTTTGAGGTAGGGTCTTTCTCTAGCCCAAGCTGACCTGGAATTCACTATGTAGTCTCAGGGTGGCCTTGAATTTACAGCAATCCTCCTACCTCTGCCTCCCAAGGGATGGGATTAAAGGTATGCACCACCATACCTGGCTCTCTCTCTCTCTCTCTTTTAATCTCTCTGCCTCTCTCTCTTTCTCAAATAAATAAATAACTAAAAAAATGAAGACAATAACAATATACCATGATCATAATCCCCTCTTACTACCATCCTGTGGTGGTTTGATTCAGGTGTCCCCAATAACCATAGGTGTTCTGAATGCTAGGTTCCCAGCTGATGGATATTTGGAAATTAACGCCTCCTGGAGGGAGTGTATTGTTGGGGGCGGTCTTATGGGCTTTATAGCCAGTTTCCCCATGCCAGTTGTTTGGCACACTCTTGTGTTGCTATTGTCTACCTTTTGTTGGCCAGGGGATGATGTCCACCCTCTGCTCATGCTGTTTTCCCCTGCCATTGTGGAGCTTCCCCTTGAGCCTGAAAGCCAAAATGAACCTCTTTTTCCCAGAAGCTGCTCTTGGTTGGGTGATTTCTACCAGCAATGCGGACCGGATGCAGCACCTCCCTTTTCCTACTCCCAGCCCCCTCTCCCCCTCCACTGACTCCCTTCTTCTTTCCAAGTAGCCTCTCTTCTATTTTGATGTCATCACTTTTTTCCTCTTCTGTTATTCAGGTCTTGTGTAGGTAGCATCAGCCAGTGTGATGTCAGGAATATCAAGGCCACTTTGTGTATGTATGACAGCATTGTAAGCACTCCTCCCCTTCCTTTGGCTCTTACATTCTTTCTGCCACTTCTTCTATAACGGTCTCTGAGCTTTGCAGGGTGTGATAGCACTTCATGCTGAGCACACCACAGCATAGAGACTTAAAATTTTTTAAACTTTAAAAAATATTTTGTTTTTATTTATTAATTTGCATATGTGTGTGTGTGTGTGTGTGTGTGTGTGTGTGTGTGTGTGAGTGAGAGAGAGAGAGAGAGAGAGAGAGAGAGAGAGAGAGAGAGAGAGAGAGAGAGAGGTAGGCAGAGAGAGGGAGAATGGGCACACCAGAGCCTCTAGTCACTGCAAACGAACTCCAGACACATGTGCCACCTTGTGCATCTGGCTTACATGGGTCCTAGGGAGTCAAACCTGGGTCCTTTGGCTTTGCATGCAAGTGCCTTAACCACTAAGCCATCTCTCCAGCCCTTAAATCTTTTAAAAAATGCTTTGTATTTTATTTTTAGGGTCTTGCTCTAGCCCAGGGTAGCCTGGAATTCACCATGTAGTCTCAGGGTGGCTTCAAACTCACAGCAGTACTCCTGCCTTTTGCCTACTGAGTGCTGGAATTAAAGGCATGTGCTACCATGCCTAAGAGTCTTCTATTTTTATTTATTTATTTTTATTTTTGTTTTTCGAGGTAGGATCTTACTCTAGCCCAGGATGACCTAGAATGCACTATGCAGTCTCAGGGTGGCCTCGAACTTATAGCGATCCTCCTACCTCTGCCTCCCAAGTGCTGGGATTAAAGTTGTGCTACACCATGCTACAGTAAGGCAATCTTTTGATGTACTTGGAGCTCACTTACTTGCTTAAACTAGCTAGCCAAGCAAGTCCCTGGGAGTGCCTATCTCCACCTCACCAGCACTGTGATTATAGCCCTGCACCCTCATGCCTGGCTTTTGTGTTCGTGCTGAGAATCTGAACTCAGGTCCTCATGCATGTGTGGCAAGCATTTCACCCAATGAGCCATTTCCCCAGCCCCGCCTTTTATTTTCATTGATAGCTTTATTTGGCCTTTAGAAACGTATGTACAATGAGAACCACAGTTCTATTAGTCTTAAAATTAATATTATGCAAGTGAGAAGAAGGTATACTTCCATAGTCAAAGCATCAATACTGGATAACAGGCTGGGACTTGTGCCTCCAAGTCACACCTTAGAGCTCAGAGAGGTGATAGAACTGCAGAAAGGGCAATAATAACTCCAGCCGCTCCTAACTGTGACTGGCTTTGTGTGTCCCCAGTGCTTATGCTGGAAATTTAGCTTCCCTGGAATCCAAAGCCCACAGCCTGCAGCTATGCCTACCTTTTTCCCATGATGCTGGTGTCTGGAGATGAGACAGCTTTGTCAAATGTTCCCACCAATTTGAAGAAGGTAGCTTGAGGACATTCATGAAGGGTTGAGAGCATTTTCCCTATGGAGCAGCCAGAGCCAAGAACTGAACTTCACTCCTCATTGTGTTTGCTTCTGACTAAAACAGATCAAGCTAATATGGTGGACCACATCTGTCACCCAACACTTGGGAGGTAGAGGCAGGCAGATTGATGGGAGTTTGAGGCCTCCCTGGGTAGCACTGAGACACTGTCTCAAGAAAAAGGGCTGAGAGATGGCCTCATGGGTAAAGTACATGCCATGCAGAAGAATATGAGGTTGGATCCCCAGAACCCATGAGAGATGCTAGGTGTAGCAGCACATTCCTGTAATCCCAATGCTGGGGAGTGGAGACAGGAGGATTCCTGGAACTTGCTAGCTAGTTTAGCCAAATCAGTGAGCTCCAGGTTCAGTGAGAGACCCTGTCTCAAAAAAAAAAAAAAAAAAAAATCTGGGTGTGGTGGTACACACCTTTAATTCCAGCATTTGGGAGGCAGAGGTAAAAGGACTGTTATGAGTTCAAGGCCACCCTGAGACTACATAGTGAATTCCAGGTCAGCCTTGAAAAACCAAAAAAAAAAAAAAAAAAAAAGTTAAGGGAGTGACAGAGGAAAGCACCCACTGCTGAGCTCTGGCCTGCACATGCATGGGTACATACACACATGCAAAAAGTGAGGGAGGGAAAGACAGAGAGGAAGGGGAAGAGAAGTACAGGGGAAGAAGGAAGGGGGAAGTAAAGTAGACAAGGACACAGAGGAGGAATAAAGGGAAGGGAAGGAGGAAGAAGGAATGAAAAGTATAAGAGAAAGTCAAGTCAAAGAAAAAGAACCCTATGGGGCTGGGGACACTTGGTTCAGACTCTTCCTGAGTGCTTACTGTGACCTGGCCCCAGGCCATGCAGATTGGAGATAACACCTAGCCCTGTTCTGCAGGCCTGCCCAGGCTGCTGGCATTCTGGAACTTTCCCACAATAGGCAGTCTCATTAAGGCAGAGGCCTATTGCTTAGGTCAGATTTCTGAGCAACCTGTCCCCTCTCTCAGTGACAGATCTAAATGCCAGCTTCAGGTGGTCATTCATGCATGGGCTAAGAAGGCCATCCAGCCACCCTGAATACAGAGGTAGCAGTGGTTGCTCATTGCTGTCTTGCTTCTAGAAATATCTCATCTGGCCCAGTTTCTGGGCTCATGTGGGGCAGATTGGCCTCGGTTTCCACATTCCCCAGCAGCTCATGTAGGGAAGAATCTGTTCTATCTTACAGATGGAAGAGAATACAGGGGAGAACCAGGATACATCAATACATCAAGAAGAGAAGGTCAACTGTCTACCAGAAGATCGGTCACCTCCACCTTATCTGCCCAGGCCCAGAAGTCATTACAGGGGAACTGGTGACACAAATACTGCTCTCACAGGTAGCCTGGAAAACCAGTGCTAGAGAAATGGTGATAGAGACTATGGTCACTCAATCCACATCAAAATGGAGATCAAGAGTCTACAAAGTGGGCTAGAGAGATGGCTTAGTGGCTAAGTGCTTGCCTGCGAAGCCTAAGGACCCAGGTTCAAGGCTCGATTCTCCAGGATCCATGTTAGCCAGATGCACAAGGGGCGTCTGGAGTTTGTTTGCAGTGGCTGGAGGCCCTGGTGTGCCCATTCTCTCTCTCTATCTGCTTCTTTCTCTTTCTGTCGCTCTCAAATAAATAAATAAAACTAAACAAAAATAAATTTTTTAAAAAAGAGAGTCTACAGAGGGCTTAGTGGTTAAGGTACTTGTTTGTGAAGCCTAAGGACCCAAGTTTGATTCCCTAGTACCTAGAAAGCCAGATATACATGGCAGCACATGTATCTGGAGTTCGTTTGCAGTGGCTAGAGGTCCCAGAGCACCCATTCTATCCTTACAAATAACCAAATAAAAATAAAATATTTAGAAAAAAAAAAAAAAGGAAGAAAAGCATCTACAGGAAAAGCAACACCACATCAGATCACTATGTTGCCCATCAAGGCTCAAGGAACATTTCAGAAGAGGGGGTGGAAATTTTCACAAACTCTAATAGATCTTTACTCCAAAGGACATACTTATGAAACTGGTAAAGCAGTTAGTAGTATGAGAGAAAATACACTATTCCCTGAGTTCCAGAGGCCTGTGGATACCAAAATCCATGATGCTGCAGTCTTGTCTATAACATGGTACAGTCTCTGCCTAAAACCTGCAGTCTCCAGTGTAGTAACCACCTGCAGGTGACCCGGAGCACCTGATGCAGTGAAAATGCTGCTTGTGATAGCTATACCTTTTTGATAAGCAAATTATGACCAGAAAATAGCCTATGGGCTGTGGAGATGGATTCGTGGGTAAAGTGATTGTGTACAAACAGAAGGACCTGAGTTTCAATCTCAGGATCCACATACAAATGTCAGGTGTGATGTTGCACACCTGTAAATCCCAGCACTGTGGACAAAGAGACTGGTGCATCCCTGGGACTTGGTGGCTAGCCAGTCTAACCAAATCAGTGAGCTCCAGGTTCACTAAGAGATCCTCTCTCAAAGTAAGTGTGAGAGAGCAATACAAGCCACTTGACATTGACCTCTAGCCTCCACATGCATAAGCACTGGTGTGCATGTGGACTTGCATACACACATGCACACACATACACATGTAAAACTAAAAAAGGTAAGAAAATAGCTCATGTATAATTGGCATAGAAGTCTTTTTTTCCCCCTAGGTTTGTTTGAATCTGCAGATGTAGAAGCCAAGATATACAGTCAACTTGTCAACTTTATTTGTAGCTCACATCTGGGCTAGGGATGGTCACAGGCACTTGCCACCCAGCACCTGAGAGGCTGAGGGAGAATTGCAGAGAATTTTAACAAAAGAACAAAAAAAAAGAGGGGTTAGGAAGACAACTCAAGTCAGTAAAGTGTTTGCCTTGCAAACATGAGGACCCGAGTTGGATCTCCAGACTCATGTAAAAGCTGGTCGTGGTGGCATACGCACTGGGAGATGGAGCTCTCTGTTTAGCCATTCTAGCCTAAATGGTGAATTCCAGGCCAGTGAGAAACCCTGTCTCACAAAGAAGTGAACAGTATTTTTGAGACAGCAAGGTTGCCCTCTCATATATTTGTGTATATATATACACAAAAGTGAACATGTGCACAAATGCATACAGATGCAGGCACATTACCAAATAATAATAATAACATGACTCTGATAAAGGGCTGTTAAGTCAGTTTTCCATGGCTCTGACAGAATACTTGATAAAAAACAACTAAAGGAGGTAAGGTTTATTTTGGCTTATGGTTTGTTGTCTGCATGGCTCTCAGCCCTTGGTGACGCAGAATATCACCCACAGTGAAAGGGCATGCTTGTGATGAGCAGAGCTGCTCACCTCATGGTAGCCAGGAAGGGGAGAGAGAGAGAGAAAGGCTCAGGGATAGAATATATCCTCAAAGGACACACTTCCAATGACTCATTTCCTCCAACTGGCCTCTGCCTCCTTCAGTTTCCACCTCTCCCAACAGTCCACAGTATTTAGATGGAATGTCCTGTATGTATCTGTTACGTCCACTTGTTCTATGACCTTAGTTAATCTAGATGTCTCTGTTTATTTTTTGCCAGGATGACCCGTCAACTGATGAGTGGGATGTGGAAGTCACCCACTACAACTGTATTTGGTGTTATCCGTGACCTTAAGTCTAATAGTGTGTTTGAGGAAATTGGGAGCCCCCATGTTAGGTGCATATATGTTTTGAATTGAAATGTCCTCCTGTTGGAGTGTTCCTTTAATCAATATAAAATGACCTTCTTTATCTTTCCTCACTAGTGTTTGTGTGAAGTCTACCTTGTCAGATATTAGGATAGTGACAGCTGCTTGTTTTCTATGCCCATTTGCTTGAAATACTATTTTCCATCCTAAGACAGTGTCTGTCTTTTTTTTTTTTTTTTTTTTTTTTTGGTTTTTCGAGGTAGGGTCTCGCTGTAGCCCAGGCTGACCTGGAATTCACTATGGAGTCTCAGGGTGGCCTCGAAATCACAATCCTCCCACCTCTGCCTCCCGAGTGCTGGGATTAAAGGCGTGCGCCACCACGCCCAGCTCAGTGTCTGTCTTTTATGGAAAGGTAAGTTTATTGGAGACAACAAATAGAAGGATCCTGATGTTTTGACTTTTTGCTTTCCGAGGTAGGGTTTCACTGGAGCCCAGGCTGACCTGGAATTCAATATGGAGTCTCAGAATGGCATCAAACTCTTGGCGATCCTCCTACCTCTGCCTCCGAATGCTGGGATTAAAGGTGTGCACCACTATGCCTGGCCAGGGTCCTGCTTTTTAACCCAGTATGCAAACCTGTGTCTTTTGGTTGAGGCATTAAGGATGTTGATATTAAGAGTTATTACTGAGTGCTGCCAACGCCCTGGTGGAGAAGCTGAGGTAGGTTTTCACTTTAGCTCAGGCTGACCTGGAATTCACTCTGTAGTTTCAGGGTGGCCTGGAATTCACAGCGATCTTCCTACCTTGGCCTTGAGTGCTGGGATTAAAGGTCAACATCAGCTTGGAAATACTTAAAGTGGATACAGAACTATTTCCGCCATGCAGACAATTAAGTGTGTTGTTGTGGGTGATGGTGCTGTTGGTAAAACATGTCTCCTGATATCCTACACAACAAACAAATTTCCATCTGAATATGTACCAACTGTTTTTGACAACTATGCAGTTACAGTTATGATTGGTGGAGAGCCATACACTCTTGGACTTTTTGATACTGCAGGGCAAGAGGATTATGACAGACTACGACCGCTAAGTTATCCACAAACAGATGTATTTCTAGTCTGTTTTTCAGTGGTCTCTCCGTCGTCATTTGAAAATGTGAAAGAAAAGTGGGTTCCTGAGATAACTCACCACTGTCCAAAGACTCCATTTTTGCTTGTTGGGACCCAGTTGATCTCAGAGATGATCCCTCCACTATTGAGAAACTTGCCAAGAACAAACAGAAGCCTATCACTCCAGAGACTGCTGAAAAGTTGGCCCGTGATCTAAAGGCTGTCAAGTATGTGGAGTGTTCTGCTCTTACAGAGAAAGGCCTAAAGAATGTGTTTGATGAAGCAATATTGGCTGCCCTGGAGCCTCCAGAACCGAAGAAGAGCCGCAGGTGTGTGCTGCTATGAACATCTCTCCAGAGCCCTTTCTGCACAGCTGGTGTCACCATCATACTAAAAGCAATGTTTAAATCAAACTAAAGATTAAAAATTAAAATTCGTTTCTGCAATAATGACAAACGCCCTGCACCTACCCACATGCACTTGTGTGAGACAAGGCCCATTGGTATGGCCCCCTTAGCCCTTCCAGTGCTAGTTAATTTTGAAAAATTGTGTATTGTCAGAAAAGTGATGAGTACTAGTTTTTGTTTTCCTGTTTCAAAAACAAACTTTTTTGGGGTTTCATTTTATTTAAAAGCAGGCATGCTTGTGATGACTCTGTAACAGACTAATGCGAACTGTTGAAGCTGCTCCCTGGCTCCATGGTAGAGTAATCCGGGGCATTTTAGAAGTGTTCTTCCCCCTTCTCTCCTTTTTTGGGGGGGAAGTGTATGTGGGGTTTGTTTTTTTAGTCTTTTTTTTTTTTTTTTTTTTTTTGTAATTCATTAATCAGTGGACAGCCCTTAGGGGAGGAGGACAGGTTAATTCCACATTCCACTTCCTAGATCTAGGTTAGAAACTGTGTTCCTCACCTGGTGCTCTTAGGAAGGAGTATAGTAATTGCCTCATTTAATAACATACTCCTTTTTGAAAGTTGCCTTTTCTCCACCCTTCAGTAGATCCAGTCTTTGAAGCTCTTGTAAGTGGGTGGAAGCTGTCTCGCCTCCTCTTTTCTAGGATGCACTGTGTATGTGACTGTGACTTCCAAGGAGATTTGTTAGCCATTTGCTGATTGTGTGTGTGTGTGTGTGGGGGGGGTTAATTTCTAACTTCTTTCATTGATAAATGAAAAAAAGTATTGCACCTTTTGAAATATACCAAATGGGTTGAAGTCCTGATTAAGAAAAAATACGCCCCCACCATCAGTCATTTTCTTATATGCTTAGCATAGATTTGCAACAGTGCACGGTGTTCTTAGAACCCAGCTGCAAACCTGGCACCTAGAATTCCTGTGAGGGGTGGTGCTAGAAGGCAGATGCCTATGGGATGGTGACTATCCTCTTTCAGGTTATGAGAACACAGGCCTGCTTCACTAAGAAGCTATGGGCATGTGGGGAGTGGGGGATACTTACCAATATGGGGACCAGTCAAGGGTATCCCTTTTTTTCTGTCATGCATATGAGGAACCCTTGAGCAACTGGCTGAAGCTCTCTAGTTTAATAAAAATCATGGCAAGAGTCTTATGACTCTTTATAAGTGTTAATAGGGATTTTATCAGATTATTTTTTCGCAGTTTCCAATTTTTTAAAATGTTTAGGTAATCTCTACCTTCCCCAAATCCTAATTCTTGTAGATTCTTTAGTGTTGAACCAATGCTTTCTCATGTCTCATTTCTTTGTATATGCATTCTTTTCAGATGTATTAAACAAAACCCTTCACAAGCCAAAAAAAAAAAAAAAGTTATTACTGAAAGGTGTGCATTTTTGTTTTGTAGTTCTTCTTGTTTTTCCTTTGCTCACTTTATAACTATTATTTGAGTATGGTTTATTTTTTCCTGCTTCCTTATGTGTGAGCTTTCTCTTCCGCAAAAGGATCTCTTCAAGCATTTTCTGTAGAGCTGGTTTAGTGATCATATATTCCCTTTAGCCTGTTTTTGTTGTGGAATTTCCTTATTTCTCCATCAATTTGGATGGATAACTTTGCTGAATAAAGTAGTCTTGACTGGCAGTTATCTTTCAGAACTTGGAGTACATCATCCTAAGCCCTTCTGGCTTTTAAGGTTTATGTTGGGTAATTTGCTGTTATGTTGATGGACTTGCCTTTATATGTAACTTGTTTTCTAACTGCTTTCAGTATATTTTCTTTGGTCTGCATGTTTTGTAGTTTAATTATAATATGGTGGTGAGAGGTTCTTTCCTGATTTTTTGTCTGTTTAGGATTCTAAAGGCTTCCTGTATCTGTATTGGCATCACTTTCCCTATTTGGGGTAAGTTGCTTTTTTTCCCCCATGGTTTTGTTGAAAATAACTACCATGCCTTTGGAAATTCTTCTCCTTCTACTACATTCTGAATTCTTATGTTTGATCTATTCATAGTATCCTGAATGTCTTAAAATTCCCACTCATGTTTTCCTATTAATTTGTCTTTCTCTTTGTTGGACTGTATTACATCTGCCACCTAGTCTTCTAGTTTAGAGATTCTGTCCTCTCCTTGGTCCAATCTACTGGTGAGACTGTCTATAATTTTCTATTTGACTTATTCTGTTTTCCATTTCTAGTATTTCTGATTGGTGTTTTTCATTTCTCTTTCCTTCCTCATGTCTTGTATTGACCTCCTTATTTCATTAAGCTTATTTCATTAACTAAGAGCACATTTTCTATGCTCTCTTAGGATTCTTTCAGGAATGTGTTTTCTTCTTTTGATTCCTTTGAGCATAGATTTTTTTGTTTTGATTTTTCAAGGTCAGGTCTCACTCTGGCCCAGGCTGACCTGGAATGGAGTCTCAGGGTGGCCTTGAACTCACAATCCTCCTACCTCTGCCTCCCGAGTGCTGGGATTAAAGGCGTATGCCACCATGGCCAGCAATTTTTTTTCCTAGGTAGAATCTTACTCTAGCCCAGGCTGACCTGGAATTCACTACGTAGTTTCAGGGTGGCCTCAAACTCACTGCCATCCTTCTACCTTTGCCTCCCAAGTGCTGGGATTAAAAGCTTGTGCTACCACGCTTGGCTTGAACACAGATACTATATATTTTTTTGGAAACATTTGTCAGGCATTTCATCTAAGTCTCAATGGAGGTCATTTCTGGTGGATTTACCCTTTTTGGTGGAATTGCATTGTCTTGACTTCTTTGTGTTGTATTATAATGTAGGGATTTTTACATCTTGAGTTAATCTGATGCTTGGGTTTTCTTAATATCTGCAGTGTTTTCAGCTGTGTAGATCTGACTCTACATATCTGCAGGGTAGGAGTTCAAGGTGCTGGGTGTGGCTCTTATACTCCCAGAGTAACTGCAGAAGTGACCCTAGGTCTAGGTGTTGAGTTTGCCTGCTATTCAAGTATTCTATTAGGCTGGGTGGATCAAATTACTGGCAAATCCTAAAATTCAACAGAGCAATAAATACATTCAATCAAAACCAGAACAGAATACTTATGCAAGAGTGGGGATTAAAACAGATAGTCTAATAAAGTCAAAGTCCCTTTAGTTGCCGGGAGATTTCTAGTCTGAAATGGGTTCCAGGTTGGCCTGGGACCAAGTGAAACTCTGTCCCCAATGATGGAAGAAAATACAAAGGCCTTATAAATCAGGAAATGTCAAAGGCAACAGTGCTCAACACCAAAATACAGCTTATTTGAGAATGGAAAAGGAGACCGAGAATGTATCATTCAATTTTAATTCATAACCTGCTCTGACATGGAAGGTGAGATTAGCACTTCCAGTGCAGGCCTATGTACTTGGCTTTGTGTAAGTAGGCCCTGTAACCTTTTGGGTGGCTTCCAGTCTCACTAATGCTGAGTGCCCGCCTTGGTCCTTCTCTGCTGTGCTGTGGACTCGGTCAGGCTGTTTGGGTCACTGGATCTGCTGTTCTGATCAGCTGTGCTAGATGCTATGTGGGGTAGGGGGGTAGATGAGTCTTCCAGTGCTTCATGGCACTGGTGGATGGGGGAAGGGATGCTGTGCAGGATGCCTGTAGTTGTACCAGAGCTGCTCAGCTGGCCCCTGCTGTCTACCCCTCCGGGTTTCTTGGCTTTGTGACAAGGCTGGTGGAGTGGAAAACCCCTTCACTTGGCTTCTGCTCCTGTGGCTCTGCACTGCACCAGACCAGGTGAGCATGGATCGGAACTACTGGCAACATGGTAGGAGCTGCTTTTGGCTGGTTTCCTGCTTTCTAGAAGTTCTGGGTCTCTCCTGTTTCTCTGTTGTGGTTGATAATTCTTTATATACCTTCCCTTTTCAGTAGAAGAGTGTATTTTGCTGTTTTTCTGCTTATTTTCCTCCACAGGCTGCTTTGGCATGGCTACTATACCACCATCTTCCCAAAAGTTCATCCTGTTATGAACCCAACAATGGTTTTTGTTTTTAAATATTTTATGTATTTGTGTGTGTGAGAGAGAGAGAAAATGAGAATGCCCTTCCTGAAACATTGCAGATGCTCCTCAACTTATGTCTTAGAAAACATACTGGCTTCTCTACTCTCAAGCACCTCAGCACACATCTCAGCATGTGGGATACTGGCTGTTTCCTCTGGTGATTTAGGGCTTCTTGGAAGCTGCACTTGTTGCCTGCTACCCAGGGAAGACAAAAACCAAAATTCATCATTCAGTTTCTCTTAATTGTGTATTGGTTTCATACTATTATAAAGTTTAAAAATCCTAAATTGAACCATTGCAAGTGAAATGTCATTGGAAAAGAAAAACCAAATAGAACATTGATGGGCTGAGGTTATACAAGAACCGGTCAGCACCTCCCGGGGACAATTCCTGGAACATGAGACTAAAAATTTTCCACATAAGGACCAAGTCACAACTTTGTTGGACCCTTGCCAGAACCACCCATGACTATGGAACATTTAATAATTACCTTTAAAAAGCATGTTATGGGTGGAGACCCCCACTGCAAAACCCCATGTCCTTCAAAATCTTAAACTTTAGCAAGTGCTAATGAAACCACAGTGGGAAATCCCACACCACCACACTTCATTGTATGCAAAATTATTTCAACATATATCACATGAGCCTATATATAGAAGGCACATATGAAATATAAATGGACATGTGTTGAGATCTTGGACCCTAGTCATATTATTATGTATCTGCAAGTACCCCCAAATTAAAAACAAACAACAATAACAAAAAAAAAAATCCTCTTGGGCTGGAGAGATGGCTTAGCGGTTAAGCGCTTGCCTGTGAAGCCTAAGGACCCCGGTTCAAGGCTCGGTTCCCCAGGTCCCACGTTAGCCAGATGCACAAGGGGGTGCACGCGTCTGGAGTTTGTTTGCAGAGGCTGGAAGCCCTGGCGCGCCCATTCTCTCTCTCTCCCTCTATCTGTCTTTCGCTCTGTGTCTGTCGCTCTCAAATAAATAAATAAAGATGCTTTTAAAAAAAAAAAAATCCTCTAAATCCCAAACATTTTTAGTCTCTAGCATTTCAGATAAGAGGCACTCAGTCCATGGTGTTCTGAAGGTCCCGAGAGCCTGTGACAGCAGCCCCCACCCCAACCAGACCCTTCCAGGACAACAAAGGCAAAAGCAAAAGTTTTATTTACATATCAAAGAAGAATACAGCTATATCCTACAAAACAACAGCACTGCAAGTAGCTTATAAAGTGCTCAAACCCACACACAATCTCCTGAGTAAGAGGCATGAACAGAGTTTCTTGCCAACTAGGAGGGAAGACTTTGGTCTCCCCAGGAGCCAGGCTGTACAAAGAATCACAGGGTGCATGATGGGTGGTCCTCGGAGGGGACTGTGCTTTGCAGCTCTCCAGGAGGGTCTCCGGGGCCTCCGTCAGGATTGAAGTACCACTGGCTGGAGGCTGTTGTGCCCTTGGCCTCTTCCCACACTTCCTGGTTTAGTAAGGCTGCTTCTTTACTTGCCTCAGCAGAAAGTTCTAATACCTGGCTAATGGTCCTGTGGACAGGGGAGAATGAATAGAGGCTGTTTGTAGCCAGGAGCTCTAGCAGAGCCCTTGTAGGGAGAGCTAGGGGCTGCAGAGTGAGGCAGGTGGATTCCTCATCACCTGAGTGCTTTGTGGGAAAGTATTGATGGATGAGGTATTTTTAAATTTTTCTTTCTTTCTTTTTTTCCCCCGAGGTAGGGTGTCACTCTAGCCCAGGCTGCCCTGGAATTCACTATGTAGTTTCAGGGTGGCCTTGAATTCACAGCCATTCTCCTACCTCTGCCTCCCAAGTGCCGGGATTAAAGGTGAGGCGCTGCCATGCCCAGCCCGTTTTTAAATTTTTTATTTTTTTGTGGTGCTGGGGATGGAATCCCAGGTTAGCAGGCCAGTTTGTGCTGGGCATCCTGTCTCTACTTGAGTACTGGGGTTACAGACAGACTGCCATGCCTACCTGTCATTTTTATGGGTGAAGGGGATCAGAACTCAGGTTCTCATGCTTGAGCAGTAAGTGCTTTATCCACTGAGCCACCTCTCTAGCCCCTATTTCTTATTTCTGAGACAGGGTCTCACTAAGTTGCCCAAGCTAGCTTGAAATTTGTAGTCCTCCTATTTCAGCCTCCTGAGCATTTGGGATCACAGAAGCATACCACCCTACTAGTGGACAAGTTTTATCTGATATGACCTGAGCCAGGCATGGTGGTGCATGCCTGTTATCCCGGCACTTAAGAGGCTGAGGTAGGAGGAGCACAGTGAGTTCCAGGCTAGTCTGGGCTAGATGAGGACACCCACCTTACTGCTGCACGTGGATGGATGCCCATGCCTGTCATCCCAGCCCTTGGGAAGCTGAAGCAGGAGGACTGAGTTTGAGGCTAGCCTGGCTGGGTACACAGGAAGATCTTGTCTAAAGCATGAAACAAGAGCTGGGTGTGATGGTACATGTTTGCCATCCTAGTACTCTATACAGGCTGAGCAGAGGACTGTTACAGTTTGAGGTCAGTCTAGGGTACATGGTACCAGATCAGTCAAGGCTACATAGAAAGACTGTTTCAAAATAACACAAAACATCCTCCCAAGGGCTTATTATTTATTTACTCATTTATTTTTTTAAGTAGGCTCTTACTCTAGCCCAGGCTGGCTTCAAACATATCCTCCTACATCGGCCTTTTTGAGTGCTGGCATTAAAGGAGTAAGTGCAACCCCCACCTTATTGTTGTTGTGTGTATGTGTGTGAAATGTGTGGTGTCCCAGGTGCATGCATGTGCACGAGGCCAGAGAACACTGGGTGCTCTCCTCACTTGTCCATGAGCAGGGAGCAGGGATGTGGCTCGGCGGGCAGAGCACTAGGCCCAGCACGCACAAAGCCCTGGGCTCCGTTGCCACACCGCATAAGCCACACGTGATGGTGCGCACCTGTCACCCTGCACTCAGGTGCAGGAGCATGTTGTGCTATTCACACGTGACGGTGCGCACCTGTCACCCTGCACTCAGGTGGAGGAGCATGTTGTGCTATTCACACGTGACGGTGCGCACCTGTCACCCTGCACTCAGGTGGAGGAGCATGTTGTGCTATCCACACGTGACGGTGCACACCTGTCACCCTGCACTCAGGTGGAGGAGCATGTTGTGCTATCCACACGTGACGGTGTGTACCTGTCACCCTGCACTCAGGTGCAGGACCATGTTGTGCTATCCACACGTGACGGTGTGTACCTGTCACCCTGCACTCAGGTGGAGGAGCATGTTGTGCTATCACATGACGGTGCGCACCTGTCACCCTGCACTCAGGTGGAGGAGCATGTTGTGCTATTCACACGTGACGGTGCGCACCTGTCACCCTGCACTCAGGTGCAGGAGCATGTTGTGCTATTCACACGTGACGGTGCGCACCTGTCACCCTGCACTCAGGTGGAGGAGCATGTTGTGCTATCCACACGTGACGGTGCGCACCTGTCACCCTGCACTCAGGTGCAGGAGCATGTTGTGCTATCCACACGTGACGGTGTGTACCTGTCACCCTGCACTCAGGTGCAGGAGCATGTTGTGCTATCCACAGCAAAGGACAGAAGAGTGAGGTCACAGATTCAGGCAACTCTCAGGTCTCTGCTATCCCCTGCTGGACTCTAGTGCTGTGTGACTCTAAGGCCTGCTTTGATCCCACTTTATCCAGCACTCCACTATCTCAGAACTAAATGAAAAGCAGACCAACAGAAGGGGTCAATCCTGTAGGGTCCTCAAGCCTGCAACACCTGTCTGCCCTCCATTGTGGAGTCCTGCCCAATAGGGTGTCATCTTTCACGGAAGATACCTCCTGGGCTGGGGATATGGCTCAGCAATGAAGTACTTGCCATCCTTATCACTGCAAAAATAAGGGCTGGGGACAAACTGCATGCAGAGTACCTGCGGAGCTCCAGGTCTTTCTTGGCAGTCACATCCTTGAGCTCATCGAGCAGGCGAAGCACCTGCACATCTGCCTCGGAGGTGTCTATGCTGAGCTCCCCCAGGAGCTGGTACGTAGTCCTCAAGGCAGGCTGCAGAGTGTCTACAGGGAAGACAGCGGCTGTGACTCCAGTGCCTGAAGCAACAGCCACTTGGGCTGTGCAGCAGGGTGGGCTTGGCGAGCTCCAGGGCAGAGAGAAAAGGGAAGGGACACATGAGCACAGTGACCTTCCCTTGGTCCCTATTCCCAAGGGCAGGTTGGAAAGTGGACCCTCAATGCTGCAGTGCTCAGGTCTGCCCTGGGTGGTCAGGCAGGAGGCTCTCTTCAGACTAATGCCTTTGACAGAGGGGCTCAAGGGGATGAGGTGAAGTGGCAAGGACTTGCCTGACTCATGTGAGGCACTGGTTCAACCCCACATCCTGAAAGAAAAAAAAGTTGGGGGGAGGCTGAAGAGATGGCTCAGTGGTTAAAGAAGCTGGACAAGCCTGTAGTTCTGGGTTTGTTTGCCAGACACACAAAGTGGTGGATGTGTCTGGAATTCATTTGCAGTGGAGACATCTATCCTCACTCTCACAGATCAAAGATTTGTGATTAATCAATGATTAATCAAGGGCTTATGGCTGCTACTATGATCTTTCTCTTACCCTCCCACCGTGAGTGGACACAGCATGAAGGCCCCTGCCTGATGCTGGCCCAGGATCCTGTACTTCCTGGCTACAGAACCCTGAGCTTTCATCCATCCTCAACTGCCCAGCTTCCAGTATCTGCTACAGCAGCAGGAAACTGACCTGGACAGCCTGGGGTCATAGTGGCCAGGAAGCATGGGACAGGAATGCCCATCAGCCAGGGAGTAATAGGTAGGGCTGGAACATTCCTGCAGTGCCAATACTCATGAAAAATGACTTAATAGCTATGTTGGTCATTGACAGGTCTGTGCTTGGCATCTTCCAGCCAGTTCAAGAACAGTCCATTGTGGCTTTTGGTGATGGCAGGTCCTTGCTACTCAGGCCACTGCAGTGGGACACCTTGTGTGTGTGTGCATGCATGGATATATAGTGTACATGTGTGTATGATGAACGAATGACTCAGCCAGCACACATTAGACTATAGCACAGCTGGCTGCCATTCCTACCTAGGAGCTCTTGCCCACTTCCCTCCAGATGGATTGACCTCATGGGGAGCTCATGTCGTGTGCTGTCCAGGGCTGTGGCCAGTGTCATGTATTGTTCCTTAAAGCGTTTGGCTACTGCCTTGAAGGGGCCCAGCAGCTCCATCTGTAGGAGAGAAGAAAGTTGTGAGTATGGGCCCTGTGGTCATCAGGTGGGAGGGAAGGGGCTGAGTGTGGACCCTGCACAGTTGGATCAGGGCCTGGCTAAGGAGCCCACAAACTTTGCTGGGGCTTAACTGTGTCCCCAAATTCTTATCTTACCTCCCATCTCAGAGTCCTGGAAAATAAACTTATCTGGAGACAAACTCTCTGGGGTTGAAATGAGAGGAGGGGTGGCCCTGGTCCACAGTGTTTGGTGAAATTCTGAACAGTGGGCCACACAAGGACAGGAGAGGACATGGCCAAGGACAGCCACCATGGAGAGCAGGAAAGATTCTCCCTCACAGCCTATAAACTTCCAGCCTCCGTGGCCAGATTTTGTGGGTTTGGGCCATTCAGGTATAGCACTTGGTTATCCAGCCACAGGAGTCCAACAAGGAATGTGGTCCAGGCCCTGACCAGGCCTTTCTGGACTCCCAGGTCTGCTCTGTGTCCTCCTCTGATTGGGACACTTCATGTTCATGCTTAGCACAGGGTAGGCCTGACCATGTCTCCTGTAGTGTCCCGGCCCTCCTGGTGCATCACTCTGCTTCACACAATTGGTAGGAACACAAGGACTTTGCACAAGTGCATAGCAGGCACAGGACCCCATACTAGTGTTTAGTATTTCTATGTATCCCAGGCTGGTTTAGAACTGATGGCTCTCCTGCCTCTGCCTCACCCAGCTCTCACACTGGTTCTCACTCTCTGCCTTAGCCTCATTCTCATCTTCTCCTATGTCATGTTACCCCAGCAAGTGGAACCCAGGGCATGCAGGGATACCCTTCGTGAGTGAAGCGACACTCACCTGGGTGCCCAGGGTGGCAGCCAGCTCCTGCTGCTTGTGGCTGAGCAGCAGCCTGTGCTTGAGCTCATGCGCCTGCCTCTGCAGCCTTTCCTGCTCTCTGCATATGGCTGATAAGTGCTTCTCTGCCTTCTCCTCCAGCTGAGCCAGACTGTTCTCTATCTGGAGAGTATAAGAAGGGTGCTCAGGGCTGAGGGGAAGGAACATGTCAAGAGCCTAAAGCTTGTCACAGGGTGTGGCCCAGCTAACCTTTACAGCCAGTAGGCTCAGAAGTAGTGTCTGTGACTCCATCATGTCCATCACCTCTGGCAAATCCTGAAAAAGAACCACACAGTCCCCAGTGAAGTGGGCCAGCATTGAACCTTAGCATACTTTATGGTCCAAATAACATTAACTTTTCTAGGGCTGTAATGGAAACTAGGGTCTTATCCATGCTCACAATGCTGAGTCTCATGAACCCCCAAACTCCTCCTCGTGACTTATGGGGTATTCCCTGCTCTATCTGTACCTGGGCAAACTTAACCTTTAGGAAGGACCTAGGAGTAATTGGGCCTGCATTTCACCCTGGAGTGCCCAGCTGTCCTGTCTGCTCCTTTAGCCCTGGACCAGTACTGTGGTCAGGTGCTGAGTCAGACCCACTACCACTCACTGCCCTTTCCCCTCCCATACTTACTGGGCTCTTCTTACGAGGGGCTGCAAAGGATGTCGACCGAGGGGCTATAAGGGACATTGACTCAGTTTTCTCCAAGGTCCTCTTATCCAGCTGTGGAGCCCTTCTGACCATACATTTTTCTAAAATAAAGAATAACTGATTCATTAAAAAAAATTCTGCTTTCTTATTTTTTGGGGGACTGTAGCCCAAGTCAGCCTGGCACTCTTTTTAAAAATTTTTTTTGTTTATTTTTATTTATTTATTTGAAAGCGACAGAGAGAGAGAGAGAAAGCGGCAGTGTGAGAGACAGACTGGGAGCGCCAGGGCCTCCAGCCACTGCAAACGAACTCCAGATGCATGAGCCACCTTGTGCACCTCGCTTATGTGGGTCCTGGGGAATACAGCCTCAAACCAGGGTCCTTAGGCTTCACAGGCAAGCGGTTAACTGCTAAGCCATCTCTCCAGCCCCAGCCTCCTGAGTGCTGATGCTGCAGGCTTGTGCCACCAGACTTGGCATGAACATTTAATGGATGCCTCTAGATTTATGACAGTTACATCCTAATAAGCCCATCTCAAATTGAATATATCATAAAATAGAAAATGCACATTCTATCTACCCTCTAAAGCATTCTAGTTCAGCAAGTTGTAGAGCTCACCGATTCCTCTTGTTTGTGGGGCTGCAGTTGCATCACACACATCACTCTGAAAAACAGACCCAAGCCACAACTCCAAGTGTGGTTTGTGCTAAACTTGCACTGCTTTTGTACTATAAAATCAAAGCATCCGGGCTGGAGAGATGGCTTAGTGGTTAAGGCGCATGCCTGCGAAGCCTAAGAACCCTGGTTCAATTCTCCAGGTCCCACATAAGTCAAATATACATGGTGGCACATGTGTTTGGAGTTTGTTTGCAGTGGCTAGAGGCCCTGGCACGCCCATTCTCTCTTTCTCTCTGTCTCAAATAAATAAATAAAAATAAAATCTTAAAAAAAAAAACAAAAACAAAAATCAAAGCATTCAAACCAGAGCCACTGCAAATCAGTTGGGATGGCTCTTGGAAGCCAAGTTATTACAAGCCCAGCTGCAACAGAGGGCCTGAATGAAGAGCTCACCATTGATGGCAGAGAGGTCCAGATCGGGTGGGGCCGTGCCATGCCCCTCTAACAGTGTGGACTGCAGGTCTCCTTTGTTGATCCCGTTATCTTCTGCTCAAAAACAATTTGAATCAGCACCACAGGTCAAGAGAGATTCTCCGTTTACTTGGGAATCTGAACAACAACTTTTGTACAGTACCGCTTGTCCCACCCTACACAGTCCGGTCACCCTCAAGCAAAGGTGTGGCCAGGGGTGGGGCTGAAGGGACTGGGGCTTCCAGACATTTAAGATGAGCACCTGACTGGCAGTGACCCTAAATATGTAAATATGTAAAAAAACAAACAGGTGAGACAGACAGATCGGAATGAGGTCCCTGCTGTGGTTCTAGTACCCCTCAAGTTCATACACTAGAGGCTGGGTCCTGTGGAGTGGTGTTGATGGGGAAATCTGAAGGGGCCTGGTAGAAGGTGACCAGATCCCTGAGGGCACTTTCCACAGAAAGGAGTGCAGTTCTCATGGAAACAGGCAGGTTCCACAAACAGGTCAGTGGCTCCTGAGCTGCCCTGGATTCCTGCCTGTACAGTCTTTCCCAATGTGATGTCTCCACTTCCCAAGGTCCTCCATATCCTCTGCAGACGTGGTTGCCCAACCATTGACTCTTAGCCCCCAAACCCTAACCTACATAATTCCCTTTCAAGATAAAAGTATCCTTCCCCAGGTATTTTGCAGTATCAGAAAACTGACTCAGATGCTCTAAAACTAGTCTTCATTTTCTATGAGGAACACATGCCCTGTCCACAGAGTACCATCCTGACAGCCCCTTGGGGAGGGCACAAAGTAGAACTTCCACCACAGGGCACTAGACTCCTGCTGCTACCCTTCCCAGCCCCTCTGGCTCCTAACTCCTAACCTGCCCTTCATTCACATCTGTCACTTTTCTTAACCCTTTGCCTTAACCCTTTGCCGACAGGCCAAGGTCAGCTTGGCCCTCACTTCCTGTGGCGGGACTCCGCACCTTTGCTCTTCTGCAGTGCTCCAACCTTCCTTCCACCTTCAGGCAGCTTCCCACTGGACTTTAAGGCCTCTGCTGAGGGAGTCTGTTAAGGGAACAAGTAGCATTCAGAGGATGAGCCACCTCCCCTTTGATGTGGAGTTTGTGTCTGCTCCTACTTTGGAGCAAGGGAACAAAACCTTTCAGAGTTTCAGAATTGTGTCTTATAAATAAAGGACAATCAAATTTTGTCAACAAGGGGACAGTCATGTGGATAGGACAGGAAGCGGGCATGTTTTCAGGTAACACCTTTGACACAGCAGGTGATGAGGTGACTGATTTTTCTGTGTTACTTTCAGGATCTGCTTGTTTTCTACAAACATTACCCAGGTCTTCAAGAAACTAGGCTGGCTGTCTATCTATCGAGCTATCTACCAAATATATTTTAAAAAAGAACCCAGTCTTTACAGAGGTATTAATTTTTATCTTAACGACCAGGGAATGTCTAGGTGTTTACTTTCAAAGCTTACCAAATGATAAGCAATGAATGGACCATGGTGCTCAGAGCAGTACAGCTACAAGCGGCAAGGAACCTTTGTGGAAAGCTGGAATATGGCATGGCATGGCATATATTCTGTTCTTATGACCACCACCACAGGGGACTGAAGGGCTGACCAGAAGACACAAGCAGCAAACAGACTGGAAAAGGAAAACTGAAATCTAATCCTTAGAGCTGGAGAGGTGGCTCAGGGTTTGATAATTGTCATGCAAATGTGAGGACCCAAGTTCAGATTTTTAAAAAAGATTTTGTTTATTTTTATTTATTTAGTTGAGAGCAACACAGAGAGAAAGAGGCAGATAGACAGACAGAATGGGCGTGCCATGGCTTCCAGCCACTGCAAATGAACTCCAGACGTGTGCGCCCCCTTGTGCATCTGGCTAACGTGGGTCCTGGGGAATCAAGCCTCAAACCGCTAACCCATCTCTCCAGCCCCCAGATTTTTTAAAAATAGCTTTTCAAAGTAGGGTTTCACTGTAGCTCAGGTTGACCTGAAATTCACTATGTAGTCTCAGGATGGACTTGAACACATGGTGATCCTCCAACCTCTGCCTCCCAAGTACTAGGATTAAAGGTGTGCACCACCATGCCCAGCTCCAAGTTCAGATCATTAGCACCCAGGTAAATCCTTTGTGAGGGTGGCAACCTGCCTGTAACCCCAGTGGCTCAGGTGGTCCTGGAGTAAGTGGTTAAACAGACTAGCAGAACGGCAAGTCTGGGTTTAAGTAAGAGATCTGCGTCAGTGAGTTAAGTGAAAAGTGACTGAGGAAGATCCTGGATATCAACATCTGGCCTCCACACACAGTTGCACACAAACATGTGCCTACGATGTATGCAAAAACAAGAACCAAAAAAAAGCAACAATGCAACCTCACTCTTCACAGAAGTGGCTCTTCACAAACACATGCACACCACACATACATGCAAAACAAAAAACAGCTCTGCTTGCTGCTGTTTTTTTTTTTTTTTTTTCCCTCCGAGGTAGGGTCTCACTCTAGCTCAGGCTGACCTGGAATTTACTATGTAGTCTCAGGGGTCCTTGAATTCACCATGATCCTATCTCTGCTTCCTAAGTGCTGGGATTAAAGGTGTGTGCCACAATGCCCAGCTGCTGCTGGTTTTGTGATTGTTGTTTTTGATGCTTGTGGGTTTGTGATGGTTTCTCTTTTCTTGGATGTATGGAAGCAGCTTCTTCCACCACTGATGGAACTTCTGCTGGACCTGTAAGCTTGAAATAAACCCCTTCCTCCCATAAACTGCGCCTGGTTTGGATGTTCATCCCAGTAATGCAGAACTGACTCCAATAGTGTGGATGACCTGATGAGGCTCCAGACTGCTGCCCCCATGTGAATGGGCTCTACTCAACCCCTTGAGAAGGCCCAAAGAGAACAAAAAATAAAAGAGTGACACTTCCATTTCCTCCTGCCTGGCAGAGTGGTGACAGCACACCCCATCCTGCCTGCCCATCACTGGGACTCACATCACCACCGCTGAGTTCACAGGACATAGACTTGGCTTTTTTACTGCCTCCACAGTTTCTTGCGGTGAATGGATTATATGTAAGAAACCAAAACAAGCCAGGCGTGGTGGTGCACGCCTTTAACCCCAGCACTCGGGAGGCAGAGGTAGGAGGATCGCCGAGAGTTTGAGGCCACTCTGAACTTACAGAGTGAATTCCAGGTCAGCCTAAGCTAGAGTGAGACCCTACCTCAAAAAAACAAAAAGAAACAACAAAAAAACCCAAAACAATTGTGAGCCTCACAAAACATAAATATCAAACATACCTGATCCCCATTTTCCTGGAGAACTAATACAGCAAGGCTACAGGACTCAGGGCCCAGAAAAGTCAACGAATCCCATCATAAGGGCAATGGATGAATATGATCAACCCGTACTCTTATGCATGTATGAAAATGTCACCACGAACAATTAACATATACTAATAAAAACTATTTAAAAAATCATACTAGGCCTGGGCAGATGGTTCAGCAGTTAAAGGCACTTGCTTGTAAGCCTACCAGACCAGGTTCAACTCCCTAGTACCCACATAAGGCCAAATGCAAAGTGGCACATGCATCTGTGATCTCAATACACTATAGTAATGGCAGAGGACTAGAAGAACCCAGAAGCAACAGGCCAGCTAGACCAGTGCATACAAAGTGGCAAAACCAAAATAACAAGGGGGACCTGTCTCGAAGCATGATGGAGGGAGAAGACAAACACCCCAAGGTTTTTTCTTTTTTTAAAAAAATTATTTATTTATTTATTTGAGAGCGACAGACACAGAGAGAAGGACAGATAGAGGGAGAGAGAGAGAGAATGGGCGCGCCAGGGCTTCCAGCCTCTGCAAACGAACTCCAGACGCATGCGCCCCCTTGTGCATCTGGCTAATGTGGGACCTGGGGAACCGAGCCTCAAACCGGGGTCCTTAGGCTTCACAGGCAAGCGCTTAACCGCTAAGCCATCTCTCCAGCCCACACCCCAAGGTTTTAGTCAGACCTCCACATGTGTACCCTTGGCACATGCACACACATACATACACATCATACATACCCAGACATACATGCAGGTATATACACATACATCATATTCCTAACAATGAAGAAGCTGTAATATGAAAGTGAAAACACCATGTATAGCATCATATGCTGGGTATGATCCCAACAAAGACTATTAAGACTGAAATCGAGAAACACCAAATCCCACTCAAAGAAACCCAAGAAATACTAGTAACGGGAGAAGTGCTGCATGCTCATGGTCCAGGAGACTCAGTGTTAGGACAGAATCTCCCTGTACCAATCCAGGTGCTCAAAACAATCAGAACCCCAGTGGGAGGGGGTATGTGTGGGGCAGTGGTAGGCATTTGCCTGGAATATTGAAGGCCCTGGGTTCCATCCTTACACATACACTTGTTGGGCAAATGACAAATTCATTTTATTTTATTTTTAAAAATATTTTTATTTGTTTATTTGTAAGCAGAGAGACAGAGAAGAGGAATGGGTGCACCAGAGCCTCTTGCCACTGCAAATAAACTCTGGAAACACGCATTACTTTGTGCATCTGCCTTTATGTGCGTACCAGGAAGCTGAATCCAGGAAGGCAGGCTTGGCAAACAATCCCCTTTAATCATCATCAAATGCTGCTGAGACAAGTGGATATCCCCAGGCTAAAAGACGAGCTCTGGTTCCAATATTTCATTGAGTACGCTAGCCCAACAGACTCAAGACTTAAGTAAAACTGAAAACCAGAAATGTAACTAAAAAACACAGAACCATCTTTGAGTTATGCAGAACTTCCTCAGATAGCAAACGAAAATCACAGAAAAAAAAAAATCAAGGCAGAAACTGATGTTAGGTTTCATCAAAATCAAGAACTGCTCCTAAGCTGGGCGTGGTGGCGCACGCCTGCCTTTAATCCCAGCACTCGGGAGGCAGAGGTAGAGGTAGGAGTTCAAGGCCATCCTGAGACTCCATAGTGAATTCAAGGTCAGCCTGGGCTGGAGTAAGATCCTACCTCAAAGGAAAAAAAAAAAAAAAAAAAAAAAAGAACTGCTCCTAAAAAGACACAAGAATGAAAATATACACCACTGGCTGGGATAACTACAGAGAGAACTGTCACTCAGCAATGAGAAAAGGAACAGCCCAACTTAAAAATGGGCACAAGATTTAAATAAATTGCCAAAGATGTTAACTCTGGCTATCCCACACCAAGGGGAAACGAAAATGGTCCATTCAGAAACACAAGCAGAAATGTTGGCCTAGGCTGAGCATTCCTAATCTGAAATTCTGAAACTTCAGAACATTTTCAGTTACAGCTTAGGATTTAGGGATGTTTGACTGGAAATACCAATGCAAACATCCCAACCCATGAAAAGCTCCAAAATATGAAAGACTTCTGCTCCCAAGCATTTTGGGTAAGGGCTACTCAACCTGTCCTGGTTTTGTTCATAATTTAAACAGAACCCACCCGTGTCTCTTTCAGCAGTGGATACACACCAGGGGCTATCCCTGCAGGGCAGCACTCAGCCACAAGAGCAAGCAGCAACCACTGCATATGACAACATGGGCAAACCGGAAACACTCCACCAAGTGTCAGATGAGAGGTTAAAGAGGCCACCTATAAGGCAGAAAAGTAGCTGGGTAGCACAGCACCTCCTCAGCATGCACAAGGCTGGGGCTCCATCCCTAGCACAGCAAACTCGTCCCAATCCTAAATCTTGGGAAAGAGCTCTAGACGGTCACTGCATGGATACAAGGGGGCGCTGTGACGTTTTCGAGGCAACAAGACTGTACAGAGCTGAACCAAAGGGCAAGATAGGATCCTCTGCACCCGGCTACCCAGAGAGCAACACAGGCAGAAGAGGTATTTAATTCCCTTTATCATAAACTATGATCCAGCGATCAGGACGCGACCTAGCTTCCCAGCTTCCACTGTGCTCAGCAGTGCTCGGTCAGCACACAAGGCAGGGAACTTGCTGACACTCTCTGGCTAAACTGGCTCCTGGGGTGATTGGCTCTTCCACAGGCCTGGTGACAGCAGCTGACTCAATTCTCCCTGGAATGCTGGGTGATGCCTTGCCCAGCCTTCTCCATGCTCAGCTTTCACAGTGCTAACTCTGCACCAGAACTGTGCCGACAATGGAGAGAAATACTTCTGGTTACAGCTAGTCTTCTTTGACCAGTGTGAAAACATTAAATGGAATACTCCAAAAACAAACATTGCCAAAGGCTTACATGGGTTTGAGTAGAACAGTGACCCCTCCCCCCCAGTCCATGATGCTGGCCCCCAGTGAGCACTCAGAAGTGTCCTCAGGCATCACTCTCCTGCCATGCAGGTGCTCTCTGAGGAGATTCTTACTTTCCTTATATTGGCCCTTCCAAGCTCAAGAGTGATGGTGGGAAGAAAGCAATGGGCACAGACAGCTCAGAGATACCAGTGTTGCCTTCTGTTGCTTGTCCACTGCATCTCAGAGTACTCAAAGTAAAGGGGCAACTTTATGCTTCAACAGGGGACATGGCTTTACAAAGGATTCTTACAGAATTGGCCACTCATGGCAGAGATACACAATTCTACATGAAACCCTCAGACCACAAAGGTACCTGGGCAAAGACCCCCAAAACGTGTCCATCCCTGGACCAAAGCACTCAGAGGTATGTTCACACTAACTTCAGATGTAAACTGAATATTACCTTTTTGGTTCTCTTCTCATATTGTAAGTATCGGGACTCGACCACTCTGCCACCTGTGGGGGACACAACAGAGGTTTATAACAAAACCTTAACACTGCACTGTGAAGGTCTAGAATGAGCCAGGAACCCACACTTGAATATTTATAGGACATCTAGTATATGCAAGGACATTACACCTACTGCACGTAGGTCCTTGGGCTAGAATGAAGACAGTTCTAGAGGAAGTTCAAAGAGAGGAACAAGAGAAAAAGATAAAGCCACAAGCTCAACTCAGCTCAGGAGTAAGGGTGGAGAGTCCACTCCCAAGCCCTCAAGAAACCGAGGAAGCTATAAAATTCACTGGTCTCATGAAGTTAGGATGTGATTTCAACCACAACTCTGTAAGATTGGAGTCTGATACCAGGAAATGAATGGGAGCTATACCCGTAAGAAAAGTGGCTCAGCTACAGCTAGCAGGGGACCCCATGGTAGGGAAGAGGCCCATCTGCAAAGCAAGTGAGTGAGCCATTTTGAGGACTGAGCAGGTGGGACTTGGAAACAAGGACCATCAGGCTACTACAGTGCTGCAGTGGCAGCCTAAGGAGCAAGGTCAGAGCCACGTGGGATCCCAGAGACAGAACCAAACCTTATCAAGGGTCAGCTACTGGATGGTGATGAAGAGCAGGGAGGACAGAAACCCTCAGTTCCCAGCAGGGAAGATCATCTTGAGTTGGGCATTTACCAGTAGCAAAGTTTGGTTTCTTTTTTAAAAAATTTATTTGTAAGCTGGGCTGGAGAGATGGCTTAGCGGTTAAGCGCTTGCCTGTGAAGCCTAAGGACTCCGGTTCGAGGCTCGGTTCCCCAGGTCCCACGTTAGCCAGATGCACAAGGGGGCGCACGCGTCTGGAGTTCGTTTGCAGAGGCTGGAAGCCCTGGCGCACCCATTCTCTCTCTCTCCCTCTATCTGTCCTTCTCTCTGTGTCTGTCGCTCTCAAATAAATAATAATAAAAAAAAATATTTGTAAGCAGAGAGTGACTGGTGGGGGTGGGGAAGGGAGACACTGAGAATATGGGCATGCCAGGGCCTCTAGCCACTGCAAACAAATTCCAGATACATGTACTACTGTGCAATGGCTTTATGTAGGTACTAGGGAATTGAACCTGGGTCATTAAGTTTTGTAGCAAGTACCTTAACTGCCAAACCATCTATTCAGCCCATTTTTACTTTTGGGGGGGCAGATTAGTTCAGGATGATGTACAACTCACTCTGTAATCCAGGCTGGCCTTGAACTCACAGCCATGCTTCTGCCTCGGCCTCCTAAGTGCAGAGATTACAGGCATGTACCACCATGCCTGACTAGCAGACTGTTTTGATCCACTGGAAGGAATGAGGCTCTGTGGGGCACAAGCATTCTGAATGTCCAGATATCTGTAACATCTGGAATTAATGTATATTTGAACAGTGGAGGGTGCTCCACAGAGGCAATTCCACCATGAGGGACAAGAACTAGGCAGTGCATAAAAACATTGGAGACCACATGCAAGACTGGGGTTGTTCAGTGATATAGCATTTGTATAGCATGCATGAGGCCCTGGGTCCATCCCTAAGAGAGAGAAAGAAAAAACAAAACAAAACAAACTAACAAAAAAAACAACCCCAAACTATGCTGAAACAGATGCACCTTTGCACCTTTGGAACCTAAGTGGCACTCTCATCTCAGCTCTGTGAATGGCACTGCCACAGTACACATTGAGGAAATGCCTCTGTGGACCATCACGCTGACTGGGGACACTCTAGAATCTACCAGCCAAACCAAGAATGGCTAAGGGTCAATAAGGTGGAGCCACTACAGTGGCTCACATCTGCAGGTGGAAATCAAGTGTGTGGCTACAGCAGCAGGCAGAGGCCTTTTCACAGTAGGACCTGAGACCATGGCTTTAGAGAAGGAAGACGGCGAGCTTCCATACTTGGGTTTTCAAGGGATGTGCCCTTAGGCACAGACTGACTTCCATGCCTAAAGGACCCCCACAACAAGATTCCAAAGAACTGCCACTGTGGTGACATATCCACCAGGCAAGACTATGAGCAAGGATAATTGCTGCTCCCTTTTTGTGGCCTGTTCCCCTCCCTAACTCCAGCCCTAAAATGAATGAACTAGGTATAGAAGTATATATCTGGAGGGCTGAGGCAGGAGGAATAGAAGTCCAAGGCCAGTTCTGGCTACACAAGACTGTGTCCCAAAATAAAAGGAAGCCTCTTAATGACAATGAAACAAAAGACACTTTAAACAGACCTCAATGACACTTACCTTGAATTCTCTTTCCTTTTGCCTTTGTGACACTGGGGTTGTTGGAAGCAGCTGCAATCTTCCTATAGGAGAGCAGAGAGGGACCTTATCTGTTCATCCAGAATCCAGAGTCAACCATCCACCAGCTAGAGTTGCCCCACTGGGACAACCCAGTCCCAGCAACACCCAAGGACAATCCCAGGGAACAAGCAGCGTGAGTGACAGCCACAGTCACACTGGCCACATGGTGGAGCCAAATTCCTGGGCTGACAAAAAAGAATACTGAGTGTTGTATGGCAGACCAGGAAAGAATTGGCCATGGGATGGGTTGATTTCATTCCTGGCATGCTTGTGTGCCTCTAGGGACACAACAGTGACCAAGACAGAGCTTGTTCCTCCAGGGCAAAGATTCCTGCCTTCCCTAACAGGCAAGTATGACAAGTAACCTAAACTGCAGGGACCAGGAAAGGATGTGGATAGGCTTGATCAGTGTCTGGCTGTCCTAGACAGATGGATGTGAAGTCAGGGGAGTGACAGAAGGCTGGTCAGGCAGAAGAGCCATTGGGTCAGTTCCTTTTGCTCTAGGGGACATCCTTTCTCTGTAAAGGGCCAGCTTCCTAGGTAACCCTGCAACTTCGCCATTCTGGAACAAAGCAGTCATGGTTGACACAGAATGGAACGGGAGAGCTATGTTCAAATAAAACTTTATTTTAAAATGATGCCTGGGCTTCATAGCTTCATATAATGTTTGCATGCCACGAAACAAGTTTTCTTTTGTATTTTGTTGTTCAGGCTGGCCTCAAATTCATGATCCTACTGCTTTGGCTTCGAGTGCTGCATTTCAGATGTGTGGCTTGATACTGTCCCGTCCCCCCCCCCCCCCCCCCCCCCGCCCAGGTAGGGTCTTACTCTAGCCCAGGCTGACCTGAAATAACTTATTTACTTAGAGGGGGTGTGTATGCTTTTATGTGGAGTCTATGGATCCACACTCAGGTACTCAAGAGACACAACAGGTGCTTTATCTACTGAGCCATTTTTCTAACCCATCCCCCCCCCTTTTTTTTTGTTCATTATTTATTTATTTATTTGAGAGCGACAGACATAGAGAGAAAGACAGATAGAGGGAGAGAGAGAGAGAATGGGCGCACCAGGGCTTCCAGCCTCTGCAAACGAACTCCAGACGCGTGCGCCCCCTTGTGCATCTGGCTAACGTGGGACCTGGGGAACCGAGCCTCGAACGGGGGTCCTTAGGCTTCACAGGCAAGTGCTTAACCGCTAAGCCATCTCTCCAGCCCTTTCTTCTTCTTTTTTTTTTTTTTTGTTCACCATCCCCCTTTTTTTGAGACACTCTAGCCAGGCTGCCCTTGAACTCACACAAACCTTTTACCTCAGTTTCAGCACATGCTGTGATTAAAGGCATGTGCCACCAGACCAGGCAGACTTCTTTTCTTTTTTCTTTTAAAACATATTTTATTCATTTATTTGAGAGAGAAAGAGGCAGAGAGAGGGAGAAAATGGGCACGCAAGGGCCTCTAGCCACTGCAAACAAACTTCAGATACGTGCGTCCCCTTGTGCATCTGACTTATGTGGGTCCTGGAAAATCGAACTGGGATCCTTTGGCTTTGCAGTCAAATGCCTTAACTGCTAAGCCATCTCTCCAGCCCTATTTTTTTCTTTTTTTGTGGTAGGGTCTCACTCTAGTCCAGGCTGACCTGGAATTCACTATGTAGTCTCAGGGTGGCCTTGAACACACGACATTCCTCCTACCCCTGCCGCCCAAGTGCTGGGATTAACGGTATGTACCACCACACCACGCTTTCTTTTCCTTAAATATTTTTTGTATTTATTGATTTTTTAAATTAATTTATTTATTTGAGAGAGAGACAGATACAGAAATAGGCAGCTAGAGAGACAGAATGGGCACTCGAGGGCCTCCAGCCCTGTAAACGAATGTGCCCCCTTGTGCATCTGACTACCATGGCTTCTGGGGAATCAAACCAAGGTCCTTTGGCTTTGCAGGCAAGCACCTTAACTGCTAAGCCATCTCTCCAGCCCCTTTGTTTTTATTTTTATTTATTTATTTGAGAGCAACAGAGAAAGAGGCAGATAGACAGAGAGAGAATGGGCATGCCAGGGCCTCCAGCCACTGCAAACGAACTCCAGATGCATGTGCCACCATGTGCATCTGGCTTACGTGGGTGCTGGGGAACTGAGCCTTGAACCGGGGTCCTTAGGCTTCACAGGCAAGTGCTTAACTGCTAAGCCATCTCTCCAGCCTCTTTTATTTTTAAATATTTTTTGTTCATTTTTATTTACTTATTTGAGAGTGACAGAGAGAGAGGGAGAGAGAGACAGAGAGAGAGAGAATGGGCGCGCCAGGGCTTCCAGCCACTGCAAACAAACTCCAGACGCATGCGCCCCCTGCTGCATCTGGCTAACGTGGGACCTGGGGAACCGAGCCTCGAACCGGGGTCCTTAGGCTTCACAGGCAAGCGCTTAACCGCTAAGCCATCTCTCCAGCCCTCTTTTATTTTTAAACAACTACTTTAAAATGTACATACAAAACGGGGCTGGAGTAATTAATGGCTTAGTGGTTAAAGGCACTTGCTTGTAAATCCTGATGACCAGGGTTCAATTCCCCATTATGCATGCAAAGCCAGATACACAAAGTGGCACATGCACCTGAAGTTTGTTTTGCAGTGGCAAGTGGCCCTGGTGCATGCACCCATGCTTGCTTTCCTTCTTTCTTTCTCTTTTAAATAAGTAAATAAATTAAAGAGTTCGAGGTCACCCTGAGACTACATAGGGAATTCCAGGTCATCCTGGCCCAGAGCAGGACCCTACCTCAAAAAAACAAAAACATAAATTAGAAATAAAAGTGTGGGCTGGAGAGATGGCTCAGTGGTAAAGGCACTTGCCTGCAAAGCCTAACGACCTGGATTTAATTCCCCAGTATCCATGTAAAGCCAGATGCACAAAGTGGTGGATGCATCTGGGAGTTTGTTTTCAGTGGCATGAAGCCCTTGTTGCCCATTCTCGCTTTCTTTCTTTTTTGGTTTTTCGAGGTAGGGTCTCACTCTGGTCCAGGCTGACCTGGAATTAACTCTGTCATCTCAGGGTGGCTTTGAACTCATGGAGATCCTCCTACCTCTGCCTCCTGAGTGCTGGGATTAAAGGTGTGCGCCACCACGCCCGGCTCCATTCTCACTTTCTACCTGCCTCTTTCTCTATTTTTTTTTCTCACTCTCACAAATAAATCAATAAAAATATACAAAAACAGGGGCTGGAGAGATGGCTTAGTGGTTAAGGCACTTGCCGAATGCACAAGGTGGTGCACGTGTCTAGAGTTTGTCTGCAGTGGCTAGAGACCCTGGCATGCCCATCCTCTCTCTCGATCTGCCTGTCTCTAATGAATATTAATATATATTAATATTTGCACACACACACACACACACACACACACACACACACAACAGCTGAGTGTGGTGGCACACATCTGTGACCATAAGCATGAAGATGGGACTGAGAAGGTGGCAGGTAAGAGAGCCACCATAACAGGCTCTCACTCCCTATTTTTTTGTTTGTTTGGTGCTAGTGAGCTAAAAATGGTTTGTAATATTTTTGAATTTTTGAAATGGCTTCACAGGGTAGTCCAGGCACCAATGCTACACAAGCATGAAGACCAAACTGGATCCCCAGCATTCGTTAAAAAGCTGGGCTCCCAGGTTCAGGGAGAATCTGTCTCAGGAAAATAAGACAGAAGAGCTACAGAAGGCACCTGACATCTTTCTTTGGCCTCTACACCCTTGTGCAGACGGTGTGCCATCTGCACACACATGTGCATTCACACACACACAAAGAATCAAAGTAGAATGAAGACAGATATGGTCAGCACTGGGGAGGCTGTGGCAGGAGGATCACTGTAAGTTCCAGGCCAACCTGCACAACAAAACAAACTAAAACAGGGCTGGAGAGATGACTTAGCGATTAAGGCGCTTGCCTGTGAAGCTGAAGGACCCACATTCGACTCTCCAGATCACATGTAAGTCATATCTCACATGCCCACTAGGTGGCGCAAGCATCTGGCGTTCAATTGCAGTGTCTGAGGCCCTGGCGTACCAATTCTCTCTCCTCTAAAAATAAAATAAAATAAACCTAAAAACAACATCGTTTGGTTGGGGTGGGTGTGCATGCCTGCCATCCCAGCACTTGGAAGATGGAGGCAGGAGGATCAGGTGTTCAAAGCCAACAGTGGCTACCTGAGTTCGAGCCCAGCTTGGCCTACATGATACCCTTGTCTGAGAAAACAAAACACGGCTCGCACGATAGCCACGAGGCTGACTGGTCGTGCCAGCTCCCAAGGCTGGGCACTGAAAGACTAAGCCACCTGCCTCCAACACCAAAGCGCAGAGAACCACAGCTCTCTGCCGGCGCCGGGCCCAGCCCCTAGGATACGCGCGGCTTAGCCCGGGCCTTCCCACTCCGGCCGGAACTCGGGAGTCGCTCCAAGCGTCTCGGCCCCCGACTCTGCTGAAGCCCATCACCCCCGGCCCTTAGCCGCGGTTGACCTGCTACTCCCAAACGCAGACCCGCAGCGCTTTTTACTCACCCAGCGCCACGCTCAGAGAAATCCGCCATTTTCGCGCCTTTCAATCAAAGGCCACTCTGCCGCTCGGCCCCGCCCCTCGCCGCGGGTCGTACCATAGCGCGTCGTGGCCGGAAGTGGGCCCGGGCCGCCCATTCACAGCGGGCCGGGGGCGTGACCATCGTGCGCCCCGCCCCCTCCAGCGCGCGGGCGCCACGCCCAGGCCCCCCCAGCAGCTCCGGAACCCGGAAGTGGGAGCGTGGGGGAGCGGCGGGCGCGGCGCCGCGGGGCGGAGCGGCCTGAGAAGCGGCGGGTTGGCGGGTGCCCGGGCGGCTGGGACCCCGCCGAGGACCGGCGGCGCGCGGCGTCTGAGGCCCGGGTGAGTTCCGAGGTGACTGTAGGTTGGAAGCTCAAGCTCGAGATGGGAAAAGGGTCAGCGCTGAGGATTGGTGGAGGGACGGTTGTGGGGGTGGGATGGAGCTTGGGGGTGTCGTGGAGAAGTGGCCAGGGCCGAGTGAGAGCGACAAAACAAAGTCGATCCGGACAGTGCTAGCGAGTCAGCTTGCGGACTTGTGGGGTGACCTGTGGCTTTAAGCAGCTTCTCCGCAGAGGACGTGGCTTCGGTAGTAATTGGGGGGTCGCAGGAAACGGGGCCTGGAGGGAGGGGGTGGGGAGCACCAGGAGGCGGAGTTGAGAGGCCCAGGCTGGGGAAAGGGGCCGGACAGTGGGGGAACAGTTGGGGAACTATTGTCGGGGGGGAGGGGAGAGGGAAGGGGTCCAAGACCGGTCGGGGGGCATCTGTTCTTGGGATACCAGCTCCAGAGCAAGGTTGTCTGAACGGGCGGTGCCTGGCACCCTGCGGGCACTCGATCAACTGGAGGAGATCTCTGAAGGCACTGTTGTCGTAGCCGGCTATTAGGAAAGGGGCTAGTGGGGGGACCGAATGGGAAGCAACAAGAACACTTTGAAGCAGGGTCTGGGGCAGAGAGGAGAAAAGGAAAGGTCTAGAGGAGATTTTGGGGTGCAACTTCTAGAGATTCGCCCCCGCCTTCCCCTGCTTGATTCATCTCCTTCCTGACTTCACCCAACAGCTGGGTGATTCCAGGGCGAGTCCCTGTGCCCTTTGGTTCTGTCTCCAGTTTGGGAACCTGCATTACTACCCTTTAAGACAAAACTAGCTATGTTCTGGGGTCCCTGGAAGCGAGGAAGGAGCTTAGGGTCTCAGAACTGTTTCATCATGTGTGGAACTGAGGTCTATGGTATGCAGTGTTGTACTGGGCAGAAGCCACATTCTGAGTTGCATCCTTGGACTTAAATGGGTAAAACGACATACAGGAAATCTGTCCCATGGCTGTGAGCTCAGCCCTGGAGAGGAACAGCGGCCAGCATGCTCCTCCTCCTTTCTTTAGCATCCCTGAGCTCAGGGTTTGTTAAAGGAAAACCTTTCTCTCTCTCTTTGGCTGCGGTGAGAACTCTAAAGAGATCCATCCTGCAGCCCTAGGCCTCCAGCTCCTTTCCCCAGGGCATTGTCTGGTCTTTGAGTTTTCAGATCTTAAAGTGTCAGGGAGCAGCTGGAGGTGACCTGGACAACTGTGAAGTTGTGCCACAGACCTGTCTACTTTAATGAGGGCCTGGAGCTGCTTGGTTTTGATTGGCATTGCTTTCTCTTTTCCCCTCCCCCAGTGTAATTATTATTTCCTCTATGCCAGAAGGGGGAAGGGGCTTGTTTGGCACTTATTCCCATGGATGAATCTGGACAGTTTGAATATAAAGAAAGCCGCAGAACTTCTAGAATATTCTGGTCTTGCAAGGAGAAGGATTTCTGCCTAGTTTGCCTCAAGACAGTCATGCCTTCTACAGGCAGTGACCAAACCTGCTCAGGCCCATACCATGGCCACACTGTTGCTTTCTCCCTGCACAAAGAGCCTGTTACCTGGTGGGGTTTCCTGGAAAGAGCCCTGTGTTTGAGGTCTTGCTTTGGGCAAGTCTCTTTGCCTTTCTTTTCACTTGCAAAATGAATAGATTGGTCTTTGTCAGCCTTTTTCAAAACCCAACCCCACTTACTAACATGTCTCCAGTACATACCCTTGGATTCCGTGCAGCCTCATTTCTCACATGCCCCCTACAGTGCTAGAACCAGAACCCTCTGCCGTGGACCCCACCCCTGCATCACCCTGGACTTCCAAATAGAGAGTTTTTATGCATATGCCTTTTGCAGAATGCATCTGTCCCCGAAACTCTGGTTGTGACTTTACAGTTAGAAACCCCTGGGCAAATCCTTCCTCAAGTCCACCTAGAGACCAGATGGGGCTTAGGACTATCCCCTTTCTACCTAGCTCTAGATGTACTTTCTTTACCAACAGTGACCTCCCCTTGCTTATCTCTCCCAAATGGCATGTGTTGGGTGGGTATAGAACTGAAGTAAGCAAGAGTTCATTGTGCCATGTAATTGTCTGCTTCTTGAGATCAGAGGTAAATCCTCCTTGTTCCCTGGAGGAGGAGGGGCCACTAGTATCCCCTACATGGAAAGAGTTTAGATCAAGTGGGTTGTATAGTGATAGTTGGCACGTTATCATGGGGGTAGAATTAGGGATGCCCAGCGTGAGGTTCATGATGGGATTCCAGCAAGTTAGGTTTCCTTGGTAGAGGTGGCTGGCTCTATTCCAGAATTGGAAAGCTTTGTCAGAGTGCTGAATTTCTTATGGGGGCCAGAGTAGTGTGAACTGAGAGCTCAAGCCCTGTTCTTTCTGGAATGCCTGTTAGGATGCATGCTTTTATTTGCCCCTGCTTGTTAATCCTGCTGCCAACTACCCAGCAAAAGAGGACCCTTGTTCCTGTTTTACTAAAATGGACCCAGACAGGTGATGGCTTCCAAGATGGATCCCAGGGCTTTCTAGAGCCATGATTAGGGCTGGGAGTATAGGTCTGTGGTAGAGCTCTTACTTAGCATAAGCAAGGCCCTGGCTTTCATTGTCTGTACCACAAGAAAACAAAAAACAAAAACCTTCTTGTCTAGAACAATGATGCGTCACAATGACCTTTAAGCTGATGAGGACCAAATTTCCATGCATGCAGCTGAACCATCACTGAAACCCGAGACCCAACCATTCTATGTCCCCAGGGCTACCTTGTGCATGATAATGATGTTGGCCTCCATCATTAAGTACCCCACAAGTATAGCAAAATGTGGCAGGTGAGGACATGTCTTCACTGAAGGTGACACAGAAAAGGCCCAAGATGAGAACATTTAAAAAAATATTTTACTTATTTTATTTATCAGAGAGAGAAAGAGAGATAGAGAGAGAGAGGGAGAGAGAAATAGAAATAAAATGGGCTCGCCAGGGCCTTCAGCCACTGCAAACAAACTCTAGACAAGTGGGCCACCTGGTCTCTCTGGGGACGTGTGTACTGGGGAATTGAGCCTTGGTCCTTAGGCTTTGCAGGCAAACGTCTTAACCACTAAGCCATCTCTCCAGCCCAAGATGAGAACTTATACTCTACTAAAGTCTGGCTTCCGTTCCCACTAGCCTCCATGGACATCAGGTGTTGGTGGAAGTTGGGAAAGACACTGCCTTTAAATTCTGCTCTATAGTCACTTCTTAATCTACAGGGAGCTCATCTGATAAAAGGAGGACCGTCAGGGAAGATAGGCAGCACATCCCCATGACAGGAGAGTCTGGCAGACACAACAGGGCTTTTGTCTCTTTCTTCCTCATATCACCATGACCTGGATTTCTGGAGACACTGTCCCCATCTGGGAACAAACTGTCACTTTTCTTCTAAGATCAGTGATACCAGATTCTGTTCTCAAAAGCCACCCCAGATTAATGTGGCTCCTGTAAACTGTATTATCTCCACCCTGGGTTTTGAGATGCACATCCAGTCCCAACTATATACACTGTTTAATTTTTTGTTCCTGATACATGCATCCCTTGGTGACTCCTCTGCCTGTTCTTAACTCCCCAAAGTGACCATGATGTTGCTGCTTCACCTTAATGGGGAAGGAGGTGGCTCACTTGAGCCCATACTACTGGTGAGTCTACCAGACCCTTCTGTTTTCTTTGTCCCCAACTTAACTGTGCCAGGCAACCCCTGCTCAGCCCTCCATTCAACCTGCCCAGAAAGCAAGAGAGGCCCCTCTCTTCTGCCTTGTCATCTTGGAGTGGTAGAACAAAGAGCTCTCTTTCTGCACCAGCCCACCACCACAGTGAATGGCTCCTACTATCCCCTCTGGCTGGGAAAAAGCTTCTGAGATTAGGCATGTTGCAGTCATGCAGCTGATGAGCTGATGATGGGGCTCTACACATTTCCTGCTCTACGTTCTCTGAACTGGAGCCTGATGATAAATAAAGTAGTGATTCAGGAGTTTGGCCTGTAGGTTTGTCAGGCTGTGAATAAGCTGGCCATGCTTGACTCATTTATGTAGATCCCAGCTCTGCCCTGCTTCTTGGTGTGTGTGTGTTGTAATGGGGGGGGGGGCGGGGACTAAGCAAAGACAGACAGAGATAGGGAGCTGTCTAGGGATAATCTCTTACTGTGGCTGCTGAGCATAGCTCTGCCATGGCTGCTGTAACAGAGTACCACAAAGTGGATGATTGTAACCAACAGAACTTTTATTGTGCTATCGTTCTGAAAGCCCTTTGTCCATGATTAAGGTGTTGTCGGGTTTGCTTGCTGTTGGGGGACCTGTGAGGATGTACTCCCGCCCTGTAAGTGGATGTCTTAAGTCTTCTTCAGCTTGTATCTTCTTGTCACTTTCCTGTACATTTGTTTCTGTGTTCCAACTTCCTTTTTTTTTTTTTTTTTTTTTTTTTGAGGTAGGGTCTCACTCTAGCCCAGGCTGACCTGGAATTCACTATATAGTCTCAGGCTCAGGCTGGCCTTGAACTCATGGCAATCCTCCTACCTCTGCCTCCTGAGTGCTGGGATTACAGATGTGCGCCACCACGCCCGGCTCACCAACTTCCTTTTTTGACACCAGCCACACAGATGAAGGTCCATCCCACAGACCACATTTTCATTTAGTCATCACTGTAAAGACCCTACCTTCAAATATAGTCACCTTCCAAAGTACTAGAGAGCAGGGGGTGGTCACAGACCTGTAATCCTAGCACTCAGGAGGCTGAAACAGGAGGATCAGTAGTTTGAGACCAGTCTGGGTTACATAGCAAGACCCTGTGTCAAAAACTCAAGGGGGCTGGAGAGATGACTTAGTGGTTGAGGCACTTGCCTGCAAAGCCAAAAGATCCTAGTTTGATTCTCCAGGACACATGTAAGCCAGGTGCACAAGGGGACATATGCATCTGGAGTTTGATTGCAGTGGCTGGAGGCCCTTGTGTGCCCATTCTCTCTCTCTCTCTCTCCCTGCCTGTTTCTATATCTCCCTCTCAAATAAATAAAAATAAAAATATTTCTTTAAAAAACCTCAAAAAGTAGGGCCTGGAGCAATGGCTCAGTGGCTAAAGGCACCTGCTTGTAAAGGTCTGCATAAAATTCCCCAGAACCCACGTAAAGCCAGGTGCACAAAGTGGTGCAGGATGTATGCTTCTGGAGTTTGTTTGCAGTGGCAAGAGGCCATGGCACACCTATACTCTCCTCTCTCTTCCCTTGCAAATAAATAAAAATACTTTGACATAAAAATGTGGGGCCTGGGGAGATAGCTCAGTTGATGAAGTACTTGCCTTGCAAGCATGAGGACCTGAGTTCAGTTCCCTTAACCCATGTAAATGTCAGGCATGGGGTGCATACCTGTAAACCCCCCCCCCCCCCCCACTGGGGAGGCAGAGACAGAAGAATGCTTGGGGCTTTCTGAGTAGCCAATCTAACCTCATTGATGAATTCCATCCAGGTCAATGAGAGACCCTGTCTCAAAGGAGATGGACTATGTCGGTGTTCTTGAGGATGACACTGGAGATTGTCTTCTGACCTCCACACAGACACACACTTCCATACTTGCGTATGCATACATTTTTTTTTTTTAAGTCCGGAGGTTGTAAGAATTCAGCATATGAACACTGGTAGGGAAGGCATTTGGTTCATACTATGTAAAGAACAGACTTCATGTTTAGGTAGTAAAGGAATTGGGGGAAATAGTCATTGTCAACAAAGTTTTATTCCTTTTGTTTTGTCTGTTAAATGAATACTTTAAGGAGTGCGCAGGATGGTTAGCCACTTCAACTCTGGAAGCTCCCTGTGACATAACTTTCTGGATCTTACACTTGTTTTTCTGGGTGGCACAACAGAGGTAAGGGCCCCCCCTGGGAGTAGTAAGTAATCTCATGGGCTTTTTTTTTTTTTTTTTCTCCCTGAGACAAGGTTTCACATAGCCCAGGCTGGCCTCAAACTCCTGATTCTCCTTCCTCAGCCTGCTGGGATGACAGTCATGATCCACTACACCTGAGTTTTGTGTGGGAATTTGCAAGGAGGTATTTACTTATTTATTTATTTGACTGAGAAAGGGGGCGGGGGAGAAAGAGAGAAAATGGGCACGCCAGGTCCTCCAGCCACTGCAAACGAACTCCAGATGTATGTACCCCTTTGTGCATCTGGCTAACATGGGTTCTGGGGAATCATGCATGGGTCCTTTGGCTTTGCAGGCAAACGCCTTAACCACTAAGCCATCCCTCCAGCCCTGCAAGGAGGTATTTTAAAGCCCAATTTTGGGAGGGTGCTTGTGCTGGGCAGGAAGAACCTTTTAGAAACTTTGCCATGGTTACGGGGAAGATATCCATAAGAACTCTGTTAATGAGGTAACATTACCTAGAGACCAACTCCAGGTGATTGGTTAAAAAACTTTTTATATGACGCTGAGAGATGGCTTAGTGGTAAAGCACTTGCCTGTGAAGCCTAAGGGCTCATATTTGACTTTCCAGATCCCATGGAAGCCAAACACATAAGGTGACTCAAGCCTGCAAGGTTGCACATGCGCACAAGGTGGTGCACACATTTGGAGTTCGATTGCAGTGGTTAGAGGCCCTGACCTGCCAATTCTCTCTCCTTCTCCCTCATAAAAATATTACAACCCCCCCAAAAAACTTTATGGAGCCGGGTGTGGTGATGCACACCTTGAATTTCAGCACTCAGGAGGCATAGGTAGGATCACCATGAATTCGAGGCCACCCTGAGTGAATTCTAGGTCAGCCTGGGCTAGAGTGAGACCCTATCTTGAAAAAACACCAAAAAAATCTTTATGGAAAGTCTTTAAATCCTTTGGTGACAAGGGGAAAGTTGATTGGAGCCACACTTGGAGCTGGCTTGTGGGGACAGTGAGGGGAACAAAAATAGTTCCAGTCCGTCCAACCTTCCAGGAGGCCTCGAACTCACTACCTCTACCTTGATCCTCCTACCTCTGCCTCCTGAGTGCTGGGATTAAAGGTGTGCACCAATACTCCCAGCTATAGGTGTTTGGTGGTGATGCAGGTTGAACATCTCTAGTCTAAAAATCCTAAATTCTCCCAAATTTCAAATTTTCTAAACATCCACAGGGAGAAAATTGTACATCTAATTTCACAATAAAAATATTGCATAAACGGCATGGTGGCACATGACTTTAATCCCATCACTTGGAGGGGGAGGTAAGAGGATCACTATGAGGCTCATTTACGGAGCATAGGGGAGTCTCTGGTGGGCTGTGTCTTTGATGCGGTAGCTGGGCATCCCTGCCAGTGATGTCACTGCTTCTTTCATCAATGGGATGCCCAGGGCTTGGCGTGTGCCCCCACCCCCAGCATCAACTTGAGGCAAAGCCACCTTTGTCCAATCTTGGGGGTGGTGGAAACCAGGTCCTGAGAGGTAAACATTGGAAATTTCCATCCTCCCCTGGAGCTGTCATTTCCAGGTGAACACACTGGGGTTCCTGGCTTCTGCTGTCACATGGAGAGATGTTTATGGGGTGGGTATGGGCATGGTAAGAGAAACAGCAGTGGCTGAGCCTTGGACACTTGGGGATTCAGTCTCTTTCCCTGGGTGACTGCTGTGCATCTACCTCCTGGTTTAGCAGCGAAAGGGGAAGATAGGGAGATAGGGTGTCATGCTATAGAGGTAGTGGCCTGAGTGAGGCAGATGTCTTGGAGCCTAGCATCAGGGACAGTTGGTCACCTCATGCTGCCCCTTTTATTCTTGCTCTGTCACTGGTCCTGTTGTGAGCCATGTGAGCATAGAGGCAGAGCCATGCTAATATCACCTGTACCTGGGATCCCTGAGTAGTCCCCAAGATGTGCACATGTCACTTTCTTTAAGGTAGTGGTCTCTCATAGTGACATTTGGATGGGTTGATCCCTGGTAAAACTGGGCCATGTATTGTGGAATGCTAAGTTGCATCCTAGCTTTGACCCTCAAGGAGCCAGTGGTGTCCTCTGCTCACTGTGGTGACATTGCCAAGTGTCCTCTGGGGACAGAGTTGGCCTCAGTAAGAACTGCTGTTGTACATGAGAGACATGCTTTTGAGGGAAAGGAAAAGCCATTTGAGATACTGAATTGCCACAATGACCTGTAGGGATTTAGTGCTCTGTCCCTTGATGTATATGCTAAATCCACTGCATACAGCCATCACCAAAGGTATTAATAGGGGCAGATTATACAGTCATTACTCACTCTAGCACAGGCTGACCTGGAACTCACTCTGTAGTCACAGGCTAGCCTTGAACTCACTACCTCTACCTTGATCCTCCTACCTCTACCTCCTGAGTGCTGGGATTAAAGGTGTGCACCAATACTCCCAGCTATAGGTGTTTGGTTGTGATGCAGGTTGAACATCCCTAGTCTAAAAATCCTAAATTCTCCCAAATTTCAAACTTTCTAAACATCCACAGGGAGAAAATTGTACATCTAATTTCACAATAAAAATATTGCATAAACGGCATGGTGGCACATGACTTTAATCCCATCACTTGGAGGGGAAGGTAAGAGGATCACTATGAGTTCGAGGCCAGTCTGGGACTATAGAGTGAGTGCCAGGTCAACCAGGGCTAGAATGAGACCCTACATCCAAAACAAACAGGAAAAAAATAAAAAATTTTAAAAAAAACCACCCTTCAGGCTTTTTGTATGAAGTGTCTGTGAAACACAAATGATTTTGTTTATATTTGGGTCCTATCTCCAAGATGTGGGGTTTGTTTGTTTGTTTATGCATGCATGTGCATAGTATGTGTGGTGTGTATGTAGTGTGGTGAGGCAGTCACCACCTGCTCATCTGCAGTACCTTGTCATGTGTCCCCCTCATCACTTATCTGCCTGTTTTTCCTTATGATAGATTCTTACTGATTCCAGGAAGACTGCTGTTCAAAAGCCCTGGCAATTCTCCTGCCTCTACTTCCCACAGGACTGTGGTGACAGATGTGTGTGGCCACACACTGCATTTTATGTGGGTTCTGGAGATTTGAAGTTGGGCACTGCCGGGCTCCCATAGGCTCGCATGCTTGTGCAGGAAGTACCCTTAATTGCTGAGCCATCTCTCCAGCCTAGGTTTGTTTTGTTGTGATGTGTTGTGTTTGAGACATGGATTTTCTGTGTATCCCACAGTGGCCCGGGAATCCTTCTGCCTCAGCTTCTCAAGTGTTTGGTAGTAACAGGTATGTGCCACCACACCTGGCTCCTTAAGATCTTGTGTATCTGCAAACATTTCAGAATGCAAAAAGATCTGAAATCTGATACATTTGTGGGCCCAAACATTTTGGATAAGGTAGAGTTGACCTGTTAAAGCTCATAGGAGGCCAGTGTTTGAATGGCTACTTCTGATTTGAGGCCCCGATCCCTTTCAGCAGCCTGAGAGGTGGACTCAATCCCTAATCAAGGTATCCCATAGAATGTGAGAGGGAAAGTCCCATGGTGTCATGTCCTTGTGAGGGAGTTCCCACATATCAGAGCAGCTGACTCAGGCTCAACCATCAGGTCAGTGAGCCACCCCTCCCTATTGCCCAGTAATTCAGCTGGCAAAGTCCACTCGGGGCCTGACCCAAGGTCTTTGTCACAGTTGTCCTCCACATGGCAGGTGGGCTATGGAATTTGTAGGATTTGCAGATATCACAACAAGGTTTTCTCTGCCCATCAGGACCTGCTTCCCAGTGGCCTTCTGCATCTTCACAGGTCACTTTAGAGACCATAGCCTAACCACTCACAGAACCCACCATTCTTTCTTCCACCTGCAACTGGAGCCCATCTGCTTATCACAGACCTGCCACTATCAGTTCCCTCAGATACCTGTGGAGAGACCACCACATGGGTCCTCACATTCCCTGAGATCCCTCATAGTCCATGTGACACACAGCCTGGGGATGTCAGATAACATCATTCAGGTCCCAGTGCTCTGGCTTCAAAGTCCCTGGAACACCCTCATCTGACATAATGGTCCTTAACATGTTTGGGGGGCATGCCCAGCAGGATCTGACTTTCCCTACTTTAACACCTCCCACATCCCCACCCAATAGTTTCCTTGCTGGCCAGACTAAACTCTTTCCCAGATCAGTCCAGTCACTCTGTTCCCCCATCACACTCACCTGGCCACTGTATTCAAGCTCTTGGTATGCCTGGTTCTCTCCAGTTGCACAGGCCACTGATTCCCTGCCTCTTCATCCCCACCCTGCTCCTGTGGGCTTGTGGGTCACCTCACACTATAGATGTTTGGGACCAGAGCTCTTTGCTTTTCTGTGGTCTGTAGGACTTTGAGCAGCATTACTGGCTTCCTTTTTCTTCATCCAGTAGCACCCCACCCTAGTGGTGACCATCAAAGATACCTGGTGCAGGGGAATTCTCCATTGTTCTCTGCCAGAGTGCTTAGTGACTTGGGAAGTGCATCTTCTCTGTGGTGGGTGTCATAAGCCTCCCTCAAAGCCATATTCTGCCTTGCACCCAGCACTAGACTCGTCTGAGGAGACACTGAAGGGACATTTACTGGTTGGAAAGAAAGGTGCAGTAACAACAGATGCCTCAGCATTTAGGAGGTTGAGGCAGGAGAATCACAAGTTCCTGGACAGTCTGGGCTACAGAGTAAATCAACTCTTTCAAAAAGAAAACTAAAGACATTTAAAACAAAGAAAGAAGACTAGGGAGATGGCTCAATGGATAAAATGCTTTCCACTCAAACCTGAGGACCAAAGGTTTAACCCCTAGAACTCATGTAAATGGCAAGTGGTTGTGGTGACTGTCTATAATCCCAGTACTGGGGAGATACTAATGGGATTCCCAGGGCAAGCTGGCTAGCTAGACTAGATTAATTGGTAAGTAATGAGCTTTGAACTCAGTGAGAGACTCTGCCTTGCTAGATAGTGATTGAGGAAGACAACCCCTGTCCCCCCACGTACATGTAAACCCACACATACATGCACACATACCACATACAAATGCAAAACAAACAAATATAAAGAAGGAAAACAGCTACATGGGGACACAGACTGGAGAATGGCCTTGAGTCACAGGTGACAGAACATAGGGCAGAGGGTGCTTCATGCTGGCTTAGGTGACTCTAAGGCACATACCTAGAGTTGGGTGTTGGACCCAGACCTGCCCAGGTAGCAGGGGTGGTTTGGGGAAGAAAGGTGGACAAGTCCTTTTTGTAGAGTCAGGAGGATAAGCAGGGCCTTGTGATGCTCAAGCCAGGTAGAGAGAGGGTTACTCCTAAGAATGACCTTGAATAGATCATCTGGTGTCTTGTCAGGCACCTGGGCACTTGTCCTGGGGCTGCCATCATAAATGTCCACAACCTTGGTTTATGGAGTCTTTAACAGTTCTGGAGTCCGGAAGTCCCAAATCCAGGTGAGTTCGGGTCAGGCTTCTCCAGAGGCTCCCTCCTGTCTATAACAGCTTCTGCTGGCTCTGTCTGGGTGGCCCATGGGTCGGGTAGCATCCTCCCTGCAGTCTCCATTCCTGCCTTCAAGTAAATATGTTCTTTCTCATCATCTCACTTTTGTTCTCTCTCTCCTTCCCTTCCTCCCTTTCTACAGTATTTCTTACAACCCAAGTTCATTGTGCCTCAGGCTTTCTCTTGCTGGGATGATGCCCATGGGCGAAGCTAAGTGGTCAAGTGCTTGACTAGCATGAGTGAGGCTCTGGGTTCCATCCTCAGCACTGGAAAGAACAACCCCCCAGAAAAGCGCTGTGAACACAGGTATTTTGCCACTGTGCTTCTGTTGTATCACATAAGGTCAGTGGATTTAGGACCCGTTCTAATCCAATACAACCGCATCTTAACTCTTAACACCTATAAATAGTCCTCTGTCTCCAAACAGGGTCACACACATCTTGAGGTTCTGAGTGGACACAGAGTCCAGGAGATGATGGCGGTGCTCTATAGCACCTTGATTTGATCCTCCTGAATGCTGTCCTGAAGGTGCAGGCTCTCACTTTGGCCTAACAGCATCATGGGGTGTGATCTCTAGCAAGGTCTAGTCAAATAAACACACTTCACATTTTCCTGCTGTTCAGTATTAGAACCTGGCCCAAGCATATTCAACCCATGATGGATTCCTAGAGCCATTCACACTTGATTTTAATTTATTCAGTTTTGATGCTGAGGATGGAACTTCTGGATTCTAGATCAGTGTTCTACCACTGAGCCATGTCCCCAGCCCCTCATGGGGATTCTCATGGCAGGTGCCCTACCAGCAAGTCATGCCCCAGCCCTTTGCTGGGGATTCTAGGCAAGTGCTCTACTGCTGAGCCACACCCCCAGCCTCTTACCACTTTTTTTTTTTCAAGGTAGGGTCTCACTGTAATCCAGGCTGACCTGGAATTCACTGTGTAGTCTCAGGTGGCCTCTTGAGTGCTGGGGTTAAAGGCATGCACCACCATGCCCATTTAAGTCTCACCACTTTTTAAAAAATATTTTTATTTTTATATATTTATTTGACAGAGAAAAGGGGGGAGAGAGAGAGAATGGGCATGCCAGGGCCTCCAGCCACTGCAAATAAACTCCAGATGCATGCATCCCCCTTGTGTATGTGGCTAATGTGGGTCCTGGGGAATCGAACCTGGGTCCTTTGGCTTCACAGGCAAATGCCTTAACTGCTAAGCCATCCCGCCAGCCCATGACATTTTGAAATGTCTCCAAAGCTCACTGTCATATACAGTGATATCCCCCACTGTGGGCCACCATCCTTCTTAAAAGCTAAGCTGCAGGATTTTCTCCTGAGTCCCTCTCCCAGCTGACTTGGGAGTGTGCCCATCTTACAGGACTGACGTGGATACTGGGTGAGGGCAGTTCTGAGTTGTCTTCCAATTTTGATTTGCAGATAGTCTGGCTGGCTTTTCAATTATCAGAACCTCTATCATTTCTGTGACTCCATTGGATGTTAGTCAGAAAAATATTTAACGGCTGGGTGTGAAGGTGTGTGTCTGGGATCTCAGCACTCTGCAGACTGAGATCTCAGATATTTAGGGATTCAGGAGGATGGTGAGTTCCTGCCTAGCATAGTAAAACCCTGTCTCAAAAAGAAAACAAAGAAAACAGTAGATTGCAGGGAGTGGGGGTGGGGAGGGGTGGGTAGGAATGGAAGCATGCTTCATTCTCCATGCTGTGTTCTGGGCAGTTCTGCTATAATGTTAGCCTTCTTCTTTTAGCTGGGGGATGATTTAATCCAGTAAACATGTGGCTTCAAATTATGGCCTTACATAAAACCACCGCACTACACTTTGCAGAGGCCCCCATCTTGCCGCCGCCTCAGGAGAATTCTGAAACATATGCCAAAATGATGGTTAGAACCCTGCTTTTCATGCATGGGTCTGGGCTAGGTCTTATTCTGTTCACTCACCTGCACCCACATGGTCCCTATTTGGGTGTTGACTTGCAGTGGGTCAAAATTTCTATCTTCTATGAAGAGACTAAGGCAGGAGGATCCTGTATTCCGGCTAACCTCAGCTGTATGGCAAGATCTGTCTCAAAAAACAGATGCATAGAACATGAAATTTACCATTGTTAACATTTAGCAGATGCCACTACTTCTGTCTAGTTCCAAAACATTCCACGCCTCCAGAAGAAAGCCTCAAAACCCATTAGCAGTCATACCCCTCCCCTACCCTTGAGTTTAGGACAACCACTAATCTGCTTTCTATGGATTTGCCTATTCTGTAAGTTTCATAGAAGTGAATCATATGCCACGTGGCCTCTCGCCAGTCTGTTTTTCCTCGGCATTATAGGATTCAACTTTTTTTCTGTTATTTTGATTGGTTTTGTTTTGTTTTTAGACAGGATCTCAATGAGACCTAGGTTGGCCTCAGACTGTGTCAGTCCTCCTGCTTTTTGGTCTCGACAGTACTGGGATGACAGTCACAAGCCCCACCACCCATTGCTTTGGCTCATGGGATTTTCTTTCTTTTGTTTTGAGATAGGGTCTCACTCTAGCCCAGGTTGACGTGGAACTCACACTGTAGTCCCAGGCTGGCCTTGAACTCACAGTGATCCTCCTACCTCAGCCTTTTGAGAGGTGAGATTAAGGAGTGCCCTACCACACCTGGCCTTCATGCTTTTCTTCGTTTGTTTCTCTTTTTTTTTTTTTTCCTTTTTCTCAATTTTTACTAACATTTTCCATGATTGTAAAAAATATCCTGTGGTAATACCCTCCCCCCACCCCCACTTTCCCCTTTGAAACTCCATTCTCTACCATATCCCCTCCCCATCTCAATCAGTCTCTTATTTTGATGTCATGGTCTTTTCTTCCTCTTATAATGGTCTTGTGTAGGTAGTGTCAGGCACTATGAGGTCATGGATATCCAGGCCATTTTATGTCTGAAGGGAGTACGTTGTAAGGAGTCCTTCCTTTGGCTCTTACATTCTTTCCGCCACCTTTTCCACATTAGACCCTGAGCCTTGGAAGGTGTGATCAAGCTGTTATTCAGTATTCCATTCACTTCTTTCCAGCACTATGATACCTTCTGAGTCATCCCAAAGTCACTGCCATCTGAAAAGAGAAGATTCTCTACCCAAAGTGAGAGTGGCATTATTATAAGGGTATAAATATTAAGAGAAGTGCTTACTGGGCAGTTTGATAAGCATAGTATATACATTTTCCCAGACATCAGCAGATGTTACACCCCTAGGGCTCATGACTGCTACTGTTTAAGTTTTCAGTATCAGGGATGTGTCCCTCCCCCACCCCCCATGGAGCAGGCCTCCAGTCCAGTTGGAGGGCATTTGGTTTCCACCATCACAGATGTGCCACTATTGCACCCATTGGCTCATTTGAGCTGGCTGGCCAATTATAAGGCTTGCAGTGTCCACTGTTGAGTATCTTCACTGGTGGTAACTTTCTCCCATTGAACTACATGTAGAATGGCTCCTTCCAGCTTTCTGTCAGCTGGTCTACATGGAGGAGGTTATCAGCTCAGTTCCCGCAGGATTTCTCAGTGGCCTTGCAGCCCATGTATGTGGAGTCATCAGCAATAGGGTCTTACCATCCATTCCTGGTGGGAAACCAAGGGCCTCAGCAATGGCCTCTAATGTTTTTGGGGCATCAGGGACCTCCTTGGCCAACAACCCGCTGGAGGTATTCCATCCCTAGCACTGAAATTTTTCTAACAATGATCTATGGCTCCTGAGTGTTCCATTGTTGAAACCAGAGGATTCCATATGATTTATTTGCATCCCCTTATGCTGGGCTCCTTCCCAGTCAGGTAGTGCAGAGGGAAGGACCAGGCCTGCTGGTTCCTCCCTAGGGATTGAGGGGATGATGAGCGTCGGACGACCCAGACCTCTCCTGGCCACCGGAGAAAAACCACACTGAGTCAGGAGTCTTTTCAATGCAGGAACTCGCAGAAACAACTCCCTTTATTACTCTGAGCAGTTGCCTATATCATGTTGGGGACAAAGGCGGGGATTTTAGGATGGGGGAAGAGGTAAGAGCCAATAGTAAACTTTAACTATTGAAATGGTAATTACAATTGTCTCAAGGAGGTAGCAGGCCAGAAGCCATTAGGCATCTTGGTGAGTCCTAGCTGGCCAGAGACAGGTCGCCAAACTTTAGATAGGCTCAGGAAGTTCCACTAGGCCTCACGCCTGGGCCTATGAGGGCCCAACACTTAGGTTTTGATTAGCCCTCCCTCCATCTTTCCTTTACTGAGTCTCTTCTCCTGATCTCATTTTGGGCCTTTTCATCCCTGTTAATCTATTCTTCTACTTACACATATACAATACCAACCTATTAAGAATCCTCCTCCCTTCCTTTCTCTTCCCTTTATATCTCCTTTTTAATTTACTGGCCTCTGCTATTGAGTTTTTTCCTTCTCACACACAAGCCCAATCATCTGTAGCTAGGATCCACATATGAGGGAGAACAAGCAGCGCTTGGCTTTCTGGGCCTGGGTTACCTCATTTAATATAATCCTTTCCAGGTCCATCCATTTTCCTCCAAATTTCTTAACTTCATTTTTCTTTACTGCTGAGTAGAACTCCATTGTATAAATGTGCCACATCTTCATTATCCACTCATCAGTTGAGGGACATCTAGGCTGGTTCCATTTCCCAGCTATTATGAATTGAGCGGCAATAAACATGGATGAGCACGTACTTCTAAGCAAATGGGATGAGTCCTTAGGATATATGCCTAGGAGTGCTATAGCTGGGTCATATGGTAGATCAATCTTTAGCTGTCTTAGGAACCTCCATAGTGACTTCCACAATGGCTGGACCACATTGCATTCCCACCTACAGTGTAGAAGGGATACTCTTTTTCCACATCCCCGCCAACATTTATGATCATTTGTTTTCATGATGGTAGCCAATCTGACAGGAATGAGATGGAATCTCAATATAGTTTTAATCTGCATTTCTCTGATGACTAGGGATGTAGAACATAGTTTTTAGATGCTTATACACCATCCGTATTTCTTTTGAGAACTCTCTATTTAGCTCCATACCCATTTTTAATTGGCTTGTTTGATTTCTTATTATTTAACTTTTTGAGTTCTTTGTATATCCTAGATATTAAGCCTCTATCAGAAATATAGCTGGCAAAGATTTTTTTTCCCATTCTGTAGGTTGCCTCTGCTTTATTCACAGTGTCCTTTGCAGTGCAAAATCTTTTGTAATTTCATGAGGTCCCAGTGGTTAATCTGTGGTTTTATTGCCTGAGCAATTGGGTTGTATTCAGAAAGTCTTTGCCAAGACCAATATGTTGAAGGGTTCCCCTACTTTTTCCTCTATCAATTTCAGGGTTCCAGGTCTGATGTTAAGGTCTTTAGTCCATTTGGATTTAATTCTTGTGCATGGAGAGAGAGAATAATCTATCTTCATCCTTCTACAGATATCCAGTTTTCCCAGCACCAATTACTGAAGAGGCTGTCTTTTCTCTACTGAGTATTTTTGGCATTTTTATCCAATATCAGTTGACTATAGCTACCTGGACTTATATCTGGGTCCTTTATTCTGTCCCGTTGATCTACATATCTGCTTTTGTGCCAGTTTGGCTCTTTAGTATAGGTTAAAATCAGGTATGGTGATACCTCCTGACTTATTTTTGTTGCTCAGTATTATTTTAGATATCAAGGTTTTTTTGGGATTCCAAATGAGTTTTTGGATTGTTTTATCTATTTCCATGAAGAATGCCATTGGAATTTTGATGGGGATTGCATTAAATGTGTATATTGCTTTTGGTAAGATTGCCGTTTTCACAGTATTGATTCTTCCAATCCAGTAACAAGGGATGTTTTTCCATTTCCTAGTGTCTTCTGTAATTTCTCGCTTGAGTGTTTTATACTTTACATTGTAGAGATCCTTTACTTCCTTGGTTAGGTTTATTCCAACGTAATTTATTTTCTTTGATGTCATTTTGAATGGGAGTGATTCTCTGATTTCATGTTCTGTGTGTTGTTAGCATATAGGAATGCTACTGATTTCTGTGAATTTATTTTGTATCCTGCTACATGGCTGTAGGTGTTTATCAGCTCTAACAGTTTGCTGGTAGAGTCTTTAGGGTTCTCTCTGTATAGAATCATGTCATCTGCAAATAATGATAACTTGATTTCTTCCTTTCCAACTTGTATCCCTTTTATGTGTGTCTCTTTCCTTATTGCTATGGCTAAGACTTCCAGTACTATATTAAATAAAATTGGGGACAGTGGACACTCTTGTCTTGCTCCTGATTTTAGTGGAAAAGCTTCCAGTTTTCCCCATTTAGTAATATGTTGGCTGTAGGCTTGCCATAAATAGCCTTTATTATATTGAGATATGTTTCTTCTTTTCCCAGTCTCTGTAGGACTTGTATCATGAAGGGATGTTGGATTTTGTCAAACACTTTCTCTTCATCTAATTATAGGATCATACGATTTTTGTCCTTCAGTCCATTTATATGATGTATTACATTTATCGATTTGCTTATGTTGAACCATCCCTGCATCTCTGGGACAAAGCCTACTTGGTCACGGTGAATGATCTTTCTGATATATTCTTGTATTCTGTTTGCCAATATTTTCTTGAGAATTTTTAAATCTATGTTCATGAGGGGGATTGGTCTGAAATTTTTTTTGTTCTATCTTTGCCTGGTTTTAGTATCAGGGTGATGCTGGCTTCATAGAAGGAATTTGGTAGGATTCCTTCTTTTTCTATTTTATGGAAAAGCTTAAGAAGCAATGGTGTTAGCTCTTCCTTGAAGGTCTGGCAAAATTCAGCAGTGAATCCACCTGGGCCTGGGCTTTTTTTAGTTGGGAGATTATTGATAAGTGTTCGTATCTCCATGCTTGTTATAGGTCTATTTAAGTGATTAATCTCATCTTGATTTAATTTAGGTAGGTCATATAAATCAAGGAAATCATCCATTTCTTCCAGATATTCATACTTTGTGGAGTATATGTTTTTATAGTTTGTCCCTATGATTTTTTGAATTTCTCTGGCATCTGTTGTGATGTTACCTTGTTCATCTCTGATTTTATTAATTTGTGTCTCTTCTCTCTTCCTTTTGGTCAGATTTGCTAAGGGTTTATCAATCTTGTTTATCCTTTCAAAGAACCAACTCTTTGTTTTATTAATTCTTTGGATTTTTTTTTTTTTTTTAGTTTCTATTTCATTAATTTCTGCCCTAATCTTTATTATTTCTTCCCCTCTGCTGATTTTGGGATTGCCTTGTTCTTCTTTTTCCAAGGGTTTAAGATGAAGCATTAGGTCGTTTACTTGTGACCTTTCTAATTTCTTTTTTTTTTTTTTAAAGGAACTTTTTAAAAAAAATTTTTATTTATTTATTTATTTGAGAGCGACAGACACAGAGAGAAAGACAGATAGAGGGAGAGAGAGAGAATGGGCGCGCCAGGGCTTCCAGCCTCTGCAAATGAACTCCAGATGCATGCGCCCCCTTGTGCATCTAGCTAACGTGGGACCTGGGGAACCGAGCCTCGAACCGGGGTCCTTAGGCTTCACAGGCAAGCTATTAACCACTAAGCCATCTCTCCTGCCTTCTAATTTCTTAATATAGGCACTTAAAGCTATAAATTTCCCTTTTAGGACTGCCTTCATTGTGTCCCAGAGATTTTGGTATGTTGTGTTCTCATTATCGTTTGACTCTATAAATTTGTTGATTTCCCTCTTGATATCTTCATTGACCCAATCATCATTTAGATGTGTGTTGTTTAATTTCCATGATTTTGTGTATGCTCTGTAGCCTTTCTTGCTATTGATTTGTAGTTTGATTCTATTGTGGTCAGATAGAATGCTGGGAATTATTTCAGTTTTACTGTATTTGTTAAGATTTGCTTTGTGTCCTAATATATGGTCTATTTTAGAGAATGTTCCATGTGCTGCTGAAAAGAATGTCTATTCTGCAGTATTTGGATGAAATGTCCTGTAGATATCTTTTAGGTCCATTCCTTCCATGACCTCATTTAGTTCAGATGCCTCTGTGTTTATTTTGTTCCGGGATGACCTGTCAATTGATGAGAGTGGGGTGTTGAAGTCCCCCACTATCACTGTGTTTGGTGTTATCTGTGACCTTAGTTCTAATAGCGTTTTTTTGATGAATTTGGGGCTCCCCATGTTAGGTGCATATATGTTTAGGATTATAGTGTCCTCCTTTTGGAGTGTGTCTTTAATCAATATAAAGTCACCTTCCTTATGTTTCTTAACTAATGTTCGAATGAAGTCTACCTTGTCAGATATTAGTATAGCAACCTCTGTTTGTTTTCTATGTCCACTTGTTTGAAACACCATTTTCCAACCTTTCACCCTAAGATAGTGTCCATCCTTTGTAAAAAGGTGGGTTTCTTGGAGGCAGCAAATTGAAGGATCCTGCTGTTTAACCCAGTCTGCGAACCTATGCCTTTTGGTTGGGGCATTGAGGTCGTTGATATTAAGAGATAATATTGAAAGGTGTGTATTTATTTTTGCCATTTTTTGGTAGGTCTTCAGGTTTTACCTTTGCTCTCTTGTGTTAACTAGTGTTTGAGTACTGTTTGTTTTTTCCCAGTTCCTCATATATGTGCTTTTCTTTTTCTTCAGCATGAAGGATTCTTTCAAGTATTTTCTGTAGAGCTGGTTTTGTCTTCAAATATTCCTTTAGCTTGCTTTTGTTTTGGAATGTCCTTATTTCTCCGTCTATTTGAATGGATAGTTTTGCAGGATAAAGTAACCTTGGTTGACAGTTATTGTCTTTCAAGACTTGGAATACATCACTCCATGCCCTTCTGGCTTTTAAAGTTTGTGTGCTGAGTTATCTGCTGTAATCCTGATAGGATTGCCTTTGTAGGTAACTTGATTTTTCCTCTCTAACTGCTTTCAATATTTTTTCTTTGGTTTGTGTGTTTGGTAGTTTGATTATAATTTGTTGAGGAGAGGTTCTTTCCAGGTTTTGTCTGGTTGGTGTTCTAAAGGATTCCTGTATCTGCATTGGACCCGCTTTCCCAGTTTGGGGGAAGTTTTCTTCTGTGATTTTGTTGAAGATGCCTACTATGCCTTTGGAGTGAAATTCTTCTCCTACTATGCCCTGAATTCTTATGTTTGATCTTTTCATATTGTCCCGAATAGCTTGTAATTCCCATTCATACTTTTCTATTAGTTTGTCTTTCTCTTTGTTGGACTGTATTAGATCTGCTACCTGGTCTTCTAAGTTAGATGTTCTGTCCTCTACTCCATCTATTCTACTGGTGAGATTTTCCACAGAGTTTTTTATTTCATTAACTGTGTTCTTCATTGCTAGTAATTCTGACTGGTTTTGCTTTATTATTCCTTTTACTTATTTATGTCTCTATTTCATTAAATTGGTGTTCTGTGTTTTCTTTGATTCTTTTGATTCCCTCTTTCATTCCTTTGATTTCTTCTTTGACTTTTTTAAAAAAGTTTTTATTTATTTATTTATTTGAGAGCCACAGACAGAGAAAGAGAGAGAGAGAGAGAGAGAGAGAATGGGTACACTTGGGCTTCCAGCCACTGCAAACGAACTCCAGATGTGTGCACCCCCTTATGCATCGGGCTAATATGGGTCCTGGGGAATCAAGCCTTGAACCAGGGTCCTTAGGCTTCACAGGCAAGTGCTTAACCACTAAGCCATCTTTCCAGCCCTTCTTTGACTTTTTAAACATATTTATAATCATTCTTTTGAAATCTTTCTCAGGCATTTCCTCAAACTCGTTCTCACTGGAGGTCATTTCTGATGCATTAATACTTTTTGTTGGATTTATATTGTCTTGAGTTTTGGTGTTTCCTGTGTTATAATGTATATATTTTTGCATTCTGCATTATTTAATGATTAGATTGTCTATTTAGCTGGGTATTGTTAGATGTATCAGACAATCTGATGTTATATAACTTCAGGGTAGGAGCTTAAGGCGTTAGGTGTGGCTCTCAAGACTCTCAGAGTATCTACAAAAGTGGCCCTTAGGTGTTCCGTTTGCCTGCTATGAGAGTATTCAAGTAGGCTGAGTGGAACAAAATGCAGGCAGATTCTAAAATTTAACTAAACAATGTACACTTTCAATGAAAAACAGCTCAGAGTATTTATCCAAGAGTAGATATTATGACAACCAGATCCTCTAACTATCCCTTAGGGTGTGTGGTGCCCCACCCACACGCTTAACCTTGACAATAAGGAGGTTAAGATTTCTGATCTGTTGAGGGTTCCAAGTCAGTTTGTGACCAGGTGAGACCCCTCCCTGGTGTAATCCCAGTTACCTCTGTTCCTGCTTGGGTCCTGCCGTCAGTTCAAGTTGGCTTGGCCCGGTCCCTGGACGTCTGCGCTGTTCGCTGGAGCTGGGCAGTGGCGGTGGGGGTGGGGAGGCTGCCGATGCTGCTCTAGTTCTCTCGCTGTTCCACGTGTTCTTCTGCCTTGTGATCTGCTCCTCCATTGTTCTCTGCTGCTGTCCCTTCACGTTGCTTGCGTTTGCAGAGAGCTCCCATGTGAGTGGGAAATCCCTTCACCTGGCTTTTCCTGTGGCTCAAGCTGAGCCTGGTGGCTTTCTGGTGCGCTGCTGCTGGCGCTGCCGTGGTTGGCGGACCTGCCGGGTCTGCTTTTGCCGGCCTGTGCGGGCTCTGGGTGCTCTGGATCTCTCCTACTTTTCCGCTGCCGTTTCAATTTCCTATACACCTCACTTTTTAGTAAAAGTGTGTATTTTGCTGAGGTTTTTTGTTTTTTTTTTTTTTTTTTTTTTTTTTTTGGCTTTTTCCACCCTAGGCTTCTTTGGCGTGGTACCTACGCCGCCATCTTAACTGGAAGACCTAAGACCTGTTTGTTTGTTTTTCAAGGTAGGGTCTCTCTAGCTCTGGTTGACCTGGAATTAACTCTATTCTCAGGCTGGCCTCGAACTCACGGCAATCCTCCTACCTCTGCCTCCTGAGTGCTGTGATTAAAGGTGTGTGCCACCACGCCTGGCATTGTTTTTTAAATATATATGAGAGAGAAAATGAGTATGGATGCACCAGGGCATTCTGCCACTGCAAATGAATTCCAGATGTGTGTGTCATTTTATGCATTTGTCTTTACATGCATATTGGGGAATCAAACCCAGACCATCAGGCTTGGTAAGTTAGCACCTCTAACTACTGAGCCATCTCCAACCTTCATTTTTTAACAATATTCTATTTATTTATTACAAAATAGATACACCAAGGCCTCTAGCCACTGCAGATGAACTCCAGATGCATGCGCCACCATATGCATCTGGCTTACAGGTGTACTGGAGACTTGAACCTGGGTCCTTAAGCTTCAGAGACAAGCACCTTAACTGCTTAAACCACCTCTCCAGCCATATTTTTTATGTGTGTATTGTGCATACATGTTTGTTCATATGACATGGATACATTTGTGTCTGTGTAAGAGAGAGAACATTATTTGTCCGAGCCTGCTGTGGCCAGCATGGGACTGCAGCCCGTGATTGCCATTTGACACAGCTGTCCCCACAGGGGCCTCAGTCTCAGTTTCGTGATCCCAGGCATGCTTCCTTTCCGGGCCCAACCAGGGGATTCTAGAAGTATAAGTTTCACATCCACTTATGGCAAGGATGTCAAGCCACAGTCTGACAAATTTCTAGGTCCTGGGCTCCACAGACACTATGGGGAAGGTGTGCTGGAAGCCAGAAAAGGTCCCTTTGGGAAAGAAACCATTTCTCTGAGATTATGATAACCAAAACTGTGTGGCTCTTCCCAAACTAAGCTGCTTCCTCCAAACAAGCTGCCTTTGAAAAATATCTCCTTGGAGATCCAGGGTGCAATCAGTGGCACAGTGCTTGCCATGAACCCACTAGTGAGAAAGGGAATGGGGAAGGGGGAGGGTGACATGGCTCTGCCAAAGAGTTCCTGCCTATTGTGCTTAATGCTCTGGGTTCTATCCCCGGCACCATTGTAAAAAGAACTAATTAGGTACTGGAGAGATGGCTTAGCAGTTAAGGCACTTGCCTGCAAAGCCAAAGGACCCACGTTCGATTCCCTAGTATCCACATAAAGCCAGATGCACAAGGTGGTACATATGTCTGGGGTTTGCTTGCAGTGGCTAGAGGTCCTGCATGCCTATTCTCCCTCCCTCCCTTCCACCTGCTTCTCTCACTCTGTCAAATAAATAATAACCAAAATATTTTTACAACTAATCAGAACCTCCTTGAGAGCCAGGTATAGTGCCCACAAGCTTGTTATTGTAGCAGTCAGTAATTTGAAGTTTGGGGCAGGAGGATCTCTTGTTCAGGACCACTTTGGAGGGCACGGAACACAAATAAAAGGAGTTGACGTTTATCAGATGTGGGTTAGGAATGGTCAGTACACATTATAAAGAAAAGTCCCAGATTTAGCTGCCCGAAAAGTAGACATGAGCCATACTCTGCTCACTCACCACCTCATGTCTTTCTTTCTTTCTCTTTTTGAGACAGAGGCTCATATAGCCCTTGTTGGCCTAAGACTCATTACATAGCTGAGGGTGACTTTGAACTCTTGATCCTCTTGCCTGTACCTCCCAAGTGCTAGGATAACAGTTGTGCACCATCAAGCCAGCTCACAATGGGTTTACTGATATATTTTCCCAAAGTTAAGGGTTACATTCACACACACACGTACACACATGGAATTGAGTGTGGTGGCACACACTGGTGATCCCTTGAAAGGCTAAGGCAAGACTACTGAGTTCCAGGCCAATATGGGCTATTGAAACAAGACCTTGTATCAAAAAAGTGAAATAAAACACAAAAAAGTCCCCCGTGAGTTTTTGTGGGGATAAATCATGTGGAAATTACTGCACATGCCTACCAGGCCCTGGTCACCCATGGAACTGAATAATGTAGGGTCTCCCTGGCACTGTTGGGGAAGTGGAATGCCCCAAGATTCTGTTTAAAGTGAAGCTGCCCTGATGTAGTGGAAGCCTTACACCCTTTTCCCTTTCTTCCAGGGGACAACGACAGTGCCAGGATGAATGAGTAAGGTGGGGACAGACCAGGGATCTCAGATAGCTGCAGGACATGTGGAAGGCCTGGCAAATGTGTATTGGGTATGCAGTTAGATCCAAGAGACTGTGGTACCCCACTGGGCACTGGAAATTTGGGAAAAGTTTCTCTCTGACCTGACTGATGGTGGTGGCAACTGGAAATCCCCCTACGGTTTGGCTCATGTTCCTGGGCCAGCCTGACCCATGTAGTAGGCTCAAATTGTGTCCACATGGGAGCCAAGGGGTGATAGTGCTATACTATGTCTGGCAGCCATGGACTTAGTGTGTGATAAGGAACCCCCACAGCAGCAGGAAGGGAGGTTGTGATTGGTTAAGTTTTGTGTCAACTTGATCTGTTTAAGAGTCCACAGACATTCCTCATAAGTGGGTCTCTGAGGTTGCTTCCAGGGAGGATTAACTAAAGGAGGAAGCCTTCTCCCAGGGTGAGCCCTTCCCCCAGAGTGGGTGGCCCCTCACAGAGGAGGGGCTTTATCTAAGGAAGCTCTGGGAAGAAAAGTATCCCTTCCTCCCACCTGGCTGCTAGTGCTGCTTGCTGCTTTCCAGTGTGGACTGAAGACCAGTGGCTCTCCAGGAAGCCTCCAGGCCTTCAGTGCCAGATTGGGACTGCTGAGGCATCCAGCTACCGAATTCCTTGACTCTCAGACATGCAAACTGCTATTGTTGGACTGCTGTAAGATAATCCAATAAATTCCCTTTTTAAAAAAATTTTTATTTATTTGAGAGCAACAGACAGAGGGAGAAAGAGGGAGAGAAAGAAAGAGAGAGAATGGGCACGCCAGGGCTTCCAGCCACTGCAAATGAACTCCAGACGCATGCGCCCCCTTGTGCATCTGGCTAACGTGGGTCCTGGGGAATCAAGCCTCGAACCAAGGTCCTTAGGCTTCACAGGCAAGCGCTTAACCGCTAAGCCATCTCTCCAGCCCTAAATTCCTTTTTAATACAACTCATTCTATTGGTTCTGTTCCTCTAGAGAACCCTGACCAATACAGATTATGGTATTAGGAGTGGTGTCTAAAGAAACAGAATTGTAAGGATGGATTTCCCTAGTGGGCTTGGTGCTCTCTGGAATTGGCACTCCAACTTCAGTGCCACTAAAGGCTCTACTGGTAATGAGGAGAGTGCTTTTACTGTAGTAAGGAGATCACTTTTACTGATAATAAGGAAGGCACTAATAATCCATGGTGTGAACTATTTAAAGAACTTTGTGAGATAAATATATTTGATGATCCTAAGTCATATCTTGTAAAGAGTGAGAATTTTAGTGATTCTGTATCTAAAACTTTTAAATGTTTGTGGGAAAGTAAGACAAATGATGATGCTGGTTGGTTGCTTCTAGCATTTCTGGATAAACTATTATGGGAAAAGCAGAAGCTTAAAAAGGAAATTTCCAAGCTTAAGATTGACATACATGATCTGAATGTTTCTAAGGGTGCCCAGGAGGAGAGTCTCCTCTCTAGCCAGAACAGGGCTCAAATTACAGAAAACAAAACCAAAGTAAGATTGTAAGATTGGCTAATTTACACTGTAACTTCAAACCTCAGCCTCGCATGCTATCAGAAGTTAAAGTGAGGGAACTGATTGGAAAAGAGTGGGACCCTATGACATGGGATGGGGATGTGTGGGAAGACCCTGAAGAATCTGGGGACATTGAATCTCTCAGATTCTGAAGAAGTTGTTTTGCATGAGAATGTGACCTTCCTTTCCTTAGCAGCAGTTACATCCCCACCCCCACCCCCTAAAATATTGCCCTCTCCGCCCTTGCCTGAGGGAATTACTCCTTCTTTAAGGAACCAGCAATGACCCTCCCTGCTGGAGGTGCTGATGCTCCTCAGTGCCCACCATCTTCACCTGTTGGGGTATAACCAGACATAAGGTTAGGCAGGCTCTAAAGGTGAGATAGAAAGCATGACTCAAGGGAAGGGGAGGTACACCTCTAACTTCAGTTTTCTAACTTGTGCAGGCAGATCCAAGGTCTGTGTGTCCTGGGAAGATTTGGATCATGCCTCTGTCTCCTGAGTGTTGGGTTTTCAGGTCCACCTCACACCTGTCTTATCTCCATCTTGGAGATGAGGTACATGACACTGTTGGCAAACGGGTTCCTTATCCTCAGAATGGGAAAACTCCAAGGAGATCAGGCAGGCGGGGTGGATTCCCCAGACAAGTCATAGGGGACAGATCTTCCCAAGTCAAAGGAGGGTCCTTGGAGGGGTAGTTGAGTGTCATAGGGTACATCAGGTTTCCCCCACAGAGACTCTTGCAGGTGATCCCAGCTTGCTTCTGTCCCTGTCCACTGCCAGGAGCTATACCTCCTCCGTGACTACCCCTGGTCTTGAGCAAGTTTATCAACTTCCTCCAGCTCAGGGTGGGGTGTGCTAAGTCTGTCCTGTGGCTGTCTCCATGGCTCCCCTGTCCCTCTGTTCTATGAAGGCACTTTGTGCAACAGGGGACCTAGAACTGGACACAAAACTCCTGGGCCTCCATTGGCAACATGGTGCAAAGGGTGCCTGAGACTCATTCAGGGCCTGCAATGGATTGTTGGCTTCTCCTCAGGGAAGGTGGCTATAATAGTCAGCCTCAGGTTGGTAGGATGAACTTTCAGACCAGACACAGTTTATAGGATGAGAAAGGGATTTATTGAAGCTTACAGATAGAGGGGAAGTTCCATAATGACAGAAGAAACTGGCTCCCTTTCACAGGTGTGGCCTAGAGAAAAAAGCAGCTGTCACCATCATAGGCAAGCACACTTCAAGAACTCCAGACAAAGCTCTGGCACTTTGCATAGTTTTAGATTGGAATTCCAGGTCCTCCCCCATACCTTAGGGCTGGACCCTAGGATCTTCTCACAGTGATGCCAAGTTACAAGCTTGAATTAAAACTCCTGAATTGAGTGGGGAACTTGTGTTCAAACTACCACAGTGGCCAAGACCACAGGTCACATATGGACCCTGTTGCCTACCCCTTCTGCCTTCTCCCTGAGGCTCTGTGTACCTGGGAGTAGCATGCAAATGCCAGTTTCACCCACACTACATGTGTCCAGGTCACATGGACACAATTCCAGAGTTCCCTAGCAGCTGGCAGGCACCCCCAAAAGTGGTAGGGCACACCCATCATTACTTACCTGAACTGTTGTCCTGCAGGGGGTTGGCTCTGGGTGAGGCCTGGCTGTGCACATGCATATGTGAAAGCAAATGTGAGCACAAGGGGGAGGTGCATAGAGGCAAGTGTGTGAATGGATTTGTACATACTCTTGTGTGCATGTAGCTATGGTGTTGCATATACTCATGCACCTGCATGCATGCATGTGTGAATGTGCCCATAAATGGGGTGTGTTCATGAGTGGGTAGTTTTCCATGAGCTGGTGGATATGTCCACGAGTGACTGTGTCTACACATGTGGGTATGTTCTGTGTGGGGGCCATGCACATGTTCATATTGACAGCGTGTGCTCATGAGCATGTGGGAACATTCATGTGTCCTTTGACAAATGTTTTACAGTCAGCTGTGATTAGACATTCTACCATTTTGCAAACATTGGATTTAAATCCAGCTTTCACTAGGCTGTAGCATTTTACAGAACCACCATCATTGACCTTAAGATACAGGGAATGACCATGCATGATGGTGCACCTATGAACGACTGATTAAGGCAGAGAACTTCAGCTTGGATCCCTGTGTTTCACTGTTCACCTTCTGTGGCTCTGTGGCCCCACCCAGAACATCCCATGGCAGCCTCTCAGAGTGACCAGAACTGCCGGGAGAGCACCTGGACTGTTGGTATGCTCACGTGGTCATGCTCATCTACTTACTGTGGTCTGTGAGGGCAAGACAAGGTCTTGCTCTGCAGTCCCATCTGGGCCTCCCTATTTTCCTATCTCAGCTTCCTGAGTAGTGGGATCACAGGTGTGTGCTGCCATACCTGGCTTTTTTTGGGGTGAGTAGGGCTGTTTTTGAGAGAGGGCCTCTCACTATATACTCCAGGCTGACCTTCAAGCTCATATCATAGTTTATAGAACAGTTCTGTGGAGGTGTAAATGCTGCACAGTACACCATGCTACTCAGTGTGGTGTTCAGAGTTATGACCTGAGCTGCTACCATGACCAAGGCCAGTTACACACTAACGTCTCTCTACCCACCTGCCTTATCATCATCCCTCTCTATCCTCATGTATCTGCTAGTCAGCTTCCTGTCTCTATGGACTAGTTTGCATGTTGTGAAACTTTATAAGCATGGAATATTAAATTGAACTGAATTGGTATCAGAATGTTGTTCCAAGAATGGATGATTGAGCAGCTTAGCCCCCATCTCTGTCTATTCCAGAACATTTCCATCACCCCGAAAGGGGACTGACACTCTCTCAGCCCCTGGCAATACTGATTGGCTTCCAGTCTCTGTTTGGAACATTTCCTATCACTGGATCACATAACATGTGGCTTTTTGTATATGGTTTCTGTCATTCACTATCATGATGTTTTGCTTTGCTTTGTTTTGTTTTGAGAGGCTGGCCTCAAACTATGTAGCCATGGATGGTCTTGAACTCCTGATCCTTCTAGCCCCTCCTCCTGAGAGCTGGGATGACAGGTGTATACCACCATTCCCAGTTTATGCAGTGCTGGGGGTGGAACCCAGGGCTTTGTGCTAGGCAAGTGTTCTACACACTGAGCATATATCCCCAGCCCCACAACATCATGTTTTCTGGGTATATCCACATTGTATTCTATACTGGTGCTACATTCCTTCCCATATCTTAGTAATATTCCATTGAGTGGCTGGACCATATTTTATTGACCCACTCATCCATTGGTGGGTATTTGGTATTTCTACCTACTAGATTATATGTGTCACACTGTACACATTTAAATACAAAGACCAAAGTCCCTCAGTCCTTTGGGTGTAGACCTAGGAGTGGAGTTGATGGATATTCATCCTGTTTTTGTGTAGGCTTGTTTTCAGCCCTGTGTTCTCCATGTCATAGTGAATATTCATATTGGTCTTTACAGTTTTATAGCTGGGACAGTTGGTTGATGGCCACTGACCCTTTTGCAGTTCAGGACTTTTAGAAACTATGCCACTGTGAGCATTCATGTACAAGTCTATCCTGGCATCTGCCTCATTTCTCTGCTTCATTTCTGTAGTGTGATTCCTGAGGAAGGAAATGTGGCATGGCATACTAGGTTTATGTTTAACCTTCAAACTTCTGGAGTGGCATGCCTGTAATGCCAGCACTTAAGAACGCGAGACAGGAGGATTGTTGCAAATTTATGGCCAGCCTGAGCTACCTAGCAAGTGTCATGGCAGCCTTAGCTACGGAGCCTCACATGCTAGGCACACGTGTTCCCACTGAGTTGCACAGTCTGCCCCAAATGATCCAAATGTTATTAAAATATATTTAACTGTTATCTCTTAAGTGGAAAAAAATAAATATTCTTCATTGGGGAGCAGGTTTAAAAATTAAACCTCCCCTGTCCCTTATTGTTATGCTTTGCCACTAACTGTCCTTCCTCCATTTTCCCAACACTTCTGCACAGCTGGATTTTCAGAGCTGAACTCATTTCATGGCCTCTCAGGCTTGTGGTGTTGACTCATACCTCTGCTAGGTCAGAGGTCAGCAAACCTTTTCTGAAAAGAACTGTTTTAGTCTTCCCATTCCTGTCTTCCTCGTCTGGCCTATGACCATTTTCCCTTGATATTGTGGCAAAAGTAGGCACAAATACAGAAATGAATGTGCCAGGCTGCTTTATAAAAATACGTGGTAGACCTGCCATACCTTTTTCCTTTTGCCCACTGTATTAGTTACCTTCCAATAGGGCAAAATGCTTGACCAAAACCAGTTTAAGGGAGGAACAGTGTATTTTGCCTTACTGTTTCAAGTGCAGTCCATCATAGCAGGGAAGGCATGGCAGCAGGACCAAGAGCCACTTGGTTATACTGTATCGGGTCAGAAAGCAGAGATGAATGCTGGTGCTCACTTTCTCCTTTTTATACAGTCCAGGACCCAGTCCATGGAATGGTGCTGCCCACAGTTAGGGTAAATCTTCCCAACTCTGTTAACTTAAATCTAAAAAAGCCTAAACAGGCCACAAGGTTTGTTTACATGTTGATTCTTAGTCCTATCAACTTGATAGCAGAGATTAACCATTACATCTGTCTCATGAACAAATACCTCTTTATCCTTCAGAACCCCTCATAGAACAGTCCACTCTTCTATCCCTCTAGAATAATGGTTTCTTCTGTGTCTCATTTACATGGCACTTGATACAATCACACTTACAGACCTGCTGGGCTTTGAGCCAAGGTCTCCTTTGTCGTCCTCTGAGTGAGCCCATGTGTGACCAACACTACATTTTTATGCCTTTTGCTCCAAGACATCAGGCAAGCTGATAAAATCATCAGCAATATCTTCTTACTTGCAGCCACCTAAAACTTTTAAAAGTAAGCTTTGTATTTTTTCCATGGCTGGGAGTGGCTCAGCAGTAGAACTCCAGTCTTGAGCATGCTTGAGCCCCTCCCTGCCACTTCCACCACACTGACCTTCATTTCCTTACAGCGGCAGGAGACGTGCACCGTGAGTTGGGGAGGCATGCTGAAGCCAGGCAGTGGGCAGGATGAGTGCGCAAGAGGCGGGCAGCTCCAGCCGCAGGCAGCAAGCTGCCTACCACCTGCATATCTACCCCCAGCTGTCCACCACCGAGAGCCAGGCCTCGTGCCGTGTGACGGCCACCAAGGACAGCACAACATCAGACGTGATCCGGGATGCCATCACCAGCCTGCAGCTAGATGGCACCAAGTGCTACGTGCTAGTGGAGGTGAAGGAATCGGGAGGGGAGGAGTGGGTGCTGGACGCCAACGACTCTCCAGTGCACCGTGTGCTCCTGTGGCCGCGGCGTGCGCAGGACGAGCACCCACAGGAGGACGGCTACTACTTTCTGCTGCAGGAGCGCAATGCCGATGGCACCATCAAGTACGTGCACATGCAGTTGGTGGCACAGGCCTCTGCTACCCGGCGCCTGGTGGAGCGTGGGCTTTTGCCACGACCACAGGCTGACTTTGATGACCTGTGTAACCTGCCCGAGCTGACGGAGGTCAACCTGCTGAAGAACCTGAAGCAGCGCTTCCTGCAGCAGAAGATCTACACGTATGCAGGTAGCATCCTTGTGGCCATCAACCCCTTTAAGTTCCTGCCCATCTACAACCCCAAGTACGTGAAGATGTACGAGAACCAGCAGCTGGGCAAGCTGGAGCCGCATGTGTTTGCTCTGGCCGATGTGGCCTACTACGCCATGCTGCGCAAGCATGTGAACCAGTGCATCGTGATCTCTGGCGAGAGTGGCTCTGGCAAGACACAGAGCACCAACTTCCTCATCCATTGCCTCACCGCACTCAGCCAGAAGGGCTACGCCAGCGGCGTGGAGAGGACCATTCTGGGTGCTGGGCCTGTGCTGGAGGTGAGCTGGGCAGGGTCACACAGGCTTTCCAGAACTAGAAGCTTGGGGCCAGGTAGAGGGCACAGGGATAGACCTGCTGGTGAGAGCTTGGAGTTGAGGTTCCACCTGCTGAGCATGCACAAGGATTTCATTCCTGGCGCCTACCATATATGCGTAGGACCCAGGTTCCATTTCCATGCTTACTGAGCACCCATGATACCTGCATCCCATCCTAGCACTTACTGCGCATGAGCAAAACTCTGGGCAAGGGTCTGTTCCCTAGCACCTACAGAGCATATGCAAAGCCCAGATTTCATATCCTAGCTTCTGTTGTCGCCCAAGAACCATTTCCCCAATGACTCTTGCCTCAGGTTATCACCCCTCTCCTTACCCAGTGCTTACTAAGTATGCACATGGGATCTGGGTTCCATTCTTCAGAGCTTATGGAGCATACACAGGGGCCTGATTCCATTCCTACCTACCGTGCATGTATAGTGCTCTGGCTGCTGTCCTAGCACTTACCAAGCATGCGTGAGGCCCAGGCTCTGTCCCCAGAACAGGCGTTGGGTTATAGGATGGTAGGGGTTCTTTCAACACTTCTGAGCTTGCATGCATATCATGTATCATTTCCCCTGTACCTGCCAAACTTGTGCAAGGTCCAGGCTACATCAGCAACACTTAACATGTTAGACAAGGGTCATTCTGCTCCTGACCTCTGTGGAGCATGTACGAGCAGGGAAGGGATGGGAAATGGGGTTGCATGAGAGGGCAGCTTCTCTACTGCGTCAAGGGTCTGGCTAGCCCCAGACAGTCTGTCTGGCCAGGTTCAGCCAGGCCCATGGGTATAAGAGCATCAAAAATGGAAGAGTAGAAAGTTTCTGTAGTTCATATGTCTTTGGTGTTTAGAGGGTGACCATCCATCCTTCATCATCCAGGTCCAGGGGGAAAGGCTGCTTATGTTGTATAGTATAAGGGCATTTCCAGGGAGCTGTAGTGGGGACAGAAGCCAGCAAGGTGGATGACAGCCAGAGGGGCTGCAGACAGTGAGGCAGTGCCAGAAGGACCAACCTGGACCCCCCCCCCCCCCCCAGACAACTTCTGCTGCTCTCCAGTGACCAAAGCCTATGGAAGCCATAGGTAGGTCACTGTGAGTCTTCTGGACACAGATGAACCAGGGTGACCACTCAATGATCCTCATTTGAGGCATTTCAAGACAAGATGTCCATGTGTCTCAGCATAGTGTAGGCATCTGTGTCTGAAGGGGTAATGTGGGCTCCCAGTCTGCAACCCTGAAGTTGGGATTCTGGGCTCTATTTTTTCTTTTTAAATAGAAATGCCAAGCATATAACAGTCATTTGCATCACATAACTAATGTGACATATTCCTAACATTGATAATCTCGATCACATTAGGATTTGTTCTTGGAGGGTCTGGACATTTGGGTACCATCTCTTGACTACCACTGTAGTGTCATGCAGAGCATTTTCCCCAGTGGAAATATACCCAGGACTTTCTAACTCATCCATCCCTCCCTTCCCCCAACCTAGTGACCACCCATCTCCTTGGCTTTGCCTTTCCCCACCACCTTTTTTAAAATATTTATTTATGTGAGAGAGATAGAGTTTGGGCACATTCCAGATGCATGCACCACTTTGTGCATCTGGCATTACATGGGTACTGGAGAATCCAACCCAGGCTGTCAGGCTTTGCAAGCAAATACTTTTTAACTGCTGAGCCTTCTTTCCAGTCCCTCCCTCTCTTCTTCTCTGCTTCCCTTTCCTCTCCTTCTTTTCCTTCCCCACCCCCCCCCCATCTATCTATCTATACATTTTTTTCATTTTTGGTTTTTCAAGGTAGGGTCTTAATCTAGCCCGAGGCTGACCTGGAATTCACTATGTAGTCTCAGGTTGCCCTCAAACTCAACAGTGTTCCTCTTACCTCTCTGTCTTCTAAGTGGTGGGATTAAAAGGTGTGTGCCACCATGCCCAGCAGCCCCTCTTCTTTTTTTTTTTTTTTAATTTTTATTTATTTATTTATTTGAGAGCAACAGACACAGAGAGAAAGACAGAGGGAGAGAGAGAGAATGGGCGCGCCAGGGCTTCCAGCCTCTGCAAACGAACTCCAGACGCGTGCGCCCCCTTGTGCTAACGTGGTCCTGGGTAGTTGAGCCTCGAACCGGGGTCCTTAGGCTTCACAGGCAAGCACTTAACCGCTAAGCCATCTCTCCAGCCCTTCTTTTTTTTTTTTATAAAAATATTTTATTTATTCATTTATTAAAGAGAGACAGGTTGAGAGAGAATGGGCATACCAGGGCCTCCAGCCATTACAAATAAACTCCAGACACATAGTAGGCTACCTTATGCATCTGGTTTACATGGATACTGGGGAATTGAACCTGGGTCCTTAGGCTTCAAGGCAAGCACCTTAATCGCTAAGCCATCTCTCCAGCCCAGATCCTCTTCTTTTAATCTGTTGTGTCATCATGTTTGTGGAGTCATGAGTACCACAACAAAGTAGGTGGTCAGTGGACAACTTTTTTTTTTTTTTTGAGAGAGAGAGAGAAAGGTGGCGGAGGGAGAGAGAATGGGTGTGCCAGAGCCTCAGCTGTTGCAAGTGAACTCCAGATGCATGTGCCACTTTGTGCATCTGGCTTACATGAGTTCTGGGAAATTGAACCTGTGTCCTTTGCCTTTGTAAGCAAGTGCCTTAACTGCTAAGCCATCTCTCCAGCCCCAGAGGACAACTTAAGGTGCTGGTGCTTGCCTTCCACCTTGTTAGAGGCAGGGTCTCTTGTGCACTGCTGTGTAGACTAACTGGCCCAGAAGCTTTCAGGGATTCTCCTGTCACTGTTTGTCTTCTTACTATAGGTGTGCTGGGATTATAGATGTGTGTGCTACGCTACTGTGTCCAGCTATATATATGGTTGCTGGGGAGCTGAGTTGAGGACCTCACATTTACATAGCAAGGACTTCTACTGAGCCATCTCCTCAGCCCAGCTCTGCTTTTTCAGAACTGACTTTGAGTCGGAATCTCACACCATGCAGTCTTTATAGCTGGGCTTCTTATACAGAGCCATGTGTGTTTTTTTTTTTTTTTTTTTTTGAGGTAGGGTCTCACTCTAGCTCAGGCCAACTTGGAATCCACTATATAGTCTCAGGGTGGCCTTGAACTCACAGTGATTCTCCCACCTTTGTTTCCCAAGTGCTGGGATTAAAGGCATGCACCACCACACCTGTCCTTTTTTTTTTTTTCTTTCCCTTGATGCTCATGCACCATGTATGCAGAGACTAAAGGAAAGGTGCTGGATGTCCTCTATCACTCTTTTCACCTGATTTCCCTGAGATACAGTTTCTCGATGAGCTGAAGCTTGCTGTTTTTCAGTTAAACTGGCTGACCAGAGTGCGCTAGTAATCCTCCTGTCTCCACCCACCCTAGCATTGAGGTTATAGGCATGGATGGCCATGCCCAGCTCTTATGTGGGTGCCAAGGATTGAACGTGGGTTCTTGTGTTTGCACAGGAAGTGTTGCTACCTACTCCTCAGCCCTGTCCTCTTTTTATAGCTCCAGCTCATTTTTTCTTGCTGAATAGCATCCTATAACAGTGTTCCCTCAGTATCTGCATGCTCCACATTTGTAGGTTCAACCCTCTGTAGATCAGAAGTATGTTGCCGGGGGTGAGGGTAGTTGAGCTGTAGGAAGCATTTAGATTTTTTCCCTCATCATTTGTCCCTAAGCAGTCCAGTATGATAGCTACTTTCACAGTATTTGCATTGTATTTTTATTCTAAATCACATAGAAATGATGTAAAGGCTGCAGGAGGATGTGTGTAGGTTCTGTGCAAATGCTGTGTCACGTGTATGGGGATGTAGGATAGGAAGGGGGTATTGTGTTCTCAGAGTGACCTGAATTGATCCCTTACCAAATACCAAGTAACACTGGCACATGGATATGTCAGTTTCTTCATCTCCATAGGGTCTTGAGGCTTCTTCTCCCCAGGCAGAAGGAGTTGATGGTTCTCACCCTCCATTGTCCTCTGATCTCTTCTTAACTGAGGGCTGCTGTGCACATTCACTGAAATCAAATCTAGCCAGTGCTTGCTGAGTCCTCTTCCTTGCTAAGATCAACTGGAGGTCATATGACTTTAGCCCCTTGCTAACACCCGTAGTGCCTTTCTCTTGCTAACACCTGTAGTGCATTTCTGATTTCTCTTGCACAGATGAGGGTGCAGGCTCAATGTCATCTTTTGCATAAACTTTTTAAAAACCACAGAGTACTTTGACAATAGAATGTAGGTTTTCCAGGCTCAGTGTGGTTACCCACACAACTGTCATCCCAGTACTTGGGAGGATGAGGCAGGCGGATTAGGAATTAAGGATCATCCTCAGCTACATAGTGAGTCTGAGGCCAGACTGGGCTACATGACACCCTGTCTCAAAAAACAAGAAATAATAGGTTTTCCTTTTTTATATTGTTTCCCCTGTGTTCATCAGCTTACCAGTCAGCCCATCTACCCATTCAACAGATACAGTAGTCCCCAGTTATTAGTGTTCAGCCACCATCTGAAAATAATAAATGGACAGATGAAATCCATTTAGAAGTATTTTCATATTTTTATTTGTTTATTTTACATAGAGTGAGAGAATGGGCATGCCAGGGCCTCCAGCCACTGCAAACAAACTCCAGATGCATGTGCCATCTTGTGCATCTGGCTCATGTGGGTCCTGGGGAATCGAACCTGGGTCCTTTGGCTTTGCAGGCAGATGCTAAGCCATCCCTCCAATCCCCATTTAGGAGTTTTAAACTTAACATTTTGTTCTCTATAACATGAGGACTTGTCTGACTGCCCCACTTCCCTTGGTCATGCACCCTCCCTTTATGCAGTGTATCCTCGCTGTAGACAAAACTTGCACAGCAGCCATGCATTCAGTTTTCGTTTTGCTTATCCAGTGAACTGTCATGGTATCATGGCACTGTGTTCAGATGACCTTTATTTTACTTAATAATGGCTCCAGAGCAGAGTGAGGCTAGTGATATGCCAGAGGGAATCTGTGAAGTGCTTACTATAAGTGAAAGGTGAAAGTTCAGGGGTAGAGGGGAGGCAGTTGCATAGTTTTCACAACAACATAGGATTATGATTGTTGCTTTATTACTGTTTTTAATGTCATAGCACATTTAACTTTCAAAATTTACCATAGGCTTGCATGGGGCAAGTATCTTATTTATGCTTTTGGATTTTTTGGCACAGTGTCTCACTAGCTCAGGCTGTCCTGGAACTCACTTTGTAGCCTCAAGCTGACCTTGAACTCAGCCTCCTGAGTGCTGGGAATAACAGCATTTGCCACCATACCTAGTATAAAACATCTTATATCTAGGATTGTCACTGTTTGCATTTCAATTTCAGGCAGTCCTTGAGGCCTGGGAATGTGTCCCACACGGGTGAGTGAGGCTGCTATCCTGTCCACTGATGGGATAGAGGCTACTTCAGCTGTGTGATAGCCAGAAGCATTGCAGAGGTCTTGGTGCATGCAGCTGTCACCTTGGCAAAGTGTAGGCAGACTGTGAAATAAGCTCCCAGCTGGGGCCCAGGCTGAGGGTGAGGACTAGAATGAGAAGGTGACACCTGTCAGGATTGAGCCAGAGACACAGCAAGCACAGAGGCCAGGAGTCTGCCAGGGTATGCTAGGGGAGCAGACGGGGAACCAATGAGGGACCTGAAACAGGCTGCAGTTGAGTGAAGGAGGAGTTGAGCACAAGGGAACCAACAGGCAGTACATGGGGAGATTGAGCCTATGAGCTGTGGGCGACATAGGTTCTGAGCAGAGATGGAACACAATGCACCTCTCAGTTCTGGAACTGCTCTGTGTGGAAGCACTGGGGTCTCCCAGCAGGTAGCCAGGGTCACAAAGGGTACACTAGGATCATTAGCATTTGTGCTTGGTGCCCATGCTAGTGAGGAGTTGTGAGTGGGAGATGGCCAGTTGTTGGTCAGTATTCGCTGATAGCCAGTTACCATCATGTAATTGGGCAAATGCCTGTCCCCCACAGGGGGCACACCCTGCCCTCAGATCTTAGCAGGACATGCCCAGGGGCTAAATTTACTCTTGGGTCTGAGTTTAGAGTGCATTCTCCCATTGCCACATGCCCACAAGGACTCTACAGGTCCTAAGGAAAGATCATGCCCCATAGACAGTGGCTTTAGGCAGTGGGAACAGTTCCCATGGTTTTGGAGGCAACAAGTCCAAAATAAGGTGTGTAGGGCCACACGCTTCCTCCAAAGGCTCTAAGGGAAGGTCCTTCCTGCTCTGCCTCTTTAGCTTCTGGTGGTCCTTGCCTCCTGTCTCTGCCCCTCTCATTACAGGTGTCTGTGTGGTTGCTTGACCTTTTCACAGTAAAGATATCAGTCATTGGATTTAAGACCACCTTCTCCCAGTTTGGCCTCATTCTGACTAATGACATCTACACAGACCATTGCTGTGGCTTGAGAATGTGGTCCCACAGGTTCCTTTGCATGAGGTTTTGGTCTCCATTGTGACAGCACAGGAGGTCAGTAGGTCCTGGGCACCAGGCCTGGAAGGGACTAGTGCAGATCTCTGTGGCAGCAAGCGAGTTCTAATGAGAGTAAGGGGTGGCCCTGTTGCATGGGGCACATGTGTGTCAGTCAGCTTTCTGTTGCCAAGACACACTTCTGAGATGAAGATACTGAAAAAGAGGAAAGGGTTATTATGGCTCTAGTTTGGGAGTTTCCAATATGTGGCTTGTTGGTCTGCTCCTCTGGTAGCTCAGTGCATTATGGTAGGAATGCGTGGCAGAAGTTGTTCACCTTATGGGTGGCCCAGAAGCAGAGAGAAAATGGGCTGGATGCCAGTGTCCCCTTTGGGATGCATCCCCACATAATCATATGATCCTGCCAGTCCCCACTTCTTTAAATGCTCCACTACCTCCCAGTATTACCACAGACTGGGGACCAAGCCCTCAACACATGGGCCTTTTGGAACATTCCAGATCCAAATTGTAGCATAGCTGGTTCCCTTTTCACTTCTCTGCTAAATTCTGACACAACTGTGGAGCCCTCACCAAATGCCTGACAGACGGGGCCACTCAATATGGGACTTCTTGCCACCAAAACTCTGAGCTAAATGAACACTTGTTTGTGAAGTACTCAACCCCATGTGTTTTGTTATATAGCCAATGGATTCCTACAATCATGTTTTTAAATGAGGTCATGGTCACAGGTTCCAGAGATAAGGATGTGGATCTAACTTTTGTATGGGACGCATGATAGCTCACAGATGCCCCTCATAGAACAGTTGGTGTTATTTGGTGATTTTGTTCCCGAGGGCCTCCCCCTGGCTCCACAGTTATCCTGGTGCCATTGAAGCTCCTATCCAACCTCCATGCCTGCAGCTGGTCTCCCTCAAGGACTCTGGCATAATTCTAGACATTGTCATGGATCACTGTTAGTCACCCCATGTGAGTCAGATGCTGATCATGTCAGCTTCCTTCTCTGGGCCTCAGCCACAGAAACAGCCAGATCACTTTTCCCCAGAAGTCACAGGCAGAGAGGATGATGTTTTTGCCAGGTTCTAGTATGAACCTAAGCCAGCCAGGAATGCCTGCTGGTATAAGGATCCTGTGGCTTGAGCTCTGCTGGGCTTGGAGAAGTATGGGTCTATGGGTGTCTGGAGTCTGGCTGCTCTCTGCAGAGGAGCATCCTGTGCTGTGAGGGGCTTTCACTCTTGCCACCCCTCTAGGTGTCAAGAGCACCCCTTCTGCAGGTATGGCAACCAGGATGTCCTCAGACCATGTGAGTGTACCCTGGGAGACTCCCTGAGTGAGAACTAACACTGTATCGTGTTATCTGGAGAGACCCTGACATTGCAAAGTTCAGGCGTTTCACACACAGATTTCGTCCATAAGTTTTTCTCATTTATTCATTCATTTGGTTTTCTGATGCACAGTCTCTCATGTAGCCCAGGCTGGCCTTGAACTCATTATATAGCCAAGGATGATCCTATTGTTTCCACTGTCATAGTGCTGGAATCATTGATATGTGCCACCATGCCTGGCTTTCTTTTTTTGCTTTGAGGCAGGTTTGGTTTTGTAGGTCAAGCTGATCTCAAGCTCTCAATCCCCTTGCCTCAGCCTCCTCAGTGTTGGGTTATAGGTACAAACTACCATGTCTGGCAAGATACTTATCTTAATTGCACCTGCAAAGACTATTTCCAGATAAGATCACCATGACATCCACCAGGAGCCAGGACTTAATATGTTTTTTTAAAAAAATTTAATTTACTTATTTGAGAGACACAGATAGAGAATGGGCACACCAGGGCCTCCAGCTACTGCAAACGAACTCCTGATGCATGTGCCACCTTGTGCACCTGGCTTACGTGGGTCTTGGGGAATCAAACCTAGGTCCTTTAGGGTTTTCAGGCAAGTGCCTTAACTGCTAAGCCATCTCCCCAGCCCAATACGTCTTTCTCTCTTTTTTTTTTGTGGGGGGGATGTGGGTATGTGTATGAATATGTATGTGGAGGCAAGGGTTATATATTAGGAGTCTTCCTCAATTGCTGTTCATTTCATTTTTGTTTTTGTTTCTCAAGTTAGGGTCTTGCTCTAGCCTAGGCTGACCTGGAATTCACTATGTAGTTTCAGGGTAGCCTCAAACTCACAGTGATCCTCCTACCTCTGCCTCCCAAGTGCTAGGATTAAAAGCATGTGCCACCACAGCCAGCTATGCCTGAATTTGATATGGGTCCTGTGGCTTATACCTAGGTCCTCATATTTACAAGGCAAATACTTTATTGACTGAACTATCCCCCCATTCCAGGACTTGATACATATTTTGGGGAGGGTCACAACTCAACCCATTGTACATTTGTTCCCTGGGTCCTGTTTGCCCTTCCTCACATCACTTCCCTGTGTCTTCAGGTGAATTCTTTCCCAGGTTCCAGTCTGCAGAAGGCCAAATATTCCCAGAACTTGCAGTGTTGGCTGTTTTCTCAGCTCTCAAAAGGGAGAAGTTGTTTTGAGGTTAGGGTGTCACTGGGCACCACCCCCCTTCTTGGACATGGCTTGCAACCTCGCTGCGGGTCTGAAAACAGGAAGACAATGCTGTAGAAAGCTGGTTCCCATCAGCTGATGTCCCCATATGCTAAAGTCCACTGTGACTTCCGCCATTTCAAAGGGTTTGGGGACAGCAAGAGCTGGGACCTTACTCAGCAGGCTATCTACACCACCCCAATTCCAGAAAAGAGATACTTGTATGGGGCAGGGGTTGTTTCAGCTAAGGTCAGTGAGTGATCTGGGGCCCTGCATGAGCATTGGGGACCTCATTGTATGCACCCCTTGACAACCTGGCATTCCTCAACACAGTAGCCCCATGGCATCAGTGCAGGGTTCATCCCAAAACACTTCGACAAAATGCCCTCCCCTGCCCAGGGTATAGACTGGGTGCCCTTGATGTGTTTCAGGCTCCAGCACCCATCTGCATGACTGGGGCTTTGATTCTGAAAGCAGAAATGAAATGAGGATCCTCCTTCAGGCTTTTTCCCAAGGGGCTGTGGCCTTGACTAGCCAGTAACCTGCTATGCCAGGAGAGGAGACTGAGAAGGTGACAAGCTGCTGGTACAGTCAATGTAGCATGAACTCTTATGTGGGGAGGAGCCAACGAGTGTTTGCTCCCCCAGGTAGGGAAGCACTTCTCCCAAAAGACTAAAGTCTGATTCCATCAGAGTTTATCTTGGTGACCCAATTAGCTTACTGAACTTACAGAGTATGCGTAAGAGGTTACTTACAAATGTGTGGAGACCCCAAAGCAGCTGTAGCAGAAGAGTCTTATCCCAGCCTGGATGACAACTTCCACACAGCTATGTGGATGGAGCTCCTCATCCCTTGATCTCCCACCCCCACCTCTCTGTCCTTGGGTTCATGAGACCTGTGGTAGTTTGAATAGATGCCCTCCCTCCCCCCAATAAATTCAGGAGTTCATTAAAACTTATTGGATTTCCAGGCACCTGGCTGGAGGAGGTGTCACTGGGTGGATCTTAGGGTCCAGCTCTAAGGTGTGGTGGTGGATTTGCAATTACAGTCTAAATATATACAGAGTGCCTGGAGTTCCTGAAGTGTGCTTGTTTGTAGTGTGGCTTTTGGGTCTTGGCTTGTGCCTTTTTCCTCTCTCTGATTGGATCTGTGAAGGCAGGACAGCTTCTTCTGCCATTATGGAACTTCCCCTGGCTCTGTGAGTTTCAAAAAATCCCTTCTTCCATAACTGTGCCTGCTTAGAAAATTCATCTCAGCGACCTGAAGTTGTCTGCCACAAAACCTCACTGCATGCAGCTGATGCAAGACATTTCTTGAGTTCTCAGATGAAGGTCTGATGACCCTTTCTACTTTCCTTCTGTGGGGGTCAACAGGCCTAATCTTAGTAGGCCCTTGTGAATGGTCATAGCTGCTTCTGATAAAGATGGTGATGGTTGTTTGCCTTGGAGGACTGTGTCACACAGTAGCTAGGACCCCTCATAGGCACAAGTATTCCACACTAGAGAAGGGTCCTGGAACTTGCTGCTGCACTAGAGGTCCTTTGGATACTCAGTTGACCCTGTTCTGAACTGACCATGACACCTTCGGCCCCTCCTCCACCAGCATGGCTGCTAGTCCTATTCCTACTATTATGGTACCTGGTGATCATATGAACACTATTGTCATGATCGTCTTGACTTTTGCCCTCAGGCATACCTAACCAGTGTGCTTTCCCCTCAATCCTCTAGGTGAGGTGTGGGTACACAAGCCACAAGTCTACAATAGGGGATATCTCACTGATGTGAGGTACCTGGGCAAAGCCAGCCAGCCAGGGTGACAGAGATTTCAGAAGAGTCAAGAGCCAGGAGTGTGCTAACTCCCATGTTTTAGCCTGTGTGGTAAGGGTTTTGTTTATAAGCTTTGAGATTTACTGAGGTAAAGTGTGTGGTTCAGTCAAGTGTAGTGGCATACACCTGTCCTCTCAGTACTTGAGAGGTGGAAGTAAAAGGATCCTGTGTTTGAGGGCACCCTGGGTTGCATAATAGGAGACAATCAATCAGTCATCTGCGCAGTTAGTGGCCGTTATAGCTTGGATCTGCATCACATGCTGGAGATTTGCCCCAAGGTGATAATGTTGGCCTGAGAAGGGGTTGTGGGACCCCAGTCTCTTCTCTAGCCTCAGGCTTGCCAGTGCATTTACTTGCTCACATGTACACTCGTGTCATGTGCACCCTGTAATGATGTGGTATAGCTTACAGGGCCAACACTGGTCTTAAGCTTCAAACTGTGAGCTAAATCTTTTCACTTTATAAAGTCAGCCCATCATAAAACAGGTGAATACAATGACATTTGGTGCATTTAAGACCTTGTAGAGCCATCACCTTCTGTCTAGTGCCAGAATAATCCATTGCCCCCAAAGAAGACCCCTGTCCATCAGGAGTCACTGCTTAGTCCCTTTCCACAGCCCCTGGAAGCCCTTGATCTCTGGATTTGTCTGTTGTGGAGCTAGCATATGAATGTGGTCAGATACCATGTGGCCTTTTGTGTCACTTTTGTCACTCAGAATCATGTTTTCAGGGTCCATCTATACTTTAGTGTGTGTTAATGCTCTGTTCCTTTTCACAGCTCAGTAATAGTCTGTTCTGGGGGCAGACCATGTTTTTCTCTACTCTCTAGCTCTGTTAAGAGTTCTTTCTTGACATGGCTGATTGTCTGGTTAGGTTTCTCTGGGGTCCAGGCTCCTTTTTTTTCCCTAAACAAATCTCCACTGTTTAGCATTCCTTGCCAGAGCAGTATCATGAGGTTGGGGTCATTCACATGAAGATGATCCCTTTTGCCCTCATGGATGAGGAGAGCCATGCCTGCCATGGATGGCTTGGGGGCAGGAGCCACTGAAATTTCCCTGGGCAGGACCAGGGGCAGGAGGGGGAATGGTGAACACCTTGGGACATGCATCCACAGTGCCAGCTTGGCCTGCCAAGAGATGTGTGGCTTTGGCTTGCCTCACAAGCAGGTTGGGGCTCCAGAAGCAGGCAGCACCATAGCTGTTGTGCTGCCTGAATAGAAGTATCAAATCCTGGCAAGAGAAGGGCTCTCAGAAGCCAGCCCAGACTCAAAGTGAAGGCTGATATTTGAGCAAGGCCTGGTTTTTGCAGAGCCAAGGCAGGAGCCACAGATGGCTACGGGAGTCCCATTGAATGACTTCTCAAGCCAGAACTGAGCACTGGTAGCTCAAAGTCCCCTGTGACCCAAGTGATCTATTTAGAAGGTATCTGGTTGCATGGCCCAGCCTAACAGAGCCAGGGAGTAAGCTGGAGTACCCGCCCTTTTCCTGCCAGTCATTGAGGCCGCAAGTCTTCCAGGAGGAGCAAGGGGACCGTGAAACTCAGGCCTTGAAAAGATCCTTCAAGGCCTGAGCCAGAGATAGGCAGCTCTGTATGGGTCATGGCTCAGAGGGAGAAGTATAGGGTGACTCGGCCAGGAAAGGAGGTTAGAGTGTGTGCAGGAAGGGCCAGGCTGCCACAGTGACCCAGCTGCAGCCTGGGAGCTTTTATTCCATATTCCATCTGTCTGTTTCATGGCCAAAGCCCTCCATGTGCCTGGTTATGTCCTTTGTGATTGAAGAAGTATTGTGGAGTGTGAGTGCCAAAGAGTGTTTATCTTGTGGTCAGCCAGGAGGAAGGAAGGTCAGGACATTAGCAGGCAGCCAGCTGGGACACTGAGAGGCCTAACATGTCCAGGGCTGAGGAGAATGTGCTGGAAGTACAGGGGTCACCAGATGTCCACCTGGGGCATAGCTGTTTTGGCCTTGGGGTAGTGGGATGGACATATCACTGTGGGGACAGAATTGGGGCTTTTAGAAAACTCTGTCCCACCCTGCTTATGTCTAGAGACTAGGCCACTTGATCAGTCTCAATGCGAATGTCAGGGTCTGCAGCCCGTAGGAGAGGGAGGGGAACATAGATCAAGTAGGTAGAGCAGGGCCAGGCCCTGGGTTACTGAGCCCTCAAGGGACAGATTGATGTGGTATACCTTAGAAAGGAAGGTGGCCAGGGGAGCAAGAACTGGAATTTGTGGCTGCTTTTCTCCCCAGGGTATGTGCACCAAAATAGGGAGAAGTGGCTTATGGGGAACCACTGAACTGGACAAGCAGAGCAGCCTCAAGGAGGAGCTGGTGGCCAGCAGGAGGGAGCCAGGCAGGCAAGTCACATAGGGGCCAAGAATATGAAGACACCTCCTCCAAACACAGGACACTCAGCAGGCAAGGTCACCCTTCCTAGTCTAACCCATACTCCCTCTTCCACACTGTTGATGCTCTGATGCCCTGTTGCAGTCTCTGCCTGCTAGATGCTAGTCACACTCCTGCATTTCCAGATGTTAGTAGCATCCCTGAGGAGTGCAGTGGCCCTTGTAGGAACCTCTCACTTCAGACCAGCTATTTGCAGGTAATGTCTAAATGTTATCAGTGTCCTTCAACTAAGTGTACTCATGTTGTTCTCTTTTCTGGCTGTGATGTGCTGCTACAGTTACACATCATTGTGGCTAGATTGGCACCTTTGTGGGAAAATCAGGAGGTGACCAGTGCAACCTGTTCCCCTCTGGCCAGCCCGACCCCTGCCAACCCATCACTGTCTACAGCAGAAAGGTCCTTGCGTTGCTAAGGACCAGAGATTGCTGCATTTGAAGTTTTACCCAAGTCTGGTCTTAACAGTTGATTTTGAGCAACATGGACTACTGTATTTGTTAATTTACTGTAATTATTAGTACTGTTTTATGGTGCCAGTGACCCCTCTTCTGTCCAGAAAAAAAAAGGTTTGATGCCCAGAATTACATTTAGGACACCCACTACTTAGAAGTGAAAACCCTGTGGATTTCCTTTTTGTTTTGATAACAGGGTCTTCTGTAGCTCAAGTAGCCTCAAACTTGCTGTGTAGCTGAGTATGGCCTTGAATCCCTGATCCTAATATCTCTACTTCCTGAGTGTTGGGATGACAGGCAATTATCAGCACACCCAGTTTATGTAGTGATGGGGATGGAACCCAGGGCTTCAGACATGCTAGGCAAGCACTCTATCCACTGAGCCATAGCCACAGCCCACTGAAGACTGTCTTGTGGATGAGTGGGTAGTCATCTTCTCTCCTCCATGGTCTTGATTTCGGCTTTCAATTACCCGTGATGATCTGCAGTTTGAAAAGATTAAGTAGAGGAGGGTGGGAAGATGGCTCGGTTGGTAAAGTACTTGCCATGGACCACGGAGACCTGAGTTTGGATCCATAGTGCCCACAGAAAAGCTGGATGCACTGCCGTGTCTACAATCCTAGCCCTGAGGAGGAGCTTTGGGCTGACTGGCTAGTCTAGCTGAATCAGTGACTTCAGATGAGAGACCTTGTTTCCAAAAAGAAGGTGGTACCAGATGTGGTGGCACATGCATGGCTTTAAATCCAGCACTGGGAAGGCAGAGGTAGGATCACTGTGAGTTCAAGATCTGAGACTACATAGTGAATTCCAGGTCAGCTTGGGCTAGAGAGAGACCCTACCTCGAAAGGGGTGGGGAAGAATGAGGAAGACACCCAACATTGACACATGTGCCCACACAGATACTGACACTCATGCATATATAAACCACATACATGCACAACAGAAAGAAAATAGTAATGGAAAATTCCAAAACTAGTAAGTTTTGGCTTTGGTGCTATTCTTATTAGTAAACCTGATGTCATAGTGTGTTTCCACTTAGAAAGACCTTGATACACATAGGATTTGGTACTGTCTTGGTTACAGCTGCCCACTGAGGGTAAGGCAAGACCCTTATGCAAAGACCCCTTGATTAGGGGTTTACTGTAGGAGTTAGCAGTCTAACAAAGTTAGCACTCATTCTCTGTGCCATGAATTTTGTTCTTTCCTCCATACTGTTATCCCGAGGGATACATTTTTGTTTGTTTTGGAGACCAGGTCTTGCTGTGTAGTAAAGGCTGACCTGGAATTCGTAGTCCTCCTGTCTCGGCCTCCCGAGTACTGGGACGACAGGAAGTAGCACCGTGCCTAGGAGGTTTCTCTGCCTCTGCTCCCGAGTACTGGGACGACAGGAAGTAGCACCGTGCCTAGGAGGTTTTCATCTTCTGAATTGACCTCACCTTCTAGAGTTTACCCTCAGTAGTCCACTGTTAGGAACGCATCCGTGCATTCATTTGCTGGTGAAATCAGGGCCCTAGTGATGCAGTCATTTTGGACATGATTATTGTCCAACCTTCTCTGTCTCTGTATAATATTTTGCTGAATTATTTGTGTGTGAGAGATGACTTAATGCTCCTGAAGACTTTGTAGCATCACTTTGTGGGTACTAGGGAATCAAACCTGGGCCTGCAGGCTTTGCAATCAAGCTTCTTTAACTGCTGAGCCAGCTCCCCAACCCAGGACCAAGTCTTCAACACGTATGTCCTCAGGAGGGCATTCCAGATTCAAGCTCTAATACCCAGTGTTCCCTAAGCAGTGTAATACAAAAACAAACAAACAACAACAACAACAAAATAAAAACATACAAACATACACACAGCAATTACGGTGCTTCAGGCTTTCTTATTTCTATTTTTACTTTTTCGAGGCAGGATCTCACTCTAGCCCAGGCTGACCTGGACCTCAAACTCACAGTGATCCTGAAGGTTTTTACCACTACACCCAGTGCCCCAGGCCTTCTAAGTCACTGAGAAGGAGGTTCTAAGGTTTGTGAAGGCTGTGTTCAGGTTCTGTGTAAACACTGGGTCTTGCAGAGTAGCTGCTGATTTTGGTCTCCCAGGGGTCCTGGAACCAATTCCCTCAAGATACTGAGGGATGACTACTTACTCCAGAATCCTGTAAAAGTGAGCATGTCATAGATGCCTTGGGCATTGGCCTGGCTCCTCAGCTCAAACCTATCTCAGCTCTAAACTCCACCATCAACAGTTGAGGTCTTTCTGGCCTTGGAGTGGGGTCACAGTAGCCTTGAACCACACATCTTTTAGAGATATTTTATAGGATATGGTGACAGCAAATGCCCAGAAGTGAAGGGTATGACCAGTGGTTACTGGAGATAGCACTGTCACCAGAAAGGGGAAGTGGAGAAGAATGACAAAGTGTGAGGTCATAGCAATTTCACCGGACCTTTCCTTTATAGGATTTGCTCTGAACATGAAGGTAGCAGGAACAGATGCTCTGCAAGCTGCCACATGGCTTGCTACCTTCCTTTTTTCCCCCCTTTTCCTTTTTTTTTTCTATTTCTTTTCTTTTTTTTTTTTTTTTTTTTTTTTTTTGGTTTTTCAAGGTAGGGTCTCACTGTAGCCCAGGCTGACCTGGAATTCACTATGGAGTCTCAGGGTGGCCTCGAACTCAAGGCAATCCTCCTACCTCTGCCTCCCGAGTGCTGGGATTAAAGGCGTGCGCCACCACGCCCGGCTTTCTCTTTCTTTTTTTGTGCTTTTTTTTTTAAAAATTACCAACTTCCATGATTGTAAACAATATCCCATGGTAATGCCCTCCCTCCCCTCACTTTCCCCTTTGAAGTTTCATTCTCCCTCATCTTCCCTCCCCCTCTCAATCAGTCTCTCTTTTATTTTGATGTCATCATCATTTCCTCCTATTATGATGGTCTTATACCTTCCTTTTTCTTAATAAACATTTTAAATTTTAGGTTGTGTGCACAGACTTGCACAGAGGTCAGAGGGCAAAATGAGGTATCAGTCCTTACCATCTACCTCTTCTCATTCACTGCTACCTTTACCAGGCTAACTGGCTGTAAGCTTCAGGAGGATTATCCAGTTTCCACCTCCCTTCCTACCATAGGCACACTGGGATTTCAGATGATTAAGCTACAACATTCTCCTTTATGTGGATTTTGAGGTTCTGAACTCTGGTATTCATTTTAGATTCCCTCAGGGGGAGGTTAGGAGGCATGCCTTGGCAGTAGAGCACCTGCCTATAATCTCCCAGTGAGGGTTTGGATGTAGATCAACAGTAGAGCATCTGTATTGTAGTTATATATTGTCCAAAGGAGTCAGGCTCAGAGTCACAGAATTCTTATTAGCTACAATCAGAGGAATCTCCCTTGTTGCAGTTTCAGAGGAGGGAAATAGGACATCTATCAATTCACTGAAAGTCCTGGGTACATTTACATTTCTTATAGTTACAATGATTATATATTCCATCTTCTGAAGTCTTGTCAATTTTATATAAAAGACTTCAACTTTTTATAAATCTGAGTCTTGTTTCATTGGACTATAATAAGCCCTTGGACTGAGAGCATCTAGTGGTGGTAAGTCTACTTAGAAGGTCCAAGATGCCAGGCCCAAATAATAATTCTAAGAAGATTTTTGTAGTGGTCTGGTCAGGTGCATAGACCAGTTAGCCCATGACCAATAGCTGCCCCACAACAGCCAGGAGTTTAATTTTCTCTTCTTTAGCCATGCTTTCTTTAAACCTCTGGACTCTATTTGTAGTAATTCCAGATTTATTTGTATAAGGCAGCATTCCTTAATGAAAATAAGCATAATCCTCCTTTATCAGCTGTAAGCAGATTCAGGCCTCTCTGGTTCTGTATAACCGTATCAAGCCAGGGAATTAAGCTGCTTTCATAGGTCTGTCAATGACTTGGCTATTTGGTGTACATTATCCATGAATTTAGCAGGCAAGATATATTAAAAGTGATTAGAGTCAGGCGTGGTGGTGGAGGCAGAGGTAGAAGGCTGATTGTGAGTTCAAGGCCACCTTGAGACTACATACTGAATTCCAGGTCAGCCTGAGCTAGAGTGAGACCATATTCTTTTTTAAAAAAAAGTGATTAGAGACTCCTATTTTTTTTTTCTTCCACTTTTAGTTCCTACTCCCGGGTGCTTCCCAGTACTGTATGGCTTGATATAGCACAGACTGTTACAAAAAACAGATAGCCCCCTCCAATCGTGTATCCTATCATTATGCAGAATAGGGCTATAGCTATGTGTTCCCCAAGTTTTAACCTCATGGGACCATTGTCCCCATCCCCATTGAGAATACCAACAACAGTATCACTGCTAGACCTAATTGAATGGAGTGACATCATGATGATGGTCCAGAGGTATCTCTCGTAAATTTCATCAAGCTTCCAGCATACATGGGCCAGTCAGCTCCTGGTTGTGTGATTGGTGCGGTCATGTAGATCCTCAAGCTTCAGCTGTGCATAGACTGACCAGCTTCCGGGTGTGGTCAGGGCAGAGCTACAGATTTTTGAAGTGCTTCTGGCACTTCCACAGGGTGAGTCAGAGTGGCTGGTCTGGACACTGTTGTGTCATCCAAGATAAGCTCCCTTGAGCTGTGTAGGCCTTCTTTACCTGAGTGATTTTAAATCCACAGAGTAGTACCTGTAACTTGAATAGCAGTTCGAGCGATGTATTACACTATGGGGGCGCAGTCTAACTTGGCTGAAGGGGTGCTTTTTTTTTCTTTTTCTTTTTTTTTTTTTTGAGAGAGAAGGAGAGGAAGAGGTAGATGCAGAGTAAGAGAATGGGTATGCCAGGGCCTCTAGCCACTGCAAATGAACTCCAGATGCATGTGCCACCTTGTGCATCTGGCTTATGTGGGTACTGGGGAATTGAACCTGGGTCCTTAGGCTTCACAGGCAAGTACCTTAATCACTGAGCCAATTCTCCAGCCCTCCTCCTTTCAGTCTTTTATTTAGATCCTATCTCCTGGCTGGTGGGGGTGTGTGTCCAGTTTCCTAGGAGTAAATGACTCTCCTTGTGTTATAGATTCCTAGGGAACATCATCAAATAACCAGCATCACTAATAATTTTAAATATTAGGGTTAAGCTACAGATTTGTTCCAAACATACCTTTTTCCTTGGTGGGGCTGTATCCATTGGAGACAAGATTTAGGTTGATTTTATTCAAACCATTAATTTTTTTTCATAGACTCATGACTTCTCATAATGTAAACTGTATTTAGACTAGCTTTATAAGTCCCTATAACCTTTTACCGACTTTAAGATAGTTCTAAAGCTTCAAGCCTTATCTGAGATTTAGGACTGTTTGATAACTATGAATCCTGTAAAATCAAAACAAGCTACATATTTTAATACATGATACCAAAGTAAGCATTTTCCTTATAATGAAGCATAACAAGGAGAGACTGGACCAATACAAATTGATAACCACTAAGTAAACATAACCAGTAAGGACAACCTTTGGATTGTCTATTTTACCCCTCCAATTGGGCTCCCAGCCTGGTCAAACATCCCATCCTGAGCCATCAGTGTAGATCAGGTTACATCAGATTTTTTTTTTTCTTCTTAAGTTATCTCATTTTAAAGAATTTGTATTCTTACTCATTGCACCTTCCCTGGGTGAATTTTACCCTTAGGCATTTTATTTCCTTCATTTTCCCTTTTTAACTTTTTTTTTTTTAATTTGAAGGCAAACAGTGGCTAATTAAACAGAGCCAGACATAGGCAGAAGAAGGTGTAAGTTAACATAAGAGCTTAGTAATGTAAGCCAACATTAGACAAAGGAACCTATTCGTCTGAACTTCCATTTATATTGTAACATTTTGTGGTTGTATTCTCTTACTGGGTGTTTAAGACCATACAGCAGCTATGATTAACAATGCATTGTACTTTAGAGGTCAGTTATGGCTGTAGGAGAATCTCAGGGACCTGTGAGGAGCTCTAGGACTCTCACTGTTGTGTCATCTGCCGGGATGAGTCAAGGCCACACTGACCACGTGGCTTCCTTCAGAAACATCAGTAGTGACTCTCCTTCTGCAGATACACTGACTTGGAGTCTGTTTTCTGGTCTCCGGTTTTCCATGTCCTCTCTGACCAAGAAAACAGGTAACTTACCTGAGGGTAGAGGTTAGAAGTGGCTTGTTGTCTCCTGTGGCCTTTTGAATTGGGAGTAGGAAGCAAAATATTGGTTATCATCTTAACTTCGATGTTTCCAGTTAACTTTGGCTCCTACATACGTTATTAATCACTCAGAGAAACTATACAACCTGATTAGCAAAACAAATCTGCATAAAGATCTGAGGAACATATCTAGTTAATAAGGCAGACCTGGCTAGAGAATAACACAAAAGCTTAAGTCATTCTGATTAATATTTAAGTTTAGTTGTCAGGTGACAATAAACTATACTGGAATATAGAAAGCATACATATTTTATCTTTTAAGTATCTGTCAGTTATAAGTACAGGCAGAATATGTTAGTAGCCCTGAAAAGATTTGTTTGCCACTGAAAAGATTTGTTTACCAAAAACTTTAAATCAATTGATTGGATCTAGAACTTACATGTTAGAAAAAGACAAGTTAGTACAAAACTTGGTGTCTGTTTGAAAACAACCTTACTGAAACTGGAAGCAGAACAGCAGACTTTAAGAATTTTTTCATCAATAAAGATCGTTTGGACATGAGGCTGTGTCCTAGAGCAGGGAACATGTCTTAAGTATCAGTATATCTATAAGCAATGAACTTAAGAGACCAGGAATGAAACAACTATTTAAATAAAACCTTGACTGACACTGATTACACATAGCTTAAGAATAAAGCAGAACCTAGTCATTGTTGAGCCAAACTAGTTTGAATTTTAAATATATCACAGACATTCCAACAAACACAAATTAATCTTGTAAGTAAGTACCACTGGGCGATTTTATGACTTGACTTATGACAGTTCACAATAACTAAATCATTTTTATAAGACTTATAACTTCAGCAATGACCACCTAGCAGAACCAGCATGAGCAAGACAGGAACATCTCATAGTTACAGTATCTTTACATATATTAATCTTCTAGGAGAAGATTAAATACTAATGAGTAAACCTTGATGTTAAGGCTCAGTTTTTTGGTTTTTTTTAGTAGTTAAAAGGTTGACATAGGAACATAGCTAATTTGGTTGAGTTACAAACATTACCAAGCACAGGTTAACATTAGTACATTAAAGTCTTAACCTTGACATCTTGTGAGGCATGGCAATCACAATTATAACCTGTATACCATGACATAACTGGTTACCAAATATGTATTATTTTAGACAGAAACATCAAGATATTACCTTTTAATTATCTTTAACAACCTTTTTAAAAATATATTTATTTATTTGAGAGAGAGAGAAAGGGAGGGAGAGAGAGAATGGGTACACCAGGGCCTCCATCCACTGCAAACAAACTCCAGATACATGTGCCCCCTTGTGCATCTGGCTTACGTGGGTCCTGGAGAGTTGAACTGTGGTCCTTTGGCTTTGCAGGCAAGCACCTTAACTGTTAAGCCATCTCTCCAGTCCCTTTTAAAACCACTTTAATATCTGTTATCCTTCTATTAAAATTGATTAATTATAAATGTCTCCAAATGTTAAGCTGCATTTTAATGTACTTGCCTCTTATCAAGTTTTTATTTAAAAGTTATTTTCTGGGAAAGTTTGAGAAGCATTGGTGTTAGTTCTTCCATGAAGGTCTGGTAAAATTCACCAGTGAATCCATCTGGGCCTGGACTTTTTTTAGTTGGGAGATTTTGGATAACTGCTTGGATCTCCATACTTGTTATAGTTCTATTTAAGTGGTTAATCTCATTTTGATATAATTTTGGTAGGCCTTATAAATCAGGGAAATCATCCATTTCTTTTGGATTTTCAAACTTAGTGGAATATACGTTCTTATAGTATGTCCCTATGATTTTTTTGGAATTTCTCTGTTATCTGTTGTGTTGCCTTTTTCATCTCTAATTTTATTAATTTGTGTTGTTTCTCTATTTCTTGGTCAGATATGCTAAGTGTTTATCAATCTTGTTTATCCTTTCAAAGAACCAACTCTTTGTTTTTATTGATTCTTTGGATTGTTATTTTGGTTTCTATTTCATTAATTTATGCCCTAATCTTTATTATTTTTCCCCATCTACTGATTTTTGGTTTGCTGCCGCCTTTTTCCAAGGCCTTAATGTGAAGCATTAAGTTGCTTATTGCGACCTTTCTAATTTCTTAATATAGGCATTTAAAGCTATACATTTACCTCTTAGTACTGCCTTCATTGTGTTCCAAAGGTTTTGGCATATTGTGTTCTCATTGTTATTTGATTCTATGAATGTTTTGATTTCCTTCTTGAGTTCTTTATTGACCCAATCATCACTTACTATGTATTGTTTAGTTTCCATGATTTTGTCTATGCTCTATGGCTTTTCTTGCTATTGATTTGTAGTTTGATGTCACTGTAGTCAGATAGAATGCAAGGAATTATTTCAGCTTTCCTATATTTGTTAAGATTTGCTTTGTGTCCTAATATATGGTCTATTTTAGAGAAAGTTCTATATGCTGCTGAAAAGAGTCTGTATTCTGCAGCATTTGGGTGAAATGTCCTGTAGATAATATGTTAGGTCCATTTGTCCTATGACCTCATTTAATCCAGATGTATCTCTGTTTATTTTTTGCCAGGATGACCTGTCAATTGATGAGACTAGGGTGTTGAAGTCACCCATTACAACTGTGTTTGGTATTATATGTGACTTAGTTCTAATAGTGTTTGCTTGATGAACTTCAGAGCCCCCATGTTAGATGCACTTATGTTTAGGATTGTAATGTCTTCCTATTGGAAAGTGCCTTTAATCAAGATAAAGTGACCATCTTTATCTATCCTAACTAATGTTGGTATGAAGTGTACCCTGTCTGATATTACAATAGCTACACCTGCTTGTTTTCTAGGCCCATTTGCTTGAAACACCATTTTCCAACTTTTCACCCTAAGATAGTGTCCATCTTTTGCAGAAAAGTGAGTTTTTTGGAGGCAGCAAATTGAAGGATCCTGGTTTTTAACCCAGTCTGCAAACTTTGTCTTTTGGTTGGAACATTGAAGCCGTTGATATTAAGAGATATTATTGAAAGGTGTGCATTTATTGTTGTCATTTTTCTTGTTTTATAGCTCTTCTGGTTTTACCTTTGTTCTTTTGTATTAATTAGTATTTGAGTACGCTTTTTTTTTTTCCAGGTTCCTTTTGTGTGTGCTTTTCTTTCCCTTCAGCATGGAGGATCCTGTCAAATATTTTTTGTAGAAAATTTTCTGGTTTTGTCTTCAAATAGTCCTTTAGCCTGCTTTTGTTGTGGAGTGTCTTTATTTTTCCATCTACTTGGATGGATAGCTTTGCAGGATAAAGTAATCCTCATTGACAGTTGTTAACTTTCAGAACTTGAAATACATCATTCTAAGCCCTTCTGGTTTTTAAAGATTGTGTTGAGTAATCTGCTGTAATCCTGATGGATTTGCCTTTGTATGTGACTTGACTTTTCTGTCTAACTGCTTTCAATATATATTTTTGGTTTGTGTATTTTGTAGTCCAATTATGATAGTGAGAAGTTCTTTACTGATTTTGTCTATCTGGCATTCCATAGGCTTCCTATATGTGTATTGACATCACTTTCCCTTGTTGGGAGTTTTCTTCTATGATTTTGTTGAAAATACCTGTTATGCCTTTGGAGTGAATTTCTTCTCCTTCTACTATGTCCTGAATTCTTAAGTTTGATCTCTTTCTTCATAGTGTCCTGAAGTTCGAAATTCCCTTTAATGCCTTCCTATTAGTTTGTGTTCTCTTTGTTGTCCTGTATTTGATCTTCTGCCTGGTCTTCTAGTTTAGATATTCTGTCCTCTCCTTGATCCATTCTACTGGTGAGACTTTCTATAGAGTTTTCTATTTGACTTACTGTGTTTTTAATTTCTAGTATTTCTAACTGGTATTTTTTCATTATTTCTATTTTCTTATTCATGTTTTGTTTTGACCTCCTTATTTCTTTTTTCTCCTTGGTTTTTCAAGGTAGGGTCTCACTGTGGTCCAGGCTGACCTGGAATTAACCATGTAGTCTGAGGGTGGCCTCAAACTCAACGGCGATCGTTCTACCTCTGCCTCCCAAGTGCTGGAATTGAAAGTGTGCACCACCATGCCCAGCTTTGACCACCTTATTTCATTGTGTTGGTTTCCTGTGTTCTCCTTCAGTAGTTGGTTTTCTTCTTTGATTTCTTTGAACATAGATACAATCACTTTGTTTTGAAAGCTTTGTCAGGCATTTCATCTAAATCTGTCTCACTGGAGATCATTTCTGATGGATTTATAATTTTTGGTGGGATTGTATTGCCTTGACTGTTTTATGTGTCTTGTATTATAATGTAGAGCTTTTTGCATCTTGAGTTAATTTGATGTTAGTGTTTTCTAATTATCTGTAGCATTCTTCACTGTGTAAATACGACTTTATATATCTTCAGTGTAGGAGTTTTAAGGTGCCAGGTGTAGCTGTTATACTCTAACAGAAACAGCACAAGTGACCCTACAAGTTGAATTTGCATGCTATTCGTGTATTGTAGTAGACTGGGTGAAGCAAATTACTGGCAAATTCTAAAATTGAACTGAGCAATACACATTCAGTCAAAACCAACACAGAGTATTTATACAAGCATGAGGATTAGATGAAACAGATAATCTAGTAAAGCCAAAGTCTGTAAGGGTGTGTGTTGCCCCATACCCTTAATCCTATCAACTAGGAGGTTGAGATTTCTAGTCTGAAAGGGGTTCCAAGTCAGCCTGGGGCCAGTCAGTCCCTGCCCCCAATAATGACAGAAAAGGCCCTAAAAATCAGGAAATGTCAAAGTCAACATTAGTCAACACCGAAATACAGCTTATTTGAGAAGGGTAAAGTCAACCAAGAATGTTTTCAGATGTAATACATAACCTTTCCTGACATGGAAAGAGATTAGCACTTCCAATGCACTCCTGTGTATTTGGCTTTATATAAGTAGGCCCTCTTAACCTTTTGGGATGGATTCCAGTCTCACCAAGGCTGAGTGGCTCACCTTGATCTCTTTCAGTGCCCAGTGGCCACTGGCGGCCATAGGTGAACGAGTTCTCTGGACATTCACAGTCCTGATGGTTGGGGGATGGGAGACTTTGCGGGGTACTCACAGTTGTACCAGAGTTGCTTGGCCGGTCCTGTTTGTATATCCTTCAGCGGCCACTCAGCTGGCCCCTGCTTTCTTCTCCTTCAGGTTTCTTGACTTTGCAAGGAGGCTTACATGAGTGGAAAATCCCCTCACTTTGTCTCTGCTCCTGCAGCTCTGCACTGCTGGGCAGGCAGGCTCATGAATCAGGGCCCCTTTCTGGAAGATCTTGGTCTCTCCTGCTTCTCTGCTTTGGTTAATAATAACTTATACACTTTCACTTCTCAGTTGAAGAGTGTGTTTTGCTGTGTTTCTGTTTATTTCCCTCCCCAGACTGCTTTGGTGTGGCTAGTATGCCGCCATCCTGCCCGAAAGTCCATATATATATATACATATACATATACGTATACGTATACGTATACGTACACATACATACATACATATGTATGTATGTATGTGTACGAATATGTATATATACATGTGTATATATATATATATATATTCGAGGTAGGGACTCACTCTAGCCCAGGCTGACCTGGAATTCACTATATAGTCTCAGGGTGGCCTCGAACTCATGGTGTTCCTCCTACCTCTGCCTCCTGAGTTCTGAGATTAAAGGTGCGTGCCACCATGCCCAGCCCCAGTTGTTGTTTTTGGAAGCAGTACTTTGCATATTTTATTTTCACCAGTTTTCCAAAGTCAGTGTATTATTTTTCTTGTTATGATCATTGACCTCTGTAATTTAATTCTACATTATATATAAACATTTATAAGACATTCTTGAAACATTTCTTAGGATCAGATCAATCTATAAATTTTGCTAACAGGACACATTACGTATTACTTTATAGGTTTATGTCTTTTATGCTGCAAAGCTAAAACCCCAATGCCGTCACCCACCAATGTAAAAGTTGTTTTTAATTATAGCTGACTTTCTGGGTTTCCTCTTAGCTTTGTCCAAGGCCTAGCTCATAAGAGTAAAGATTTTGTCGAGGCTAGAGTCACGCTTGGGTACTGGTGATTGCCTTAGTGTGCTAGAGTCCTCAAAGAATAACGACTGACCTTATTCACTGGCTGTGGACCTTGTGGCACACTCAGTCACCGGTTTAGTGACATGCTTCAGATGAGCTGATATGGGGGGGTTGCTAATTTGCCTATTAAATCTGATTCCTGCTGTGTTGGCCACCATTTTTAAAGCAGCAATAATTTTACATTGCAGTGGGGGGGATCGCTGCAAAACTGAGAAGCCACATGATTAGAGTGAGGAAAAGCGCTTGCAAAAAAAAAGGAGTAAAGATTTTATAACTCCTTATTATCCATTTCCAGTATAAAGAAGCGAGATTGAGTTAACATCCATTCTCCAAATTATTATGGGTTCTAACTATTCAAGGGGATGATATAAAGATACCAGTTAGGCTCAAAGGCAAAGACTGACCCAACTTTATTAACATTAGAAAAGAACCATTTTTATCTAACCACAGGACTGGTCCCAGATGCCTCTAAATTAAAAGATATTGAACTGGTTAAAATTGCATTATTAGAGGGTACTGTTATTAGGGAATATTAAACTCCCATAACCAAAATTTATGTTAGTCAATTAATTTTACTCTTAGATATTGCTATACATTGATGTTTATAAAAGTCATTTTTAGCCGGGTGTGATGGAGCAAGCCTTTAATCCCAGTACTTGGGAGACTAAGGTAGGAGGAACACTGTGAGTTGTAGGCCAGCCTGAGACTACATAGTGAATTACAGGTCATTCTGGGCTAGAGCAAGGCCCTACCTCAAAAAAAAAAAAAAAAAGAAAGAAAGAAAGAAAAGGAGGAGGAAGGGGAGAAGAAGAGAAAAGCCAGCACTTGGGAGGCAGAGGTAGGATCACCATGAGATTGAGGCCACCCTGAGACTACGTAGTGAATTCCAGGTCATCCTGAGCTAGAGCAAGGCCCTACCTCAAAAAAATAAAAAGAAAGAAAAAAACAGTTATTTTCAAACAGAACTTTAGATTTATGGTTTTTTAAAAAGTAATCCCTGAGTGTATGTTATTTTGTTCATAACAAGATTTCTTCCTTTTAAAATATTATTTGGGGGCTGGGGAGATGGCTTAGTGGTTAAGCGCTTGCCTATGAAGCCTAAGGACCCCAGTTCAAGGCTCCATTCCCCAGGACCCACATAAGCCAAATGCACAAGGTGGCGCATGCATCTGGAGTTTGTTTGCAGTGGCTGGAGGCCCTGGCGTGCCCGTTCTCTCTCTTTATTTCTCTCTGTCTCTCTCTCTGCCTCTTTCTCTCTGTCTGTTGCTCTCAAATAAGTAAATAAGAATAAACAAAAAAAATTTAAATGTTATCTTTTCTAGGGAAGCCTTCAATAATCCCCATTTAGATTCATGCCTGAGTGTCAAACTTGTATGTTTTCCCAATGAACAAACTGGCTGTTTTGATATAATACATAAATTCCTCTCTATATATTGTTCTGATCTTATATCATTCCTATTAGACAAAACCCCATTTAATAGGGAATTTCATTTCAACAGATAACATTAGGTCCAATGATACAAAGCTCATAATTTCATGGTTATATACAACTTGATAAAAGTAATCAAACCTTTAGTCTTTTTAGTTTGACATCCTTTCATATCTCTAAATCTTTTGCCTGTACCAACTAAAGCACTTTTATTTATTAGTCTCTTAATTGTAATTAGCTTTATCTAAGTTAACATCTCTTTTTATAAACAAAACTTATTTCTTTCTCCTGCAATTGTCATTTTTGACCTTGGATATAATATTTGTCTTTGTCACCTGTAAATATCATGCCACATACAGAAAAGATGTATAAGGTAATAGCCAGGGCATAGGAACTAATACTTATTATAATCTAGGCAGTTATTTCTTTGGTGGCTCTGATAAGCACCCTTTTTCTGAAGAGTAGTCTCTGTGCCTGTCCAGCCTACAAAAAGGAACGAAAACTGAAGTTCCTATGGGCTACACCTGTATTATTTGAACTTCATCTTCAGCAGTTAAGGAGAATTGATTGCTGTCTGTACAGAACCAAATAATCTTGGGCTATATTTGTCCCATAGAATAGTCAGTTTACTTACTGTCTTTCTGTTTATTACCTGGCATCTTTGTGACCAACTAAGACATCTACTGCTCTGGGTTATAATTCTCATAGTTTTGTTTTGTTTTTAATTTACAAAACCAGTTAGGATCTTTTGGTCCCTTTAAAATAGTTTAATTGCAAATAAACAAAGATACCATACTTGGCAGATCCAAGATGACCTTTTGTCCATGTATCTGTATAAAAACAGTTTTATGTTCTACCAGGACAAAAGGAAACTATACTAAAAGGAAAGAGAATCTCTCAAACACATTTCCCAGTTGTAAATTTGGTAACAATTTCCCTTTTCTAATCAACCCTAATGTGGCTGATGTTTGATAGCATTTTATTTTCCTCTCAAGTCTTCTGAAGATCTTGTAAGGAAAGTATAAGAGAAAAGTGAAAGAACACTGGACTTGATCTCTACAGACAGGCTGTTCATTGAGAAGAACAGTGAGGGGCAGCAACGTTTTGGCAGGATGAAGGCTTAAGCACTGAGCCAGGCGGGGATTCAGACTTATAAGGAGGATCCTAAGAAACAGACTGTACCAGGTGTAGGTGATAAGGAAATTGTAGCTGTTTGTGTCCTTGTTCAGAACAGGCCTCATATCAATCAGGGAAGATGTCAGGCTTAATGAGGCCAAATACCTCTGTGGCTTCTTTATTGTCTCCTAGTTTTAGGGATAGTTATTAACTCTTTAGTTCCCTCTTGTTTTCAGGGAAAGCTATTAACCCTTCAGATTTATCTCTGCTTTTCTGGTCTTCCTTCCTTTATTTACTCAGTGGCATCATGAAGGTACCAGCCAGTCTCTGTGGGGAACAATGCTTTAGAATACTCCTTACCACCTTAGCATAAGACTTCAACCTAACTGAAGGGTTTATGAATCACTGACTCCCATGGACCATAAAACTTACAAGCTCACAGATAGCCAGATCTGACCTGGGGGTTATCAGGCCACCTGGGGGAACAGCTTTAATCCTCTCTCAACAGGCAATTAGTAAACAAAAGAAAAAGGCTTTATCTTCCCATTATCCACTCCCAAGGAAAACTAAAAAGCCAAAAATTTAATTTTGTCTCCATCTCTCCCCCCCCCCCATCTTTGACTGCTCTGGCAACCCAGAAACTTTAATGACATCCCTTCAGCCCTAGTGTTTAACAACTTCTGATGGACTGTCACCTTGGGGAGCACAGTGAGATAGCCTAACCCCCACCCCCACCCCCTGCAATGAGACCTGCACTGCAGTCTGCCTCCTTCTCCCAGCGCCCCCACTGTCCATTTGTACAGGCCAAGGGAGACAAAAGGTACTGAAACAGCTACAGCAAATTCTTTCACAATTTCTATAAGAAGTTCCCCTTGGGTATGCAAGGAAACCTGTCATAGCTTGGGACCCACCCCAGCACCCAACTTTTTAGATCAATTTCTAGCACTGGGAAAATAGCAAGGACCAGGATATAGCAGGAAAACAGTAGCATTGGCACAGCCGCACCAAAGCCAGTCTCCCCGTCACCTTCCCAAGAGACTCAAGCACCCTCTGTGCCATTCATAGGCTCATACGTCCGCCAGGCCTCAGCCTGGGATCTCAGGTCTTCCAGGCTCTGCTCAGGAGCCAGAGACCCTGAGCAAAAAATCATTCACAGCCTCAGGCACTGATACGCACATACCCCCCACACACACACTAGGAGACATCACAGTGCCTTCCCCCCTTACCCCCATACTCATGGGTTCAGGGCTGTCATACACATTTACATACACACATACATTGAGGCATCACAGTGCCTCCCCATTCTTGTGTTTCCCTCCCAGTTTCAGTGACATATGACAGACAAAGGATGGGGTTACCACCTTGGAAGGAAGCCATTCAAATGCCCATCTGGCCATGTCCCAGAGGAACTTCAGTAGTGCTTGGCTGTAGCAGGTTCAGCTTGTAACTTGTGATTGGATACTATTCCAATCCCTCCATGAGACCTTATGCCACTTGCCACAGTACCACAGAATGAGCTCACTCGAATCCTGTGGCCTTAGTGGGGATCTTAAGGATGCCCAACTGTAAGGCTACAAATTTGAATTAATGCAAGTGGTCCAGTCGCCCATTCATTCACACATTCACACAGATTAAATTAGAGTTCCCTTGCCCTTATGGGAATTCCCTGACTATCACTATGTAAATACCTCTTATTGGCCCTCTATTGGGCCTCTGTCAGCTCTCAATACACATGGAGCCCCCTTCCAGCTCAGTACACACATAGAGCAACTCCAAATACACATGGAATAGCCTTTTCAGCTCCAAATACACACGGAGCAGCCCTCTCAGCTTCGAATACACATGGTGCCCCGTCAGCCATGGTTTTGGCCCCATGCACACATGAGGTCTACTCAGAATGGCCCTAGAGCTGATCAGGCTCTTATCTCAGTCTGCTTATGGTCCCCCATGACCTACCTAGGCCGTTTGTCCGGTGGCTCTGTCAGTCTTCTTTTGCAAGTCTGGTTGGGAGCTTGGGTGCCATGGTATGGCAGAGCTCCAATCAAGTTTGGACCCTGGAAACATCAGGAAGCGTGCTTTCTAAATCACTGGGACTCCATTCCCCACGGCCACTCAGCTGCTCATGCCAGTGGCTCAAAGGGCCAGGAGTTTGCATGCAAGACTCTCATGACTCAACTTTCCCTGCCAATTCACCAGTTATGGTAATAGAAATTAATGAATCAATGAGAATAATCAGTCAAAATCCACTTCAGAAAGAGGGAGAGATCCTTTATTCACATGTGGACTTCTGCTGGCTCACGCCAAAACATGACAGAGTCCCTGAACCCAGGTTGTGCTATTACAATCTTTGGCTGAATTCCCCCCTGCTTGGAGAGGGGAGAGATTTACATCCACGAGTGTAGGGTTCTGTCAAATGAGATTAAGTACAGGCAGCTGCCTCCTGAGATAAGGCAGTTTTATATTGTCCAAAGGGGTCAGGCTCAGAGTCACAGAGTTCTTACTAGCTACCATCAGAGGAATCTCCCCCACTGCAGTCTGAGAGGAGGGAAAGGTGACATCTATTGCTTCACCAGAAGTCCTGGGCACCTTTGCATTTCTTATATTACATTGATTATATTCCATCTAAACTTACATAAGCTAGAGGCATTAAATATATGGTATTCCTTCAATACTTGGATGATAGGCATGTGCTACCATGCCCAGTTTCCTGGATGATCTCTTAGATCTTAGAGATGATCTCTTGCTTTGTAGGCCATTCTAGCCTTCGCCTTCTGGGCTACAGGAATCTTTCTACCTTAGCCTCCTGAGCATCTGGGACTGCAGATGTGTGGGACATCTGGAAACTCTGGTGACTGTGAGGACAGGAACTTCTTAAAATGCTCTTCAGTTTATATTGTACTGCTATTTCTTTTTCACCGTGATCTTTATTTTTTTAAAAAAAAGTTGTATTGGCATGTGGCCCCAGACATTAACATCCTTGCTCTCTGTGGGTGTGTTTGCTTTAAGATAAGTTGAATAGTCACCCCTGGATCTACAGGGGGTACCCCACTTCTAGAATGCTAAAATTAGCATTGCTTAAGTTCTTTCTGCAAAGTGGTACAGTGAGACATTCCTGTTAATCTGTTTATTTTTATATTTTTATTTGTTTTCAAGACAGAGTATATATATGGACATGGCAGGGCCTCTTGCCACTGCAAATGAACTCCAGATGTATGTGCTACCTTGGTGCATCTGGCTTTAGGTTGATACTGGGGAATTGACCCCAGACTGGCAGACTTTTTAAGCAAGTGCCTAATCTGTTTTTTGAGACTAGGTCCTGATCCTGCCTTGCCCTCCTGAATGTTGGGATTATAGTCCTGTACCACCCTGTCTGGCTCAGTGAGACCTTTTTTGGTGCTTAAAATACACACCATAATTCACTCTTCTGTCTAAGAAGAGGTATTCCCAAAAAATAGAACTTCCCCCTTTGTCAGAAATAACCTTGGCTCATGGTGGAGCTTGGGACCTGCCCTTGCCAGTAGCTGGCCCGAGAAGTCTGCAGAGCACAGGATAGAGCAGGAGTACCTGAGTCTGTCTCTTTGCTGTACTGGTCAGGGCCACCCATGACTTTCCCTGGTGGTCTCAGTGCCTTTTAAGGAAAGGTTGCAGTATGCTCTTCTTTTGGGCACCCTGATACCCTCTGTCCACATCCAACATCCTTCCTGTGTGGTGTGACCTGGAGGCCATCATGATAGTCTCTGAGCTAACCCCATTGTTCTCTTGCTCCACATGGGCTATCACACCTCCTGCCTCCTGCTCAAAGTTCAAGCCAGGAGTTAGCTCTGCTTCCATGTCTGCCTAGCTGTGAGTTATTGCACAGCCTCTGGGCTTCTCTGAGCTCCTGTGTATACATGTGACACCTCAGACATCAGCCAGTCTCCTGGGGTGCCTATGGCTCTGGTGTGGCTGGTTAGCTTCAGTCACTCACTGCAGAAGCTGGGGAAGAAAGCCTGAGGCTGTTAGGAGAGAGCATGGTGACTCAAGCTCCTGCTTAGTGCCTGTGGGCCTGGTGATTCCTATGTCCCTAGCAAGGCAGGATGCGGGCAAATTCAAAACCCATGAGGCAACAGGAAAACCTCTGTGTGCTAGTGACCTGGTGACATTCAGCTCATGAGGGTGCAAGGCTGGGAGGGGACCCCAATGGTCCCAGCTGCCCAAGGGGCTGTGACACAGGTAATGGTATCCTGTGGGTTCCTGGATCCTTTGTTCCTGATTCCCCATTGCTTGTCAACTCCATGGGCAGATGCATATATGTGTGTAGGTGACAGTGTTTGTAGGCTAGGCTGGGCATGGTGTCTAAAGCTGAAGCCACCCAGCCAGACCCAAAGGGACTTGGAACATCGCCCCACCCCCAGTTGATTTGGTTGAGCCTGGGTGTGTGCAGGCCTCATTTTCCTTCTACCTTGGCTGTGGACAACAGTTTGCTTTTTTGGTTTTGTTTTGTTGGGTTTTTTTCTTTCTTTTTTTTTAAAAAAATTTTATTAACATTTTCCATGATTATAAAAAAAATCCCATGGTAATTCCCACCCTCACCACCCCCACACTTTCCCCTTTGGAATTCCATTCTCCATCATATTACCTCCCCATTACAATCATTGTACTTACATATATACAATATCAACCTATTAAGTATCTTCTTCCCTTCCTTTCTCTTCCCTTTATGTCTCCTTTTTAACTTACTGGCCTCTGCTACCAAGTATTTTCCTTCTCACGCAGAAGCCCAATCATCTGTAGCTAGGATCCACATATGAGAGAGAACATGTGGCGCTTGGCTTTCTGGGCCTGGGTTACCTCACTTAGTATAATCCTTTCCAGGTCCATCCATTTTTCTGCAAATTTCATAACTTCATTTTTCTTTACCGCTGAGTAGAACTCCATTGTATAAATGTGCCACATCTTCATTATCCACTGATCAGTTGAGGGACATCTAGGGTGGTTCCATTTCCCAGCTATTATAAATTGAGCAGCAATAGCTCAATTTATAAATTTATAAATTGAGCAGCAATAGCTCAATTTATAAATTTATAAATTGAGCAGCAATAGCTCAATTTATAAATTTATAAATTGAGCAGCAATAGCTCAATTTATAAATTTATAAATTGAGCAGCAATAGCTCAATTTATAAATTTATAAATTGAGCAGCAATAGCTCAATTTATAATAGCTGGGAAATGGAACCAGCCTAGATGTCCCTCAACAGATGAGTGGATAATGAAGATGTGGTACATTTATACAATGGAGTTCTACTCAGCGGTAAAGAAAAATGAAGTTATGAAATTTGCAGAAAAATGGATGGACCTGGAAAGGATTATACTAAGTGAGGTAACCCAGGCCCAGAAAGCCAAGCGCCACATGTTCTCTCTCATATGGGGATCCTAGCTACAGATGACTGGGCTTCTGTGTGAGAATGAAAATACTTAGTAGCAGAGGCCAGTAAGTTGAAAAGGAGACATAAAGGGTGGAGAAAGGAAGGGAGGAGGATACTTAATAGGTTGATATTGTATATATGTAATTACAATGATTGTAATGGGGAGGTAATATGATTGAGAATGGAATTTCAAACGGGAAAGTGTGGGGGTGGGGAGGGAGGGAATTACCATGGGATATATTTTATAATCATGGAAAATGTTAATAAAAATTAAAAAAAAAATTGAGCAGCAATAAAAATGGTAGAGCACGTACTTCTAAGGAAATGAGATGACTCCTTTGGATATATGCCTAGGAGTGCTATAGCTGGGTCATATGGTAGATCAATCTTTAGCTGTTTTAGGAACCTCCACACTGATTTCCACAATGCCTGGACCAGATTGCATTCCCACCAGCAGTGTAGAAGGGTTCCTCTTTTTCCACATCCCTGCCAACATTTATGATCATTTGTTTTCATCGTGGTGGCCAATCTGACAGGAGTGAGATGGAATCTCAATGTAGTTTTAATCTGCATTTCCCTGATGACTAGTGACGTAGAACAGTTTTTTAGATGCTTATATGCCATTCGTATTACTTCCTTTGAGAATGCTCTATTTAGCTCCATAGCCCATTTTTTGATTGGCTTGTTTGATTCCTTTTTTTTTTTTTTTTTTCCGAGGTAGGGTCTCGCTCTGGCTCAGGCTGACCTGGAATTCACTATGTAGTCTCAGGGTGGCCTCTAACACTCGGAGATCCTCCTACCTCTGCCTCCCAAGTGCTGGGATTAAAGGCGTGCACCACCACGGCCGGCTTGATTCCTTATTATTTAACTTTTTGAGTTCTTTTGTATATCCTAGATATTAATCCGCTATCAGATATATAGCTGGCGAAGATTTTTTCCCATTCTGTAGGTTGCCTCTTTGCTTTTTTCACCGTGTCCTTTGCAGTGCAAAATCTTTGTAGTTTCATGAGGTCCCAGTGATTAATCTGTGGTTTTATTGCCTGAGCAATTGGGGTTGTATTCAGAAAGTCTTTGCCAAGACCAATATGTTGAAGGGTTTCCCCTACTTTTTCCTCTAGCAGTTTCAGAGTTTCAGGTCTGATATTAAGGTCTTTAATCCATTTGGACTTAATTCTTGTGCATGATGAGAGAGAAGAATGTATTTTCATCCTTCTTCTGATATATATCCAGTTTTCAAAACACCATTTGCTGAAGAAGCTATCTCTTTTCCAATGAGTATTTTTGACATTTTTATCGAATATCAGGTGGCTATAGCTACTTGGGCTTACATTTGGGTCCTCTGTCTGTTCCACTGATCTACATGTCTGTTTTTGTTTCAGTACCATGCTGTTTTTGTTACTATGGCTCTGTAGTATAGGTTAAAATGAGGTATGGTGATACCATGAGCCTTATTTTTATTGCTCAGTATAATTTTAGATATTTGAGGTTTTTTGTGATTCCAAATGAATTTTTGGATTGTTTTTTCTATTTCCATGAAGAAAGCCTTTGGAATTTTGATAGGGATTGCATTAAATGTGTAGATTGCTTTAGGTAAGATTGCCATATTCACAATATTCATTCTTCCAATCCAGGAAGACACTTTCTAGTGTCTTCTTTAATTTCTCTCATGAGTGTTTTAAAGTTCTCATTGTAGAGATTCTTTACTTCCTTGGTTAGGTTTATTCCAAGGTACTTTATTTTTTTTGATACAATTGTGAATGGGAGTGATTCTCTGATTTCATCCTCTGTGTGTTTGTTGTTAGCATATATGAAGGCTACTGACTTCTGTGTATTTATTTTGTATCCTGCTACATGGCTGTAGGTTTTGATCAGCTCTAACAGTTTGCTAGTAGAGTCTTTAGGGTCCATTATGTATAGAATCAGGTCATATGCAAATAATGATAACTTGATCTCTTCCTTTCCAATTTGTATCCCTTTTATGTGTGTTTCTTGCCTTATTGCTATGGCTAAGACTTCTAAAACTATGTTAAGTAAAAGTGGGGACAGTGGACACCCTTGTCTTGTTCCTGACTTTAGTGGAAAAGCTTCCAGTTTTTCCCCATTTAGTAATATGTTGCCTGTAGGCTTGTCATAAATAGCTTTTATTATATTGAGATATGTTCCTTCTATTCCCAGTCTCTGTAGGACTTTTATCATGAAGGGTTGTTGGATTTTGTCAAATGCTTTCTCTGCGTCTAATGAGATGATCATGTGATTTTTGTCCTTCAACCCGTTTATGTAATGTATTACATTTATAGATTTGCATATGTTGAACCATCCCTGCATCTCTAGGATAAAGCATACTAGGTCAGGATGAATGATCTTTTTGATATACTCTTGTATTCTGTTTGCCAATATTTTGTTGAGAATTTTTGCATCTATGTTCATGAGGGAGATTGGTCTGTAATTTTCTTTTTTTTTTGTTCTATCTTTGCCTGGTTTTGGTATCAGGGTGATGCTGGCCTCATAGAAGGAGTTTGGTAGAATTCTTACTTTTTCTAATTCCTGGAAAAGCTTAAGAAACAATGGTGTTAGCCCTTCCTTGAAGGTCTGGTAAAATTCAGCAGTGAATCCATCTGGGTCTGGGCTTTTTTTAGTTGGGAGATTATTGATAACTGTTCAGATCTCCATGTTTGTTATAGGTCTATTTAAGTGATTAATCTCATCTTGATTTAATTTAGGTAGGTCATATAAATCAAGGAAATCATCCATTTCTTTCAGATTTTCGTACTTTGTAGAGTATATGCTTTTATAGCATGCCCCTATGATTTTTTGAATTTCTCTGGAATCGGTTGTGATGTTACCTTGTTCATCTCTGATTTTATTAATTTGTGTCTCTTCTCTCTTTCTTTTGGTCAGATTTGCTAAGGGTTTATCAATCTTGTTTATCCTTCCAGAGAACCAACTCTTTGTTTCGTTAATTCTTTGGATTGTTATTTTTGTTTCTATTTCATTAATTTCTGCCCTAATCTTTATTATTTCTTCCCATCTACTGCTTTATGGTTTGCCTTGTTCTTCTTTTTCCAAGGCTTTAAGGTGAAGCATTAGGTGGTTTACTTGCGACCTTTCTAATTTTTTAATATAGGCACTTAAGGCTATAAATTTACCTCTTAGAACTGCCTTCATTGTGTCCCAGAGATTTCGATATGTTGTGTTCTCATTATCGTTTGACTCTAAATTTTTTGATTTCCTTCTTGATTTCTTCATTGACCCATTCATCATTTAGTAGTGTATTGTTTAGTTTCCATGATTTTGTGTATGCTCTACAGCCTTTCTTGCTACTGATTTGTAGTTTAATTCCATTGTAGTCAGATAGATTTCAATTTTCCTGAATTTGTTAAGATGCTTTGTGTCCTAATATATGGTCTATTTTAGAGAATGTGCCATGTGCTGCTGAAAAGAATGTATATTCTGCAGCCTTTGGATGAAATGTCCTGTATATATCTGTTAGGCCCATTCTTTCTATGACCTCATTTAGTCCAGATGCCTGTCTGTTTATTTTTTTCCCGGGATGACCTGTCAATTGATGAGAGTGGGGTGTTAAAAGTCACCCACCACCACTGTGTTTGGTGTTATCTGTGACCTTAGTTCTAATAGTGTTTGTTTGACGAATTTGGGAGCCCCCATGTTAGGTGCATATATGTTTAGGATTATAATGTCCTCCTGTTGGAGTGTGCCCTTAATCAATATAAAGTGACCTTCCTTATCTTTCTTGACTAACATTGGACTAAAGTCTACCCTGTCCGATATTAGGATAGCAACCCCTGCTTGTTTTCTAGGCCCATTTGCCTGAAACACCGTCTTCCAACCTTTCACCCTAAGATAATGTCTATCCTTTGTAGAAAGGTGAGTTTCTTGGAGACAACAAATTGTAGGATCCTGCTTTGTAACCCAGTCTGCAAATCTATGTCTTTTCGTTGGGGCATTGAGGCCGTTGATATTAAGAGATATTATTGAAACGTGTGTATTTATGTTTGCCTTTTTTTTTTTTTTTTTTTTTTTGTGGTTCCGGTTCTACCTGTGCTCTCTTCTGTTAACTAGTATTTGAGTATTGCTTGTTTTTTCTAGGTTCCTTATATGTGTGCTTTTCCTTTTCTTCAGCATGGAGGATTCTGTCAAGTATTTTCTGTAGAGCTGGTTTTGTCTTCAAATACTCCTTTAACCTGCTTTTGTCATGGAATGTCCTTATTTCTCCGTCTATTTGAATGGATAACTTTGCAGGATAAAGTAACCTTGGTTGACAGTTGTTATCTTTCAGAACTTGGAATATATCACCCCAAGCCCTTCTGGCTTTAAAAGTTTGTGTTGAATAATCTGCTGTCATCCTGATGGGCTTGCTTTTGTAGGTAACTTGATTTTTCTCTCTAACTGCTTTCAATATTTTTTCTTTGGTGTGTGTGTTTGGAAGTTTGATTATAATATGGTGAGGAGAGGGTCTTTCCAGGTTTTGTCTGGCTGGTGTTCTAAAGGCTTCCTGTATCTGCATTGGCACCTCTTTCCCAATTTGGGGGAAATTTTCTTCTATGATTTTGTTGAAGACACCTACTATGCCTTTGGAGTGGAATTCTTCTCCTTCTACTATGCCCTGAATTCTTATATTGGATCTTTTCATAATGTCCTGAATATCCTGATATTCCCACTCATACTTTTCTATAAGTTTGTCTTTCTCTTTGTTGGACTGTATTAGATCTGCCACCTGGTCTTCTAGCTTAGATATTCTGTCCTCTCCCTCATCCATTCTACTGGTGAGATTTTCTACAGAGTTTTTTATTTCATTAACTGTGTTCTTCATTGCTAGTAATTCTGACTGGTTTTTCTTTATTATTTCTATTTCTTTATTTATGTCTTGCATTGCCTTCTTTATTTCATTAAATTGGTGTCCTGCATCTTCTTTGATTCCTTTGATTTCCTCTTTGATTTCCTCTTTGATTTCTTCTTTGATTTCTTCTTTGATTCTTTTAATTTGTTCTTTGACCTCTTTGAACATATTTATAATCATTCTTTTGAACTCTTTCTCAGGCATTTCCTCTAACTCGTTCTCATTGGAGGACATTTCTGATGCATTAATACTTTTAGGTAGATTTATATCGTCTTGCTTTTTAGTGTTTCTTGTGTTATAATGTATATATTTTTGCATCTTGGATTAAGTTAATGCTTGGATTTTCTAGCTAGCTGTGTATTCTTAGCTGTATCAATTGATTTGATGTAATATATTTTCAGGGTAGCAGCTTAAGGTGTTAGGTGTGGCTCTTAAGACTCTCAGAGTATCTACAAAGGTGTTCCTAGGGGTTGAGTTTCCCTGCTATGGGAGTATTCAAGTAGGCTGAGTGGAACAAAATACAGGTAGATTTAACTAAACACTGTACACATTCAATCAAAAACAGCACCAAGTATTTATGCAAGAGTAGTTATAACAAACAGATTCTCTATCAACAAAGAGGTTAAGATTTCTGGTCTGTTGAGGGATCCCAGTCAGCTTGTGACCAAGTGAGACCCTTCCCTGGTGCAAACCCAGTTACCTTGGATGATTTTGGTCTCAGTCAAGTTTCTGCCTGGGTCGTCGGGCTGCTGTTCTGATTTCTGGAGCTGGGCACTGGCTTTTCCTGCGGGGCAAACCGAGCCTGGCATGTCTGGCCCTGAAAATCAGCACCCCTGCTGCTGGAGCTGCTGTTGCTGAAGCTGCTGCTGCTGGACCCACCGCTGCTGCTGCCTCTGCTGCTGCTGTAGCTGCCACTGCTGCTGAGGCTGCCGCTGCTCTGTCCACTGCTGCTGCTGCTAGGTCTGCTGCTGCTGGGTCTGCCACTGCTGCCGCGACTGGAGCTGCTACTGCTGGGGCCGCTGTTACCGGTGCTGGAGCCACTGATGTTGCTGCCGAACTCTGCTCCTGTTTGGGTCCCACTGTCGGCTCAAGTTGGTGTGGCCATCCCGGGATGCTGCTCTGTTCGCCGGAGCTGGGCTCAGGCGGTGGGGGAGGGGAGGGAGCTGCAGCTGCTCTGGTTCTCTCGCTGCTCCACATGTTCTTCTACCTCGCGGTCTGCTCTTCCTTTGCTCACTGCCGCTCTCCCTTCACGTTTCCTGAGTTGCAGAGAGCGCGGTGTGAAGGGAAGCTACCGCACCTGGCTTTTACTGTGGCTGGAGCCGAGCCTGGCGGCTTTCTGGTGCGTCCCTGCCGCCGCGGTTGGCAGAACTGCCGGAGCCGCTTTTGCCAGCCTGTGCGGGCTCTAGATGCTCTGGATCTCTCCTACTTCTCCGCTGCTGCTTCAATTTCCTATACACCTCACTTTTTAGTAAAAGTGTGTATTTTGCTGAGTTTTTTTGGACTTCTTTTCCCCCCTAGGCTGCTTTGGCATGGTACCTATGCCACCATCTTAACCGAAAGTCTCGGTTTTTTTTCTTTATGATTTGTCTTCCTTCCTTCCTTCCTTCCTTCCTTCCTTCCTTCCTTCCTTCCTTCCTTCCTTCCTTCCTTCCTTTCTTTCCTCCCTCCCTCCCTCCCTCCCTCCCTTCTTCCTTTCCTTTCCTTTCCTTCCTTCCTTCCTTCCTTCCTTCCTTCCTTCCTTCCTTCCTTTCTTTCTTTCTTTCTTTCTTTCTTTTCTTTCTTTCTTTCTTTCTTGGTAGGGTTTCACACTAGCCCAGGCTGACCTGGAACTCATTATATAGTCTTAGAATGGCCTCAAACTCATGGCAGTCCTTCTACCTCTGGCTCCCGTGTGCTGGGATTAAAGGCATGTGCCACCACTCCTCCCAGCTGTTTTTTTGTTTGTTTGTTTGTTTTCGAGGTAAGGTCTCAGTGTAGCCTCAAACTCACAAACTCACCAGATCCTCCTACCTCTGCCTCCTGAGTTCTGGGATTAAAAGCATGTGACACCACACCTAGCCAACAGCTTGCTTTTTAAACCTATGAAGATTCAGGACAAGGGCACACAGCTCCCCACAGTAACTTCTTCCCTCAGCTTATTCTGGCAGCAGAAGCAGGTGTCATTTACCTTCCTTTATCCCTTGCCTTGACATAGGTTTAGAAAAAGGCCACCACATGGCAGGGGAAACAGGGCTGGGAGCCACCACAATCTGTGGGTGATCAAGTGAAGCCTTGAAATAGCAAACTATACCTGGGTATGGCAGTGCTCACTTGTCATACCTGTACTTGGAAGGCTGAGACAGGAGAATTGCACATTGCAGGATAGCTTGTGAGACCCCACTTCAGGAAAACAAAAGTAAGGCTGGGGAGAGGGCTTAGTGGATAAAGCACTTGCTGTGCCATAATGAGGATCTTAGTTCTTATCCTAGATCCCACACAAAGCAGATGCTGTAGCCCTGGCTCGTGTCTGTAACCCTAATGCGCCTGCAGTGAGAAGGGAGGGGAGACAGGAGTATTGGCCAGGAGCTCATAGGCCAGCTAACCTGGTATATGCAGCAGTGAGCAACAAACAAAAGACTCTTCCTCCAATGAAATGGAAGGTAACGACCAATACCCATAATTGTCCTCAGACCTCCACGCACACATATGTGAACTCGTACACATATACATGAACTACACAAATAATATTAAAATAAAAAAAAATAGGGCTGGAGAGATGGCATAGTTGTTAAGGCACTTCCCTGCAAAGCCAAAGACCTCAATTCAATTCCCCAGGGACCCACATAAGCCAGATGCACAAGGGGGCTCATGCACCTGGATTTCGTTTGCAGCAGCTGGGGGCCCTGGTGCACCCATTCTCTCTCTCTCTCCTTCTCTCTTCCTCTTTCTCTCTCTCCGTCTCTCAAATAAATAAATAAAGTTAAAAAATAATAAATAAATAAACTACTAAACAACTTTGGATGAAGCTAGGCATGTAGTAGCTGAGGATGACCTTGAATTTCTGATCCTCCTGCTTTTAACTCCCAAGTGTTGGGATAACAAATGTGCTCTACCACGTCTAATTTGCACGATGCTAGGGCTTGAACCCAGGACCTCGGCAGGCATTCTATCCACTGAGCCCCAGCCCCAAGAACTTACAGCATTTTTTTTTTCTTACAGCATTTTTAAAAGGCAAACACAGTTACTATCAAAATCCATGTGATATAGTCAAAGCATTGATGGAGAGCAGAATATAGCTCAGAATGTTTTAGATAGATTTGGAGAGATGGCTTAGCAGTTAAGGTGCTTTCCCGTGAAACCTAAGGACCCAGGTTCATTTCTGTCCCTAGTACCCATATAAGCCAGATGCACATGGTGGCACATGCATTACCTGCAGTGGCTACTGGGCATGGTGGCAGATGCCTTTAATCCCAGCATTTGGAGGCAGAGGTAGGAGGATTGCCATGAGTTAGAGGCCACCCTAAGACTAAATAGTGAATTCCAGGTCAGCCTGGGCTAGAGTAAGACCCTACCTCAAAAAAAAAAACAATGACCCAGTGCCGCAGGAAGTGGGGGGAAAAGCAACATGTTAATCACCAAGGAAGACTGGGGCACTCTGAGCAGATGGGCCCTTGAAAAGGTGGTAAATTCCCATGACAGTTCCACCTCCCTCAGAGTAGCCAGGATGCTCTGCTCAAAGCCCACTTGTTCACTTCTCCCTGGGACCTTCCATGTTGTTTCAATGACCCTATACAAAGCTTATGTGAAATACATAGGATTTCATTATTTAATAACTTAAATGGCCATGGTCCTGGTTACAGGCTTGCCATCAGGCTCAGCAGGAAGTCAAGAGTTGCAGGCCTTCCTTGGTTGCATAGTTAAATCCTGTCTCAAAACCAATAATTTGGGTTAGAGAGATGACTTAGCAGTTAAGGCACTTGCCTCCATAACCTAAGAACCTGTGTTTGACTCCCTAGGTCCCATGTAAGCCAGATGCACAAGGTGTTGCATGCGTCTGGAGTTCAATTGCAGTGGCTGGAGGCCATGGCACACCAATTCTGTCTCTCATAAAAGTAATTAAATAAACAACTATTTGTAGAGTTGAGAGATGGCACAGTGGTAATAGTGCTGTGCAAGTATGAGAACCAGAGTTCAGATCTCCAAAACTCATGTAAAGCTGGACGCAAGTAGTGCAGTGGCAAAAATAAAAAAGAAGAAGAAAAAGCACAAGAGACTCTGACTCAAAGTGGAAGGAATGGACTGATGCCTTAAGGTTGTCCTCTGACCACCACACAAGTGCCATGGTACACATGTCCCATGTCCCCCACACACACATACATACCACACACACAAAAATACTAGTAGTAATAATAATTTCTTTCAGACTTGGTTTTTAAACAAATACTTACTGGCAAGCAGAGAAAAGAAAATGGGCACCAGGGCCTCCAGCCATTGCAAATGAACTTCAGGTGCATGCACCACTGTGTGCATCTGGTTTTACATGCAAACTAGGGACTTGAACCCAGGTCTTTAGGCTTTGCAGGCAAGCGCCTTAACCACTGAGCCATCTCTCCAGTTCCCATACTTGGATTTTGTTTTGTTGAGCTTTGCTTTAAGATTCTACCATCTGAGACTGGGAAGATACTTCAGTCTTGAGCAAGTATGGGGATTTGAATTTTGATTTTCAGCACCTATGTAAAAGCCAGGTATGGTGGCATGTGCCTGTAATCCCAGCACTGGGGAGGTGGAGACAGAGCATCCCTGGGACTTGTTGGCTAGCTCGACTAGCTGAATCAGCAAGCTCTACAAGTTCTTCAGTGAGTGACCCTGTTTCAAGAAGTAAGATCAGGTATGGGGAATGTCTCAGCAGTTAAAGGCCTGGAATTTATTCTTTAGCCCAGGCTGGCCTTATTTGTGGTGATCCTATCAGACTGGACTTACAGGTGTGAGTCACCATGCACAGCTTGCATCATACTTTTATTTATGTATGTTTGGGCTCATGCATACCTTGGCACACACATGGAGGTCAGAAGACAACCTCAGAATGTTGGTATTCTTCCACCTTGAAACAGGGTCTCCCTCTCTCTGTCAGTGAGAAGGCCAGACTGGCTGGTCCAGAGTGCTGTAGGTAAGATGGGATTACATGCTCACCACTTCAAATACAGCTTTGTGTAGGTGCTAGGATTGAGTTCAGTTGGCAGAAGTGTAGAGCAAGGGCCCTTTAACCACTAGGCCATCTTGCCTGGGCTCAATGGCATTAGCATATGGCCTTTCTAGTCCCTGTGCCGGCTTGTATTGTATAATTGCTGACATCCAGGTCCTCCCTTTAGACCATTCCTAGCCCGGCACGATCTCCACCAGCTACCCTTGTGCTTTCAGCCCTTTGCAGCCTCACAGTAGTCTGCCTCTTCTCAACTTCTCCTAGATCCCTGCCAGCATTTCCTCCTGGGATGTATAATAGCACCAATCAGATATTTTTAGATGGGCTTTGAAAAGTAGCAGTGTGCTCAGGCTGCATACCAGACGTATGAGGTCACTGTGCCTGAGCAGCCCTGGCCTGCAGGGTCATCTGTAATCCGCCAGAAAGCCAGATGTGCTGGCCCTACATCCCAGAGGCGCTGCTGCCTGTCTACGGCAGGATTCCAGGCCTGACCATGGTAGAAGTCACCATGGAGACTTGTCCCCAGCATTTTATATTTTATTTTATTTATTTAGTGGTGGGGGGAGCACACCAGGGCCTCTAGCCATTACAAATGAATTCTAGACATATGTGCCACTATGTGCATCTGGCTTACGTGGGTACTGGAGAATTAAGCCTGGATCCTTAAGCTTCACAGGTAAGCACTTTAGCCACTAAGCCATCTCTCCAGCCCATATCCCCAGCATTTTAAAACTGAGTTCTTTAGTTATTTAGGGCATGGTGACCATTACTGGGGCACCCCTGCAAGAGGCAGGCACTGTGCTGTGGCCTGTTCCTATTGCAGGTGCTCCACTGCCACCAGTAGGGAGCCCCACCTTGTGACAGACAAGATGGTTCCATGTATAGCTTGCTGTAGGTCCTTAAAAAAAAAAAAGAGTTCTTTCTGTGAAGCCCAGGCTAGCCTGCAGCTCATGGAAATCCTCCTGCCTCAGCTTCTCAAACACTGGAATTATAGGTAGGTTCTACCATGTCCTGCTGTTTTAGGTCCTTTTCACAGATCTTTCTGGGTTGGGCTGGCCTGGAACAAACCCTGTGGATGACTTTCTTGGATGTCAGGCACAAAGCAGAAAGGACCCCCCAGGCCAAGGCACAGCTACACTGAGCTATGAAAAAGGAAGTCCTGTGGGGGCATCCTGAGCTCCTCAGGAAACAGGGACATAGTACCTGGGCACTTTACACCAAACAAAATCATGCTGTAGGACTTCACATTGGAAAAATTAGAGGCTTAACCTAGAAAGAGCACTTCACCAGATTCCTAGGGATTGCAGAGCATACAACCAGACCTTTGTCAAGGAAGGAGGAGCCAGGGAACACCAGATCTACCCCACCCTGCGAAGTCCCTTTATTTCCCTCTGTACACAGCTGTCCCTTGCTGTCTCTGACAGTTCGAGGAGACATGCCCAAACACACATACACGTGTACACACACCAGGATACCAACATCCAAGAATGCTGAAGTTTTTGCCTGTCGTGCCAGTACTCAGGAGGCTATGACAAGAGGATTTTGAGTTTGAGGCTAGCCTGGCTATAATAGTGTGACCTTTTTTTCAAAACCCCAAAAAGAAAAAAAGAATTTGCACCACCCCTATACACACCCTTCTGTAGAGATGATGATTTAGAATAGCTAATTGTGGTGGCACAAGGCCTGTCATCTGAGCACGCAAGAAGCCGAGGCAGGAGGATTGTAAGTTCAAGGCCAGCATAGGCTACACAGCAAGTTGGAGACTTCCTCCAACAAAAATAGGCTGTATGTGTAGTTGTTACTCTGCTGTTTATGGAGAGTGGAACCTATAGGTCCATTAGGCCAGCAGTATGTCAATTGATTTTATTTATTTACTCATTAATTCATTTATTCTTTTATCTGTATGCATATGTGTGTGTGTATGGGTACACCAGGATCTCTTGCTGCTGCAAAGGAATGTCCATCTCATTTTACATGTGAGGCTGGGGATTGGAAGGCTTTACAAACACCTTTAACCACCAAGCCATCTCCCCAGCCCTATCATTGATTCTTTATGCTTTTTTTTTTTTTGGATTTTTGAGGTAGGGTCTCAGTCTAGTCCAGGCTGACCTGGAATTCACTATGTAGTCTCAGGGTGGCCTTGAACATTCAGCGATCCTCCTACTTCTGCCTCCCAAGTGCTGGGATCAAAGGCATGCACCACCACGCCTGGCTGTCATTGCTTCTTTTATATTTCTGTATGTATATGTGTATGTATCTTATCTACATATTTTTTATTTATTTGCAGGCAGAGAAAGAGAGAGAGAGAATGGAGGAATGGGCACACCAGGGCCTCTTGCTACTGCAAATGAATTCCAGATGCATGTGCTACTTTGTGCATCTAGCTTTACATGGGTACTGGGGAATCAAACCCAGGCTGTTAGGCTTTGCAAGCAAGTGCCTTTAACCACTGAGCCATCTCTCCATCCCTGTCACTGCTTCTTAACCAGTGATCTCTAATGGCATTAAAAAAAAAAACAATAGCCTGGCGTGGTGGCTCACGCCTTTAATCCCAGCACTCAGGAGGCAGAGGTGGGAGGATTGCCGTGAGTTCGAGGCCACCCTGAGACTCCATAGTGAATTCCAGGTCAGCCTGGGCTACAGTGAGACCCTACCTTGAAACCCCCCCCCCAAAAAAAAACCCACAAGATGTTCCTAGAAAGGAGCCATCAAGTTTTTTTTTTTTTTAATATTTTTATTGAGCTATTTACAACAGAGAGAGAGAAGAGAGATGAGAAACAGTGAGATAGAGAGAACCGGCACACCAGAGCCTCCAGCCACTGCATATGAACTCCAGATGCATGCTCCACTGTGCATCTGCCTTTATGTGTGTACTGGTGAATTGAACTATGGTTGTTAGGCTTTGCGGGAAAATACCTGAGCTGTTGAGCCATCTCTCCAGCCCTTCTAGTGGCATTTTTGTTGGTCTCAGATGCTGGTGACATCTCAGAGGATGCATGCAATTCAACACTGTTGTGTGACTTCCTATGAGATGTGAACAAATGCTTGTTCACTGGTGACTAACTAAAGAAACAGTTCCACCTAGTTAAGTTTGGTGAAGCATTGGGTTTATTAGGGTCACTTAAGGAGCATGGGTAACACAAAGGCAGCTGCATCACTAAAAAGCCCACCCCAGCATGGCTGACAAACTCATAAAAAGCTGCATCTCTAGAGCTTCCTTCACAACTTGCAGGCAACTCCTGAGGTCTCCTCCCTCCAGCAATTGTTGCTATTTAACCTTGTATAAGGGCCTTGTGAACCTTGTAACTTTCAGGTACTTCCTGAACCTTATCAGTTGGACATACTTTCTGGGTCATATAAGCCTCCCAACAGGAGGGAATGTTTTGATTTGGAGGAAATAGCTAGCTGTACAACAAACACTCTACAGTACATGAATGATGTGTGAGGCTGGGGTGGGGCTCTGTGACATACCTCTTGCCTACCATGCATGAGGCCCCAGCACTGCAATGAGTGAATGCATGCATGAATGACTCGGTCCCAGTGTTTGCAACATGAGGCTGAGAACCCTGCACTGTTTTCTGTAAACACTCGGGAGAGGTGAGAGCATGATAGGTAGATAGGAACTGGTAGGCAGTCACTGGATAGTCAGTCTGTGCTGGTCCCCACCCAGCCACCAGTGTCACCAAATCTTCCCTCAAGAAATATTCAAAATTCCTTGGGGCTGGAGAGATGGCCCAGTGTGTAAAGTGCTTGCCTTCCAAGCATGAAGACCTGTGTACAGTCCCCAGAACCCACATATAAGAGCCAAGCATAGTGATGTGCACCTATAATCCCAGTGCTGGAGAACCAGAAGTAGGAGGATCCCCAGAGCCAGTCTAAGCCAATTGGTGAGCTCCAGGCTAATGAGAGACATTTAAAAGAAGTGGATGTTCCTGAGGGTGACAGTTGAAGTTTCTCTGGCCCCCACCTACACATACTCATGCACACAAAGAAAAAAAAAAGTCCAGCACATCACCAGGTCCAGAGGGCATAATTTGTAAGCAGAGAAGGGAGAGAGTTCCATAGGCTTCTGTGGTGTGGGGAATCTTGTTCTGAGGTGTTTTGTCTGCACAAGGTGTGTGGGGACACACCCCTGAAGACCCCAGTTCACATCAACCCATGCTCCTTTTTTCTTATCTGCCTGGCTGAGAGTTTTTATTTTTGACAATTTCACTCATTCCCAAGGGGTTCCATTTCCTCAGAAAGGAACTTTGTCATTCCTGCCGAATTCTCTCTGCTGCCCAACTTCCCTTTCTGTTTGTGACTCTTAGGTGTCACCTCTTATACTCCTTATGTCCTGATCCCCCAGGACTACTAGAATTTGGCCAGACTTGGAGAGCCAGGTCTCCTGTCACCTCAATCACCAGATGCCAAATTCTCACTCTGCTTAACATACCTGGTCTCTCTACTCTCTGAACCTGGGAACCCACCCCCACCTCCTCTTGGCTTCTTTGTCTCAGCCCCTCTGGAGCAGTGCATTTGTTGTGGGAAGGAGGCATTCCTGACCCCTGGGTGGTGGTTACAGGTGAGGTGCTAGAGGGCATTCCACTAAGGAACACACCTTATGCATACATTCTGTCTTTGTGGTGCTGAAAATGGAAGCCAAGGCCTAACATATGCTAGGCCAGTACTGTGCCTCAAAGCCACACTGCAGCCCAAGAAATGGCATTGTATGGGATGTCCACGCATGTTCATATGTGTGTGGGCACATGTTTGTGCTAATGCACATGTATGCGTGAGGGGGTCAGAGAACAATTTCAGGTGTTACCCTCAGGAACATGGTTTACCTCCTTCAAGACAGGGTCTCTCATTGACCTGGGACTCTGTTTAGGCTAGACACGTTGACCAGCAAGCCCCAGGGGTTCTCTTTTCTCCATCTTCCCAGTGCTGGGATTACAGGTGCACTACCACTCCTGGCATTCTTACATAGATGATGGGAATGGAGCTTTAGGTCTTCATGCTTATAAATCAAACACTTTATCTGCTGAACCATCTCCCTAGTCTAGAACTGTCATTTTTAATGTTAAGTGCTTAAACTCCAAGTATGTCTGTCTCTTCCACACATATAAGAATATATATTGGAAGCTGGGCATGGTGGCGCATGCCTTTAATCCCAGCACTTGGGAGGCAGAGGTAGGAGGATCGCTGAGAGTTCGAGGCCACCCTGAGACTACAGAGTGAATTCCCTAGAGTGAGACTCTACCTCGAAAAAGCACCCCCCCAAAAAAAGAGTGTGTTGGAATGTCCCTTGATAATACATTGCTTTGTTTCTTGCTGCTTATTTGGGTTTCTGAGTGAATAACTTATGGCTGGGTCTGGGGACAGATCCCTGATGGGGTTTGGAGTCCAGAGCAAAAGCCTGTATAAATTCCACAACTGTGGTCTGAAATATTGCCTTTGTTCTCTGCACAGGCATTTGGGAATGCAAAAACAGCCCACAACAACAATTCTAGCCGGTTTGGGAAGTTCATTCAAGTCAACTACCTGGAAAGTGGCATCGTGAGAGGGTGAGTCACCCTTGTCCAAATTGTGACTGTATACTGGAAGAAAGTGGGCAGGGCTCTAGATGGGGATATGAACTCAGGACCTCACAAATGCTCAGCCAGTGTTCTACCACTGAGCTGTACCCCCACCTGAGCATGTGATCTTAAGGGTTTGAGGCAAGGTCTATATAGTGTTGAGGTAAGGTTCTCAGCCTTAACTAAGAACAGGTAGACAGTCAACTCTGCTTCCTGGTCTTTAAGAAGGTTTCTATTCTGTGAAGTGTGACGGTATCATAGGCAGAATGGATATGATCTGTTGTCTGCCAACCATGTACCCCTTAGCTAGAAAGAGATACTATGCTAGGTAGTAAAGTGAGGTGACTGTCCTGGGTGGAAGGGCTTGGGAGATGGTTTAGCAGGTAAGAGCACTTGCTAAGCAAGCTTGAGGGCCTAAAAGTGCCTGATTCACCCCGAGTTCTAATCCCCAGCACCAATGTACATAGCTAGGCATGGCCATGTAACCATGACCTGTAACCCCAGTCCTGTGGGGAGTAGAGACTAGAGAATCATTGAGGCTTGCCACTCAGGCAGTCTGACCATCAAGGACAGTTCCAGAGTCAATGAGAGACTCTATCTCAAATAAACACACAGACAAACAATAGAGAAAGATACTCCATTTTCTCTTCTGACCTCCATGTACATGCACCACACCACACATAAGTAAATAAATATGTGAAGAGTGGGAAAAGAGAAAGGAGGGAGGGAGGGGAGGAAGGAAAAAGATGGGTAGGTGGATAGATTTGTTGGTGAATAGATGAAGGGATGCATGGATAGAATTATGGGTGTTGGATTGGTGGATGGATAGATTTTTTTTTTTTAGACCTTTATTGGGAGGGGGCAGAGAGGGGGGAGACAGCAGGTAAGACAGGGTAGGGACAGGAGGGAAAGGGGGTAGGATGTGCCTCGTTTTTGTCTGTTTCAAGAAGCCCTCCACTATAGAGCAAGAACCACCACTATTAGTTTCCCTGGGTCACCCAACAGTCGATGGCTAGGGTATCTGGTATCTGAGTCCCTTGGCTGTGCGAGGAGGAGGCTGCTTCCACTGGATTGTGCTTTGGGATTCTGGAGAGAGGAAAGGCTGAAAACTCCAGCATGGAGCTGTCTCCTTTCTGTCACTACTTCACTCTTTCTTACTCTTCTTTGGAGCCCCTTCTTTAATCCTTTGGGGCTGGATGGATAGATTTTTGTGTAGGTGGAATAGTTGGGTGGATTTGTGAATAGGTAGGTAGATGGGCAGATCCATGGTTGGATTAATAGATTTTGGGGAAAAGATGAATGGTTGGATTTATGGGTAGAAGCCTAGAGCAATAAACTTAGAGGGGCATGGTTGGTGGGTATAGTCAAAGCCACCTAGATTTGTTCATGAATGGGTAGATTGATTAGTAAATGGATAAATAAACAGGTAGATCCACAGATGGGTGCATGAATTGATTTGTGGGTAGATGAGTAGATTTGTGGATGGATTGATTTGGGGAAAGAGATGGATGGGTGAATTTATGGGTGGGTAGGTAGATTCATGAATAAACAAAGGGCTAGATGGATTTGTTGGTGGATGGATAAACGAGTAGATTTATGGATGGAGAATGTGTACAGGATGGATGGATTCCTGTCTAGTTGACTGGTTTGCAGAGTGGATTGGTATGGTAGGTGGGAATATAGATGCATGGATTGGATGGAGGTGGCATTCCAGCCAGTCTTGTTTTCTAGATGCTCAAAAAAAAAAAAAAAATCCAGCCTATAGTTCAGACTCTCCTTTGAGGGTCAGCAGTAAAATGGGATTTGTTATGATCCCAGGATTCAGATCTGTCAACTTTGCTAGACAATTGTTTCAACCCACAGTTCCCACTCAGAACATGAATGGGAATATTGTTCTGGATCTTTCCTCCTCAAGCTTCTTTCCTTTCTTGTGTTTTACAGCTGTGACAGGCATCGATGGGGTGCTGTAACTGAGAGGTCCTTGATGAATATTAGGTCTGCTCTGGCTCCTAAGGCCCTGCTCATTCTTCCTTTGGTCTTGGCCTCACAGGTCTCTCCCTGTGGTCCAGCTGCTGCAGAGACCACTACCACCACCTGAAGTTGGTGCACATGTCACAATTAGTGGGAGACATCTGCAGCCAAATCTTTCTGGCCTCTCTTCTGTGTAGATATCAACGTGTGTGTGTGTGTGTGTGTGTGTGTGTGTGTGTTTAAATATACACCATAGCCAGCATGGTGGTGCACACGTGACACCTCAGCACATGGGAGGCTAAGACAGTAGGAGTCCATCATCCTTTCTAAGATAGTGAGCTCAAAGGCAGTCTGGCAACATGAAACCCTGTCATAAGAAAACCAGTAAGTAAGTAACTTAACAGCAGAGTGGATGGGTTTGTAGGGTGTTGTGCTCTATAAGGAGAGACAAGTGACACAAGTTACTCACCTATTGAATCTAAACAAAGCTGATTTTGTGGGAGTAGAAATAATGATGGCAGAGGCCTGTTATTCTAGCACCTGAGAGGCATAGGAAGGAGGATCATGAACTTCAGTCAGGCTGGGCTACATAGTGAGACTGTCAGAAATGGAGAAAGGCACAAGGTGTGGTTTTGTGTAGAGTGCCTCCCTAGAATCCCCAGTGACAGACCTGGGGCATAGCTCAGCTATAGAGCTTCTGCCCAGCATGCACAAGGCTTGAGTTTCCATCCCAGCAATGCCAAAGAAAGAAAAAGAAAAAAAACATTACAAATTGATTTTGCCACTGTCCTGGTGGCCAGAGTGTGAAAGGTGTTAAGTGAACTGTTTTCTTTCCAGAGGCCCTGGGAGAGAATCCCTTCAGGCTTCAGGATTCTGCCAGATTCTGAGTGATCCTGAGCTTGACACTGTATCACTTCAGTCTCTGCCTGTCTGTTCTTGTGTCTTGGTGTCTCTTTCCTCACATCTTCTGTGAACACATTAGACTTAGGCCCCACCTGATCATGAAGCATAATCTCTGAACCCTTAATTACAACTGCAAAGGTTTTTTTCCAAATACAGTCTTTCTTGCTATCATTAAGAATACTGTCTGACTCTACTGGGTGTGGTAGTATATGCCTTTAATCCCAGAAGTAGGATTGCTGTGAGTTTGAGGCCAGTCTGAGACTATACAGTGAATTCCAGGTCAGCCTAAAAAAAAAAAAAAAAGAAGAAGAAGAAGAACACTGTTTGAAATTCACAGTGCGTGCCTGAGCCCCCAGTAGCACCTTATGTATTATATGCTATGATTTTCCTGGAGCTACACATACTGTGTCAGGTCAGCTGTTTGGCTCTATGATGACACCTCTAAGACTTAAAGAAGGTCTGTTTGGGCAAACAATTTTGGAGATTCTTCTAGTTTGTGATCATTTGCCCCCATGGCTTTGGGCCAGTGGCAACCCAGCATAGCAGGAATACATTTTGGAGCAAAGCCATTTATTTCATAAGGCACGAAGCAAAAAGAGGAAAGGCCCAGGATCCCACTATCCCTTTAAAGAGCATAGCTCCCATGACCTAAGGACCTTTCCCTGGGCTCCACCTCCTGAAGGTTCTACCTCCTCTGTCACATTACCCTGGAGCCCAAACCTTTATCACACGGCAGTTGGAAGACATTCAAGAAATTAGGCCATAATTTGCAATGACTAGAGTCCCTGGCATGTCCATTCTCTCTCTCTCCCTAATAAGTGAATGAATAAATAAAAATTTGAAAAATTATTTATTAGCTGGGTGTGGTGGAACACACCTTTAATCCCAGCATTCGGGTGGCAGGGGTAGGAGGATTGCCATAGTAAATTCCAGGTCAGCTTGGGCTACAGCAAGACCCTGCCTCTCAAAAAAACAAACAAAACCCTTTTTTACATAATTTATTTGCAATGAGAGACAATGGGGAGAGAAAGAGAGAGAATGAATAGATGTGATAGGGCATCCTGTCATTGCAAATGAATTCCAGATGCATGTACTACTTTGTGCATCTGGCTTTATGTGGGTACTGTAGAATCAAACTTGGGCTGGCAAGTTTTGCAAGCAAGTGCTAAGTGTCTTTAACCACTGGGCCATCTCCCTAGCCCTGACCTTTTATTTTTTTCAAGAAAGTATTATATTACTATGGGATATTTTTTATAATCATGGAAAATGTTAATGAAAATTGTGAAAAGAAAAATAAATAAATAAATAAAATGTACCCTTAAAATAAAAAGAAATTATTATTGAGGTCTGAAAAAAAAAAAAGAAAGAAAAGAAATTAGGCCATAGCACATAGGCTGGTGGTGAATGTTACTCTCGTGACTCATAAGAAGTGGCTAACAGCTTCTCTTTGCTTGTCCAAACTGCTTGCCTTGCTTCTTAGAATGGTGTTCCTGATCCTAGGGGATTTGTGAAGCACACTCAGGGTTTGTCTTGTAGTATTTCCAGAGCTGATTAGATTGTAGAGGTTCTGACCTCATGGATGGTTTAATCCAGTGGTGGATAAAGTCTGAATAGACTGCTGGAAGGTGGTAGAACTGTGGAAGGGCAGCCTGATGGACAAAAAGCAGGTCAGTGATGGGAAGAATGTGTCCTTGGGGCCTAATGTCTTGCCATGGCCCTTTGGTGTTAGGGCTACTATATCTTGACTGCAATGATGTCAGCTGTTCTACCATACGTTTCCCAGCATGACAAACTGAAACATAGGCACAATAAATCTTTCCTTCCATGTGTAAATGTGACTTACAACACATCTTTTGGATGTTAGGGCCATAAGTACTCCTTGACCCAACACTGCAATACAGTGACAGTTAATCTGATAACCAAGATGTCTGTTGAGTCACTAATGGAAGTATTGTGTACTTAGTGTGGAGCCACTGGACAAGAAAGGACTCACATCTCAAGATAGACAGTGAAGGATGGCATGGGGTTTCATTAGTACTAGAATAGCTTGTACTTTAAAATTTATGAGTTTTTTATTTCTGCAATATTCCATGACATATTTTCAGACATTAGTGATCATGACTAAAACCACAGAATGTGAAACTGAGAATAAACAAGGACTACTCACAGATCTCAGGTGACATTTCTCCATGCTGTTCCCTATTAAAGCCAAGGGTCAGGGTCAGTCTGAGCCTACCCCTAGATCCCAAATTTGTAAGGATTCTGCTTCCTAGGTGTTCAAGAGACAAGTATAGGAGGAGCCTTGGGTCCTGGTAAGACCCCTTTCATAGGAAGGAGCATGGGCTTTGGAAGTGATCAGGAAAGGGAACAAGCCGTCAGCGGTCATAAGGCAGCCCAGTCTAGACAGATGGTTCAGTGGTTAAGGCACTTGCCTGCAATACCTAATGACTTGGGTTTGATTCCCCAATACCTACTACCTGCACACCCATACTCTCTCTCCTTGCAAATAAATAAATAAAGTGTTTTCTTTTGTTTTTATTTTTTTGTTGTTGTTTGTTATTTTATTTATTTGAGAGCACAGAGAGAGAGAGAATGGGCACGCCAGGGCCTTCAGCCATTGCAAATGAACTCCAAATGTATGTGCCACGTTGTGCATTACGTGGGTCCTGGGGAATCGAGCTTCAAACCAGGGTGCTTAGGCTTCACAGGCAAACAGTTAACCACTAAGCCATCTCTCCAGCCCGTTGTTTTGTTGTTGTTGTTGTTTTAAAGGCAGCCTGGTTCCTGATATGCTGACCTGTCTTGCTGGGGTAGTCACTGTTATAAGACAGAGCACTGTGAATCATCCACAGGTGATTCAGAGAAACCCTAAGTCTGTCCTCAGAAAAATGGGCTTGAGGAAGGTATCTTTGTTAGTCACTTGTTTATTGCTGTAACCAAATATCTAGCAAGAAGCAATTTAAGGAAGGGTTTATTTCGGCTTATCTATGGTGGTTACAGTCCATCATTACAGGAAAGACATGACAGCAGGAACTTGAGGAAGCTGTTGTCATTCAATCCGACGTAAGGAAGTAGGGAGTAATGAACGCTGCTGCTATGCTTACCCTCTCCTTTTTATATAATCCAGAATCCAGGCCCATGGGATGGTTCCACCCATAGTTAAGGTGGTTCTTCCCATCTCAATTAAACTAATCAAGATAATTCCCCACAGCTATGCCCAGAAGCTAACCTAATCTAGATAATCCCTCATTGGCATGTTCAGAAGCTAGTTTTCCAGATGATCCTTGGTCAAGTTGCCAATAAATATAAACCATCACAGCACCAAAGTAATGGCTATGGACTAAGTGGAAGGATAGAAGAAAACCTTGCCAGGTGTGATGGTGCCCATCTATGATCCTAGCACTTAGGAGGCTGAGGCAGGAGAATCATGTGTTCCAGGTCATACTAGGCTACAGAGCTGATCCCTATCTAAAAACAAAAATGCAATGAAGGGCTGGAGAGGTGGCTCAATGGTTAGCTGCTGGTGTGCAAAGCCTGCCAGCCTGGGTTCAGTTCCCCAGCATTCATGGAAAGCCAGATGCAAAAGACGCTCAACCATTTGACATTTGTTTATAGTGGCAGAAGAGACTGGTGCACCCAAACACATATATCTGCATGCATATACTCATCCACACACAGACACAAATAGTGCTATAAAAAGAAAAACATGTCTGGCATGGTGCCACATACCTTTAATCCCAGCATCTGGGAGGCAGCCTGGAGCTACAGAGTAAGAGTGAGACCCTACCTGGCAGGGCTTGGGCCAGCATAAAAGAAGAAAACCTTTTTTTCTCTATCTTGAAAGAATCAAGTTATCCAAGTGTCACTATTGGAAACTTACCCATGGGCACCTGCTTCATCATAGAAACAGTAGGCTCAGTGGGCTGGAGAGATGGCTTAGTGATTAAAGGAGATTGCTTGCAAAGCTTCCTGGCCAGGTTCAATTCCCCCAAATCCACATAAAGCCAGATGCAAAAAGTGATGTATGGCTAGGCGTGGTAGTGCACACCTTTAATCCCAGCACTTGGAGAGGCAGAGGTAGGAGGATCACTGTGAGTTCGAGGCCAGCTTGAGAATACAGAGTGATTTCCAGGTCAGCCTGTGCTAGAGCAAGACCCTACCTCAAAAATTTTTTTAACAAAATGATGTATGCATCTGATATTCATTTACATCAGCAAGAGTCTTTCTCTCTCTCTCTTTCTCTCTCCCCCTCTCTTTTCCCCCCTCCCTCCTTCTGTCTGTCTCTCACATACACACACAGTTTTATAAGCCGTAGGCTCTAGCTAGGGAGATGGCTCTGTCAGTAAAATGCTTGCCTCATAAACATGAGAACCTGTTTAATTCCCAGTATCTCATAAAAATCCAGACATGGTAGTACATTCCTATAATCCAAGTGCTGGGTATGTGGAAGCAGAAAGATCCCTGGGGCTTGCTGGTCAGCTCCAGACCATTGAGAGACCCTCTCTCTCAAAAAAAAAAAAAAAAAAAAAAAAATAGATGATGGATAGATAGATGGGGGTCTGGAGAGAGATGGCTCAACAGTTAAAGGAGTTCTAAAGCCGGATGTGGGCTTGATTTCCCAGTACCCATGTAAAGCAGATGCACAAAGTGGCATATGCATCTGGAATTCCTTTGCAGTGGTAACAGGCCCTTTGTACCTATTCATATTCATTCTCTCTCCCTCCCTCTCTCCCCTCATATGGAAATAATTATAAACAACCACCCAGCATGGGATTACAGAGTGAGTGCCAGGTCAGCCTGGGCTAGAGTGAGACCCGAATTTAGGGGTGAAATAAAAAACACCAAAGAAGTTAGAGAGTGTTGTTTCATTATGCATGCATAATAGCAGCTTCAAATGGGGTGGTTTGCAGGCTTCCCCCACTCCACCTAGCATTGACAAATCTCTTAGGGCCTGACCTGGTAGGTGTGGAAGAAGCCAGACAATCCCCTCTGGCCTGAGGGGTCCTGTGTAATTGAGTGCATAGCTTGTATGGGCCTTGTTGCAGTCCGGTTCGCATTGCTGTTAGAAATCACCCAACCAAGAGCAGCTTCTGGGAAAAAGAGTTTTATTTTGGCTTACAGGCTCGAGGGGAAGCTCCACGATGGCAGGGGAAAACAGTGGCATGAGCAGAGGGTGGACATCACCCCCTGGCCAACATAAGATGGACCACAGCAACAGGAAGGTGTGCCAAACACTGGGATGGGGAAACTGGCTATAAAGCCCATAAGCCCACCCCCACCAATACACTCCCTCCAGGAGGCATTAATTCCCAAATATCCATCAGCTGGGAACCTAGCATTCAGAACACCTAAGTTTATGGGGGACACCTGAATCAAACCACCACATTCCGCCCCTGGCCCCCATAAACTGATAACCATACATGATGTAAAATGCAGTGCATTCTGTCTGACTTTAAAAGTCCCCATAGTTTTTATCAATCTCAATGATGTTCATACATCCCCATAGTTCAAGAACTTTTAACTGAGCCATAATACCAAAATATAACCTCAAAAAACCCAGAATGGCACAGAATAAATATTCACACTGCAATAGATGGCATTGGGCATAGCAAAGAAACATTCAACCAATACAAGATTCAAAACAACCAGGGAAAACATCAAACTCTGTAGCTTCAAGTCCAGCAACTCAAACCAGTGACAAATCTTCAAGTCCGATAATTCTAACCAGCAACAAGTCTCTGGCATTCCAATTCTGCCCCTCCAGCTAGACTACTCACAGTCCTGGGAAACTTCACCGGGGCCGGCAGCTCCTCGGCAGCCATCTCATGGTCCTGGCATCTCCACTGGGTCTCCACTGCAAGCCACGGTTCATCCTCATGGCTCCATGGGGTCTCTATGCAGGCAACCAGCAAACCTGCTTCACACTGCCCATGGCCATTTCCAAAACACAAGACCGTGTTGCAAACTCAATGACCCTCTTTCCAGCATTTCTTATACTCCATGATACCAGGTAGGTGCCAATTTGTTAATCCAGGGGAGAATAAGGCAGACATTGAAGAACAGGACACTCCTTGAGCACTCAGGCCCCTTCAAAAGAGTCGACATTCTTCTTGTTGCCCCAGCACAGGTCAGCTAGCCCAGTCTCAAAGGTTGTAATCTCTCAGTTGTAGCTGAACGGGCAGCAGTTCACCCAAAGATTTTTCTTTCTGTGCCATATCCCTCTACTCACACCAGTTCATTTCTACGCAAAGCAACCCTGCACAACTTCTCAGGACATGGGCACAAGAGCAAGCTTCTCACACAAACTGCTAGCCCAGTCCAGGCACAGCTCTTTCTCACCCTCATAAGCCAAACCTCACAGTCCATAGTTCTTACTGCATTCAGGTCTTTCAGCTCTGACCAGAATAGTCCATCAAGCTGTACTTACAGTACTACAAGGCATCTCTTAGGCCAAGGTTTCAACTCCTTCCACATTCCTCTTGAAAATCAGCTACAAAAGGCTGAAGCCACATAGTCAGGTGTCTAGCAGCAATCCCACTCCTCGGTACCACTTTACTGTTGCAGTCCGGTTCGCATTGCTGTTAGAAATCACCCAACCAAGAGCAGCTTCTGGGAAAAAGAGTTTTATTTTGGCTTACAGGCTCGAGGGGAAGCTCCACGATGGCAGGGGAAAACGGTGGCATGAGCAGAGGGTGGACATCACCCCCTGGCCAACATAAGATGGACCACAGCAACAGGAAGGTGTGCCAAACACTGGGATGGGGAAACTGGCTATAAAGCCCATAAGCCCACCCCCACCAATACACTCCCTCCAGGAGGCATTAATTCCCAAATATCCATCAGCTGGGAACCTAGCATTCAGAACACCTAAGTTTATGGGGGACACCTGAATCAAACCACCACAGGCCTTGTCTGTCAACAGAAGCTACAGCACTCACCTAGCAAGTGGGAGGATTTCTGGAAAATGCCTTGGAATGATGCCTGTAGCTTCATAGGTCCCTAAGAAACATCTACCACCACTTCTACAGCCCCAGCATTCCCAACCTGAAATCCAAAATGCTCTAAAATTGCAAACTCAACTGAGCACTGATGTTTGGCCACAGTGAAAATAGGCCTTGATGTTGCACACTATATGTAGAAGGTATATAAGACATAATTGGATATTTAGACCTGGGTCTCATTCCTAAGATAGCTTACTATATATATACAAGTATTCCAAAAACTGGGGGGGGGGACCAAAATCGTTCTGGTCCCTAACATTTGAGGTAGAGTGATGGCATTTGACTAGCTGTAGAGAGATGCACCAGTCCTACTTAGACCCCCGCACTTCATGGGCTTGAGGTCCCCTGATGTCTCAGTCTCCCATAGGAACTGTGAGAACCGAATTGGGAAGAAGTAACCAGCTAGGGGCAAAACACAAGCCTGTATAGACAAAAATCAAACAGTAGCATGGATCAGAGGTCCCTGATATTCAAAAGACAGTGACAAAAGTGGAGGGCTAGGGTGTAGCTCTGCAATGGAGTGTTCACCCTCCGGTGTTCCATCCCCAACACAGGATTAACAGCCCAATTAGAAAATGAAAATGCTTCAATAGACACATCATCAAAAAACCAGATAGGCAGCTGAGGTGGTTTTCATGAACTGTCCCCCATAGCTTCATGTGTTTGTGATTAAGCCTCATACTCAATCCCACGCTGGTAGAACCTTTTGGAGGGTGGGGCAGCCTTGCCGAAGGAGACATGCTATTGGGGGTGGATCTAACACCAAGCCCAGCACGGAGACTACTTCCACCCAGATATGGGACAAGATGTGAGCCAGCTTCTTGCTTGTGCCATGCTTTTCTCACCATGATGAAATTTCCCCTCAAAACTGTAAACTCTTTCTTCCCATTAGCTGTTTTTGGCCAGGTGTGTTGTCCTAGCAACAAGAAAAACAAAAGACAAGCATGTTGATGCACACCTATAATCCCAACACTGGGGAAGCAGAGGAAGGAGGATCCTGAAATCCTCAACTACATAGTGAGACCATGTCTTAACAGCAACAACAAAAGACTGGAGGCATGACTCAGCAATGAAAGCACAAGTCTTGAAACCAGCAATCAGGCGGGGGAGGGGTGTTGCTCAGTGGTAGACTGCCTGCTTTGCCAGGGTTATGGCTCAGTGGTAGGGCAGTTGCCTGTCATAAGAGGTTGTGATTCCATTCCCAACCCCAGCTAAAGAAAAAGAAACATGGAAACAATGCTAAAATATAATACCTTATTCTCCTTTTTTTAAATGACAGAGCTGTGGTGGAAAAATACTTGCTTGAAAAGTCTCGCCTGGTGTCTCGTGAGAAGGATGAGAGGTAAGGAATGAATCCTTGGACATGTTTGAATACAGTCCCAGCTCGACCTTTGTTCCTAAAAGGGGAGGAGCAAATGTCCTGAGGTTCCAGGAATTTTAAAGAAGCCATTGTTGGGTCAGTATTTTAGGAGTTGAGCCTGCCCCCACTTGTGCCTTTGAATGCCTGGCCCCTTGAGTCTTTCTGTGCCACCTGAGGGTTTCCCTACCAGGGGTATTCAGTGCTGCCTTAGAATATGCTTAGGTTAACAGGATCTCCAAGTGGGGTGCAGTGGCACACACCTCCTGGCACTCCCAGGGAATCTCAAGTGGGAAAATCTCACTTTTGAGGCTAGTCTGGGCCTCAGGGAGAGACTCTTATCTCAAGTTAAACACCAATAAAATTTATGGTTGAGGGCTAGAAAGATGGCTTAGTGGTTAAGTGGTTGCCTGTGAAGCCTAAGGACCCTGGTTCAAGGCTCAATTCCCCAGGACCCACCTTAAGCCAGATGCACAAGGTGGCCTGGCACATGTATCTGGAGTTCGTTTGCGGTGGCTGGAGGCCCTGGCGTGCCCATTCTCCCCTTCCCCCACCCCTCTCCCCCTCCCCCCCCCGTCACTCTCAAATAAATAAATAAACAGAAAATTTTTCTTAAAATATGTGGTTGACAATTGAGAAGTTAATTTTTTTCCAATAAGTCATAATCTGATTAAGATAGGGTTTTAAGTGTGCAAATTTAAAATGCTTTGTCCTTCTTGGTAAGGTTTCTGATTAAACACTGGTAGTTTGAAATTACCAGGCCTGATCTCCTCCGTTGATTTCCACCCCCACTTGACCCATAGGAACTACCACGTGTTTTATTATTTGTTGTTCGGTGTCAGCGAGGAAGAGCGCCAAGAATTTCAACTCAAGCAGCCTGAAGACTATTTCTACCTCAACCAGGTAAACAGTGAGTGACTAAAAGGGTACCTCTGTTCCCTTTGGGCTGTTTACAACCTGCCAGGAGGTCAGAGGCCACCTCCTGCCTGGCCTCCAGGGCCCCCAGCCCGGCTCCCAGAAGGCAGCACAAAGGAAGCCATTCAATTCCCTGCCTTGTGCTTGCAGCCAAAATCAGCCTCATATGCCACCCTCCCAGCCTGAAAACACCCAGAATGCCAATGCCCTTATTTTTTCAGCATAACTTGAAGATTGAAGATGGAGAAGACCTGAAACATGATTTTGACAGGCTCCAGCAAGCCATGGAGATGGTGGGCTTCCTGCCCGCCACCAAAAAGCAGTAAGTGGACTACCTAGCCACCACAATTTCTACAAGTCACTCTTGAAGTCTGACCCACAGCCTTGTAAGAACTATACTGGAAGAGGAGACTGGTGTACCTGGCACACAAAAGGGGTCCAGCCATTAGCCCCTGGCACATAGCAGGCCAAACCACTGTGAAGCTGGGCATAATGGCGTATGCCTGCATTCTAAGTTGAAGGCTAGTCTGAGCTACATAATGAGGCCCTTTCTCAAAAAAAAATTAGGAGCCAGGTGTGGTGGCACACGCCTTTAATCCCAGTACTCAGGAGGCTGAGGTAGAAGGATCGCTGTGAGTTTGAGGCCACCCTGTGACTTCAGAGTGAATTCCAGATCAGTCTGGGCTAGAATGAGACCCTACCTTGAAACCCCCCCCCCAAAAAAAAAAAGTTAGGGCTGTGGATATGGATGAGTTTGTAAAATTCCTGCCTAGCATGCACAAAACCCTTGGTTTCACCCCCAGCATAGCATAAACTGGGTGTGGTGACACACTCCTGTCATCCTAGCACTCTGGAGTGGAGAGGTAAGAGGATCAGAGTTCAAGGTCATCCTCAGCTTCACTGAGGAGTTTGAGGTCAAACCCCATCTCTAGAAAGAAGGGACAATCAATGAATAGAAACAAGTTAAAATAGCTGTTTACAAAGTCCCAATTCACCCAATTAAAGGGTGCCCCTGCAGCAAGATTAGCCATTTTTCAAGTCCATACATTATCACTGGACTTTGCTGGTTTTTTGGAATTTAGCCCAGTTCCATGGAAGGGTCTTTTGCCTTATTAATGTACACAGGGCCCTGGAGTAAAACTCTTTTCTCTGCTCCAGGATTTTCTCCATCCTCTCAGCCATCCTGTACCTGGGGAATGTCACTTACAAGAAGAGAGCCACTGGCCGTGATGAAGGCTTAGAGGTCGGGCCTCCTGAGGTGTTGGACACACTGTCCCAGCTTCTGAAGGTACTGCCTTTTGCTACTATCCCTTCTTACACTTCCTTCCTGCCCTCTGCCACGGTAGGGGAGGTACAGCTCAGAATGGTAGACACCTCTCAGTGCAGGGGACAAGTGCTAGGAGCCTCCCCGTCCTCAGGTTGTGTAACCCTAGGCCCATCTGCCTGCTTCCTCCCTGTAGCTACTAAGATGTCTCCTGTTCATTTCTGATAAAGAGCTAGGGTAGTACCTCCTTCAGCTTCAGGTCCAGCCATGGAATCTTGAAAAACATACTTTGAAGGGCTGCAGATATGGCTCAGTGGGTAGAGAGTTCTCTTGGCTCTATCACCAGAACTGTATAAACCAGGCATGATGGCACATGCCTGTCATCCCATCACTAGAGAGGAAGACCAGAAATTCAAGGTCACTTAGTCTATAAAAAAAGGGGGGGGGGGGCAGGGCTGGAGAAATGGCTCAGTAGTTAAAGGTTCTTGTTTGTAAGTCTGCTGGCTCAAGTTCAACTCTCCAGCATCCATTTAAGCCAAATGCAAAGTGGTATATGCGTCTGTGATTCCAAGGCACCTATGGCAATGGGAGACCAGAGCCAGGAGAATTCAGAACTTCATGGCCAGCTAGACTATCACACAAGAAGTGAAATGGCAGAAATAAAATAGCATCAAGAGGGGCTAGAAAAAAGGTTCAGTGGTTAGGGTGCTTGCCTGCAAAGCCTAGTGACCCAAATTTGATTCCCCAGTACCCACATAAAGCCAGATGCACATGGTGGCACATGCATCTGTGTTTGCAGTGGCTGGAGGCCCTGGAGTGCCCATATTCATTCATTCATTTTCTCTCTTCTGTCTCCTGTCTCCTCTCTTCTATCTTTCTATGTTTGAAAATAAATAAATAAAAATATTTTTAAAATAGCATCAAGAAAGACCCTGAATCAAGCAGGCTGAAGGGAGAGGACAAACATGCTAAAATTGGCCTCATACCTCCATACACACACTGTGATACATACATAATTTTTTTTTTTTTTTTGAAGATAGGGTCTTATTCTAGCTGAGGCTGACCTAGAATTCATTGTGATTCTCAGGGTGTCCTTGAACTAATGGTGATCCTCCTACCTCAGCCTCCTGAGTGCTAGGACTAGTGTGTCACCACACCCAGCTTTGTAATTTTTTGTTTTGTTTTTAAAATCAATTTGGAGCCAGTCACCAGTTGGGGAATCCGAAGTAGGAGGATCTCAAGGTCTGCTTGGTCTAGCAGAGTGAGTTCAGAGGCAATTTACAGAGACCCTCTCTGTATAAAGAAATACAGAGGATACAGGGGTGGAGAGATGGCTTAGCCATCTTTGTAGACACTTGCCTACAAAGCCAAGGACCCAGGTTCAGTTCCCCAGAACCCATGTAAGCCAGATGCACAAGGTGGTGCATGTGTCTGGAGTTCAGTTGCAGTGGCTGGAGGCCCTGATGTACCCCTTTTCTCTCACTCTCTCTGTCTGCTTCTCTCTCTCTCTCTCTCTCTCTCTCTCTCTCTCAAATAAATAAAATATTTTTTTAAAAAAGGAATACGTTTAAAAGGGGGGCCAGAGATGTAGTTCAGTGGCAGAGCATATCCCTGTATATATGAAGCCCTAGGTTCCATATATGCATGCATGTGCACACACACATAACACTTGGTTTAGTGATTGATTTGTTCGCATTCAACTTTCTTTCTCCTCCTTTACTGCCCCTGGGGACCCTGGGCAATGTATGGAGACCTTTTATTGTTCATCAAACTCAGGGGCGCCAGTGCCACCTAGTGGTTAGAGATTGTGATGCAGTGCTCAGAATGGACCAGCCTCCAGCATAACCAGCAGTGATACTATTTTCCTTGTTTCATTGCTGTTGAGGTTACAACCCATGCCCTCAACTGTGCTAGGCAAGTAAGTGTTCCACCATTGATACATGTCACCTCCTACCTTTCAGTTTTTTGGATCTTCTTATTTATTTGAGAGAGAGTGAGAGAAAGAATGAGAATGGGTGCTCCAGGGCCTCAAGCCATTGCAAACAAATTCCAGATGTGTGTACCGCCTTGTGCTTCTGGCTTACGTGGGTCCTGGGGAATTGAACCTGGGTCCTTTGGTTTTGCAGGCAAGTTCCTTAATTGCTAAGCCATCTCTCCAGCTCCCGTTTTTTTCAACTTTTTATTGACAACTTGGGTAAGTTGTCAATAAACCATAATTCTCTCCCACTCCCCCTCCCAAGTCCACCCTCCATTGAATCCCTTCTTCCTTCTAATTATTCTTTCTTGTATTTTGATGTCATTCCCCCATAATCCTCCCCCGCCTATTATGAAAGTCTTGTGTACATAGTGTCAGACATTGTAAAGTCATGAGTATTAAGCTCATTTTGTGTCTGATGACAGCATTGTAAGCACCTCTACCCTTTCTTTGGCTCTTTCCATTTGTTCTGCAGTGGTCCCTGAGCCTTGAAGGGTGTGATAGAGATGTCTGAACATTCCACTGTCACTTCTTCTCAGTACTATGGTGACTTTTGAGTCATCTCAGTGTCCACCACCATTTGAAAAGAGAAGCCTCTCTAACCATAAGTGAGAGTAGCATTAATATATATAGTTAGCCAGATGATAGTAGTCATTACTCCTCTAGGCTTTATGACCTCCCTAGCCATAGACTTTTGATTAGGTCTTTTGTTGCATGTGTAAAGGTCAAAGGACAACTTAGGGTCTCAGGCCTCACCTTCCACCTTGCTTGAGGTAGGGGCTCTTCACTGCTGTGTAGACCAGGCTAACTGACCTATGACATTTTGGGCATTCTACTGTTTCCACCTCCCATCTCACTCTAGCAAGGTTGAGATTACAGATATCCAGTACTGCATGTGGGTTCTGGGGATCTAAACTCAGGTCATGGGCTTGCATAGCAAGCACTTTTACCTACTTAACTATCTTTGGTTAAGTATTAATACCAGCTGAGGGCCAGACTGTAGCTTAGTGGCAGAGCTCTTGCCTATCATGAACAAAGCCCTGGGTTTCATCCCTAACAGTTTAAAAAAATATTACTGGCTATAATCATGGTGGGACCATCAGCATATACATAAAAAAATCAAAAACTACTTTTGGGGTTTGCGTGTGTTTTGAGCAGGGTCTCATGTAGCCAGAGCTATCCTTGCACTTTTTTTCTTCTTGCATCAGCCTCCCAATTACTGGGATGATAGGTGTGCACTCTTCCTTCCTTTGTATTGTCTTAGCATGTCTTTCATCTGTAGCTTTTGTCAAAGGTTGTACAGGGGGATGGGGAGATGGTTCAGTGGTTAAAGGATATGGGTTTCAGAGTCTGCCCATCTGGGTTCAAGTCCCACATAAAGCCAGATACAAAGTAGTAAGTGTGTGTCATTCATTTGCAGCATCATTGCACAATGCATGCAAACAAACATAAAGCACAAGGGTGTGCATGGGCCCCAGATTCTGTTGAGTTCCTGAGGACATGTGAGCACCATATGTGGCTAGGGAATTCCCTGCTGTCCATTCTTGATTCTAGCAGCAGAGGGCAGCTCAGGTAGGAAAGAGGCATTGCATCGCTGGGTGAATTTCCAGTGTACATGAGGGGCTCCAGTTTCAGTCACAGCTGTGCTGGGTACAGATGGTGACCTGAGCCAAATGTCCATAGTCACCCCTAGACCTGGGCAGCCACACTTACGTGCTGGGCAGCCAGTTTGACATGTGTGAACTCTAAAGCCTACCAAACAGTGAGAGGATTGGATTCAGGAATGCAGATCCCCAACAACTCCTCATCCTCCCATCTTCCTTTTCCTAACCTTGAAACAGGTGAAACGAGAGATTCTGGTGGAGGTTCTGACAAAAAGAAAAACAGTGACCGTCAATGACAAGCTCATTCTCCCCTACAGCCTCAGTGAGGTGAGTGCAACCCTGTGCCCTAGACGGAAGCTGCTTTGTGCATTTCCTGTGACACCATGGACAGGCTGATCCTGCATGAGCTGATGCAACAGAAAGTCACCGCAGCACGCCCTAGCCCTGTGCAGCTCACTTTCCCCTCTCCCCCAGAGAAAGCCAGTGACTATGGGTCACTAGCAGGACTGTGTTCCCCATGGCACCATTGCCATGACATGTGGGAAAATAAAAATATAAGAACATGGGCTGGAGAGATGGCTCAGTGGTTAAGCGCTTGCCTGTGAAGCCTAAGGACCCCAGTTTCAGGCTCGGTTCCCCAGGACCCATGTTAGCCAGATGCACAAGGGGTCGGACGCGTCTGGAGTTCGTTTGCAGTGGCTGGAAGTCCTGACGTGCCCATTCTCTCTCTCTCCCTCTCTCTCGCTCTCTGCCTCTTTCTCTCTGTGTCACTCTCAAATAATAAATAAATAATTAAAACAAAAAAATAAAAATACAAGAACATGTTCTACGTTTGCCACACAAAGCTGACCACAACACATGCACCCCTGAGTAGCAAAGGTGCACTCTGAGAAATGGTTCCAAAGCAACATTTTTGTCATGCAGGTGGCTTGGGTCACACTTAATACAACTCTAAATGCTATGGCTTACTGTACACTTACTATATGAGTCTTGGTTCTGTCCCTCCTGAGCTCCAAGCCTTACCTATGGTCGCAGTTGGAATTCAGTAGCAAATATATATATCTAAACAGACCTAAAGGTAGAGAAGGTACAGTATTAATACCAGCTGAGGGCCAGACTGTACCTTAGTGCCTAGTATGCTCAAGGTCCTGGGTTCCATCCCTAACACTGTTTTTTTAAAAAAAATTGCTGGCTATAATCATGGCGGGACCATCAGTATATACATAATGTGACAGTGTGATGTGTCGTATGACCATACAAAGAACTAAATTCATAATGGCTAATGGTACATTTGGAGAGTACATCTGTGATCCTAGCATTTTGGAGGCTGAGGCAGAATGGGAAGTTTGAAGCCAGCCTAGGCTATACAAGGAAAGAGATCTATCTCAAAAGAACAGGGAAAAATAGGCACAGTGATACACATACTGAATTTCAGCACTTGGGAGATGAGACAGGAGGATCAGGAGTTCAAGGCCATCCTCAACTACATAGTGAGTTGGAGGCTAGCCTGGGCCACGTAAAACCTTGACTCCCCCCCAAAAAAATTAGAATAGCTGTTTGTTTATTTATATATTTATTTATTTGCAAGCAGAGAGAGAGAGAGAAAGAAGAGAATGACAGAGAATGGACATGCCAGGGTCTCCAGCCACTGCAAACGAACTCCAGATGCATGTACCCCTTGTGCATGTGGCTTATGTGGGTCCTGGGGAATCAAACTTGGGTCCTTGGACTTCATAGGCAAATGCCTTAACTGCTACACCATTTCTCCAGCCCTAGAATAGCTGTTTTTGTTTGTTTGTTTGGTTGGTTGGTTGGTTGGTTGGTTGGTTGGTTTAGAATAGCTGTTTTGATTCTAATATCCCCTAGTGTGTACAGACCAAGAGTTGGCCGTACCCAAGATAAAATGCTCCCTCTGTCCACAGGCCATAACTGCCAGGGACTCTATGGCCAAGTCTTTGTACAGTGCCCTGTTTGACTGGATCGTGTTGCGGATCAACCATGCCCTCCTCAACAAGAAAGACATGGAAGAGGCCGTCTCAGTGAGTGTCCTGTCCCAGCCTCTCTCCCACTGCCAGCACCAGATGTCCTTATTCCCAGCATGAGGAAGCCTGGGATGTGCAGCTAGTATGGCATGAGGAGTATAGGAAAACACAATGGTGAGAGACCCTGAGTTTCCCCTACTCCTGCTGAGCATGAGAATGCCTGCCAGACTCAGTGCCAGGTCTGCTGAGCATGTCCAAGGCCCTAGGTTCAAGACTAGTGCCATAAAAATAAAAACTTAAAAGAACCCCATTTTCAAAAATGATAGATGCCAAGTTGGTGACATTTGTGTCTGGCCACATCCAGGGCCATTAGAACCAAACATACCACTACTGTGAAACCACCTCAGGGAGGTCAGCTTCCTATAGTAGTGCTCACTTGTGGTAACCATGCTTTGTCTCTCCAGTGCTTGTCCATTGGGGTCCTCGACATCTTTGGCTTTGAAGACTTTGAGAGGAATAGCTTCGAGCAGTTCTGTATCAACTATGCCAACGAACAGTTGCAGTATTACTTCAACCAGCACATTTTCAAACTGGAGCAGGTGAGGATTTAAAAAAAAAAAAAAATCTTACTGTGGCAAGGCACATAGGAGATTTTCCATGTTTAGTTTGTTTTGCATGTATATGTGATGTGCGTGTGCTGTCTGTACACGCATGTGAAGGCTAGAGGCTGACATCAGTTGGCATTAGGTGTCCTCCTTGATTGCCCTTCACTTGTTCCGTTTTCTTCCATACCATGGTGCAGTATTTGCATAGAGCCTGTGCACAGACTCCCCTAGACTCTAAGCTATTTCTAGATTACATAGAATGCCTCATGTGGTGTGAGTGCTGTGCACAGTCATTGTGTTCCACAGTTTAGGAAATGATCACAGGAGGTAAGAGTTATTATTCTGAACAGGTAATTCCGACAGTGTTTTTCCCTTCTTATCATTCTACCAGTGACAAAATCTGTGGAGGCACAACCTGTAGATTCAGCTATGTTCCTGCTGTTCTACAGTCCACACTCACTTCCATACATTTGCCATTATCATGTGTACCTGAAATGCTCCCTCCCTCCACCCTTTCCCAGGATCTGGAGACCACTTTCCTGTTTTTGTCAATAAATTTGCCACCACTGAGACCTTGTGTTAGCATAGTCTTACAGTATTGGCTTTAACTGACATAATTCACTTAGCATAGTGTTCTCCAGGTTGATTGATCCCTGTTCAGCAAGTGTCAGAACAAGTGTTTAGTGCTGAGGAGGTAGCTCAGCAGGTAAGAAGAACACTTGCTGTCCAAGCATGAGGACCTGAGTTCTCCCTATCACCCACATAAAAAGCCAGACGTGGATTCCCATGCCTGTAACTCCATTGCTGAGAGAGATTGGAGATCACTGGAGCTTCCTGGTCATCCTGTCTACAAAAACCAGCAGGAGTTCCAGGTTTCAGTGAGAGAGATTGTCTCAAGGACTTAAGTCAGAAGAATGATAAAGGAGGACACCCAATGCCCTCCACACACATGTACACAGACATAGCAAAAAATTGCTTTCCTACTTAAGGTTTAGGAATATTTCATTGTGTGACTAGCCCATGTTGTATTTATCCATTCATTTGTTGATGGACACAACCGGATTCCATGTTCAGTCCATTGTAAATCCCAAGTATCTTTGAATCTAGCCCCTGCTGTTGCAGTCAGTTCACATTGTTGGCAGAAAACACACAGGCAAGAGCAGCTTGTGGGGAAAAAAAGTTGTATTTTGGCTAACAGACTCTAGGGGAAGCTCCATGATGGTAGGGGAAAAACAACAGCAAGAGCAGAGGTAGGACATCACCTCCTCATGAACGTCAGGTGGACATTAGCAACAGGCAAGTGTGCAAACACTGGCAAGGGGAAACTGGCTATAATATCCATAAGCTTGCCCCCAACAATACACTGCCTCCAGGAGGTATTAGTTCTTAAATCTCTGTCAACTGGGAACCTAGTATTCAGAACACGTAAGTTTACGGGGAACAGCCAAATCCAAACCACTACATTCTGCCCTGGTTCCCATAAACTGATAACCATACGTGATATAAAACACAATGCATTCAGTCCAATTTTACAAGTACCCATAGTTTTTAATCAACCCCAATGATATTTAAATATCCTCATAGTCCAAGATCTTTTAACTGCAATAACAACAAAAAATCCGCCCCCCCCCCCAAAAAAAAACCCATAATGGCACAGAATAAACACTCACACTGCAAAAGATGGCATTGGGCATAGGAAAGAAATATTTAGCCAATTCAAGATTTAAACAGGGCAAACATCAAACTCTGTAGCTATAAGTCCAACAATTCTAGTCAGTGAAAAGTCTCCAAGTCTGATAATTCTAACCAGCAACAAGTCTCTGGAGTTCCAATTCTGCCCCTTCAGCTAGGCTACTCACTATCCAAGAAAATGTCATCGAGGCAGGCAGTTTTCTTTAGCAGCTGTCTCGTGGTTCTGGTATCTCCTCTGGGTCTCCACTGCAACCCACCACTCATCCTAATGGCCCCAAGGGGTCTTCATGCAGGCATCCAACAAACCTGCTTCCCACTGCCCATGGCTGTTTCCAAAATACAAGACTGTGTTGCAGCTTCAGTGACCTTCTCTTTCATGTATTTCTTATACTCCGTAATACCAGGTAGGGTGTCAGTTTGCTAATCCAGGAGAGAATGAAACAGACTTTGAAGAATAAGACATTCTGACATTTAGGTCTCTTCAAAAGAGTCTACATTCTTCCTGTTGCCCCAGTGCAGGCCACCTGGCCCAATCACAAAGGTTGTAATCTCGCATATAATTGCAGCTAAATGGGCAGAAGTTTCATCCCAAACATTTCATTTCTGTGACATATCCCTTTGCTCACACCAGTCCATTTCTATGCAAAGCACCCCTGCACAAGTTCTCACAACAAAGGTATAACAGTAAACCTCTCACACAAACTGCTTCTAGCCCAGTCTAGGCGAAGCTCTTTTTCACCCTCATAAGCCAACTCTCACAATCCATACTTCTTACTGCATTCAGGTCTTTCAACTCTGACCAGGATAGTCAAGCTGTACTTAACAGCACTTCAAGGTATCTGTTAGGCCAAGATTTCATATCATTTCACATTCCTCTTGAAACTCAGCTCCAAAAAGCCAAAGCCACATAGTTAGGTGTCTAGCAGCAGTGACATCACTCCTTGGTACCAACTTTACTGTTGCAGTCAGGTTCACATTGTTGGCAGAAAACACACAAGCAAGAGCAGCTTGTGGGGAAAGAAAAAAAAAAGTTTATTTTGGCTTAGAGACTCAAAGAGAAGTTCCATAATGGCAGGGGGAAATGTTGGCTTGAGCATCATGAACATCAGGTAGACAACAGCAACAGGAGAATGTCAAGGGGAAACTAGCTGTAACACCCGTAAGCCTGCCCCCAATAATACTCTGCCTCCAGGAGAGTTAGTTCCCAAATCTCCATTAGTTGGGAACCTAAGCTCATGGGGGACACCTGAATCAAGCCACACTTGCTTTTAGTTGTTTTGAGCCACATGCTGGATCCTATGCATATTTAATTTTTTTTTTAAGGAATTGCATTCTGTTCTCCACAGTGGCCATTTTATAAGGCAGTATTTCATTGTTAACCCAGCCTGAATAGAATGGAGTGGTCTAGGTCTGGGATCTCCCAAAGGGCCCAAAATATGGGCATACTTGCCCTACAATTTTTCTCAGACAATGGGAAAGTTGAAAAACTCCAAAATTCCACCCAGACTATGATGAGGCAGATGTTGGAATGTTTTGAGCCATAGGTCATTTTTGGACCTTGTCTGTCAAAACCAGAAAAATCTTTTCTTATAGGTTGATGGGTTGTTTGTTTTGTTGTTGTTGTTTTTTAAATCCTTTTAAATTTTTTATTTATTTCAGAGAGAGAAAGAGGCAGATAGTGAAGGAGAGGGCTAGGGCTTCTAGCTACTGTAAATGAACTCCATACACATACACATGTGCCACTTTGTGCATCTGGCTTATGTGAGTCCTAGAGAATTGAACCAGGGTCTGCTGGCTTTGAAGTGCCTTAACCACTAAGCCATCTTTCCAGCCCTGTTTTTGGTTGTTTGTGATACAGGGTCTCATGTAGCCTAATTTAGCCTTGAATTCACTATGTAGCGAAGGATGGCCTTGATCTCCTGATCCTGCCTCCACCTCCTGAGTGCTGGGATGACAGTCCTGTACACCATGCCTGGCTCATGCTGTGTTGATGATGGAACTCAGAGCCCATGCATGTTAGGCAAGTGCCCTATCTATCCAACAAGCCACAGCCACAGCCTATGAATATGTTACGATACCTCCAGGTTCAGCCCCTTTTGAATGGAAAATATCCTTTTCCCTCAAGTTGCATTGGTAGTGAGCATATGGACCTTTTTCTTGTTATGATTCCATAAACAATATAGAAAATAGCTATTTACATAGTGTTTGCATTGTATTATCAACTATAAGTCACGTGGGGACGATTTAAGCCCTACCAAAGTGGGGCTGGGATGCAGCAGCTCAGTTGGAGAGTGCTTCCCTAGCATGCTTCAAGTTTGGCTTAATCCCTAATACCACCAAGAAAAAAGAAATATTTATCCAGCCTAGGTGTATGGTGGTACATACCTATAATTTCAGCACTTGGAAGGCAGAGGCAGGAGAATTGCTGCAAGTTTGAAGTCAACCTGGACACTATAACCAGTTCCACGTCAAACAGGCATACATGATGAGACCTTGTGTCAAAAATACCAATAATAGGGCTGGAGAGATGGCTTAGCGGTTAAGCACTTGCCTGTGAAGCCTACGGACCCCAGTTTGAGGCTCGATTCCCCAGGACCCATGTTAGCCAGATGCACAAGGGGGTGTACGCATCTAGAATTCGTTTGCAGTGGCTGGATGCCCTGGCGCACCCATTCATTCTCTCTCTCTCTCTGCCTCTTTCTCTCTCTGTCGCTCTCAAATAAATAAAAATGAACAAAAATTGTTTTTAAAAATACCGATAATAAAGTCTGTTGGAGGCTGTGTACATGTTACATGCAAATACTGTGCCATTCCACTACAGACAACATAGTGCATGTCTGTGATCCCAGACCTCAGGAGGTTGAGGCAAAAGGATCTCAATTTCCTGACCACTCTGGGCTACAGAGTAAGGCCTCATCTCAGAAAAACTAAAAAGATTTTAAAAGTACTATGTCATTTTATCTAAAGGACTTGCTTACACATCTGAAGATTTTAGCTTCAGTAGAGATGCTAGAACCCATCCTCTGTAGCTGTGGTTGTGTGTTATAGAAGTATTAATGACTGGCTGGAGCATGACTCAACAGTAGTGTGCTTGCCTAGAATCCTCAGTGAGGGGCTAAAGGCATGGCTTCACCAGAGAATCCCCAGTGCGGGACTGGGGGGATGGCTTGATGGTAAGCACTTGTTTGGCATGGGAAGCTCTGGGTTCCACCCCCAGAAATGCATGATAAGAAAAATCCTTATCAAATCCATGCAGTAATGTGCCTCCCTGACCCTCACATCTACAGGAGGAGTATCAGGGTGAAGGAATCACGTGGCACAACATTGACTATACTGACAATGTGGGTTGCATCCACCTCATCAGCAAGAAGCCCACTGGTCTCTTCTACCTGCTGGACGAGGAAAGCAAGTGAGTGTCCTCACCTTTCCACCCTGACCTTCTGGCACATGTGCAGTCCACATCAGAAAGAGAATACCTCAGCTTCCCGCTTGCATTTGGCCCCTGACTCCAATCCTGACCTTTTTTTACAAAGTGCATCTCTAATGCTGTATGGAAATCCTGCATGACTTGTGTACAGGCTCAAACACTACCTCCCAGTAGTTTCCAATGAAGGGTGGTACACCTATGTCCCAGGAGCTGAGAACAGGCACTCCTACTGATGCAGGATTTGGGGGCTCAGGAGGGGTCCCCCAGTGTATGAGTCCCTAGTTTTTGGTTCTGTCCTACCTTTAACAAAGAATTGATAAAGATGGATTCAAGAAGGATAAACTATGAATTACTAAGTTTATTGAGGGGAAATTCACAAATTGTGGGATTTATTATTGAAGGGAGAAATCACAAACTGTGGGGTTTATTTAAGGGAGATTGGGATCTAGGAAGGAAAGCTAGAACAGAGTCATAAACACATGGGAAGTAGGAAACATCCCATCATATGGAAACATTGCATAATTTATAAGGCTCATTCAAGAGAAATTGAGGTTTTTGGAGGGGAACTAGAGTAGGGCCACAAGCATGTGGACTTGAGAGAAACTGAGACTTTTAAAAAATATTGTATTTATTTACTTGAGAAAGGGAAAGAGAGAGAGAGAATAGGATGCCAGGGCTACCAGCCACTGCAAGTAAACTCCAGATGCATGTGCCACCTTTGGCTTTGCAGGCAAGCACCTTAACCTTTAAGCCATCTCTCCAGCCCGAAACTGAGGCTTTTAAAAAGAAATTAGGGTAAAGCTGTAAGCACATTCACTTAAGAGAAACTGAGTCTTTTACTTTTATTTTTCATTTATTTGAGAAAGAAAGAGAATGGGTGCATCAGAAGAGCCTCTAGCTGCTGCAAACGAACTCCACCTGCATGTGCCACCTTGTGCATTTGGCTTATGTGGGTTCTGGGAAATTGAACCAAGGTCCTTTAGCTTTGCAGGCAAGCACCTTAACTGCTAAGCCATATCTCCATATGAGCCAGATGCAGAAGGTGGTGCGTGTGTCTAGAGTTCATTTGCAGTGGCTGGAGGCCCTGGTGTGCCCCTTCTGTCTGCTTCTCTTTCTCTGTCTTAAATGCATACACGCACGCACACACGCGCGTGCGCGTGTGCACCTACCTAAAATATATTTTTTTAAAAACCAGCTAAATGAAACACAAAAGGCTTTGCTGTTTCTAGCATTTCTAGGACTAGGTCATCCTTAGTCAATTCCAGCTTCTCTTGGCTCCCTGACTGGCCATATCTCTCCAGCTTTGACCTAAATCTTCCCCTGGCCTGCTTTTCTCTGTGTGTTGATGTCTTTTCTCCTCTTCCTGAAAGGACATCATTTACACTGGACTAAGACCCACTCTAATGTTTTCCTTGTAACCTGATGACATCTATAAGGACCCTACTTCCATAGGAGGTCTCAATCACAGATCCTGTGGGTCAACACACACACACACACACACACACACACACACACACACACACACACACAAACATCCTTCAATAGCTCCTCCACTGCTAGTGGTATCCCCGGGGACTAGAAGGACCCTCTGATCAATCAGGTATGTTGGCACACACCTTTGATCCCAGAACTCAGAAGGCAAAGGTAGGAGGATTGCCATGAGTTCTTCAAGGCCACCCTGAGACTACATGGTAAATTGCAGGTCAGCCCGGGCTAGAGTGAGATCCTACCTTGAAAAAACAAAATAAATAAGTTGAACCAGATGTGGTGATGTAGAAGTCCTTACAATGTACTTTCCCAGACACAAAATGGCCTGGCTATCCATGACCTTGCAGTGCCTGACACTATGTACACAGGACCATCATAAGAGGAGGAAAATATGACGACATCAAAATAACAAAGAGACTGATTGAGAGGAGGAAGAGGATATGATGGAAGGGGGTGGTGGGTAGAGAACCATGGCAACTTTACAGCCAGCCTGAGCTACATAATACAACTCTGTCAGGAGGGAGAAGAAAAAAATTGTATTTGCTTTTTCTGTTTACCATCAATTCAGATTTTCTAGGAAAAAAATTATTTAAACTAGTATTTTTGCTATAATTTTTTTCTTATTTTATTTTTTTATTGATGACTTCTATAATTATGGACAATAAATTATAGTAATTTCTCCCACACTTTCCCTTTGCAACTCCATTCTCCATCATATCCTCTCCTCCTCTCAATCAGTCTCTTTGTTATTTTGATGTCATCATATTTTCCTCCTCTTATGATGGTCCTGTTATATAGTGTCAGGCACTGCAAAGTCATGGATAGCCAGGCCATTTTGTGTCTGGGAAAGTACATTGTAAGGACTCCTACTCTTCCTTTGGGTCATCCATTCTTTCCGCTACCTCTTCTGCAATGGACCCTGGAAGATGTGATAGAGATATTTCAATGTTGAGCACTCCTCTGTCACTTCATCTCAGCACTCTGGTGCCTTCTGAGTTATCCCAAGGTCACCACTATCTTAAAAAGAGAAGCTTCTCTAGCCAAAAGTGAGAGTAGCATTAATATATGGATATGAACATTAAGAGAAGTGCCTATCAGGCAGTTTGGTGAGTATAATATGTATGTTTAGCCAGACACCAGTAGACGTTATACCCGAGGACTTATGACTTCCTCCATCATAGGTTTTCAATATCAGGCATGTATTCCTTCCTGTAGCATGGGCCTCCATTCCAATTAGAGAGCAGTTGGTTTCCCCCATAACAGGCATGCTACTTTTGCACCCGCTGGCTCATTTTGCCTGGCTAGCCAAATTTAAGGCTTGCAGTGTCCACTGTGGTTTATCTTCACTGGTGATGTCTTTCTCTCCCATTGAACTGCATGCAGTCTAGCTTTTTGCAGCTTTCTGTCAGGTGGTTTACACTGAGGAGGTTTTCAGCTCAGCTCCAGCAAGATTTCTTAGTGGCCTTGCAGCACAAGTATGTGGAGTCTTCAGCAATAGGGTCTTACCATCTATTCCTGGTGGGAAACCAAGAGCCTCAGTAGTGGCCTGTAGGGGAATCAAGGATCTCCCTAACCAACAACTCACTGGAAGGTATCCCATCCCTGGCACTGAAATTTTTCTAGTAACAATTTATGACTTCTGGGTGCACCATTGTCCAAAAAAGTAGATTTCCACATGACTTCTCTGGTTTTCTTGAAAACGCCTACTATGCCTTTGGAGTGAAGTTCTTCTCCTTCTACTATACCCTGAATTCTTATGTTTGATCTTTTCACAGTGTCCTGAATATCTTGAAATTCCCATTCAGACTTTCCTATTAGTTTGTCTTTCTCTTTGTTGGACTGTATTGGATCTGCTATCTGGTCTTCTAGTTTAGATATTCTGTCCTCTCCTTCAAACATTCTACTGGTGAAATTTTCTAGAGTTTTTATTTTATTAACTGTGTTCTTCATTTCTAGTAATTCTTTATTATTTCTATTTCCTTATTTATGTCTTGTATTGATCACCTTATTTTATTAAATTGGTTTCCTGTGTCTTTCATTTGTTTGATTTCTTTGAACATATTTATAATCATTCTTTTGAAATCTTTCTCAGGCATTTCCTCTAACTCATTCTCACTGGAGGTCATTTCTGATGCTTTAATCCTTTTTGGTGGATTTATACTGTCTTGATTTTCTGTGTTTCCTGTGTTATACTGTATGTATTTTTGCATCCTGGAGTAATTTAATGCTTGGATTTTCTAGTTAGTTGCAGTATTAGATGTATCAATCAATCTGATGTTATATATCTTCAGGGTAGGAGCTTAAGGTACTAGGTGTAGCTCTTAAGACTTTCAGAGTATCTACAAAAGTGACCCTAGGTGTTGGGTTTGCCTGCTATGAGAGTATTCAAGTAGGCTGAGTGGAACAAAATACAGTCAGATTCTAAAATTTAACTAAACAACGTACACATTCAGTGAAAAACAGCACAGAGTATTTATGCAAAAGTAGGTATTATGACAACCAGATCCTTTAATAAAGCCACTGTCCCTTAGGATGTGTGTTGCCCCATACCCTTAATCATGTCAAGTAGGAGGCTAAGATTTCTGGTCTGTTGAGGGTTCCAAGTCAGCTTGTGACCAAGTGAGACCCTTCCCTAATGAACACAGAAAAGGAAACAAAGGCACTATAAATCAGGAAGCAACAAATGACAAGCCCCAAATATAGCTTATTTAAGAATGGCAGATCCGACCATCCTTCAGATTTAACATATAATTTACCTTGACATGGAAGGTACAATTAGCACTTCTGATTCAAGCCTATAGATCAGGTTTATTTGGCAGGTACTGACCTGGTGTAATCCCAGATACTTTTTGGGATGGTTTTGGTCGCAGTTATGCTGCGCTCCTGCTTGGGTCCCTCTTTGCTGCACTGTGGGCTCAGGTAGGCTGGCTAGGTTGCTGGATTGCTGCTCTGGTTGTTGATGCCGGTGCTTATGTAGGTGCACTCCCTTCCCCAGATCTCTGGTACTTGCTTGCGCTGGCAGTAGGGGAGGAGAGGCTGTGGATGTTGGCTCTAGTTCTCGCGCTGGTCTGCACGATCCTCTACCTCACAAGCAGCTCCTCCGTTGGTCTGTGCCGTCCTCCCTTCATGTTTCTTGAGTTTGTGCAGAGGCTGGTATGAGTGGAGAATCCCCTCACCTGGCTTTTCCTGTGGCTCAGGCCAAGCCTTTTGGCTATGGCCATGTGGACCTGGTGCCGCCGTTGGTGGAGCCGCTTCTGCCTGCTTCCGTTGGTGCTAGATTCTCTGGATCTCTCCTACTTCTTGGCTATAGTTGATAATTTCTTATACACCTCGCTTTTTAAATTTTATTTTTATTTATTTATTTATTTGAGAGAGAGAAAGAGAGAGAATGGGCACGTCAAGTCTTCTAGCCACTGCAAATGAACTCCACATGCTTGTGTTACCTTGTGCATCTGGCTTACGTTGGTTCTGGGGAATTGAACTGAGGTCCTTTGGCTTTGCAGGCAAGCACCTTAACCACTAAGCCATCTCTCCAGCCCTTATACCTCATTTTTTAGTAGAAGAGTGTATTTTTCTGGTTTTGTTTTGTTTTGCTTTGTTTTTGTTTGCTTGCTTTCTTGCTTTTTTTTTTTTTTTTTTTTTTGCTTTTTTTTTTTTTTTTTTTTTCCTTTTTCTCCTCTAGGCTTCTTTGGTGTGGTTCCTACACCATCACTGCCATCTTAATTAGAAGTCCCCATATGACTTATTCATGCTCTCTTAGGTTTTGTAGCCCTTCCCCACCTTTCCATTATTCAATCTCTTCCCCTAACCTTAGACCTTTCCACCCCATTAATCTGTTCTTCTATATAAATGTATACAGTACCATCCTCTTAAGCCCCTCCCCCTCTCTTCCCTTTATATCTCCTTTCTAGTTTACTGGCCCCTCTACTGAGGTTTATTCCAACTCACGTAGAAGTCCAATCACTTGTAGCTAGGACCCACATATGAAATAGAACATGTGACATTTGGCTTTATGAGCCTGGGTTACCTCACTAAGTATAATCCTTTCCAGATCCATCCATTTTCCTGCAGATAATCATAATTTCTTTTTTGTTGTTGTTGTTACTGCTGAGTAAAACTCCAATATGTAAATGTGCCACATCTCTTTATCCACTCATCAGTTGAGGGACATGTAGGCTGGTTCCATTTCCTAGCTATTGTGAATAGAGTGGCAATAAACATTGTTGAGCAAGTATCTCTAAAGTAATGAGACAAATCCACAGGATATATACCTAAAAGTGGTATAGCTGGTTCATATGGTAAATCTACTTTTAGCTACCTCAGGAACCTCCACACTGATTTCTACAATGGCTAGACCAGATTGCATTCCCACCAGTAATGTAGAAGGGTTCCACTTTTCCACATACTCACCAATATTTATTGTCATTTGTTTTCATGATGGTAGCCATTTTGACAGGAATGCGATGGAATCTCAAAGTAGTTTTAATCTGCATTTCTCGGATGGCTAAGGATGTAGAACATTTTTTAGAGGCTTATATGTCATTTGCATTTCTTCTTTTGAGAATTCTTTGTTTAGTTCCATGGCCCATTTTTTAATTGGGTATTTGATTTATTATTTAGTTTTTTTGAGTTCTTTGTGTATCCTAGATATTAATTCTCAGTCAGATATATAGCTGGCAAAGGTTTTCTCCCATTCTGTAGGTTGCCTCTTTGCTCTATTCACAGTGTTCTTTGCTGTACAAAAGCTTTGTAATTTCATGAGGTCCCAGTGGTTGATCAGTGGTTTTATCTCCTGAACAACTGGGATTATATTAAAAAAGTCTTTGCCTGTACCAATATGTTGAAGGGTTTCCTCTACTTTTCCTCCAGCAGTTTCAGAGTTTCAGGTATGATACTAAGGTCTTTGATCCATTTGGACTTGATTCTTGTGCATGGAGAGAGATAGGGACCTATTTTATCCTTCTACAGATACATATCCAGCACCATTTGTTGAAGAAGCTGTCTTTTCTCCAATGAGTATGTTTGGGATTTTTGTTGAAGATCAGGTGGCTACTGCAGCTTACATCTGGGTCCTCTATTCTGGTCCATTGATTTACATGTCTACATTTTTGTGCCAGTACCATGCTGTTTTCGTTGCAGTGGCTCTGTAGTATAGGTTAAAATCAAGTATGGTGATACCACCAGCCTTGTTTTTGTTGCTCAAAAGTACTTTAGATGTTCGAGGGTTTTTGTGCTTCCAAATGAATTTTAGAATTTCTTTTTTCTATTTCTATGAAGAATGCCATTGGAATTTTGATGGGAATTGCATTAAATGTATAGATTCCTTTTGGTAAGATTGCCATTTCACTATATTGATTCTTCCAATCCAAGAACATGGGATGGGTGTCTTTCCATTTCCTAGTGTCTTCTGTAATTTCTGTCTTGAGTGTTTTTAAGTTTTTATTATAGAGATCCTTTACTTCCTTGATTAGGTTTATTCCAGGGTACTTTATTATTTTTTTATTTAATTGTGAATGAGACTGATTCTATGATTACATTCTCAGTATGTTTGTTGTTAGCATATAAGAAGGCTACTGATTTCTGATGGATTTATAATTTTTGGTGGGGTTGTATTGTCTTGATTCTTTGTGTTTCATGTATTATAATGTAGAGCCTTTTGCATCTTGATTTAATTTGAGGCTTGAGTTTTCTAATTATCTACAGTTTTCTTAGCTGTGCAAATCGACTTTATGTATCTTCAGTGTAGAAGTTTTTCTTTTTTTTTTAAATTTTTATTAACATTTTTCATGATTATAAAATATATCCCATGGTAATTCCCTCCCTCCCCACCCCCACACTTTCCCGTTTGAAATTCCATTCTCCATCATATTACCTCCCCACAGTGTAGAAGTTTTAAGGTGTCAGGTATAGCTCTTATACTCCAAAAGAAACAGCAGAAGTGACCCTAAGTGTTGAGTTTACCTGCTTTTCATGTACTGTAGTAGACTGGGTGAAGCAAATTACTGGCAAATTCTAAAACTGAACTGAGTCATATAGACATTCAGTCAAAAGCAGCACAGAGCCGGGTGTGGTGGCGCATGCCTTTCATCCAGCACTCAGGAGGCAGAGCTAGGAGGATTGCCATGAGTTCAAGGCCACCCTGAAACTACATAGTGAATTCCAGGTCAGCCTGGACTAGAGTGAGACTCTACCTTACAAAAAAGCAGCACAGAGTATTTATGCAATTGTGGGGAGTAAAATAAATAGATAATCTAATAAAGCCAAAGTCTCTAAGGGCGCTCCACACCCTTAATCCTGTCAACTAGGAGGTTGAGATTTCTAGTAGAAAATGGGTTCCAAGTCAGTCTGAGGTTAGTCAGTTACTGCCCCCAATAATGACAGAAGAAAAAGACAAAGGCCCTAGAAATCAGGCAACATCAAAAGCAGTAATAGTCAACACCAAAATATAGCTTATTTGAGAAGGGTAAAGTCACCCAAAAATACATCATACAAATGTAATACATAACATTTTCTGATATGGAAAGAGAGATTAGCACTTCCAGTGTAGGTCTGTATATCTGGCTTTGTATAAGTAGGCCCTCTTAACCTTTTGGGATGGATTCCAGTTTCACCAATGCTGAGTGCCCACCTCGTTTTCTCTCAGTGCCAGGTGGCCGGCGATGAATGAGTTCTCTGGACATTCACAGCCCTGACAGTTAGGGAAGGGAGGCTGTGCAGAGTGCCTGGAGTCATACTGGAGCTGCTCAGCTGGTCCCATTTGTATATCCTTCAGCAGCTGCTCAGCTGTCCCCTGCTTTCTTCTCCTTCAGTTTCTTGACTTTGCGAGGAGGCTGATGTGAGTGGAAAATCCCCTCACCGTGTTTCTGCTCCTGCAGCGCAGCACCGCTGGGTGGGCAGGCTGGCAGCTTGGGAATCGTGGCCCCTGGCGCCTAGGCAGAATTCTGGCTGGTTTCCTTTTCTGGGAGATCTTGGTCTCTCCTGCTTCTCTGCCATGGTTAATAATAACTTATATACCTTCAGTTTTTTGTCTGTCTGGTTGGTTGGTTTTTCGAGGTTGGATCTCACTCTAGTTCAGGCTGACATGGAATTCACTATGAAGGCTCAGGGTGGCCTCAAACTCGTGGTGATCCTCCTACCTCTGCTTCCCAAGTGCTGGGATTAAAGGTGTGCACCACCACGCCCAGCTTCTATACCTTCTCTTTTATGTAGAAGAAAGTATATTGCTGCGTTGTTGGGTTTATTTACCTCCCTAGTCTGCTTTGTTGTGGCTAACATGCCGCCATCTTACCTGGAAGCCCTTCTGATTTTCTAAAATGTTTTACTGCAGTGTGAAACATTACTGCAATGAAGGTTTCTTTTGTGTCGGTATGTGTGTCCCCAAGCCTCAGCCCACAAACTCCTCTTCCCAGCCCTAGTTTATCTGTCCATAGCTACAGAGAAGCCTTCACCCCAATCTTGCTAGTCCTGCTAGAAGGTGTGCCAAAGCTGAGGCTAGTGTTTTTCTCCCTGGAGGAAGGAATAGACGGTACAAGATACAAATTGTCCCTTATTCTGCCTTATCCCTCCTCCCAGGGATACACAGAGCTCAATTTCACTGTGGTCTGATTCTCCCCTTGGGAGCAGAGCCAGGGCCACTCTAAGGCACACATCCAGGTGCACACTCCTGCCTGGAATTAGTCTAGAAGCTTCCCAGCCAGGATCAGCCTAGGTCCATACCTGAGACAGATACTGACAGATGCCAACAAGCCTGGTCATTGGGCTTTCTGGGGTGCATAAGTGGATTCGCTGGGCCCTGTGCAGGTACAGCTGGCAATGTGTTCAGCACTTAGCAAGAAACTGTAGTTTCTGAGAGCACTCTGGTTCTATCCTGTCTTTGTCCATCCTCTGCTCACACAGCCCTGCACCAGTTCCTGCCTGTAGGACCCCTGGCTCCCATTCTCTTGTACCTGGAGAGCCTTGTATTGTAGGATGCAGAGCAGATTGTTGGGCTTCATGTGTGCTGCTTAAGGTTTCCCACTCTCTCCTCAGCTTCCCCCATGCCACAAGCCACACCCTACTGGCCAAGTTCAAACAGCAGCATGAGGATAACAAGTACTTCCTGGGAACCCCAGTAATGGAGCCAGCCTTCATCATCCAGCACTTTGCAGGGAAAGTGAAGTATCAGATCAAGGTACATGTCTGTCCCAGCTGCCACCAATCCACAGAGTCCTTAGTAGAGCCACCTGTTACCTGGAAGGTAGGAGGCCCTGGCCTCTGGAATTTGCTGACTTCTCATCATTTCCTTCTATGGAGTTTTTGGGGCACTTGGGCCCACCCCAAATTGAATCCCAAGGGCTCCTCAGAAACCAAGAAGTAGTTGTGACAGAGTCATTCCCATACCATCATCCCTTCTTAATCCAGACCCTGGGCCTCAGGGGCCTGTGGAGTGTGACTATCTACTTCTCTACAGGACTTTCGGGAGAAGAACATGGACTACATGCGACCTGATATTGTGGCACTTCTGCGGGGCAGTGACAGCTCATATGTACGTGAGCTCATTGGCATGGACCCTGTGGCTGTGTTCCGCTGGGCTGTGCTCCGGGCCGCCATCCGGGCCATGGCTGTGCTACGGGAAGCCGGGCGCCTACGTGCAGAGAGAGCTGAGAAGGCTGCAGGTAGGGGTCAGGGGGCTGCTCTTATCTAGGGGCTAACCTCACATTCATTGAATCTATTCTAAGGCAATTAATTCAACCAGACATAGTAGTATGTATGGCTCAACTGGCTACTTGAGAGTCGGAGTGAGAAAGATCATAACTTTAGGTGGGGAAGATGACTCAGTGGTTAAAGGCACTTGCTTGCAAAGCCTGCCACCCTGGGTTCAATTTCCCAGTACCCACGTAAAGCCAGACAGACAAAGTGGCACATGCATCTGGAATTCCTTTGCAGGGGCAAGTGGCCCTGGCATCGCCATTCTCTATCATTCTGATTCCTCCCCTCACCCCCCTCCATATAAATAAGTGAAAATCTTAACTTCAAGGTCAGTCTTGGAAACTTAAGAGATTCTGTCTTGAGGAAAGAGTTCTCATAACTCAGTAGTAAAGCATTCCCCTAGAATTTACAGTGAGGGGCTGGTGGCATGGTTCAGCAGTAGAGCTCTTTCTTATTTACCATGTTCAAGGCCGCAGGTCCAATCCCAGGTACCACAAAAGGAAATAAGGAAAGACATAACTGCATTGTCCACAGAAAAGACAGAAACCTGGGGGGCTTTGGCTGACCTGCCCAAACAACAGTATCTACTTTGTGCCCCAGTAGGTGTGGGTAGCCCTGGTACCCAAGGTCATGTGGGAGAGCTGCCAAGAGGAGCCAACACCCCATCAGAAAAGCTTTACCGGTGAGTTAAGACCATCATTTGTCCTAACCAAACTGACTTCGTTAATATACTTGTGGAACCTAACACTGCACCCAGATGCAAGTAGCCCTGAATAAGCCACCAAGCAGGTGTTTGAACTCAAATGACCCATAGTCAAAAGGAATTTGCTTGCTGCTTTTCTGTACCCAGAAAGGCTATCATCTGTAGTAGGGGAGGGGGCAGCTCAGCACACACACCTTTATCATGGCCATTAGTGGTGCTTCAGAGCTCCTGATCATGCACAGTGACAGGCTTGATTGAAGAATCTTTCCATATGAAGTGTGGCCCAGCAGTAAAGTGCTTGCCCAGCATGTGCAAGGAAGGCCCTGGGCTCCATCCCCATCCATGGTGGAAAAGGTATTTCCTCCATCTTCCTTAGCTGAGACATTAGAAAGGAAGTTCTGTTGAATTTCTACCTTCAGTCAGAAAACCACATGGCTGAGGATGAATGGACGATGAGTTTTGTAGCCCCTAGTAATGACCCAAGTACTAGCCCCAGGGAGGGTAGACAAATGAGTGGGAGCTGGGTGTTCTGGTGTAGCTACTTGGGAGACTGGCAAGAAGATAACAAAATTCAAGGCCAGCCTGGGCAACTTAGTGAGACTGTCAAAATAAAAAGTAAAATGTGGGCTAGAGAGTTGACTTAGTGGTTAAGGTGCTTGCCTTCAAAGCCAAAGGACCTAGGTTCAATTCCCCAGAACCCACATAAGCCAGATGCACAAGGTTGTGCATGTGATGTGAGATGTGCCCATCTCTCTTTGTCTTTCTCTCTCTCTCTCTCAAATAAAATAAATAAAAATTTAAAAATATTTTTAAAAAGTAGAATGACCCTGCAGAGATATCTTAGTGAATAAAGTGCTTGCCTTGCAAGCATGAGGACCTGAGTTCAATCGCCAGAACCCATATGGCATGTGCCTATTGTCCCAGCACTGGGGAGGCAGAGACAGGCAGATCCCTTTGGCTCATTAGCCAGCCAGTCTCATGTAGTTGGTCAACTCCAAGACCAAGGAGAGACAGTGTCTCAAAACAGGTGGACAGTGTTTCGAGGAACAATACCCAAAGTTGTCCTCTGGCCTCTGCACACATACACAAATATGTGCTCCCCCCCCCCCGCCCCCACCAAACACACTAAAAATAAAATGAGGGCTGTAAGTAGAACTTTCTGGTATAGCACTTGCCTGCAATGAGTGAGGCCCTAGGTTCAGTCCCAAGCAGAGCACTTGGGTAGGTACAGTAATGAAAACCATGATAGACAGGTGTCCAAAGAAATGACAAAGGCAGGAAGGAGATGCTGCCAGTAGCCTAAGAGCCAGGCAGGTTCCACTGAGAAAGGTCCCACTGAGGTAGGCACAGTGGAATACATGTCATCCCAGCTGCTTTGTAAGCTGAGGATTATGAGTTTGAGGTCAGACAGATCTATATAGCAAGACCTTGTACTAAAACAAAAGTTAATTAACTTTTTCAGGGTGGAGGAGGCCCAGAAAAGGAGAATATACCTCTCCATTAGCCTGTGTAGTTGTGTTGGTTTGTGTTCCTCTTTTGGTTTTTTGAGGTATGGTCTCACTCTGGCCCAGGCTAACTTGGATTTTACTGTGTAGCCCCAGGCTGGCCTGGAACTCATGTCAGTCCTCCTACTTCTCCCTACCAAGTGCTGAGATTAAATATATGTGTCACTGTGCCCAGTCCTTTTTCTTTAAAAATTTCCCTGTGAGCAGCATCTACCATGTCAGTGTTCCAACAGCATGGCTCCCCGGGCAGTGGGGGTGTACCCCCCCCCAGGTGTGCATTAAGTTTACACAGCTTCTCCCTTGCAGCTGCTCAATGCTAGATTTCTCATTTGACTGCTCTGAGGAGTTCGATATTAGCGCTTTTGATGACATCATTGCTTTCTATGAAAGCAAGAAGTAAGTAGTGGCCAGGACCTTCCAACCCAAGACCAGGGAGGCACACCATGAGGCACCACCATCCTGGAGTGTTCAGGGCAGCGTCCAGGGTCAGAACAGAAGGAGCAGCACTCCAGGGCACCCCAGGATTTGTTGGGGACACCCTGTCACATTTGGCCAGGTTTGGGGGCACACAGGATAGATTGAAGCCATGAGTCCCTTTCTGAGCCACGGCCGCTGTTCCAAACGCTCTAGATATGGAAGCCATATATGAGCAGAAGTAAAACGTTAACCCCTTGTTGTTTTTGCTCTGTGCCTCCCTGGAGGGCGAGGGAGCGGAGGTAAGTTTTGTGTCCATCTGGGCACTTGGCATGGTGCATGAACACAGTGCGGGGCTGCCCATTGGGGTCCTTCCAGGCCACCTTCCCCAAGCTTAAACATGCATCTAGAATAACTTGAGTGAGAACTGATGGTGCAGCCCAGGAGCAAAGCATTTGTTGAACGTACCCGAGGCCCTGAGTATTATCCTAGTACCTCCAAAAAAATAAATAAGGTTGAGTTCTTTGGGAATCATTATCCCCTTAAACTGTTGTCCCTCAACCTCCATACTGTGCTAGATTGTTCTCTGTAGTCTATGTACTGAAGGGTGTTGATCAGTCACCCTGGTGGCTACCCTTTCAGATACCTGAAGTACCAACCCTTCAGATAGGACAGCCACTTCTTCAGTTCTGGGCACAAATAACCCTGGAGAGGGAAGAAGCAATTTGTATCCCAGCTAAGATCTGCGGTATTCCACTTGGTAGCTAAGAATTTGAATTTGTTCCTCCCAAACTGCTCTGTATTAGCATAGAAATTCATATCTGGCCACAGAAACTGGGCAAAAGCTAACTTAACTTATGGGCTGCTCTCAGGCAGTACTTTGAAGTTTGTAAATGTAAGACTTTCCCCAGGGATCTGAGTGCTCCTACTGGAAATCCATGGCCCTCGGCACTTGGGGATAGTGACTCATTTCCTGATGAATGACACAGCAGTCATGTCCAGCCTGAGTATCTCTCACCCCAGATGCAATGTTTCTGCTCCAGTGGCCTGGAGACTTCCAGATGGGTGCTGGGGACCCCCAAGGTGGTGGGCACATGCTCTAACTCTCCTCTCTGTCACTGGGTCCCCTTCCTGCCCTCAGCGATTTGCATAACCAAATCATCAGAAGTCTCAAAGGACTGCCGTGGCAGGGCGAGGACCCCCGTAGGCTTCTTCAGTCTCTCGGTCGGCTCCAGAAGCCCCGCGCCTTCTTCCCGTGAGTCCCCTTACTCCTTGGTACAAGTGCAGCTGATGCAGCCTTCGCCTGTCCCTGCCGCATTCCTGACATGAATCAGCCACTAAAAATGCTGTGTTGCCTTGTGGTTTGGTTCTCACATGAGCCATCACCAAATGGCCCAAATATCCTGCCCCTGCATTTGTGCTGTGGTCAGGTCCCCTCTGTTGCAAGCTTTCCTGTGTGCAGTGGGGCTTTGGAGCAAAACTCTGAAAGGCATCTCTCCTCTGACCCTACCTTTGCTGTCTTAAACCCTGTAGTAGCTTGCAGAGCAAATGCTTGTTCTAGCCCACCTTTGCCACCCTGGGTTTGCAGAGATGACCTTAGAAGTAGGGCATATACCAGGTCATGGGAGCCAAGCCCTTTTCATACACCACATGATACATAATCTCTCAGGGTTCAACTTCCTTCTTACAAAACAGTAATGATTCTCAAATTTTTTATGCTAACTCATCGTCAGGCAGGTGGCTTCCTCAAGCACCCATGGTCACCAGCATTTGGCGTTAGTGGCTCAGGCTATTGTGGGCTGGCTTGGAATAGTAGCACTTGTGCCCACAAGGGAGCCAAGTGTTTGAGTGCTTGTTTTTGCCTTCAGAGCCAGGCTGGCTTCCAACTCCTGGCCTCAAGGGATCCCCCTGCCTCAGCTCTAGAGTAGGTGGGTCCCCAAGTATGTACTCTACCACATCTGTTCAGACCCAAGTTTTAACCTCCATTTTTCTGCTACTGACTCCGCAAGATGCAATCAAGGCTGGGGGTGTGGTTCAATGGTAGATCCCCTGCCTAGAATTCTCTAGTGAGCATCTGGAGGTATGGTTTGGCAATAGAGCACCTGGTTAGAATCCCTAGTGAGTGGTTGGGGAAAAGGCTTAGCTATAGAAGCACGTGCCTAGAATCCACCAGTGAGGGGTTAGGGGCATGGCTTGGTGGTAGAGCATTGGCCTACCATGTAGGAGGGCCCAGGGTTGCATTCTATTCTCAGTACCACCACCACCACCACCACCACCACCACCACCCCAAAAAAAAGGAAGGAGAGAGAGAAAGGAGAAAGAAAATAAACCATAAAAAAACCTGATTCCCTTCCACTCATGTCTGGGTACACATTTGCTCAGCTGATGTCAGAAATGAGCTGGGTTACTACATACATATTTGTTGGCTCTGGTCAAGATGCCAGATAGAACCAGGCATGGTGGTGCATGCCTTTAGTCCCAGCACTCAGGAGGCTGAGGTAGGAGGATTGTCATAACTTCCAAGCCACCCTGGGGCTACAGAGTGAGTTCCTGGTCAGCCTGGGCTACAATGAGATCCTACCTTGAACAAACAAAACAACAAGATTCCATATAGCACCCAGACTCAGTGGCTTCTGCCCAAGTACATGCTCAGTGCTAAGGAGGTGGAAGCAGAAGGATCATGTGTGTGAAGTCAACCTCAGCTACATAATGAGACTTGTCTGAATTTTTAAAAATTTTTTTTGTTTATTTTTATGCATTTATTTGATAGTGACAGACAGATAGAGAAAGAGGCAGAGAGAGAGAGAGAGAATGGGCGCGCCAGGGCCTCCAGCCACTGCAAATGAACTCCAGATGCGTGCGCCCCCTTGTGCATCTGGCTAACGTGGGTCCTGGGGAATCAAGCCTTGAACCAGGGTCCTTAGGCTTCACAGGCAAGTGCTTAACCGCTAAGCCATCTCTCCAGCCCTTGTCTGAATTTTTAAAGAAGCAAACAAAACAGCCATAGTAGCATATACCTGTCATCCTAGCACTCAGGAGATAGAAGCAGGAGGACCAGGAAGTCAAGTTCAGCATTGGCTTCATAGGTTGAGTCCCTCTTGGAATATGTGAGACCTTGTCTCAATTTTTAAAAAAGTTTTGAACCTGGCACACCTTTAATCCCAGCACTTGGGAGGCAGAGGTAGGAGGAGCTCTGTGAGTTCGAGGCCAGCCTGAGACTACATGGTGAATTCCAGATCAGCCTGGGCTAGAGAGAAACCCTACTTGGGGGGAGAGGGGACCTGTATATTAATAATATGGGAGCCATTTCCCCCTCCCTAGACACTGGGTACGGCTTTCATTTTTCTTTTCCATCGCCATAAACCCAAAACTAGGGCTTGGGTTGTGGCTCAGAGGCAGAGCATTTGCCCAATATGCATAAGGCCTTGGGTTCCTTTGCCAGTGGAGAGTTTGGTAGGGATGCCATGGGCATGGCCGGTAGAGTATTATAGCAGGGTTATTCTGTTAGTGAATCAAAACTACTCAGGGCTCCTCAATGCCACATGCAAGGTGTCTTTTTCTTTTTTACTCCTGCATAGTAGGCCCAGCAGCCATAATTAGTTCAGTTGCCATTTGTCCAGGAAGCCCACGCACAGATATTACTGAGCCCACAGTGTGGCTGGCATGAACATGCAGGGTCTCCAGGGAGGCGGCGGCTGTCTCGTTGCACTTGTGCGTTTGTGTATCTCTGTCCATGCTCCTCTCTGTCTCTTGTTCTAACCTGCAAGATAATGGCTTGCTCAACTAACCCAACCCCACACACATTGTTCCTTTTGTTCACACACCGTTTTTAATATTTTGACAGGAAGAGTAAAGGTATCAAACAAAAGCAGATCATTCCAAAGGTAAAACTCGCGCACACGCTCAAAGATTTCTTGCTTTCTGCACCCAACTTGAAAGCACCCTTCTCAAGTTGTTCCAAGAATAGGGTGGTGGGAAAGAAACCTGCTTGGAAAATCTGGGGCTACTTTCTACCTTCCTTTCGTCCCACTGTCTACCTCTCCCTCCAAAACAAAGTTATTCTGGCTAACATTATGGCTCTGTGGCTCCACAATAGAGCATCTACCTAGAATCCCCAGTGAGGGGCTGGCTTGTTGGTATAGCATCTTCTAGCATATGCCAGGCCCTAGTTTCCATCCCTAGTACTATAATGACTTGCAAGTATCTTGTGGTTTCTTCAAAGTGGGACCTGATATTGGCACAAACTGGGTGTTTGAACATATTCCCAGGAGAAGGTGGTGAGGGAACACCTGCTCAGATCAAGTGCATCCTTTTTTGATCCCTGGAACTCTAGAGAGTCCATTCTACCCTGCTGACAGATAGTTGGACCCTATTCTTTATTGCCATACAGGTGACACTGGCTGTAGGCCACTTCTGGTGAGCAGAGTGGGGCAGAGGCCCTCACAGGTGCTCCATATCAATGGGTAATTAAAATGGGTTGGTTGCTAGGACCCCACAGTTACTAAAATCTGGATACTTGGTTTCCATGTATACCATTGGCATAGTATCTTTATAGATCCTGTGCCTAGCCTGTGATAGAAGCTAAACCATCTCTAGATGACATAGAGTGTTTGATACTATGCATGTGTTGTTTATACTATACTTAATAAGGAAGGAATAAGAGCAGAAACAAAAGTCATAGCCCAGTGTGGTGGCACATACCAATGATCCCACATACTTGGGAGGCTGGGGTAGAACATGGTGGCCTGACCTCACTGTATAGCTAGGCTTCCTTAAACTCACAGCAATCCTCCTGCCTTAGCCTCCCAAGTGTTGAAATTACAAGCATGAGCTACCTCACTTACTGTACTCTTTTTTTTTTTTTTTTAATTTTGCTATGTAGTAAATAGCAAGAAAGTCTTTGTACCTGTTCAGTATGGGTGCCATATTTCTTTGTTGTTGTTTTGTGAGGTAGGGTTTCACTTTAGCCCAAGCTGACCTGGAATTCATTATGTAGTCTCAGGGTGGCCTGATCCTCCTACCTCTGCTTCCCAAGTGCTGGGATTAAAAGCATGCACCACCATGCCTGGCCATTTTTCTTTGTTTTGTTTGTTTGTTTATTTTTATCTATTTGAGAGCAACAGAGAGAGAGAGAGAGAGAGGAAAGGGAGAGAGAATGGGTGCATCAGGGCCTCCAGCCACAGCAAATGAACTACAGATGCATGGGCCACCTTGTTCATCTGGCTAATGTGGGTACTGGGGAATAGAGCCTCGAACTGGGATCCTTAGGCTTCACAGGCAAATGCTTAACCGCTAAGCTATCTCTCCAGTCCCTATTTTTCTTTTTTAATACAGGTGATCATCCTTTATCTAAGTTTTTGGGACCAAAAGTAGTTTGGATCTAGATTTATATTTTTTAGGATTTTGAAATATTTGTTACATATTCATAATGACATATCTTGGCAATGGGCTCCAAATCTAATATGATACATGTTTCATTTGTACTTGAGACTCATAACCTAAAAGTAACATTATAAAATATTGTAAGTAACTTTGTACATGAATGAAAGTTCCATGCTTAGAAGGTATCAAAATGCCTGGCGTGGTAATACATGCCTGTCATCCCAGTGCTTAGGAGGCTGGGGCAAGAGGATTGTAAGCTCCAAGCCAGTCCAGGCTACAAGACTCTTTCTCTAGAAATGGGGGTGCAGAGAAACAGGAATAGTGATGTAGCTTATAATTTGATTGTAAGCTCCAAGCCAGTCCAGGCTACAAGACTCTTTCTCTAGAAATGGGGGTGCAGAGAAACAGGAATAGTGATGTAGCTTATAATTTAAGTATTTGGGAGGTGGAGGTAAGAGGATTAGAAGTTTAAGGCTATCCTTAACTACATAGTGAGTTCAAGGTCAGCCTGGGCCATATGAGACCCTGTCTTTAAAGGGGAGCTCCAGACTTGAGAGCATTTTGGATTTTCAGATTGGAGATGCTTTTCTTGTATATTCAGCTAAAAGTGAGTAGAATCCATAGTACCAGATATGAAGGGCCAACTGTATGGTTCCTGGTCAGCACAGGTTGTACCTACCCATGGTTTCATGCCTCAGGTGCAGAGAGGGAGAACTCCAGGAGCCATCCCAGGTACCCTTGTGTTATGAAAGGCAGGCCAGACCCTGTTTGTCCATTGTAGAACCTGCTGGACTCCAAGTCCCTGAAGCTTATCATCAGCATGACCCTGCATGACCGCACCACCAAGTCGCTCCTGCACTTGCACAAGAAGAAGAAGCCGCCCAGCATCAGTGCACAGTTCCAGGTGGGTGCTGCTTCCTCTAGGGGCTCATTCTCAATCATGGATACATGGTCCTTGTGCTTAGCACATGGATGTTCTGGTGATAGTGCCCCCTGGAGATCAGAATCACCCCTTATATCTGATCAAGAACCACTGAGACCAAAAAACACTGAAGCCAGGCATGGTGGCACTTGGGAGGCAGAGGTAGGAGAATCTCTGTTCCAACTTGGGACTACTGCGCACATGCTAGGTCAATGTGGGCTAGAGTGAGACCCTACCTCGGGGAAAAAAAAAAAAAAAAAAGACACTGAGCCAATTCCCTAGGTCATGCTTCTCTTTTTTTCCCCAGACTTCCAGGAAGCTCAGACGCTTTATTTTGCAGAGAGTCCTTTAGCTTTCTTCAGAACTAAGAATAGTTAGCTGAGCTTGGTGATGCACACACATAAAATGCTAGCACTCGAGAGGCTGAGGCAGAAGGTTCAGGAGTTTAGATTCAAGACCAGCTGTGAGGACATAGCAAGTTCAAAGTCAGCTAGGGTGATATGAGACGCTGTGTCAAAAGAAAAAAGAATTAAGAATATTTGATAGTCACAGTTACCTTTGTGTTCCATCTGAGTCCTATGCTCCCACTTTTTAAAACAAATATTTTTATTTATTTACTATTAGAGAGAAAAAATGGACACGCCAAGGCCTCTAGCCACCGCAAACGAACTCCAGATGCATGTGCCAACATGTGCATCTGGCTTACATGGGTTTTGGGGAGTTCTTAAGCTTCACAGGCAAGCACCTGAAACTGCTAAGCCATAGCTCCAGCCCTGCTCCTACTTTTGATGATGACCTCATGTGAGATAAAGTCTCACTGTAGTTCAGGCGAACCTCAAACTATGTTAGCCTCAAACTCAAACCAATCCTTTTATCTTGGCCTCCTAAATGCTGGGATAACAAATATGAGACAGCACACCTAGCTAAGTCATCTTCTTGTTGTTGTTTGTTTTTGTTTTCGAGGTAGGGTCTCTGTAGCCCAGCTGACCTGGAACTCACTCTGTAGTTCCAGGATGGCCTTGGACTCATATAGTGGACCTACCTCTGCTACCATGCTAGGTTTTAAGTCTTTTTTTTTTTTTTTTTTAATGCTAGGGTTGGAACTCAGGGTCTCCTACATGTTAAGTATGAACACTACTACTGAGCCACCTCCCTGCCCCTTTCAAATCCTTTCTGAAAATAAGCAGGGAACCAGGGAGGTGTCCCAAATGGTAGAACACTTGCCTAGCATGTTCATGGCCCTGGGTCCCATCCCAACACTGAAAAAATTAAACTGGGTGCTTGGAAGATGGCTTAGCATGTAAGAGTGCTGAATGCACAAGTGTGAGGATCTAAGTTCCATTCCCTTCACCCACATAAAATGCCAGGCATGGTAGCACATGCCTGTAATCCCCCAGTGCTGAGCAAGACAGACACAGGAGAATTGCTTGGACTTGCTAACCAGTCTAGCCAAAAGATGAGCTCCTGTTTTGGTGAGAGATTCTATCTCAGGGAAATAAGGCAAAAGGGTTATAGAGGATACCCGGGATACTCCTTGTGCCCCTGCACACACACTTGCATAAATCACCACACATGGTGGCCCCACAGCTGTTCCCTCTCACAACATGGACATGCCCTCCCATGATAGTGGTGAGTATCCTGCCCACAGAGTCACATGCTATTGGTCCTCTGCTCAGTGTGCATGCCCTTTTCTCTCCTCAGACATCCCTTAACAAGCTCTTGGAGGCACTAGGGAAGGCCGAGCCCTTCTTCATCCGCTGCATCCGCTCCAATGCAGAGAAGGTGAGTGTCCCTCAGTGTGGGTCTGAGGGTACATGAGACCAGTCATGGTCACCTGGAAGTGGAAATCCAGAAAAGGCCCCAAGGAGCCAAGTATCCACACAAAGCCAGCGTCTACCATGGTGCCATGGGGGCTTGGCAGGAACCAGTCAGTGTTCCAAAGTGGGAACATGATTGGAAGACAGATGGTCCTGAGAAGATTGGTGCAGAGAGATGGATTGGGTGTTCTTTGGACCCAGCACCAGGGGGCTGAGGTCATGGAATAGCCAAGTGCTCATAAAGAAATTTCTTGAAAAGCCGGGCGTGGTGGCACACGCATTTAATCCCAGCACTCGGGAGGCAGGGGTAGGAGGATCACTTTGAGTTCAAGGCCACCCTGAGACTCCATAGTGAATTCCAGGTCAGCCTGAGCTAGAATGAGACCCTACCTCGAAAAACCAAAGGAAGGAAGGGAAGGGAAGGGAAGGGAAGGGAAGGGAAGGGAAGGGAAGGGAAGGGAAGGGAAGGGAAGGGAAGGGAAGGGAAGGGAAGGGAAGGGAAGGGAAGGGAAGGGAAGGGAAGGGAAGGGAAGGGAAGGGAAGGGAGGGGAAGGGAGGGGAAGGGAGGGGAAGGGAGGGGAAGGGAGGGGAAGGGAGGGGAAGGGAGGGGAAGGGAGGGGAAGGGAGGGGAGGGGAAGGGAAGGGAAGGGAAGGGAAGGGAAGGGAAGGGAAGGGAAGGGAAGGGAAGGGAAGGGAAGGGAAGGGAAGGGAAGGGAAGGGAAGGGAGGGGAAGGGAGGGGAAGGGAGGGGAAGGGAGGGAAAGGAAGGAAAGGAAAGGAAGGAAAGGAAAGGAAGGAAGGAAAGGAAGGAAGGAAGGAAATAAATTTCTTGAGCCAGGTATGGTAGCTCACATTTTCAATCCCTGCACTCTCCTCTCCCTTCCTTCCTTCCTTCCTTCCTTCTCCCTCCCCCCCCCCCCTTCTTGAAAGATCACTGGTTTGATCCTGGTCTCAGGTTCGGCCTTCAGTGCCAGGCTTCATTCGCTCCCAATATCCAGTTTGTCCTTAAGACAGCTTGGGGACTTTGTCAAGACAACCCAGGGATGGAGCTTCTTCATGGGTATGACCAACCCCCAAGCTGGTCCCACATCCGCTTGCCTGCCACTTGTCCCCTTGTTTTTGCCTGCCATATATTGACATCTCTTAAGGCTCTTGGGACTGCTCTGCTTGTATACATCTCCCTCCTGTTCCCAGAGCAGATCCTCTCAGCTCCCTGCTGAGGTTCCTGAGGGCTATTCCCAAACCCAACTGTAGACCTGGCTCCTCCTCTTAGATGTGGTTCTCCCTGTAGTTCAGGGTAGCTTAGAACATACTCCATGGGCACATGAGTTGAACCACTGCTGTGGGTATCCTGTGTGCATCCTGGGTGTTGAATAGCATTCCTGGCATTCTCCCATCTGCCTCAGACCTCCCATGAGTCCTTTAAATAAAACTATATGTCTTCCTTCAACACCATGCCCCAGGCTGAATTCCAGGCCCTTGAGCTAAGAGCTTGAAGCTCACACTGAAGCCACCCCTTCTCTCCTTCCCTGGATCCTCTGACAGCTGGTGTCTCCCTGTATCCCTCTCTGCCCCAAAGCTTCATCCTTGTGCATATACTACACATAAACACATCACACATGAAGAAAATGGGGCTGGGGAGATTAGTCAGCAGTTAAAGGCACTTGCAAAACCTGCTGGCTTGGGTTCAACTGCAGGACAAGCTATCGTTTGCAGCGGGACACACACACAGGTACACATGTGTGCAAATAAGTAAAGTTGTTTTGTTTTAAAATGGGGTTTGCTGGGTACACCCTTAGTCCCAACATTTGGGAAGCTGAGGGAGGGTTAAAGTGGGACCCTGCCTCCAAAAGGGGGGGGGGGGAAGGCTGGAGAGATGGCTTAGCAGTTAAGCCACTTGCCTGCAAAGCCAAAGGACCAGGTTTGATTTCCCAGAACCCACATAAGCCAGATGCACAAGGGGGCGTATGCATTTGGAATTTGTTTGGAGTGGCTGAAGGCCCTAGTGTGTCCATCCTCCCTCTCTCTCTCTCTTTCTCTCTCAAATAAACAAACAAAATAAAAATAAATGGAACATGAGGAGATGGCTTATCGGGCAGGAGTGTTTCCACAAGCATAAGGACCTGAGTTTGATCTCCAGCATCCACAGAAAAAGCCAGACATAGCCACAAACATCTGTAACCCTAATACTAAAGAAGGCAGAGACATAAGGATTGCTGAGCCCCAGTGGTCAGCCACTTTAACCCAAAACAGCAAGTTTTGCTTTGCAAAGCCTCCAACCTGAGTTTAATTTCCCAGTATCCACATGTACAAAGTGGCACATGCATCTGGAGTTCATTTGCAATGGCAAGAGACCCTGGCATGCCCCTCATCTCTCAAGCAAAGTTATTTTTAAAAAGAAAGGGGGGGGGGCGCATGTGTCTGGAATTCATTTGCAGTGGCTGGAAGCCCTGGCCCACCCATTCTCACTCTCACTCTCCCCCCGCCAAACTGAAATAAATAATAACTTTTTTTAAGCATGTAAAAATAGTAAGTTCCAGGTTTAATGAGAAACCCTGTGCCAAGGAAATAAGGCAGAAGAATAATAAAAGACACTTGACATCTTCCTCTGGTCTCCACACGTGTCTTTACACACCCCATACTCTCCCATAAATACATACTCAGAAAAAACAAAACTGCCTGAGGCAGAAAAAGCTAGATCCTCCAGGGAATCCTGTCTGTTGCTCTGTGGGACATTCCCTCAAAAGTCTGTACCCAGTGTCCTGAGAGCCAACAGTCACATGGGAAGTGGGTCTTTGACCCTGATCCATGCCTCCCACACACCAGGGCTTTGTGTCAGGCCCCTGGTCACTTACTGTCCTTTTCAGAAAGAGCTCTGCTTTGATGACGAGCTGGTCCTGCAGCAGCTGCGGTACACGGGCATGCTGGAGACTGTGCGCATCCGGAGGTCGGGCTACAGTGCCAAGTACACATTCCAGGTAGGCTGTGGATGCACACACACCACCAGCACCCATCAGGGCTTTTCTCCATAGCACCGTGGCCACCATGACCAGATCATTGTTGTGGGGGCAGGTGTCTTCAGCAGTTGTGGCTCCCCCAAACCTGCAAAGATAAATGCAACCAAACCAAGGTAGGAATTTTCCAGGCAGATACCTTTACTGAGCTGGCTTTGTTGTTTATTAGCAGTGCTGGGGATGCATGCCAACTATCAGAAACAAAGCTCCTTCTTCCTATTTTCTGGTAAAAGAATTTGAGGCCCAGACAGAGTTTGTAGCTTGGTGGTAGAGCACCTGTCAAGCATATGAAAGCACCTGGATTTGATCTCCAGCCTTGCAGAGAAGAAAAAGAAAACCTTAGGCTTGAGCAAATGATGATTTAAGAAATGGCTGCCTGGGTTTTCCAGAAAGGATAATTCTTGACATTTAAGGTATCCCAGAGACTTCAGCCACCAGGATTACTTGGGAAGTGGCCACCATGCTGCTTTCACAGCTTGGTCTGCTGCCTGCTCAGCTGCTGTTACCATTCTGCTGCCTCTGGCAGTGTCCTTGCCACCCTGATGTCTCTGCTGCTGTTCTCTTCGTGATCCCAGATTGGCCCAAACCGCCAAAAAGGCTAGTGAGAGAAGTTTTAACTGGGCCCAATTCTGTAACATCAGGCAAAGCAACATGGGAGTGTCTTCCAGCTGAGAGCCTGAGCAGCAGTTCATGTAACTGAGAAAGGGTGTTTGAATCAATCATAGCTGTTTGGGCCAGTCTTACATCAATCACAGCAGTCCTCTGCTAGGCCACTGGGGAAGTGCTCTCTCTTTGAGCAAGATGAACCAGCTTAACCTTCAGGACCAGGGTAGTCAGCAGTGATTTTTGCAGTTGTCCCAAGGCTTCCATAGAGTGTTCCAGACATCTGGGACTGGCAAAAAGGGAGTCCAGGTGTCTGTCTGACAGTCCTTTAGTACAAGGCAGTGAGGGCAGCAAAAAAGAGTCTAACAACTGCCAGTTATGGATCAGATTGCCATCCCCACAATCTTTACTTGTTTACAGGAAAATGAGTATCAGGAGGAGTGTTGATAGTGTAACTTGAACTCATTAATAGTTAGTGACCTTTTATTTATTTATTTATTTATTTTTTGAGGTAGGGTCTCACTCTAGCCCAGGCTAACCTGGAATTCATTATGTAGTCTCAGGGTGACCTTGAACCCATCCCTTTCGAGTGCTGGGATTAAAGGTGTGCACTATCATACCTGGCTCAGTGGCTTTTTTTTTTTTTTTTGTGGGGGAAGGTAGGGTCTCACTAGTCCAGGCTGACCTGGAATTAACTATGTAGTCTCGGGGCGGCCTTGAACTCACAGCAATCCCCCTACCTCTCTGTCTCCCATGTGCTGGGATTAAAGGTGTGCACCACCACATCCAGCTAGTGACTTTTTTAAGTTAAGAAAAATTTATTTTAGGAAACTACAACAGAAAATAAAGCAGAAATGCTCCCAAGCTGGGAGAGATCCCAAGCAGGTAATCACAACACTGAAGTGATTTAACAGATGTACAACATGCTCATCTAGCTCTTTGTTTGTTTACTTAGACATTGTCTCGGTGTGGTGGTTTACACCTCTCCTCTCAGTGCTTAGGAGGCTGAAGCATACTGGCTAGGGGTGTAATTCAGTGGTAGGGGTACCTGTGTAGTGTGTATGAGGCCCTGTATATCCAGCTACAGCCCAGCGCAGTAGTAAACCATCGACTTGGAAACCCCAAAGACAGTGCTGTCTTCACCCTGATTAAAATATCCGTGCTCTACTATTTTGTATTTCTTTAAATTTTTTATACCAAAATTCTCATTTTAAGGGGCTGGAGAAATGGCTTAGTAGTTAAAAGGTGCTCACTTGAAAAGCCTGACCGCCTTGGTTTGGTTCCCCAGTACACATGTAAAGCCAGATGCACAAAGTGGCACGTGTATCTAGAGTTCATTTGCAATAGCAGGAGGCCTTGGCTCACCATTCTCTCTCTCTCTCTCAAATGAATAAATATTTTAAAAAACAATCCACTGGACTGGAGAGATGGCTTAGCGGTTAAAGTATTTGTCTGCGAAGCCAAAGGACCTTGGTTTGATTCCCCAAGATCCACATAAGCCAGAAGCACAAGGTGGCGCATGTGTCTGGAGTTGATTTGCAGTGGCTGGAGACCATGGTGTGCCCATTCTCTTCCTTCCTCCCTCCCTCCCTCCCCCCTCCCCCCAGTCTCTCCATGTACCTTTTTCTCTCTCAAATAAATAATAAAATTTTTTTAAAAATAAAAAAATCCATTTACACAAAGGTTGTTACAGTCACATGTTCACAATACCAATCACAGAAAACCAAGCTAAGTTTCAGCTTCATAAACTAAGTTTGTGGGGCTAGAGAGATGGCTTAGTAATTAAGTGCACTTCCTGCATAAACATGAAGGTCAGGAGAGGCCTGAGACCACTAGTACTAGGCCAGGACCCACATAAACAGTTAGGCATTGCTATGCACACCTATAAAACCCTAGTCCTGTAGGGAACAGAGACCCAGGAACCTCTGGGAGGGAGGGGGTAGGGAAGAGGGCTGGACAGATGGCTTAGCAGCTAAGGTGTTTACCTGCAAAGCCAAAGGACCTCAGTTCAACCTCCCAGTACCCACATAAGCCAGATGCATGAGGTGGTACATATGTCTACAATTCATTTGCAGTGGCTAGGGGCCCAGCACACCCATTCTCTCTCCCTCCCTCCCTCCCTCCCCCTCTCTCTCTCTCTCTCTCTCTCTCTCTCTTTGTCTGCCTTGTTCTGTCTCTCTCCCAAATAAATAAATAAATGATTTTTTTTTTTTTAAAGAGCAAGCTCTAGGATCAATAAATGACTTAGGCTCAAATAAGAACAGGTAGGACACGTCTAGAGTTCATTTGCAGTGGCTGGAGGCCCTGGCGTGCCCATTCTCTTTCTCTCTCTCTCTCTCTCTCTCTCTCTCTCTCTCTCTCTGCCCCTTTCTCTCTCTCTCTCTCTCAAATAAATAAATAAAAATGAACAACAAAAAAACTTTTTAAAAAAAGAACAGGTGGGAAGAATGAAGTGGGATGCACAGTGATCTGCAGATGAGCCCATGAGGTGCCGCTTGATCATCAACACCACACAGATGTACAACATGCTCATCTAGCTCTTTGTTTACTTATACATTATCTCAGCATGATGGTTTACACCATGCACACCACACACACATAAACACAAAACAACTAGGTTTGGGGGTAGGGCTCAGTGGCAGAGCCCTCAGGATGTATACAACCTCAGTTCTGTCCCCCAGTGCCTGCTGAGCACATGCAAGGTCCCAGGTTCCATGTCAGTGCTGCACACAAAGTGGAATCTAGCCTTTACCAGGAAATGTCTGCAGCCTTGGTGGACATTCTCACACTGTTGTCCTCTCCTGCCTAAATCTTCAGGACTTCACAGAGCAGTTCCAGGTGCTGCTACCCAAGGATGTCCAGCCCTGCAGGGAAGCAATCTCCACCCTGCTGGAGAAGATGCAGGTAGATAAGAGGAGCTACCAGATCGGGAAGACCAAGGTCAGTATCACCCCTTATATGACTTCCAACCTGGACCCAGCCCTGCACCCCACACAGGGCCTCCCACTTGCCCCTAGACAGCATGTTTAGAAAAGTACAGGTCTCTGTATGGTGAAGCTCTGTGCTTCTTTTTCTATAACAGAATACCCAAAGCTAAGTGCATATAAAGCACAGAGGCCTCATTAGATCACAGTTCTATAAATGTGAAAGCAGAGCACCACTTTTCTGCTGGGGACCTAACAGCAGGTGGTATCAGGACACCAAGATCACAGAAAACAAGGTCACATGGTGAGACAGGAAGCCAGGTACAGAGCCCAGACTGTTAACACCACCACTCTTTGTTGTTATTTTTGTGTTTGTTTGGGTTTTTTGTTTGTTTGTTTTTGAGGTAGGGTCTCACTCTAAGTCCAGGCTGACTTGGAACTCACTCTGTAGTCCCAGGCTGGCCTTGAAGTCACAGCAAGCCCTCTATTGCTGCCTCCCAAGTGTTGGGAATAAAGGTGTGGCCACCATACCCAGCTCACCACCCACTCTTGAGTTTGTCCCATGACTGGTTCCATAGCAAGGCAGCACCCCTAGGGACCTAACCAGTTTCCATTAGGCCCCACCTTTTTAAAGTCATACACTTTGACACCACCACATTGGCTCCATACTTCCAACATAAGAACCTTCCAGGAACAAATCACATTCACACTATAGCAGAGCATTAGACTGGTTCCCCTCACATGGCATCCTTCAAGCTGTGTCTCCACTCTCAAACAGTATATGCTGCCTGCTAGTGTCAAGGCTTCATTCAACCGTTCTCGTTGAGCAGGTGTGCAGATCTTCAACAAATTCATCATAAAATTGGTCTCTGTGACCCAGAAGCTCCACTCCTGGGTATGTGCCCAAGAGAAATGAAATCAGATGTTCCCACAAACACTTGTACACCACATTCATAACAGCCAAAGGTATATATAGCCTGTCTGTCTATCAGTGGATGACTGAGTAAGTAAACTGATCCATCCATGTGATGAAGTATTTCTCAGCCACAAAAAAAAAAAAAAAAAAAAAAAGAGACAGAGAGAGAAAAAAAAGCAAAGAATGAAGATCGGGCATACTAAAACATGGGTGAATCTTGAAAACCTGACACTGAATGACAGAAGCTAGGCCCAGAAGGCCACACAGTATGTGATCCCATTGATAATACCTACAAAGCCTAAGGACCCAGGTTCAATTCCCCAGTACCCATGTAAGCCAGATGCACAAAGTGGCAATATGTCTGAGATTCATTTGCAGTCACTGGAGGCTCTGGCACACTTACTCATTCTCTCTGTGTCTCTCTCTCTTACTCAAATAAATAAAAATTTTAAAACATAGGCAATCCAGAGACCGGAAGCAGCTGGGCATGGTGGCACAAATCATGGAAGCAAGAGGATCAAGAACTCAGGGTCATCAAAAAAATAAAATGTCAGGCATGGTGGTGCATGCCTTTAATCAATCCCAGCACCTGGGAGGCAGAAGTAGGAGGATCACTATGAGTTCGAGGCCACCCTGTGACTACATGTGAATTCCAGGTCAGCCTGGGCTAGAGCAAGATCCTACCTCGAAAAATAAAAAAGTTAGAAAAGATTTCAGGGGACTGGAGGGATGCCTTAGCGGTTAAGGCATTTGCCTGAAAAGCCAAAGGACCAGATTCAATTCCTGAGGACCCACGTTGGCCAGATGCACAAGGGGGCGCTGCATCTGGAGTTCGTTTGCAGTGGCTGGAGGCCCGGGCGTGCCCATATTCATCCCCCCCTCTGTCAAATAAATTAATAAAAATTTAAAAAAGAGTTCAGGATCATCATTAGCTACATAGTAAGTTCAAAGCCAGTCTGGGCTACATGAGACCCTGCCTCCAAAAAAATTAAAAAAAAAAAATAGGGTAATCCCCAAGCTAGGTGTGATAGATAGCACACACGTGTGATGTCAGAACTTACAAAAAGACAGCTGCATCAGGCAGGGGCTCTAGGCCAACTTTGGCCATATAGTGAGTTTGAGCCAGCCTGGGCCACATGACCTCTATTTAAATAAATAAAATAAGCCAGGCATGGTGGCACATGCCTTTAATCCCAGCATTGGAAGACAGAGGTAGGAGGATCACCATGAGTTCGAGGCCACACTGAGACTACATAGTGAATTCCGGGTCAGCCTGGGCTAAACTGAGACCCTACTTTGAAAGAAAGGGGAAAAAAAAAGGAAAATAAAAGAGTGTTTGGGAAGACAGTGTATGAAGATTGCCATGAGTTTGAGAGCCTGGGATAAAGAATGAGTTCCAGGTTAGCTTAGGCTAAAGTGACACCCTACTTCAAAAAGCTAAGAAAAGGGCTGGAGAGATGGCTTAGCAGTTACGGTGCTTGCCTGCAAAGCCTAAGGACCCATGTTCAATCCCTCTCCAAATCCCACATTAGCCAGATGCACAAAGGTCAAGCACAAGGTCGCACATGCACACTAGGTGGCACAAGCATTTGGGGTTTGATTGCAGTGGCTGAGGCCCTGGTGCACCAATTCTCTCTTTTAAAAAAAAAAGCTAAGAAAGAAAATTGCCTACCTACCCTATGCCCACAGGTCTTCTTGAAGGAGACAGAGCGGCAGGTGCTGCAGGAGACACTGCACCGTGAGGTTGTACGCAAAATCCTGTTGCTACAGAGCTGGTTCCGGATGGTATTAGAGCGCCGGCACTTTCTGCAGATGAAGCGTGCGGCTATTACCCTCCAAGCCTGCTGGCGGTCCTACCATGTACGCAGGACACTGGAAAGGACGCAGGCAGCCATCTACCTTCAGGCTGCCTGGAGGGGCTACCAGCAACACAAGGCCTACCACCGACAGAGACAGAGCATCATCCGCCTACAGAGCCTCTGCCGGGGCCACCTGCAGCGCAGGAGGTGAGCAGAACATTCTGGAAGCCAGGAGGACTACTTACTGTTGTGTTGCCCAAAGATCTAACTTGGCCATTAGAGCTGTAGGGACCTCATCCTGGGTACATGATGGTCCGGTGGAAACAAGCTATGTTGTAACGTGAAACTGCACGTTGCCATTGGCCATGCATGGTCTCCACCAAGGTCTCCCTCCACCTGCATCTGAGGAACACTTGAGTTCAGGGATGGTGGAAGGACCTTTGGGATGACTCACTCAAAGCCTGGGCATATGCCCTTCCCACATGACTGCCATCCCAGGTGTACATGCATTCCATGACTCTTGAGACCTGCCTCCTTCTACTCTGTGTGCCCCCCACTCCAGTAGTCCTTCCCCTCTGCGTCAAGTCAGTTTCGTCTCTTGGTGCCAGACTCCTCTGTGGGTGCTTCTAACAAGCAAAAGGATGTTGAGAGAGTACCCAGTGGATTCCAAATGACTTTAAGAGTTTATATTTCTATTTTCTTCTTGCATATTTAGAAGTTCAGACACCTCAGGGCATTGCACATGTTCATCAAGCACTGGGATGGAACCTGTGGGCCCCAAGCACGATCAACAAGTGTTCTACTGCACAGTAGTGCCCTAACGGTGTTTTACCAGATCACCCATGGCCAGCTCCAGGGTCTGTTTCTTGGTCAAGCTCATCAGGTAGAGCCAGGGTAGGGATATCCATAGCAAGGATTTGGTGGGGCACTACCTGTGACCCCTTCAAAGTGGACATAGTTTGCCTCTCCAGAAGCATCTCTTAAGGACCACTAGGCTGAGACAGGGATGGAAGTGGGGTCCAAGTGGACTTTAGCCTCCTAAGTTGAGACAATCCACATGTCTGCTACTGGCCTAACCCCCTGCTTTTCCTCCCACCAGCTTTTGCCAGATGGTTTTAGAGAAGCAGAAGGAGGAGGAGCAAGCCAGGGAAGCCGCACAGTTGGAGACTGCAGAAGGGAGGCCGAGACCACTGGCTACTGCTGAAGAGCAGGTGGCTGAACAAGACATGGAGCTGGCAGAAGATAGTGAGCATCTGACCTTGGAATCCGAGGAATGGCCACAAAGGGACAAGTCCTCAGCCAGCACCTCCCCAGCTAATAAGGAGACACCCAGCCCAGAGAACGAATCTCCATCCCACAAAATTTTACAAACTGAAAGTCAGGAGAAAGTGCCCAGTAGCCGGGAGAAACGCGAATCCCGTCGGCAGCGCGGGCTAGAACATGTGGAACTCCAAAATAAACACATCCATTCCTTTAAGGAAGAGAGTACCCTTAGAGAACCTTCTGGAAGGGCCATCCTGGAGCCAGGGGAGAACGTCCTCCAGGACAAAAAAGGGCACAGAGATAAGACTGCTTCAGAGGCACAGATGGAGACCATAAGCATGCCTCCTAAAAAGCAGCCCATGACCACCAAGGACTCTGGAGACAGCAAGAAGGTGCCCCCAGGTGGGGACCCCAGGCCTAGCCATATGCAACGGCCCACCAGTCTGGCCCTGGATAGCAGAGTTGAACCAGGGGTACCCAATAGCACCCCTAAGACTTTACAGGGCAAGGCAGGGGTCAGCCCCAGGGCTCAGGACTTGCCTGAGAGTCCCAGTGGTTCTGCCCAGATTCAGCGGTACCAGCACCCGGACTCAGAACGGCTGGCGGCTGCTGTGGAGTTGTGGCGGGGCAAGAAGTTGATGGCCATTGGTGGCCCCAGCACCATGCTGAGCCAGTCCCTGGACCTCAGTGAGAAGAACCAGGCTACTGAGACAGCACTCACACCCACAGAGTAAGCTCATACCCTCCTCTTTGCAGAACTGAGGGTGCCAGGGTGGGCAGGGCTAGGGCAGTGTAGTCCTGGCCAAAAACTTGCACTTGGTAGACATAAACCTCACAGAACAGAGAGTATAACACCTCTTTATGGAGCATGGGTCAGCAGCTCAGTCCCATCCCCAGCACCAATCACACACATAAAGACTGTACCTTTCTGGGACACCTGGTATGTCCTGAGCCTGAATGGTCTTTGTTCCCTTAAGGAGTATTTAGCCATAGAGGACAGGACCTTAGAGATCACTGCAGGTGACATTACTCACTGAGCCCTGAGTGCTCAGAGCACTTTACACAAGATTAAAGGAGATGGGACTACCTCTGCTGAAGCTTTGGGAGCTCACATTTCAAGGACAGAATCACTAGCCCCTGGTGTGTCTGCTGGGCAGCAAGGTAGCATCATGGGTAGGCAGGCCACCCTCAGAGCCAAGCTTCTTCACCAGGTGCTACTGGTATTGAAATGGGGGAGCTGGCTGGGGTGGGAGGCTGCACATCAGAGGATGTTCTCCAGCCTCTACTTGCTAGATGCTGGTAGCCTGAGTAGATGGTAGGTGGAAAGAAAGATGATTGATAGGTTGATAGATGGATGAGGTAGGTGGATGGATAGTGATTGATGAATGTATATGTGTATATATATTCATATACATATATGTGTATATGTATATGAATGTAGATGGTAGAAAGGGTGGACAGGGAGACGATAGATGAATAAGTAGATAATAGATTGATGGATGGATAGGCAAGCAGATAATGGAGTGAGTGGAAAGATGCAAGAATGAATGAGCCGGGCATGGTGGTGTATACCTTTAATCCTAGCACTTGGAAAACAGAGGTAGGAGGATCACCATGAGTTTGAGGCCACCCTGAGACTACATAGTGAATTCCAGGTCAGTCTGGGCTAGACTGAGAACCCACCTTAAAAAAACAAAAATGAAAAAAAAAAAAAGAATGGATGGAAAGATGAATAGAAGATGGACTGATAGGTGGCTAGGTAGCTAGCTGATAAGTAGTGGATAATGGATGGCAGGATAAATGATGGATAAATGGAGATGGATGGATACATAGACAGACAATGAGGGATGGAAGGCAAAGCTGGGATCTATCTTTGTGGGAATGGGGCAGCACCACCCTAGTGAGAACCATCACATTGGGTCCAGAGCACACATGCCAATCAAAAACACTGCCTGTCCACCATCTCACAGGGAGCGGCGCATCTCCTCCTCTGCAAGCGATGTCTCCAAGCTGTCACCAGCCAAGGCTCAGGTAAAGCTGCCATTTATGTGCTCACCCTCAGGCCCAGCTCACTTCCACCCCATCCGACTTCCTCCAGAGGCATGCCCAGTGGAGCAGTAGGTGTGAAAACACATTCCTGGAATCCCAGCACTCTGGAGACAGGAACAGAAAGGCTTCCTTCCAGCCAGCCTGGACTACATAGCCAGTTCAAGGATGGCCTGCACTATATACTATTACTTAAAAGTAATTAAAAACAACCCACCACCAGATATAGATAGATAGATAGATAGATAGATAGATAGATAGATAGATAGATAGATATACACACACACACATACACACACACACACACACACACACACACATACATACATACATACAAAAAAACAAGAGGCGGCTCAGTGGCTAAAATACTTTCTGTGCAAGAATGAAGGCCAGAGTTCAGATCCTCAGAACGCTTATAAATCCCAGTGCTCAAGAGGTGGAAACAGAACTCTGGGCCAAGGCTGGATGACCTCAGGGTTCAAGTGAGACCCTATCTCAGTAACTAAAGTAGACTGTGGGGCCGGGTCTGGTAGCACACACCTTTAATCCCAGCATTTGGGAGGCACAGGTAGGAGGATCACCATGAGTTCAAGGACACCTTGAGACTACATAGTTCCAGGTGAGCCTGGAATAGAACAAGACCCTACCTCAAAAAAAAAAAGTAGAAAGTGAGGGTGGAGAGGGGGTTCAGCAGTTTAAAGGCTTGCAAAGCATGCTGGTCCAGGTTCGATTACCCAGTACCCATGTAAAGCCAGATGCACAAAGTGGTACATACATCCATAGTTGTAAAAGGCTCTGGTTTACCCATTCTCTACCCCCTTCCCTCTAGCTCTCAAATAAATTTGTGTGTGTGTGTGTGTGTGTGTGTTTTTCAAGGTAGGGTCTCACTCTGGCCCAGCCTGACCTGTATAGTCACTATGTAGTCCCAGGGTGGCCTCGAACTCACAACGGTCCTCCTACCTCTTCTTCCCAAATGCTGGGATTTAAGGTGTGTACCACCATGCCCAGCCCCTAAAAAATACTTTTTAACAAATAAAATGGAAAGTGATCTGGGGAGATGGTTCAGTGGTTAAATGCACTTGCTTGCAAAGCCTGCCCACTGAGTTTGATTCCCCAGTACCCACATAATGCCAGATGCACAAGGGGGCACATGTATCTGGAGTTTGCAGTGTGTAGGCCCTAGCATGTCTTCCTATTTTTTTTTTTAATTTTTATTAACATTTTCCATGATTATAAAATATATCCCATGGTAATTCCCTCCCTCCCCACCCCCACACTTTCCCGTTTGAAATTCCATTCTCCATCATATTACCTCCCCATTACAATCATTGTAATTACATATATACAATATCAACCTATTAAGTATCCTCCTGCCTTCCTTTCTCTTCCCTTTATGTCTCCTTTTTAACTTACTGGCCTCTGTTACTAAGTATTTTCATTCTCTTTCTATTTTTTTAAAAAAAGGACAAAGGAGATAGTTCAGCAGTTAAAGGTTCTTTCAAAACCTGCTGGCCCAGGTTCAAGTCCCCAATACCTACATAAAGCCAGGTACACAAAGCAGCTTATGCATCTAGAGTTCATTTAGAGCAGCAAGATATCCTGGCATACCCATACTCACTCTCTCTCCCTGTCCTCTCCCTATCTATCCTCAAATAAGTAAAAATATTCTTTTTTAAAAAACGTTTTATTATTTTTATTTTTGAAAGAGAATGGGTACACCAGGATCTTCAGCCTGCTGTGAACAAACTCCAGCACATTGTGGTGTATGTGTGACATTGTGTGCTTGTGTCCCTGTGCATCTGGCTATGTGAGACCTGGAGATTTGAACAAGCACCTTAAATGCTAAGCCGTCTCTGTAGCCCAAAAATATTCTTAAAGAAAAAAAAGCTACCTGGGCATGGTGGCACATGCCTTTAATCCTAACACTTGGGAGGCAGAGGTAGGAGGATCATTGAGTTCGAGCTAGCCTGAGACTACATAGTGAATTCCAGGTCAGCCTGGGCTAGATGACATCCTACCTCAAAACTCCTCCCCCCCCCAAAAAAAAAAAGAAAACAAACAAATAAAAAGGAAGTGCCATGTTAGCCTGGGCTAGAGTGAGACCCTGCCGCAAAAACAAAAAGAAAAGAAAATAGAAAAAAGAAAGTTAAAAAACCAATAAAGTAGAAAATTATCAACCTCAGGCCTCCACTAATGCTCATACATACACACATGCACCCACATCCAAATACATGTATATGCATGCACCATGCACACACAAAGACCACATAAAAATCAGGAGTATCACTAGTGGGTGGAGCACATGATAGGGACCTCTGCAATCCGGAGTGGGCCTTGGTCCCTGAATTTCTCATCTCCCTTCCTGTTTCCTTGCAGTCTTCAACTGAAACTGATGGGGACTCAAACATCAAGAAGCCAGCAGCCCACAAAAAGAAATCTGGTGATATGTCCTCTGGCCCAGACACTGGGCTGTCCCCAGGCTCCCAAGGTGATTCAAAGTAAGTAATAACTGGTGACCCCTTACTGCAGGATACCCAGGGCCTGGCGGCAGTCTGCTCTTGAGCCACTGCATTTGTGAGGCACAATAGAGTGTGTGTTTGTTTGGGCATTCTGTGAGATGGGGATTCAGTCAGGCCTTTGCTCAAAACCTGTCACCGATCATGCCCACAAAGTCCAGGACTAGGAATCTCCAGTGCCAGGGTGGCTATGTCACTGCTGTGTAATGCCCCAAGACTTCTTGAGCCAGAATGAGTTACGTGCCCTGGGTCCACAGACAGATGACTTCTTTTTTCTTTTTGGCAATTTCATACATGCATATAATGTATGTTGATCATCATATTCATTCCCAAATGGGTACACCAGGGCCTCCAGCCACTGTAAACAAACTTCAGCTGCGTGCGCCACTGGTATGTCTGGCTTACATGGATCCTAGGGAATCGAACCTAGGTCCTTTGGCTTTGCAGGCAAGCGCCTTAACCACTAAGCCATCTCTCCAGCCTCCCCATTACACTCTTAACTCCTTCCCACTAAACCTCTTTTTTCCAACTAGTCCCCTTTTTACTTTCATTAGTTGTTTGTTTGTGACCCAATGAATTTGATTAGCTGATGAGCATGGGCAGGGAGATACTGGAGTGGCCATGTCTGGGAGGCATAGGGCCTCATGACTCCTACCCTCTGCAGTCTCCTCTCTTCCCTTTTTTTTTTTTTTTTTTTTTTTTAGGTAGGGTTTCACTCTACCTTGACTGATCTGGTGCTCATGCTATAGCCCTAACTGACCTCAAACTCACAGTGCTGGTTCTACCTCAAACTCCCAAGTACCAGAAATGTAGTTGTAACGTGCTCCCTCCAGACATAAAATGGCCTGGATATCCATGACCTCACAGTGCCTGACACTACCTACGCAAGACCATCATAAGAGGAGGAAAAGATCATGACATCAAAATAAAAGAGAGACTGATTGAGATGGAGAGGGGATATGATGGAGAATGGAATTTCAAAGGGGAAAGTGGGGGGAGGGGGGCATTACCTTGGGATATTTTTTATAATCATGGAAAGTGTTAATAAAAATTGAGGGGAAAAAAAGAAATGTAGCTGTGAGCCACCACATTCACCAGGTCTTATGTAGCCCAGGCTAGCTTTGAACTTGGTATGTGTCCAAGGATGACCGTGAATTCCTGGTCTCCCTGCTGTTGCAAGCCTTTGAAGTGCTGGGATTACAGGTGTGTACCTCCACATCCAGCCTTCTACCCCCTTTTAACATTTTATTTGCAAGCAGAGAGAGAGAGAGAGCCACTGCAAATGAACTCTAGACACATGCACCACTTTGAGCATCTGACTTTACATAGGTACTGGGGAATTGAGCCTGGGTTGTTAGGCTTTGCAGCTAAGCACCCTGACCACTGAGCAATCTCTCCAGCACCCCCCACACACACACACACACCTTTTAATGAAGGAAAGTGCTAAGAATTGAACACAGGACCTTGTGGTTGCTAGTCAAATGCTTTACCACTGAGCTGCACATAAAATCCACCCTTTTTGTTTTAAAACAAGCAATGAGAGAATGTTTGCTTTTCACCTGCTCAGAAGGAGGCTAAGCACCACATCCTTCTCAAGCTTGAAAAGAACCTTGCACAGAGCTGAGGTATTGGGGTACAGACCCATGATCTCAGCTACTGAAAAGATTGAGGCAGGTGTTTCACAAGTTCCCAGGACACCTTGAGCTACATAGAGACTCAGTTTCCAAAAACAAAAATAGGGGCTAGATAGTGGCTCAGCAGTTAAAGGCACTTGCTTGCAAAGCGTGTGGTCTGGCTTCAATTCCCCAGCCACTCGTGTAAAGTTGGACAGGTATTTGTTTGCAGTGGGAAGAGACCCTGACACATGCATACATACACACATATATACATAAATAACTAAATAAAAAGAAAGAAAGAAAAACAAGACTGTTATCCCAGCACCCTGGGAGGTTGTGACAGAAGGATCAGAAGTTCAAGGTCATCCTTGGGTACATAATTCAAGCCAGTCTGAGCATGGGAGACCCTGATTTCCCCCACCCAAAATAAAAATAAAAAATTAAACAAGTTAGTGATTCATACCTCTTTAATTCCAGCATGCTGAGGTATGCTGAGATAGGAGAATTGTCCTGAGTTCAAGGCCAATGTGGGCTAGAGTGAGACCCTGCCTCAAAAAAATAAATAAAATTAAATGAAAAAGAAATTTCACCACTTACTCTCTTCCACAGATCCACATTTAAGAGACTTTTCCTTCATAAAATGAAGGATAAAAAATATAGCTTGGAGGGTGTGGAGGAGATGGAGAGCGGTGTTATGGGGCAGATGGTGCTGGAACCTACCACCACAAAGAAGAGTCTAGAAGGTTGGTCACCTGAAACCTCAGGAATAAGCTGCCCCCATTGCATTCCAGGATGTGAACCCAGGTATATGCAGGTGCCTCAGTGCCTCATGGCTATTCCATATCCCCTATAGTGCCCTCTACCCACCAGCATCGCCATGCAGTGGGTGAGAAGCTCACCAAAGGGAAGAAAAACCGAAATCTCAAGATTGGCAAAATCACAGTGTCAGAGAAGTGGCGGGAATCTGTGTTCCGGAAGATCACCAATGCTAATGAGCTCAAATACCTGGATGAATTCCTACTCAACAAGGTAAGCCCACAGGACCAACCAGGTGAGGGAGTATACTGGGCAAGTGCAAAGTGCAGGTTTCCTCCCAAGAAGAGAAGCACAATGGCTGAACAGTGTTCAGAACTGCATGCCACAGCCATTAGCAAAGCAGAAGTGTCCTCTCCAGGGCTGGAGGCCAGGATGCAGCCCAGTGGCACAGCACTTGCTAAGCCCAGAACTCTGTACCTTCCCAGCACTGCAAAAGTAAATACGTAAGTAAAAGCAAACACAAAATAATCTTGACACACAAAAAGTTCTAAAAGTTACATGTCTGTAAGCTTAGCACTTGGGAGGCTACAGACAAGAGGATCAGAAATTTAAGGTCAGGGCTGGGGAGATGGCTCAGTGGCTTGTGTACTTATTTGGATCCCCCTAAAAGTAAGCTAGACACAACAGCATTACATCTGTAATTCTAATGTGCCTACAGTGAGGTTAAAGGCTGAGACAGGATAATCACCTGGAAGCTTTCAGTCAAGCTATCCTGGTGAACTCCACATGAGTAAACCCTGCCTCAAACAAGGTGAAACACAAAAACCAACACCCTTACCTGCACACGTTCTGTGTATAGCATGTGCATGCCTGCACTCACACACATGAACAAGCACATACAAAAAAAATCCCGGTCGGGGGAATGGCTCAGCAGTTTAAGAGCACTTGCCACTTTAGCATGAAAGCCTGGGAAAGTCTTAGACCACCTGAGTTCGACTCTCCAGGCCCATGTTAAAAAAAAAGAAAAGAGTTAGGTATGGTAGCGCACCCCTTTAATCCCAGCACTCTGAAGCTTGGAAGGCAGAGGTAGGAGGATCACTGTGCATTCAGGGCTACTCTGAGACTACATAGTGAATTCCAGGTCAGCTTGGGCTAGAGTTGAGACCCTACCTCAAAAATCAAAAGAGAAAAGGGAAAAAAAAAAAAAAGCTAGGTGTGGTGTTGCACTCCTTTAATCCCAGCACTCCAGAGGCAGAGGTAGGAGGATAGCTGTGAGTTCAAGGCCACCCTGAGACTACAGAGTGAATTCCAGGTCAGCCTGGGATAGAGTGAGACCCTACCTCTTAAAAAAAAAAAAAAAAGCTAAGTGTGGTCATGAATGTCTATAACCCCAGTCCTTGGGAAGCAGAGATGAGTGACCAGAGAATCACTAGGACTTGCTACTCAAAATCAGCAACTTCTGGTTAGGGGAGAGAGCCTATCTCAAGGAAATGTGCATATGGGCAATTAAGAAGGACACTTAAACTTCTTTTCTGGCCTTAACATGCACTCACATGCACATGTGCATACGCTGTTACATAATACACCATATCACACACAGTGTACACATATACACGTGCCCTTGCATCTCATAAAAAAAAGTTCAAAGTCATCCTCAGCCACATAGCAAGTTCACGGTGAAACTGGGCTACAAGAGTACCTTGCCTCAAAAAACCAAAAGCAGAAAAAAGTTCTAAAAACCTAAATCTGACATAATCACTTTTCCTGCAAAGTTAGGTCCATGGTAGGTTCACGAGGGTATCTGGTAGCCAACCATCAAGGATACTGCTCCACACCCTCCAGGGCACAGGATAGTCCCTTAGATGGCCAGCCAGAGGAGCAGGACTTCATCCTGTGGGGACAGAGGATGTAGGCAAAGGCAGAAATGACCCAACCTCCTGCAAGCAGGCTGGAGGCAATGTGTAGACAGCTCACCTCTTTCCTTGCAGATAAATGACCTGCGTTCCCAAAAGACACCCATCGAGAGCTTGTTTATTGAAGCCACTGAGAGGTTCCGGAGCAACATCAAGACCATGTACTCTGTCCCAGTAAGTGCAGGCCCCACACCCTCAGTGATTCCCTTGTCCTCTCTGGGCCATCCCCTGATCCTCTACAACTCTTCCCTTGCACATGGGGGATACCTGGCATGTGTGCCTGCAGAATGGCAAGATTCATGTGGGCTACAAGGACCTAATGGAGAACTACCAGATTGTTGTCAACAACCTGGCCACTGAGCGTGGGGAGAAGGATACCAATCTAGTCCTCAACGTCTTCCAGTCTCTGCTGGATGAGTTCACTCGAAGCTACACCAAGAATGACTTTGAGCCTGTGAAGGTAGGCACCTCTACTCAAAACCACCAGTCTCCCAGCCCTGCTCCTCTATAGGGGACAGGGACGTTCCTAGGGGACAATCAGGCCAACCAGCCGCCCCCATATGGATTTCATCTTTACGTCTTTCAGCAGAGCAAAGCTCAGAAGAAGAAACGGAAGCAGGAACGTGCTGTGAGTAGACATGCATGTGCAATTATGTGCAATCAGGAATGTTTGCAAAAGTGTATACATTAGTCTGTATGGACATGTCTCCTGGCACCTCAGATGCCTGGGAAAAGGGGCAGAAGCACCTCTAAGATAGCAGGTGTGGTCCCATGATGATTGGAAGAGTGATGCCTGCTCATGCCCATTCACCCCACACAGGTCCAAGAGCACAATGGCCATGTGTTTGCCAGCTACCAGGTGAGCATCCCACAGTCATGTGAACAGTGCCTCTCCTACATCTGGCTCATGGACAAGGCCTTGCTATGCAGTGGTGAGTGTCTCCAGCTTTCATCTTCTACATCCTCCTAAAGTAGAGCTCAGTTCCTAGCTAGCCACTTCCTGCTTTACCTCTTTAGCTTCTCATCCTCACACATACACACGAACTGCTGACACACAACCCTGGCTCCCACAAACTGACCAGCTGTCCCCTCCCCAGCTAGTTGGCCACTTAACGAACACAGTTGTAGCCCAGAGATGGTCCATGATAACACAGCGACAGCCAGGAGGTGGCCAAGCCAGAGCACAGTTAACCTCCTGTATTTGAGACCCGGGGTTTTTTTTAGCCCCAAAGGGCTTTCCCCTTGGCCCTGTGTGTTGCTACTCACCACCTCAGTTGTCACTGTCCTGAGATGAGGACTGCAGGACATGAGCTGTCCCCACCCAAAAGAATACCCTTGCCGTGAGGTTTTTGGTCCCTCTCATTTATCAGCTGACATCAGATACCTGAGGCTACTTTCTGGCAGGACCAAGGCCTGGGTTCCCTGCAAAGACTATTTTTTTGTCCCAATTTCTGGGCTGGGTCTGAAGTCACCAATATTCATGAACCAGGAGAAGATACCTACACAGTATTTTCTCTCAGGAATTACGGTTTATAGCTCAGGCTACATAATTCATAAAGCAGTCTGGGACCCCAGCCAGCAGAGTGGGTATCCCCAAGAACCCAAGGCTCCCACCACATTTTCTGTGACTCCTCACCCTGTGGCTTCCTAGTGTGCAAGATGACCTGCCACAAGAAGTGCGTACACAAGATTCAGAGCTACTGCTCCTACACAGGTGGGAGGAAGGTGAGCATGCCCAAACGTGGAAGTCTAGTACTTAGTAGAACATTGTGCCCAGGGCTGCAGAAGTAGTGCTTATGGTAAGGGCAAATTGAGGCATTGGACAGGCACAAGAAGGTGGCAGGAGGAGCTGCAGCTGAGCAGGACTTGGCTCTGTCCCCAGTTCTGTCAGAGCTGGGTGTGTGTGCATCTCAACTCCTTCCCCTTCCTGAAGAGTCATGGGTCTGGCGGGGAGAAAGCCCTCAACTCTGCACAGAGAAGTTGGTGTCTCTGTACTTGGAGTATAGCCACAGCTAGGGTCCTATTCTTGGAGGGGGGCCTGGGACTGGGAGGATAGACCCACCCAGCCCAAGGGTGCTCCATGGAGAGAGGGAGGGAGGGAGGGCCATGTTGGCTCTGTGAGAACAGAGATGAAGCTGCAAGTGAGTAGGAGAATGGTGGGGCCTAGTCCTTACCTTCCCCTCCATACTGCAGAGTGAGCCAGGGGCCGAGCCAGGCCACTTTGGCATGTGCGTGGACAGCCTGACAAGTGACAAGGTGTCTGTGCCCATTGTGCTGGAGAAGCTTCTTGAACATGTAGAGATGCATGGCCTGTACACGGAGGGCCTCTACCGCAAATCAGGCGCAGCCAACCGGACACGGGAGCTGCGCCAGGCACTGCAGACAGGTGAGCACTGCAGACAGGCAGCCCCGAGCCAGGCCCCAATAGCTGTCACCTGTGTGCTACTCACCTGCCCCATGTCTTCTCAGACCCTGCAGCAGTCAAGCTGGAAGACTTCCCCATCCACGCCATCACTGGTGTCCTGAAACAGTGGCTTCGTGAGCTTCCAGAGCCACTTATGACATTCGCCCAGTATGGAGATTTCCTCCGCGCTGTGGGTAAGTGGGGGGTGTTCCTCTGGGGTGGCCACACCAGAGGGCAGAATCAAGAGCATACACCCAGCACCAGCCAGAGGCCCTCTGTTGCAGCTACTTTCTCATTGTGGGGATGAGCACACCACCAGAAGCAGCTTATGGGAGGGAAGGGTTTATTTTAGGCTTACAGAATCCAGGGGAAGCTCCATCATGGCAGAAGAGTCTGGCTTCATTGTACATATAAACAGCAGAGTGACAACAGAACAGCCAGAGTTCAGGCTAACTCTGAACACACATTAGGGCTAGACTCATGGTCTGTCCCCTCTACACCCACACTCCTCCAGCAAGACTCCACCTCCCAAATGCCTCAAGCTGAGGACTAAGTAGGAAACATAATCACATATACCTGGGGCTGTAGGGACATTTTCCATTTATAACACCACACCTCTCAATTTGGGTTTGGTTCATTCCTGCTGCCCTGAGCCTCACTAGTGGGGTGGCTCCATGGAACCCTGGGTGTGTGGGGAGGGAGGGTTGCACATGAAATGACTGGGCCATCTTGGCTGACATCCCTGGCCTCCCTAGAGCTGCCAGAGAAGCAAGAACAACTGGCTGCCATCTATGCTGTACTAGACCACCTGCCTGAGGCCAACCACACCTCCCTGGAGCGGCTAGTCTTCCACCTTGTAAAGCAAGTATCCCACCAGGGGTGCTTCCCTGGCACTTGGTGGCTTACCACAAAGACACAGACCAGTGCTGGGGCCTGGGAGGGTCCAGCCCTTAGCCTTAGCTGCCCCCTAAGTGGTCAGATGCCCCTACAGGGTGGCCCTGCTAGAGGATGTGAACCGCATGTCACCCGGGGCACTGGCCATCATCTTTGCACCCTGCCTTCTGCGCTGCCCTGATAACTCAGACCCACTAACCAGCATGAAGGATGTCCTGAAGATCACCACGTGAGTGTTCCCCACCCAAGCATACCATGTGGGAGGATTACATGGCTGGGCTACATAGTGAATCCTTCTGGCAGTGGGAGAGGCAGATAGTGAAGCCCAATTTTTCTACCACCCCCAGGTAAACATAATGAGTTTTGTGAATTTTCTTTTGCATCCTCCCTTCCCCAAACATTCTTCAGAAAAATTCTGGGCTAGGGTGCAGCTCAGGTAGCATAGCAAGCACTTGCTTGGCCTGCATAAGGGCCAGGGTTCCAACCTGAGAAGCTGGTTAGACATCCACAGGAAGACATTTTTTGGCTGCCAGTTGTGAATATCAAAGCCTGTCACTCTGGGTGGCTTTATTGCAAGGCAAGTGCACAAGGTAGGCCAAAGACCCTGACACAGGTACTTCAAGCCACATTTGTGGCTACCAACTAAAATTGACAGTAAGGAATCTGAGACCCTGACACTGCCCAGGTTGTGAGAAGGTGACAGACTTGCTTCCAGTCTCTTTCAACTCCTAGCTCACTTGTGGTACTGATAATGGAAACCCCAAGTTATAACTGTGCAGCCTGAGTTCCTGCCCCCTCTCCAGTCCTCCTAGTACTGACCACTGAATAGATAAGATAGAGGTCAGAATTCATATTTTGGAGGCCTTGGGCTATGTGCCTACCAGTCTTGAGACAAACTGCCCACCTTTGTGCATCCCATACTTCTATGAGGTCAGGTAATCCAGATCTTGCTGGTGACTGAGGTGTCCATTCACTCCAACCTCCTATGCTGTCCTTCCTTCAAACCAAACACGAAGCCTTGGAGAGACAGGAGACTTCATCTCATAAAGTCACACAGCATAGGAGTCACATGCTCCGGCCTTGACCCAGGCAAGGCCTGCTGTCTGAAACTATCTTTCTGAGGCACTGTACCCCCATTGCTGGCCAGCACCTGCCTGCACACAGGGCATCTGGATGGAACCTGAGCCCTCTCCTCCTATAGATGCGTGGAACTTTTGATCAAAGAGCAGATGAGGAAGTACAAGGTGAAGATGGAGGAGATTAACCAGCTGGAGGCAGCAGAGAGTATAGCCTTCCGCAGGCTGTCGCTTCTTCGGCAGAACTCTGTAAGTGCTGCAGTGAGAGGCGGGGCCTAAAGGGGCCAGCTGCAGGTCCTTACAGGAAGCCGGGTAGCATTTGGACTGTTGGGATACTAGGAACAACGGGGGCAGGAGCCCATCTTCCACTTGGTAGTTCATGACCTGACAGGGCCTCTATCTTGATTTGTCTCTTGCCCACATGAACGTCACCTTATCCCCAGGGTTCCAACAGCAGAAGCAACCTCACTATGGGAGAGGGCTGGCAGGGGGGGAGGGGGGCAGTGGGTACCAGGCTTCTGAAGGAACCAGTTCTACGTTGGGCGCTAGACTGGCCCAACTCATGCCTGTATCGCAGGCTCATCTTGTCTGCTCACCCTGTGTTCATCTCTTCCCCAGCCTTGGCCTCTCAAACTGGGGTTTTCGTCTCCTTATGAGGGGTTCCTGGTATGTACATGTTCAGTGGGCTGTAGTGCATGTCTGGGTTCCCTCCTCCAGAATCTCACAGCATCGACCCAGCATGAACTAACCTCCTAGACATGCATGCTGAAGAGGCCCCTTGCCTCCTGACCCCATGCTGAGAAACACTAATCAGCCAAGCCACACCTGCTGCCCCCACCCCCCAGATTTGTGCAGAAAGTCCACCTCACAACTAACCTGGGAGCTGCTTGCCCCACTTAATAAAGCACCAAGGTCTCCAGGGATCATTAGGCTCTGCCCACCCAAGAGCACTAAGCTCCATGTACCCATGGGTGCTACGTTCCACCCCAGGAGAGCAAGCCCTAACACCAGGAGGCAGACCTACTGCTTCCCTGTTTCAGACCAAGAGCCCCAAGACACACGTCAGCCGAGAGAGCAGCCTGGATGAGCTGGAAGTGCTACCGGAAGAGGAGGCAGCTGGTGGTGATGAGGACCGAGAGAAAGAGATCCTCATGGAGCGCATCCAGTCCATCAAAGAAGAAAAGCAAGTGTCCTTGTGTCCCCTTCTCCATCAGCCTTCATCCTCCAGTCTCCCTGTAGTGGTCCCACCTTGGTCTTAGGTCAGGAACAGGTGCTCCCAGCAGGAATAGCTTGTGCAAAGGCCGAGTCTGGAGCTCCGTGCCAGCTTACTGAGCCAAGTGTTCTTAAGATGGGAGGGTAGATTTGGGGACAGGAAGTGACTTTGAGGAGCAGGTCAGTCCTATGTCCCTTACTGACCTCCCCTGAAGCAAGCTATCCTGGACATCATACTTCTTGCCATTAGGGAGGACATCACGTACCGGCTACCTGAGCTGGACCCGCGAGGCTCTGATGAGGAGAACCTAGACTCGGAGACGTCCGCCAGCACCGAGAGTTTGCTGGAGGAGAGGACCACTCGGGGGGCCTCAAAAGGTCAGTATTAAGGTAGTGTCCACTTTCTTCTTCCCAGCCACTACAGGAACCAGGGCAAGGGTCTTCCTGCCCCTCTACTGCAGTAACCCATCTGTCTCTCAAAAGGGCCCCCTGTGCCTGCTCTCCCCTGCCCCAGCGTACCCGCCCCGAACCCCCTCCCCATGGCTGCGGGCCCTCCACGACGAAGGCCATCATCCTTCGTCACGGTCAGAGTGAAGATGCCACAGCGGACACCCATCATGCCCACAACCAACATCAAACTCCCACCAGGCCTGCCCTCCCACTTGCCCAGCTGGACACCAGTGCTCTGTGAGGCCACCGTCCCTGTGAGACGCCGAGAACCCCCTGCCCGTCGCCCTGACCAGGTGCACTCGGTGTACACTGTGCCTGGGGCAGATGTGCCCCCCCAGGGCACCCTGGAGTCCCTGGATGATAATGCCCAGCCCCCTGAGGCTAAGCGTAGGTACTCAGACCCTCCAACATACTGCCTGCCTCCTGACTCAGACCAGGCTAATGGCTGAAGACCATCATGGGCACATTGTTTGTGTATGAGGACAGCCCATCCACTGTGGACCTGGGCACCTGTCTGCAAGCTGGGGAGCTAGCATTCAGCCCTCTGAGAAGGATCCAGAATGAAAAGCTCCATGAGGGGTGTGAGGTGGATTCTGGTTCCACATTGGGAAGGCAGGGGGTAGCCACAAGAGCCCTGAATCTCAGCAGCAACCACACAGCCTCACCATCCCCTTTTGTATGTCTTTTTTTTTTTTTCCAGTAACTTTTCTCTTTATGTGGTTTATATAATTTTTAAGTTGTAACTGCCTTAATGGAAGACCAAATGTTTTTTATATGTGTATGTTCCAACTTTTATATTAACGCTGTGCGTCTCCAGTGTAACATGGACTTGAGGGCTCAAAGCACAGACCACCATTGGTCTCTGAGGTCTCTGATCAGCTAGTGGTCACTGGTCTGGACTCTGTGACAGTTTTCCAGTAATCACTGGAATCTTCCATGAGGTCAAGGCTCTTGGCTAGAGCTAGGACATAGAGTTGGGGGAACTTCACCCCAAGGTGGCACCAACCTTGCATTCCAGGGAGGCTTGAATGTAGCCATCACAGCTATGTCCACCATGCCTTGGACATTGCCAGCAACTGGGAACCTGCTCTTGGCACTATCTGCCTTAAGACCCAGCAGGAGCCTGAGACTCAGGACCTTAAGAGACAGGCCAAGCATGGCCTGAAGCTCCATCTCCCAGCAGATCCAGTACTTCTGAATTGGGCTCTTCTCTCTGGTTCTGTGCACTCTTGAGCACATGGCCACAGGCTTGGGCAAAGAACACCCTGCAGGTGTGAAATAAAGAGAGTGCCTGAGGAGAGCTGGCATGGTGTTGCTGCTCAAGTCCACGTGGGGACACCCAAAAGGCTCACCTGAGTCTCCAGCAAGGCTTCTGGAGTTTCCCTAAATTCTTTTATATGTGTGTGTAGTATGCATGCATGCACTTGTGTGGGGTCACAGACTGTTGTTGGGTGCCTTCCTCAATCACTGTCCTCTTTATTGTACTGAGTTAGCATCTCTCACTTGAACCCAAAGCTCACCCATTTGACTAGCTAGCCAGCTTAACCCAGGGATCCCTGCCTCCACTTCCCTAGGACTGGTATTACAGGTGGCTTTATATGAGTACTGGGGAATCAAACCCAGGCCCTGATCAGGCCTTGCAAGCAAGCACCCTTAACTGCAGAGCTATCTCTCCAACCCAAATTCTTTTTATTTTTTTTTAAATGTGTTTGTATGGGTGCATGTGTACAGATATGTGTGCACAAGTGTGTGGAGGTCAGAGGTTGACATCACATGTTTCTTTAGTCATTCACCTTAATTTTTGAGACAGGAACTGTCACAACCCAGAAATCACCCACCTAACTGGTCTATCTAGCCAGTGAGCCCCAAGGATGCTCCTGTCTCCACCTCCCCTGGGGTCACAGGCACATACTACCACATTGGGCTTTTATGTGGGTACTGAGGATCTGAACTGTGGTCCTAACGCTCGTGCAACAAGCACTTTACCCACTGAGCCATCTCCCCAGACCCACACTTTTCTAATTCTGGCAGTGTTGGGCCCTTTAGTGCCTTAGGCAGAGGGGCTGAACTGGCCAAAAGGCTTGCAACTCAATCCCTGAGAGAACTGAAGCCTGCTGTTTCAGGCTTCTGAAGGCACCCATGGCAGTCATGCAGCAGCTCTTGTAATCTGCAACTTTCAGCAAGAAGCTGTATCTGCTAGTGTTCTGGTTTCTGGACAAGCCTCAGGCATCAGGACCTTGAGCTGCTCTGGGTACTAATGTCCCAACTCTTAGGCCTCCAGTGGCTTATTCTGTTGTTGGGACAAAGCACCTCATGAAAAGCAGCTGATGGGAGAAAAGTTATTTGGCTTGCACTTTCCAGGGGAAGTGTCTTGATGGTAAGGAAAAGGATGGCATGAGCAGAGGCTGGACATCACCTCTGCCTCGGTAGGTAGAAAATAGCAGCAGGAAAATGAGCTGAGCTAGCTCCGGCAAACTGGAGGGTAATCTCAAGATTCACCCTTTGGTGACATGCCTCCTCCAGCAAGCCTCCACTTCCCAAGTTGTCACCAGCTGGGGAGAGGTCATCAAGAACACCTGAGTTTACAGACGCCTGATTCAAAACATGACAGGCTCCTTGTCCCATAAAGTTTAAGTCCCTGGTATTCTTCCAGTGACAAGCCCACCTTTTCTCGCTGTTCTACCATCTCTGCTCTGGTATCTTCAGCTGCCCTGTTACTGCTGCTGCCTTGGATGTCTCTCCGTGTTCCCGGCTCAGCCCTCTCTGCTAATGACTAAGGTCAAAAGTAGACAAGAATCCAGGCATAGGGACAACTTTTATCCCAGAATTCAGGAGGATTGAGAGTTCGTGGCTAGCTTGGGGTATATATCTAGACATTGTCTTCAAAGGAAGAGGGGCAATAAAAGGCATTAAGGTATTTAAGATAAGCCTTTGTGTTTTTGTTTTTTTTTTAACTTTGAGAGAGAATGGGCCTTCAGCCTCTTCAGAACTCCAACATCAGGCTTATGTGGGCCCTGGGGAATCTAACATGGGTTCTGCCGGGTGTGGTGGCGCACGCCTTTAATCCTAGCACTCAGGAGGCAGAGGTAGGTGGATCACTGTGAGTTCAAGGTCACCCTAAGACTACATAGTGAATTCCAGGTCAGCTTTGACTAGAGCGAGACCCTATCTCAAAAAATAAATAAATAAAACATGAGTTCTTTGGCTTTGCACACAAGCACCATAACCACTAAGCAATCTCTCCAGCCCCCCCCCCCCCTTTTTCCCCAGAGTCTCACTGTAGCTCAGGCTGACCTGGAATTCATTATGTAGTACAAGGCTGGCCTCAAATTCATGGCAATCCTCCTCATGCCTCCCCAGTGCTGAGATTAAAGGTGTGCCACTCAGCCTGGCTAAAATAAGCCTTTTAATGGATCTAATATTGGAACACCACGAAACAGCACAGGAAGGCATCTCTTAGCTGACAGGAAAAGTGACCCAAAGAAAAGGACCATGGTAAGGGTGTTTGAACCAATTACAGACCAGCCCTTTATACAAGTAAAGAGTTTTGTCTGCATCCAGGCTCGGCCACCTCATTAAAGGAGGTGCTCCCCTGTGGCCTAGGCAAAAATGGCTGCTGGCAATCCTCCTACCTCTGCCTCCCCAGTGCTCGCATTAAAGGCACAGTGGCTTAAAACATTTTTATTTGCAAGCAGAGAGAGAAAAAGGGTGCACTAGGGCCTCTAGATGCTGCAAATAAACCATTTTGTGTATCTGAGTTTACATGGGCACTGGAACTGGAGTCGTTAGGCTTTGCAGGCAATCACCTTAAACACTGAGCCATCTCTACAGCCCCCGTAAGGATAATTTTTAAGACGTGATCCATAGAGGCGAGGCATTATGGCCCATTCCTTTCAACTTAGCACTTGGGAGGTAAAAGTGGTAAGGATCACTTGAATTCTAGGCAAGCCTAGATAGAACCACAGAGTGAGTACCAGGTAATCCTGGGCTAGAGTGAGACCCTACTTTGAAAAAACGAACAAAAATGATCATGGAGAGAACGACTTAGCTCTGAATAAAAAGGGATAAATAGCGCCACTCCCAAATTGTTACGGCCGTCCCAAAGATGGCCCCGTACACAAGGGGTGGGGTCTATCCAAAGGAAGCTTCAAGGAGGCACTTCCGCCCTTTTTCAAGATGGCGCCAGCGGTAGGGGTAGGTCACCGCCCGCTAGGTATGGCAGCTTCGAGGTTGGAGCTGAACCTCGTCCGGCTACTGTGTCGCTGCGAGGCCATGGCAGCGGAGAAACGGGACCCAGATGAGTGGCGTCTGGAGAAGGTAAGTGGTCCCTGAGCGCAGCCTCAGGCAGGCGAACTCCTAGAGGGCGGGTGTTGGAAAAAGTCTCGCCTCGTCTTCCCGTCAGCGCGTCCACAGTGACTGCCCCTTCCGGCCAGCTCCGCCACGTCAAGGTTCCGCCCCTCCGTGAGCTCCTGTTTCGGCTTCAGTCCCCTCCCTCCTGCTGGCCTCTCTCCTAGGGTTTGCCCTCCTGTTGGCCCGCCTCCTGAGGAATGGCCACGCTCCTACTCCCCTCCTTTTCCTGGCCCTCCCTGCGTCAACCCTGGTGCTGCTCCGCCTTTTCTGGCCGCGCCCATTTCCGTGGTCCCGCCCCTGGCAACTTGGCTTCTCTAGGCCCTGCCTCCTCCTAGGCCTGGCCCCTTTCCCTGGCTCAGACCCCAGTGAGCACGATTTCTGGGTTGAGGGGTTTGACCTGGCTGACTCCTCACTTTTGCTCCCTAGTACGTGGGGGCCCTGGAGGACATGCTGCAGGCCCTGAAGGCCCAATCAAGGTAAGTGCACCCCGCTTGGGGGTCTGCTGGGACATCCCAGATACAGCCTGGGAGAGTACCAGTGTGTACTCGTCTACTGGCAGCAAACCCACCTCCGAGGTGATCAATGAATACTCCCGCAAGGTGGAATTTCTGAAGGGGATGCTACAGGCGGAGAAGTTGGTGAGACCCTTCTGCCTCCTCAGTTTCCTACATGGTCCCCAGGGCCCCTAGGACTTACCCCTCCCAGGACACATCTTCCCACTTTTCTGCAGACGTCTTCCTCTGAGAAGGCTCTGGCCAACCAATTCCTGGCCCCCGGCCGAGTGCCCACCACAGCCAAGGAGCGAGTGCCTGCCACCAAGACCGTACATCTACAGTCCCGGGCTCGCTACGCTGGAGAAATGCGGAGTGAGCTGCTGGGGAAGGTATGTTTCTCTTCCTTGTCCTTGGGAACCCTCTTGGACAGCCACAGTTTCTGAGGCTGTGACAGGTTCAGGGACAAGGCATCCCAAAAGAATAGTATTGTCATCAGTGCTTTGCTAAATAAATAGGAGTTTTAGTTCATGACTGCTTAAGTCTGAGTTGGCCCCAGAGCAGAATGTGGCTGGTGGCTGGCTACTTACCACAAGATAAGTAACTATAAGAAGAGAAATGTCACTCTGAAGCTGGGCATGGTGTGGCACATGCCTTTAATCCCAGCACTTGGGAGGCAGAGGTAGGAGGATCACTGTGAATTCGAGACCACCCTGCGACTACATAGTGAATTCCAGGTCAGCCTAGAGTGAGACCTTTCCTTGAAAAGCCAAAAAAGAAAGGCGAGAAAGAAAAAAAAAGAAATACCACTGAGCACTTGACATGGATCATCTCAAAGCAGAAAGGACAGGTATGAGAACCAACAAAGATGGGTGAATTCATGCCTTTTCCTTCTTCCACAGAATATTTCTGGAGGTGAGTCACTCAATAGGACAGGTTTGTTTTGCTGCTATTCCACGTTGCTTGTTCTGCTTGGCTCCTTCAGTCAACCTTTGCCTGAGAAGGTGTTTCCTGAAGTCATGCTTGAAGAATGGCTGGTCTCCAGAAAATACAACACTGAGCAACCTCAGCCCTCAGGCCAAAGCTAGCTAAGGAAGGGCCCTGGGGTTTTGGAATGTCTGTCAATGGGATGGGAAAGGCTTTCTGTAATGGGGCAACCTAGCTAGCTTTGCATCAGCATGAGGAGCCCACTGGCTAACAGCTAAGAGGCTACACAGCATTCCTGGGTAGCAGACATGGCACAGGCCAAGATCAGGAGGCTGGAGACACCAAGTCAACCTGCTCCTGCCTTATTGGCTTCTTTTGCTTCCAGAGCCTGAGCTGGACGTGAGGAAGCGAATGTGAGTGTCCTTAGCTGTTGGGCCATGGGGGGAGGGGAGGGAGCTGTATTAACCTCTGGCCCTGAGGTACTACTGCAAGGGTCCAAATCATCCCACCAAACCCTTCTGGAGGTATTCTTCCCAGAAGCTTAATAGAGAAGGAAAAAACTGAGCTCCAAGAAGGGCCATGGGTGGTGCTGTGGCCTGTAAGATTCTTGGGAAGACGCCACATTAATCCTTCCCTCCTCTTCATCTTTTCCATGGGTTCAACAGGGTGTCAGAGCCCAGGCCTGTGGATGAGAAACAGTCAGCTGCCGAACTGGACCTTGTCCTCCAACGACACCAGGACCTCCAGGAAAAGCTAGCTGAGGAGATGCTAGGCCTGGCTCGAAGCCTCAAGACCAACACACTGGCCGCTCAGACTGTCATCAAAAAGGACAACCAGGTTTGAGACTGTGGGAACTTGTTGGCCTCTGCCTCAGGGCATCAGAGAAAGCTCTCCAGGGGAAGGGTATTGTGAGTAGGCTTTTGCCAGATGAATAGGAATTTGGTAATGTCCAAAATAAAAAGAGAGAGAAACATTCCCAGCAGAGGGCACAGCATTATTAGGAAGGGCCAAAAAGTATGAAGCACCAGGGAGAGGCTCCAGTTCTGTTGCTACCCCCTCACCTTGTCTACAGACCTTGTCGCACTCACTCAAGATGGCTGACCAGAACCTGGAGAAGCTGAAGACTGAGTCGGAGAGGCTAGAGCAACATACACAGAAGTCGGTGAACTGGCTGCTCTGGGCCATGCTCATCATTGTGTGTTTCATCTTTGTCAGCATGATTCTCTTTATCCGAATCATGCCCAAGCTGAAGTAAAGACCAGCTGCTGCCATCTCTAGTGCTCTTGTGGTGGCTGCCCGGAAGCCTCAGAAGCCACAGGGAGCATGCAGAGGGGGAGGGTTGGGTTGTAGAAATGGTAACATCAAAAACACCTTGTTTCATCCTTGTCTACCCCAAGAGACCTGGGACCTGGGAGGAGCCAAACTCATTGTTTTGGCTTTTTATCTCAGCCGAGGCAGGAGGATCACAACTGCAAGGCCAGCCTGGGCTACAACAACAATAATCTGCCCAACCCAAAATGAAAAAAATAAACAATTGGAAAAAAAAAAAATGAGGCCATGTCTCTAGGAAGAAAAAGTAAAGGATTTTTTTTTTTCAATTTTTTTATTAACAACTTCCATGATTATAAAAAATATCCCATGGTAATACCCTCCTCACCACACTTTTTAAAAAATATAATTACTGGGGCTAGGCGTGGTGGTGCATACCTTTAATTCCATGACTCGGGAGGCAGAGGTAGGAGGATTGCCCTGAGTTTGAGGCCACCCTGAGACTCCATAGTGAATTCCAGGACAGCCTGAGCTAGAGTGAGACCCTACCTCAATTCCCCCCCTCAAAAAAAAATACATACATATATAATTACTGGGCTGGAGAGCAGTTTAGGCACTTGCCTGCAAAGCCTAAAGGACCCATGTTGAACTTTCCATATCCCACGTAAGCCACATGCACAAAGTGATACAAGTGCGTAAGGTCACATATGCGCACAAGCTGGTGCACACACCTGGAGTTTGCAGTGGCTGGAGGCCCTGGTGCACCAATTCTCTCTCAGAAACAATTGCAAAAATACATATAATTACAATGGGGCTGGGGAGATGGTTTGGAGGTTTTAAGTGCTTGCTTGCAAAGCTTATCGGCCTCAGGGCCTCAGATTCAGTTCCCCAGCACCCACATAAACAAGAGACCATGAGGCACCATATATGCATATACACACTTGCATATAAATAAAAACCTTATTACCATGGGCTGGGGCCCTTAGCAACAGAGTGCTTGCCTAGCATAAGCAAAACTGTAGTCAATCCTCAGCACCAGTACTTACGTAGGTACGTACATTTTCACAAAGATTTGAGTAGTCTAGAATTACCCTTTTGTCCAAATAAGTTAAGAGTGTGAATGACTGGCTCAGATACAGTGTGCAGTGATTTGGACCGCCTTTCATGTATGGCCCCAGGCCACAGCCCGCCCCTAGGGCCCGCCCACCGTGTAGAGCGCCCTCGCAGTTCCTGCGCGGCCCAGGCTGGAGTTTCCTGCAGCATATCTAGGCTCGGATCCCTGGCGCTGGGACAGGTGACACCGCGCGGGAGGGAGCTATTCGGCCGTTAGGTGGGGTGGGTCTCCGCTCGGGAACTATGACTGTGGGCAGAGGGGACTGAGGGTGTTTTATGGTTCGGGGTCACCACCCCCAAGCTCTGCTCCTGTGGCGGGTGACTCCGTAACTCTTCTGCCTCACGCTCTTCCGGGTTCTGTAGTGGGGCGGAGTCAGGGCGCGCGACCAGCCAACCGCGGGCTTCTATGCAAACGAAGGTGCTGGCGGTCTGCAGCTCTTCCCCGCGCTCCCACAGGCTGTCCTCAGACCTCGGCCGCAGGGCCCTGGCCGAGATGCCGCCCGCAGCTCGCGCCCTGCCGCCCGCGGGCTCCAGAACGCCGCCTCTGCCGCGCGCCTGCCGGCGCGTCAGCGCCCCCAGACCCACGGGCCCCGTGCTCTCCCGCACACCCGACCGCCTGACCCTGGGCCCCGGGTGAGTGTCGTTAGGATCTCCCAGCCTGAAGGACCCCAATCTCCAGGCAGCTTCGTTTACCCTGAACCCTGATACCCGTGGCGCTTGCAGACCCTGGCGCCTCTAGGCCATGAGGCCAGCACCCGCCGCCCTGCAAGCCATCCCCAGCCGGGAGTGCCCGGGACTCAGCGCAGGAAGATTGTGTTTGCTGATGAACTGTGCCCTCAGATCCTGCTGAACCCCAGGAAGCCTCTTGGATCGCAGATGCCTAGCTCCCCTTCAGTGCCCGACTATGAGCTGTGAGTGGCCCAGACACTTTATTTTCAGTGTGTGTGTGTGTGTGTGTGTGTGTGTGTGAGAGAGAGAGAGAGAGAGAGAGAGAGAGAGAGAGAGAGAGAGAGAGAGAGAGATGGAAAGAAGAGACCGGGTTTCACCACGTAGCCCAGGCTGGCCTCAAATTCATGATCCTCCTGTCTCAGCTTCTTGAATTCTGCGGATTACAGTTGTGTGTCATCACTCCCAGCTTACTGTGTGCTTCTTAATGCCTGAAAACTTGTGCTGGAATGTAGTGGAAAGCGTTTGCCCTAGCATGTGTAGGTCTATAGATTCAATCCCCAATGCCTGGAATCTGGGAAGGAGCACTGAGGTAGGGGCTTTGATGGGCAAGAGTCTGCCTAATTGGAAAGGGGGTATGGCATTTTAAATTAGAATCCCACATGGGCAAAGAAAAATCAATTGACTAGATTGAATTCAAAGACAGAATGACTTCTACTAACACTGACCTCCTCCAACCCCGTAGTAAGTACCCACCAGTGAGCAATGAGAGGGCACGCAGCCGTTATGTTGCAGTGTTCCACGACCAATACGCAGAATTCTTGGAGCTCCGACAAGAGGTGGAGGCCACACAGGACAAGCTCCAACAGCTGGAGGCACTGCTGATGTCACTGCCCCTACCACAAAGCCAGGTCAGCCTCTTGGCCCTCTGGGATCTTTCTCCCTCTGCTGGATGAGCGCCCTTCTTGGGTCTACTGCTTTTGAACTCCATCCTCTATCCTGTGCTTGCAGAAAGAGGCCCACGTTGCCGCTCGAGTCTGGAGAGAGATAGAGAAGAAGCGAATGGTGAGTCAGGACTCATGGGGCCACCATGTAGTCTTTGCTCCACTGATACTGTCCTGAAGTTGGACCTCAGGTTTAAATGCTGTTAGACTTTCCCAGCTCTTATCCTCCCAGGATCCTGGCTTCCTGGATAAGCAGGCTCGCTGTCACTACCTGAAGGGTAAACTGAGGCATCTCAAGAGTCAGATCCGCAAATTCGATGACCAAAGGGACAGCGAGGGCTGTGTATACTTCTGAATGTCTGGAGACTGGCAGTGGCCAAGACCCTTATCTGGGAAGACTTATTAGAATCTCCCTGACCCAGTCCTTTCAGTGGAAGCCGGTCCTACTAGACATTCCAGAGAGTAAACATCAATTAAACACCTGTGTGCAGCTACTCATCACGTCTGCTCAATTGTCACCAAAAAGCATTCTATTTTCCAGAGGTGAAACATTCAGAGAAAGAGGCTTATCCAGTATCCCAGGTGGGGGGCACCTGTGAGTTACTCTTGGCTACACAAGGAGACCTTGTACCAAAAAAATAGCGTCTGTGGGGTGTTTCAGGTGTCCAGTTGGTTAGCATGCAGTATTTAGGGCACATGATGGAAGCGAAATGGGCCAAGGGCCTAAGTCCCTACCTGACCTACATTTTACTAGAGAAATGGCCTGATGAAGGTGCAGATCTCGAAGGACCTTGATTTCCACCCCAAATAGTTCCTTGATTTGCCTGTCTTGGATTCTGAGAGTGTACATCAAGCCAAGCTCCCTGCCAGGCTGTGGACCACATTCTGCCCTCTCTGAATCACAGGAGACAGGAATAAGAGAGGCCAGTTGTAGATGGGCAGGTCCCGGGTGCGGTGGTGCACTCCTTTGATCCCAGCACTCAGGAGGCAAAGGTAGGAGGATTGCTGTGAGTTCAAGGCCACCCTGAGACTACAGAGTAAATTATTCCAGGTCGGCCTGAACTACAGTAAGACCCCACCTTGAAAAAACAAAAAAACAAAACAAAAAAAAAAGATTGACTTCAGTAAACCCCTAGTCTAGGGAAGTATTCGTAGTCATGGGCCATTGGACCACAAATCAGCCAATGAGCCTAAGATGTCTTTCTGCAAGAAGGGGCTATATGAGTAGGGTTTTGTAGAAAAATTAGGAGTTGGGCTACTGATTAAACACAAAGCTAACCCCTATTATAAGCACAGAAGGGCTAGTCCTGACTCTCACCTCCTATCAGAGCCACAAACTCGAATCCCTTGTATCCCCAAACACTAACTCAGTTAAGTCCACATTTCAAAGTGCAAATTTTAGGAACAGATTTTTTTTTAATTAAGAAATTCAATTCTAACTGGTTTGGACAGAAAAGGGAAGTTCTGAACTCATGGAATTCAAAACACCTAAGGGTTTTGAAGGTATAGCTTGAACAAACAACTCCAAAGTTGTCTTGGGAAATTTTCTACTTTGGTTGTCCATTGGTCAGCACCTGCCAAGCATGTGCGAGGCCATGGGTTATGTCCCAACCATGCAAAAGAGGACCAGGGAGGCTGTCCAAGTAGGAAACACCTTTATTGGCCTTGATTTATTCATCGTTGTGTCCAACGTGGATCACATGTCCAGAAGATCTTTCTGGTCCTTGCTCCCTCTCCTCAGCCATACCAACCCCTGAAGAAGCCAGCCTGCCACCCCATGAGTTCATGACCCTCTGTCCCTCACCCTCAAAGGCTCCAGTGAGGACAAGGCTGGGGCCTGGAAGATTCATGTCTTTTTGGTTTCATGATCATTAAAAAAAAAAAAAAAAAAGACAAACGCTTCACAGTCTTTAAAAAATCATAGTCCCAGGAAAGTGGGCAGGATGCTGTGCCTCAGGGTCCCCCTCCAGGCCCCAGCATCCATGTCCCATCAGGTGCCAGTCCCCACAGTCACTGGCCAGAGCCATAGGGCCAGTTGAAGGTGCTCCCAGACAGCAACATGTCTCGGATCAGCGTCTCGATCGGCGTCTTGCCCACCAAACGCATGAAGAAGAGCTGGGAGATAAGGGAGGCTGGGACAGCGCGCAGAGCAGGCAGGCGTAGCAGCAAGCGTCCAAATCTCTGGGGCTGGGATGGGTACTGGGCGCGCACGTACTCTGTGAGGGCCACCTGCGCCTTCTCCTGCAGGCTCTCTACGTGGGCCGGGTCCGAGAGGCCGCAGGCATCTGGGTGAAAGGGCATAGAATCACTTCTGGGAAAGTAGGAGGACAAGGGACCTACAGGGGTGGGGTGGAGCACCACTGGGGCGGGGCAGGTACTCAGGAGGAGGAAAAGGGGTCCAGGGCACAAAGGCAAAGTTCGCCCTCAAGAAATATTAAGTAGGCTTCATCTGTGAGAACACCCTCACAGGGGCGCTTCTGTCCTAGGTGCAGACCCTGCTGCGCAGCCGGTGGCCGGCCACTCTCCGCTCCACTCTCTATGGGAGGGACGTGCAAGTCACGCCCCTAGCCCAATCCATGCGCAACCACGCCTACCTGGAGGCCACCTCTGGAAGCGAAAGTCAGTGGGGCCCAGAACAGTGGGGGTAGAGACTGAGGGCATGGCAAAACCAGGGTGGAGTGGGAATGTGGCCCGGATGGCGGTGTGGCCTGAGGTGCACTGTGGCTGCATTGTGGGCACGGTCTCGGGGATCTATTTGGAGCGTGACCTGGGCAAGGTCTTGGGCTGAAGTTGGGCGCGTGACCTGAAGCAAGTTGGGGTGGGGTTCGGTTCGTAAGCATAGCCTGAATTACAAGTGGGGGCCTGTTGGTGGATGTTAGGGCGCATTTGGCGTGTGGATATGACCTGGAATGTGTTGGTAAAGCAGAGGGCGTGGCCTGGGTCCCCGCCCCGCCCGCGAGGCTCACCCGGCGTGAAGAGCGCGATGGCCTTGAGGCAGCCGAACTCGGCGGAGTCGACCTGAAGGCGGCCCAGCTTGTCCACCTGCTCCTGAAAGGCGCGCACCTGGTCCATGAAAGCCACGGCGCGCTCGGCGGCCATGGGCGCGGCGTGCAGGCCCGCGGCGGCCAGCAGCGGCGCAGTGTGCAGGGGCAGCGCCGCCTGCGCCGCGTTCAGCACGAACAGCTCGCTCCAGCTAAGGCGCAGCAGCGCCACCTGGTCCGCCACGGGCAGCTCCGGGAAGAAGGGAGCGTGGCGCGCCCACTCCACGGTGCTGAACAACAGCCGCGCCGCCAGCTCGCACACGTTGTCTATGCCCAGCACGGCGCCCGCCGCGCCACCGCCCCCGCCGAAGCGTCCGGCTGCTGCGGGGTAAGGCTCTGCCCGCAGCAGTTGCATGATCAGCTCGGACACCGGCGGCCCCGGGAACAGGTCTCCGCCCACCGCCACCAGCGCTCCGCCCGGGGGGCTGCCCGAAGAGGCCGCGGCTCCCGGCAGCGCGTGCGGGATGCGGCCGCGCTGCACAGCTGTGGGAGACAACGTACGCACGGGTCACTAGGCCACGTGGACCCCAAGCCCAGAGATCGTCAACCTGACCCACCTTCCAGCGCCCACTTCCTGAATCCCGCCCGGTCCCTTCTCCAAGCAATGATGAGAGATGGGGGAAGCTGTGGAAGCCTCTTCTGACCCTCATGGAGGAGCCTAGAGCTGATGTTGGAGCATAGGAGCACCAAGTCCGGGCCAGCTTGGATATCAAAACAAATGTGTCATCCACTAGCCTCAACTCTGTCCTACGAGACCAGCCATCGTGGGTCTCCAAGGGCAAGTTTCATCTGACTAGTCCTAGGACAGGGAGCAAGGTCCGGTCTGCAGTAACCGCTCTTGCTAGCCTTACTTGTGAAGGCTTACACCTGTCATCTAGCTACCCAGAACTCAGGAGGTGGAGGCAGGAAGATCAGGAGCTCAAGGCCACATAGTAAGTTTAAGGCCTGCCTGAACATGTGAGACCCTGTCTCAAAAAGCTGAAGAAGGAGGGTTGGAGAGATGTCTTAGTGGTTAAGGTGCTTGCCTGTAAAGCCAAAGGACCCAGGCTCAATTCTCCAGTACCCATGTAAGCCAGATAAACATGGTGGTGCATGCATCTAGAGTTCATTTGCAGCAGCTGCAGGCCCTGGCATGCCCATTCTCTCTTTCTGTCTTTCTCTCAAATAAATAAATTCAGAAAAAAAATTAAGCTGAAGGAGAAGAGAACTCACTGCTGACCTGGGCAACAGGGAAACTGAGCCATCAAGCAACAGATGATTGGCCAAACACCTGGTGTAGGAAAAGAAGCCTGGGTCTGGAAGCAGGCAGAGACTAATAAGTGTGCTTTAATGAGCTGACATGCTGTTCACAAGCTGGGTGAAGTCCAGGTCAGCCCAGGTGGAACCAGCTAAACCCAGGAATGTTGATGGACATGGGCAGGGACCAGGGGCAAATATCAGAGAAGCAGAGAGTCCCAGAGCTACCTGTCCAATAGTTGGATAAGGCTCCAAAATGTTCCTGTAGTCCTCCTAGCAGAACCTGAGGGAAGTTCCTTCTTAGATCAAGAACTATGACTTCTTCCCTTGCCGTTCCTCACCCAGCCATCTTCTTACCTCAGTGCCTTTGCACTGGCTGTTGCTGTTTCCTCAAGCCCCCATCCTAACCACAACTCTATTGCTATCTGCCTCCAGCACATGCCTCACCAATCTGCCTCAGTTTCCTCGTATGTAAAATGCAGAAGGTAATGGTGATGAAAATGTCATTCACTAAATTAAATGAGATTTGATATAAACTTAGTTAAAGTAGTGACTGTCTAATGGATGGAATGTAATTCTAGCAAAGAATGTTTTTTTTGTTTTGTTTTCTGTAGCACTTACTGTATGCCAGACAATAGACCTGGTCCTGGGGATGTTAACTGAGCAAGATAAAGGGCAACGGACATTCTGTCAGGGGTATAAGTAAGTTACAGAGTAAGGTAGATAAATGGTTCCAATAAAGGGGTTGGGGGCTTGTCTTCAAGAAGTGAGGGAGGGCGCCTGGCCCATAGCTGAAGGAAGAGTACTTTGGACAGAGGGAACAGCTGTGCAAAGACCCTGAGGCTTGCAGCATAAACTGCGATTACAGAAACTTCTACCCCTTACAGGGAGGTTCTAATTTGGGGCCTATCGGGATTTTCCATCGGGAAGACAAGTAGAGGCAAAATCCAGGTTTGGGGAGAAGGGCTGGGACAAGAGCTGTCCTCAAACTTAAAGGGACAGAAAGACTAACTGAACAATGTTTTGTTCTTTGCATTTTGAAACAGGGTTCCCCAATATTGCATTTTGAAACAGGGTTCCCTAATATGGCAGAGGCTGATCTCAAACTCAAGATCACCCTGCCTTAGCCTCCTGAGTGCAGGGATTTAGGTGCATCATCATCTAATCCTAACTTCCCAATTTTAAGAAAAAGACCCTGAGCAACCTTTCCCAGCTTCTCCCATATAGGCCGCATAAGAAGAAACCAACTTTAAAAGCAGGACACATTCAAGGTATGCTAATAAAGACTGCTCACCTGGCCCTTGACCCAGTAGAGCATGCTGAAGCATGTAGCTGTGCATAAGGGGACCCCACCTCACAATCTGACATCAGTTCCTGACCACCAGGGCTCCATAGGGCCGCCTCTGGATTCCACTTGAATTCTAGGGGTGCTTAGTACAATCTAATACCAGCTGACCAGTATGTTTGTTCATCCAGATCCCCTGGGCAAGGACATGAGGCTGGGCCTCCCTCTGGCTGCCTTTTGCCTTAATCTGCCTGCATTCCTACCTTGGGCAAACATACAGAACCCAGGATGAAGGGTGGAAGGTGAAGAAATCAAATAAGGAAAAATAGATCCTGGTTCAGAGAGGGACAAAGAGGTCACCAAGGGAGCAAAACAGGGGAGCTGGCCCAAAGGCCAGAGAAAGCCTGGGCAAAGTCCCAATGTGGGCTACATAGGAACTTTCCTCAAGTCAACCATCACAACCAGGGGACCAGGTCCTAACTAGATCCCCCAGCTGGGGTTACAGGGCCCAGAGAGAAATTAAATCAATGGGAAAGAGGTCAGTGGGCCCCAGCCTCTGCTGTGTCCACACCTTCCTCACTACTCACCCTCCTTTCGCATGCCCACTCGGAAGCACTTCTTAAGGCGACAGTACTGGCACTGGTTCCGGTGGTGCTGGTCAATCTGACAGTCTCGGTTGGACCTGATGACACACAGAGGCCAGGGTTTCCTGTGATGCCTACATCCTCCTGCCTGGAACCACCCTGGGAGCCACCTTTGGAAGGAATCCCTGAGAGGCACCAGTGGGAGCTCTCTGCAACTGGGGAAGGTTGCCCCAAAGGGGTATACAGACAGACTCACACTGCAGGCTTATGAAGAGTAAAGGGCAGTCATACTGAGTGGTGATGGGTGGATAGGAGTCTTGGGAAGTTGATGAGCACACCAGGAAGGGCACTTTGGAAATGGGATTTGAAGGATGAACAGAAGTTTTCTGGGGAAGTGGAAGAGGGAAACCATTTCTGACAAATGGTACAATAAAAGCAGAGGTTTGATATGCAAAAAGATGGAAAATGGAATATTTTAATTTTATTTGGTCACTGTCAAGACAACTGCCAGTTGTCACTGGGACCCCAGCGTTGTGGGGCTCCAATATAGCTTATAATAAGAAAGGAAAGAGGAAAAAGAGAAAACTTTCCTCTCCCCTGGGAACCCCAAGCAACCTCTGGGAGAGAGAGATATGCCAGGATGCTTCTTTTGGGCAGCCCATGAGGATTATCTCACCAAGGTTAGGAACAGACATCCCTATGTCCAACTGGGTACAAAGAGGCAACTGGAGACAGACAGAAACCAAACCCACAGGTGTGGAGTTGGCCTTGCCACCAGACTTTCCTCATCTGTAAGTGGAGTACCAAGCTATGTGGGGGTGCACTGAGCCAGGAGACTGGGGAGTTCTCAGCCCAGGAGATCAGGACAGTTAGGAAAGCTGAGGCCCTGAGGTTTCTGGTGGCCCCAGAAAGGGCAGAGAAAACTCAGACACAGCTAGAACAAAGCCCATAGCCATGCACATAGTGGGAGGATCCTAGGCAGCGGGGTGGAACCAGCCAGGCTTGGGTGGGCAGGGGCTTCCTGGTAAGCGAAGACTTTCTTTCTACCTCAACTTCTCCAGCTGTGAAGCTGGGACAGATCTGCCCCCCCCCCCCCGATTAAAAACAACAGTAAGTTCTTCTAATTATCTCACCTAAAGCTGATATGCTTTACCCAATGGCAATGGTCCAATTTGGCATCATCCCTGGGCTTTTGGCTTCCAATCTAATTTTTCTGTTTGTTTGCTTTGTGAGCTTTTGCTTCATTTTGAGATGAGGTCCCACTGTGCTGCCCAAATTGGCCTCAAACTTCTGGAAAGCCATCTTCCCATCTCAGCCCCAAGTAGCTGGAACTCACAGTGGGCAGCACTGCAACCAGCTTTCCAGTTCAATTTGATCACAGCCCTACCCTGCTCACACTACCCATAACTTCCTATTGCCCTTAATCCAGCTTTTCATAGACCCACTTGCTTCTTTTTTTTGGTTTTTGAGATAAGGTCTCACTCTAGTCCAGGCTGACCTGGAATTCGGTCTGTAGTCTCAGGATAGCCTCAAACTCCTGGTGATCCTCCTACTTCAGCCTCTCAAGTGCTGTGATTAAAGGCTTCACTAGCATAACATCTCCCATGCCTGGGTGGGTTCACTTTACAACACAGCCCACCTGCAGACCCCTACACACACACATACACACACACACACACACACACACACACACACACACTAGATATTTCATTACACCCTCTTCTGCTTGCCAGACTCTATAATTTTTATTGTTGTTGTTGTTTTGTTTTCTTTTTCCAGGTAAGGTCTCACTCTAGGCCAGGCTGACCTGGAATTCACTCTAGCCTTGGGCTGGCTTCAAACTCACAGGGATCCTACTATTTCAGCCTCCCTAGTGCTGGGCTTAAAGGCATGTGCTGCCACCACACCCAGCTCCAGACTCTATACTTTAGGCCAGCTTCTGTTGTCTCCTCCAGACAGCCCTCTAACTCCCTTCCCCCTCCCCACAGCTTCTCCCCTGGGAACCTAGAGCCCGCAGGCCTGGCCCCCAGGATGTGCTCAGGGTGGTTGCTGAGCCAATCTGAGGCTCAGAGAAGGACAATGATTACACTAGGTCAAATAGCTCATGTTCCAAAGAAACATCAGTGCTTGCTGCTCAGATTCCCACCTTCAGAGAGTATGGAGCACGTGGGACCCCAAACTTGCACAAGCTTCCTCCTTCCTCCCCAAAGACCCAGCCATAGCATGCACCTTATTCCAGCAGCAAGAATGAGGCCAAAGTCTGGTGGCCCAGTTACAGCTGGAGGAGGGAGCAAGCCACTCCCACTATGGTCACCCCCAATGAGTCCTAAGCCAAGACTTGCACGGGCCAAACTCCAGCTCAGGGTGTCTGTGTGGCCCCACCAAGCTGGCCATCAGCTGCTCCCTCTGGAAAAGCAGACTTCGCAAACTCAAGGATCAGGTATCCCAGCCGCACAGATCCTCCTTGATAAAGCCCACCTTAAGTGAGGCCCCTTATATGTCACATCTATTAGGACCTCTGTGGGTCTCAGCTCTGGGCATCTAGTGAATGGGTCCATCAGTCCCACGCTGCAGAGACCCTGCAAGTTCTCTGGGGTGCAGAGCAGGGCTGCTCAGGGTATGCACCCCCAGAGCTGGACGCCCAACCTCTTTTGCAAGGGACTATCTCCAACTTCACCAAGAGCAGCTAGCAAGCAATGCCACACCCTTCCATGCCGTGGAGGGGTACCCCAGCCAGGTCAGCCTCAGGGAGCTCCCTCATCTTGTAAACAGAAGCCCCAAAGTTTAAAGGATTGTCCTGAAGCTGAGGTTGGCATCAACCCTGGTGTGGGGGGGGGGCGGTCAATTCCGGTGGCCCTGTGGGCCCTCCAGTGTTAGTTTCCGGTGACCCAAAACCCACGGGGTACCCCCTCAGATGGACAGGTCCAGCTCTCCACCCAAAGCAGCATCCCAACCCCTCTCCAGCTAAAGAGGCCACGCAGAACCACCCGCCCAGAGTCCCTTCAGCTCCTGCGGTGGACAGGGCGACTTTGGAAGTGATATTTGACCCCAAGGGCGCGCCATATCGATCTGCGCGCGGCCGCAGACAATGGCCCCCGGACGCCGCCAGCTCCTCGATACAAGTGCCACCTCCGATTCCTGCGGGGCACCGCGCGCCACAAATCTCCAGAAGAAGGGGGCGCCCTGAGGAGAGGGGGTACAGGGTCCCACTCCTGACAGCACCCGCGACCTCTCGGAGCGCGGCAGGACTGCTTCCTACGGGAAGACAGGGGAGGAGCCAGAACCACCTGCTGGGGGGGAGACCTGCACGCATGCAGTGCCGACTGTATACATGATCTCGGCAGGGGCCGTGCCCGCAGCTAAGGGGGGGGGGGACAGTGCAAGCTAAGGGAAGGTCAGCGCCAGGCCCAAGGTGACCGAGCAGGTCCAAAAGCATGCCCCAGGCGGACTGGGAACCCACGCGGGGGTCTCACCGGCAGGTGTAGCTGAGGTTGCGACGGATACTCCGTTTGAAGAAGCTCTTGCACCCTTCGCAAGTGAATACGCCGTAATGCTTGCCGCTCGACTTGTCGCCGCACACCACGCAGTCCACTTGCAACCCTGGCCTCTCCTCATCGCCCGGCTCGGCATCGCTGGCCACACCGGGAGGAGAAGCCGAGTCCTCCTCGGCCGCGCGCGGGTAACCTCCCGGCTTGTCCACGCCGTTCGTGTCGCCACCTCCGGGACCGCCCCAGCCACCGGTCACCATGGCCATAGCCCCAGGACAGCGGAGCTGGGGCGCCCCCTTGCAAGTCCCTCCCTTCGGGCACGCCTGGTAACCCGAGGGGGATTCCCCCCTTACCCGACGCGCATGCAGCACACGGGGGGCTCCGATTGCACACACACACCCCCAAAAAAGTTTTGCAGCAACTTCCTGCGGCCGGTCCGCGCACCGGGGCGGAACTGGTCCGGCCGGTTCCAGGCCAACTTTCCCACGCGTGCGCGCGGCCGACGGGGCGCGCTACAGGCGAGGGCCAGGGGCGTCTAGGTCCCTTAGCTGGGTGTCCTGGGGACCCGGTAGGGACGCACGGGCCATGGCGTGACCCGGGGCTGAGGCCAACTTAGCGGGTCGCCATCCGGGTCGCGCGCGCGCCGCTGGAGCTGGGGCGGGAGGGGGGGAAAGTTTGGCTGCAAGTTGCGCGGCGAGGGGGAGGGGCGGCGGGTGCGCGCTGGGGCGGGTCACCGCGTCCCCTCCCCCGAGTCGCCTCTCCGGGCTCCACAGAGTGCGATCCGGGCCTGCAGAGCGCCTGGTCCGGGGCCTCTGCGAGCTGGCGTCCCCACCACTGCAGCCGTGCCCGCCCAGCCTGCGCCTGCGCCCCGGCCCCAGCCTCGCCCTCGCCCTCGCCGCCGACCCCGCGCGCTGGCCTCGCGCTGCGGCCGGTTTGACACACAGCGTTCCATCGGCGGGGGCGGGGCGGGGGCGCGCGCCGCGGGCTGGAGGCGGGCGCTCGTTGCCCCGGCGACGGCCGCCCTTATAAGGGCATGGGGTGGCCTTGCGCGGCGCCCGGAGGCCCGGGGCCGGCGGGAGGGACGGGGGCGGAGCGGCGCAGTCGCCCGGCCTGACCCTCCCCCCACGGTGGCCCCAGCTCCGGCCTTAACCCCTGCAGACCCGAGGCTGTCCCCTGCCCTGCCTGCAGCCTGGAGCCATCTCCTGTCCAAGGCCCTGTCTCTCTGGCCTTGGACGCGCGCGCAGGCACACATACACGCACGCACGCGCGCTTCCCAGGCAGAAGCAATCATGAAGAGGACTTTTGCGCCTGGGGCACGCCCATGCACCACACACTCGTCTGCATGCATGCACACACCCAGAGGGCATATCTCTGCACGGTTACATGATGGATTATGCTTGCTTCCTCTTCCAGAAAGTCGCCGCGTCGGATCCCCCTCCCATCCCCCTTTCTCTGCTCGGGTGAACACCTGGTGCCCGGAATCTCCAGGGGGAAGGGATGTGGCAGTCGAGGATGGCTGACTAGGCTGTGAGGTCAACGGGTCTCTCATTTGAACCTCTTGGGGGCAGGGCACACACAGATCCTCCAACGCGGCCGGAGGTTGTTGGAATGCTCACTAGCCTTGGGGGTCTCTGGGACCCTGTCCACTTCCTTTTCTTTCAGTGTTTTACCGAAAGGGTTTGGCCTGGTGATCGGCTGGACAGCAGATGTTGCTCCCTGTCGCCACGCCTCCAATTCTCTTGCCCCTTTCCAGATCCAGAATCTTTGGGAATAAGCATTTATGAAGCACCTTTTGTATGCAAGCCCCCCCCATAAGCATTAATTAAGCATCCTTTTACAGTAAGGAGCCGCTGGGAAAAGCTTGAGTCTCATGGGCTTAATGCTTGTTAACGTTTAACTAGCAGGAAAAGTCCTGCCTGAGGCAACCTTTCACCTCTGAGTCAAGTAGGTCCTGCCACCCAGCTTGGTCGGATTCCTGCCCTGGCCTGAGTCCAGTGTGGACATCAGAGGAGTGGCTGGACTCTGAAAAGAGTGGTGGGGGGGTGGACAGTGCAGTGGTGCCCTCTACCCCATGTGCTCTTTCACCTCTTAGTGCAGTGAGGCTTCCTGTGAAAAGCTCTCTTAGATGAGACCTTCCTAGGGGATGTACTTGGAATTATGTAACACTTAGAGAAGTACTGGCTCTCCAAGCCTGGTGCAGCCAGCCTCTGAACCTGCCAGGAAAGTTCTGGAAAATACCTTATCAAATACAGAAAGCTGCCGGGTGTGGTGGCCCACGCCTTTAATCCCAGCACTCAGGAGGCAGAGGTAGGAGGGTTGCCATGAGTTCGAGGCCACCCTGAGACTACATAATGAATTCCAGGTTAGCTGGGGCTAGAGTGAGACCCTACCTCGGAAAAAAGCAAAACAAAATTTTAAAAATGCAGAAGTTAGGAAGAACTATGGCTAAACTCAAGCAAGGACTTCTTCCTACAGATCTGATGAGAGCTAGTTCTGCCCATAATCTTATGTAAACTCTGTGGGGGGTGGCACCTGGGTAGGCCTGGAGACACTTTGGTTCGGGGGTATTTGTATGTTGTTTTAGGTGGAGAAAGGTACCCTAGGCCCCTTGTCCTGGATCTGCCCAGGATACTTAGTGGGGGGCATTGGGTGGGGGCCTTAGAGAAAAGAGGGAGAATTTAAGCCAGGTGTGGTGGTGCACATCTTGAATCCCAGCACTCAGGAGGTAGAGGTAGATGGATGGCTGTGATTTCCAGGCCACTCTGAGACTACATAGTGCATTCCAGGTCAGCCTGGGCTAGAACAAGACCCTACCTCAAAAAAAAAAAAAAGAAAAAGAAAAAGCCTGGGTGTGGTGGTGGGGATTTAGAAGGAAATGAAGGCTCTGGGAGGAGGTACTGGGAAGAGGAGGGAGGCAGGGAAGGTTGGGGGACAGCACTTAGAAGGGACAATCTTGAGTTGGAAGGGAAAAGGAATCACTCCTTCCTCATGGGGGGGGTTCCAGAACCTAGGGTGGTTCCAGCTTCAAACCAGTAGCCCACTGACACCTCACCCCCCACCCCAGGTCCTTTTGGCCTGCCTGAGGGTGAGCTGAGCTTCGCCCCACCTCCTGACCCCTGCCTGAGGCCCCGTGGTGACATTTGACCTTGTAGCAGCTGAGGTTCAGGGACAAAAGGGTCTGGGCCCATCTGCTGCGGAGGCACCCGTGGGAACAGCCAGACACGGCACTGGCAGCCTGTGAACCTGCTCTGCCCCACCCCTGCACAGGCGACCTTGGCTGCCTCTGGCACCCCACAGTCACCCTGGTGGGCCTGGAGCCTAAATGACTCTCAGCTTGTTACTCCCCAGGAACAAGGTGGCCTGTCTCAATTTCCCTGATTCTTCAAAGTCCACCTTGGCCCAGAGAGTGCATAGAGACCAAAGATGACCAGTTCCACAGCTTCCTCCAGGATTCTGTGTGCCCTCCCTCCCACCTCCAGTTCTGCCTTGGGTTCAATTCTGAGCCAAAGACCTCAGGGTCACCACAATGTCCACAGGGACACTCAGCCTCCACGCCACACACTTGGCCAGGTGATACTTGTGCCTTCCTCCAGGCTAAGCATAACTGTTTTTGTTTTGTTTTACTTTTGTTTTTGTTTTTCGAGGTAGAGTCTTGCTCTAGTCCAGGCTGACCTGGAGTTCACTATGTTGTCTCAGGGTGGCCTCGAGACCACAGCGATCCTCCTACCTTGGCCTCTGAGTTCTGGGATTAAAGGTGTGTGCCACCTCACCGTGCTATACCTTTCTCTCTAATTCTCCTCTAGGATTTCAGCCTCTGCCCAGGAGGCAACAGCTGGTCATTAAGTCCTATCCCTTGCCCCACCCAGTGCCTCAGCACTGCTGGACAAAGAGGTGTGGCCTATGCAAATAATTGCTATTCAGTTAGCTGCTATGAACCAGGCAAAACCTCCCCCCATTGCTTCCACGTATACAGGGGTCCATTGGAACAAATGTGGTCACCTCTTCCCAGCAAAGCACAACACAGGACAGTCCCAGGCGCCTCCCATCCAGAAACTCTGTATATTAGAGCTGCCTGTTTGCTTTCTTTTTCTTTTTCAGATATGTGTGAAGGAGCAAGAATATTTGTGGTGTGATGTGTGTGGCATGTGCACATGTGTGTACACAGAAGCATGTACCCTGTGGGCATGTGGAAGCCAGAGGAGAATGTCCCATGTCTTCTTTGATTGTCCATTTACATTTTTCTTTGAGACAAAGTCTCTCAGTCAACCCAGAGCTACTGTTTCTCTGGCTGGAAGCTCCAGCAATTCTGTTTCCACTCTGTGCCAGGAATGGGGTTGCAGACATGGGTGACCATGACCAGTTGTTTATGTGCTGGGGAATAAACTCAGGTTCCAATGCTTGAGCTATAGTGCTCTTACCCACTGAGCCAGACTTCTCTCCCCACTGGAAAAAAAACCTTTTTGCCAGGCATGGTGACACACTCCTTTAATCCCAGCACTTGGGAGACAGAGGTAGGAGGATCTCTGTGAGTTCGAGGCCACCCTGAGACTACATAGTGAATTCCAGGTCAGCCTAAGAACTCTGGTTCAATTCCCCAGTACCCACATAAGCCAAATGCACAAGGGGCATACACATCTGGAGTTCAATTGCAGTGGCTAGAGGCTCTGGCCCGCCCATTCTCTTCCCTCCACTCTCTCTGTCTCTCAAATAAATAAAATTTTAAAGAATATTTGAGAGAAAGACAGATAGAGGGAGAGAATGGGCACGCTAGGGCCTCTAGCCACTGCAAACAAACTCCAGACTCATGTACCACCATGTGTATCTGGGTACGTGGGTATTGGGGAATTGAACCTGGGTCCTTAGGTTTCATAGGCAAGTGCCTTAACCACTAACCATCTCTCCAGCCCTCACCCTCACACTTTTTTAAGACCCAAAGATGGAACCCTGGGCCTTGCACAAGGTCAGCAGATACTGGGATGGAACCATGGTTTGCCTGGTTCTGACTCTGTGACCCACAAATTGCATCAGTCTGGGTGTGCAAGTCCTTGAATCCAGGCCTGATCCTACCTGTGTCAAAATTGTGCCCCATGTGGCCCAAGACTTTCTCAAGTGCTCACCCCACTCCCATCAGGCCCTCAGTACAAATAGGCTTCACCCCACATTGCTAACATGCAGTCATTCCACACAACATGATGTCACAACAGTACATTTTATGACACAGCCAGTCCTGCAGACAGACTTGGTGCAAGTCTTAGAGAAAGGTCTCCCCAAGCTGGGGAGGTGAATGCATAGCCCCAGGCTTCTCCAGTGCTTTGATGGTAGCTTCCAGCACCCCCAGCTCCACCACCTGCTGGGCCTGCAGCTGTGCCACTTGCTGTTCCAACTTCCAGCGTTGCTCTTCCTGCTTTTTGTGGGCTGCACGGAAGGCCAGGACCAGCGCACTGCAGGAGGGAGATGGACTACTGAGCCATGAAACAGCCCTCATCTACACCCACACAGGGACCATGGGCTCCCCTGCCCAGACAGGCTCAACAGACATCAGGGGACATGAGAGTCATAAAAGCTGTGTCTTATGGGGGTGGGGGGTGTAAACTGAGGCCTAGAGTGAATCAGGGGTGCTTCTGCAATCAGCACTGGGACCCCACCTGTGAGCCTTGCATAATTCTCGGTTCAGCTCAGCACTTTGAATGCATCTGGCTCGCCCTTTCTGAGCCACCTGTTCCAGCTGCTGCCGAAGACAATGCAGCTGTTCCAGAAGGTCCTCAGCCCTGCCGAAGTGGGAGAAGCAGTTCCAGTCACATCCACCACTATCTCCTTTCCTCCTCCCAACCACCTGTCCATGATGCTCTCGCCTGAGTGTACTTTTACACAGGTGCACATTTGGGCATCTGGTATATACAATATCCCCTTCCACTGTAGACTGAAATATACCCCTCACACACCTCCACCCATCCACCCCAGACACACACCGAGTCAGTGATGCTGCCAGTTCCTGAGATAAGTTCTCAATATGCTGCACTTTGCCCATCTGGCCTTTGTCAATGCCACTGGGACCACCAGGCAGAGCAGGGGGTCCCTGAAAGGAAACAGAAGGGACAGAAGTGTGAGACATGTGGAAGACTGAACTTGCTTCTCCTCCACCCAGTGTATGCTCAGCTCAGATTGGACCCTGAAGCTGCCCAGATTGTAACAGCTACAATCCCTCCACTAGCTTATGGTGCAGAAATGGCAGAGGAAGAGGCATGCTGCGATGGACAGGGCTGGTACCTGGTAGCTAGCCCTATTATGTCAGTACAGTGCTGCTCACCTGTGCCCAATCCTCTTCATCCTCGCTGCTCCCATCCCTGCTGCTGTCTCCATCACTGCTGACCCCTCCACCAGCCCCAAGGTGCGAACGCTCCCACTGAAATTGTTCCAGCAACAGCACATGGGCTGGGCCCTGGGCTCTTAGCGCAGCCTCCCGCAGCTCCAGACCCCGCTTTTCTCTCTGCACTAGCTGCAGCTGCAGCATCAGATCAGCGAGACTCTCCTGAGGGACCAACCAGAGGGTACAATATTTGTGTTAGTCAACAATAAGGAGGGTCCTGGGAAGTACCCATGAAGGTTGGATAAACACTCTGATCTTTCTTTCTCCAAAGCTATAGTAGTAGAAATGGCAGGTCATTTAAATAATTAGTAGCTTGGTGAAAGCTTCTAGAATTTCTCAGACTCCAGAAACTATTCATTTTATTTTATTTTTTGGTTTTTTGAAGTAGAGTCTCACTCTAGCCCAGGCTGACCTGAAATTCACTATGTAGTCTCAGGCTGGCCTCAAACTCACAGAGATCCTCCTACCTCTGCCTCCTGAGTGCTGGGATTAAAGATATACACCACCATATCTAGCCAGAAACTACTCTTTAGGAAATATTTGAGGGCTGGAGAAATGGCCTAGTGGTCAAGGTACTTGCCTGTGAAGCCTGAGGACCCATATTCGATGCTCCAGGTCCCATGTAAGCCAGACACAAGGTGACGCAAGTATGCAAGGTTGCACATGTGTACTAGGTGGTGCATGCTCCAGCATCCAATTACAGCGGCTGGAGGCCCTGGCACACCAATTCTCCCTCTCTCTCTCTCTCTCTCTCTCTCTCTCTCTCTCCTACTCTCGCTCTCTTGCATTAAAAAAGTTTTTGAGACAGGCTTTTTCTATGTACTTCTGGCTGGCCTAAAACTTCTGGTCCTCTTGCCTTAGCCTCCCAAGTGCTGGTATTTCAGATTTTCATCATTATGCTTGGCTTTAAAATTCTTTCCTCCCTTCCCTCTTTCCCTCCTTTCTTCCTTCCTTCCTTTCCTTCCTCCCTCCCTCTCTCCCTCTCTTTCTTTCTTATTGATTTTGTCGAGGTACGGTCTCACTCTAGTCCAGGCTGACCTGGAATTCATTATGTAGTCTCAGAGTGGCTTTGAATTCACAGTGATCCTCCTATCCCTGCTTCCCAAGTGCTGGGATTAAAAGTGTGCACCATCATGCCCTGCTTATTTATTTAATTTAAAAAATATTTTTATTTGTTTATTTATTTGACAGAGAAAAAGGGAGAGAGTGAGAGAATGGGCATGCCAGGGCCTCCAGGCACTGCAAATGAACTCCAGACATATGCACCCCTTGTTCATCTGGCTAATGTGGGTCCTGGGGAATCGAACCTAGGTCCTTTGGCCTTGCATACAAATGCCTTAACCACTAAGCCATCCCTCTAGCCCTTATTTTTTTGTTTATGTGTGTGTGTGTGCACGCGCACGTCCATGCAGGACAGAGAACTGTCAATCTCAGAAGTCATTCCTTAGAGGTGCTGTACACCTCTTTTTGAGACAGGGTCTTTCATTGCCCTGGAACTCAACTGATTAGGCTAGATTGGCTCGCCAGAAAGCTCCAGGGATCCACCTGTCTTCACCGCCCTAGTGTTGAGATCAAGTGTGTGCCACTATGCTTGGCATTTATGTGGGTAGTAGGGCTCAAACTCAGGTACTCATGCTTGCAAGGCAAGCAAAATTTATCCACTGAGTTATCTCCTCAGCCCCATGCTGGGCTTGTGTGTGTGGTGTGTGTTCATGAGAAATGCAACTCGAGACCTTATACATGTTAGACAAGTTCTCTGAGAGTACTAATCTACAACCACAGCTCTAGAACCTGAGACTTTTCTTGCCTGGCCACATCCTCATATTCTTGTTACCCTTCATGCTCCCGTATCATAGGAAAGACATTTTCGTTCATTTCCTTCCCCTTTCTTTTCTTTTTGAGACAAAGTAGCCCACCTGGCTTCAAACTTACTGTGTAGCTGAGGATCCTCCTGTCTTTACCTGGGATTACAGGCATGCAGTTTTTATGACATGCTGGGGATGAAACCCAGGGCTTTGTGCATATTAGACAAGCACTCCACCAACTGAGCTATATCCCACAAAGTACAAACATTTTGGAAGCCACATTCAGTGTATACTGAAAAACAGAACCCCAGAGGATATCATTTAAACCTCAACCCCAGGGATGGCTCAGTAGGTAAGAGAGCTTGCCATGCCAGCATAAGGGCCTGAGAAGGATGGGTGTGTCCATGCATGCCTGTAACCCTAGTTCTGTGGGGGTCAGAGACAGAATTGCTGGGGCTTGCTGGTCTATCAGTCTAACCAAGAATGGTAGCGTTAGGTACAGTTAAGAGACTCCATCTCAAGGAAACAATGCAGAAGCGTGGTAGAGGAGGACAGCTGACATTCTCTCCTGCTCCCTCAGATGCACATGACACATGCACATCTGCACACACATGCATACACACACCACATGTACTATACACATGCCAACAAACAACCCTTAACTCTAATTCTCCTTCATCCTTCTGGATGAACTTGCCCCAGCACAAGGGGAATATCCCTTGCCACTAATCCCCAAGGACAGACATCCTGCTCAGCTGTAGCGCATATGTACCCGTGTGGCCACCAGGTCCTGTTGGATTTGTGACTTCTCCAGCCGGGGCAGGGCTGGGCCAGTCTGTGTCTCTAGAATGTTCTGTACCATGGCTTCTGCATGGGGCATGGTAGGCCAAGGTGTGGTGGTGGGGCCAGGCTCTGGGGGGATCTTCACCAGAGCACGGCATTCCAGAAGATGCTGGACATAGCCTTGGAGCTCAGCAGCCAGTTCCTGTGGTGTTGGCTTGTCCACACTGCTGCCTTCAGGGCTATAGGAGACATGAGATGAGCTTGTGTTAACATGGTGGTAATGACTGTTCTGAGTACATGGTAACTCTGCAGAGTTGTCATCTTCCATCTCACTGGCCACCATATACCAATTTCTGGGAATTCTGTCCCCACACCCAGGCATTCACTCTCTGGCCAGCACAGTTCTTTGAGTAGCCTGTTGAGGGTCTGTCCTACCAAAATAGCCAGTGTTATATCAGAAAGCCAGTGGGAAGATATTTCATCAAGACAACAAGGGAGAGACTAGTGTTGTGGCTTAGTGGGTTGAGTACTTGCCTAGTATACACAAGGCCCCGTGTACTATTCCCAGTACTGCATAAGCCAGATGTAGTGGCACATACCAGCACTCATTTGGGAGGTGAAGGCTGAAGGCTGGCCTGGGTTACATAAGACCCTGTCTCAAAAATAAAAAACAGGGAACTGGAGAGATGGCTCAGAGGTCAAGAGGCTTGTGTGCAAACCCTAATGACCCTAGTTCAATTCTCCAGTACCTACGTAAAGCCAGATGTACAAAGTGATGCATGTGTCTAGAGTTCGTTTGCAGTGGCTAGAGGCCCTAGTATGCCCATTTTCTCTCTCTCCTTGAAAATAAATAAACTTAGAAAACAAAAACAAAAAAGACAACATGGCATATGCATGGTGGCAACCCAATGGGCATTGTGGGGATCAATGTTTTCTCTTTTTGGCATGTGTGGTGTGAATATGTGTATTCATTCATGTGTGGGTACATGTGTCTATGCATGTGGAAGTCATGGGCCAATATCAGGTGTCTCTTCCTTATTTTTTGGTTCATTTTTATTTATTTGAGAGCGACAGACAGAGAGAGAAAGAGGCAGATAGATAGAGAGAGAGATAAAAAGAGAGAGAGAGAATTGGCATGCTAGGGCCTCCAGCCACTGCAAACGAACTCCAGAAGCTTGCAACCCCTTGAGCATCTGGCTAACGTGAATCCTGGGGAATGGAGCTTCAAATCGGGGTCCTTAGGCTTCACAGGCAAGCACTTAACTGCTAAGCCATCTCTCCAGCCCTTTCTTTCTTATTTTTTGTGCATGCATGCATGTTCATGCATATGAGTACAGGTGTGTGTGTGCCATGGCACATGTGTGGAGGGAGGTCAGACGACTACTTCAGGTGTCAGTCTTGGTCTTCCACCTTGTATGAAGCAGTGTCTTTCATTGTTCATTGGGCTAGCTGACCCATGAGCTTCCTGTCTACCTCCCCACCTCCCATCCTGCTGTAGGCATGCTGAAATATTATAAACATGACATTATGAACATTTTTATGTGGGTGCTGGGAAGCAGAACTCAGGTCCTCATGCTTGTATGGCAAGTGCTTTATTGACTGAGCCATCTTCCTACCCAGAGTGTAAATCATGATTCTCAACTTGCCTGGATTGAGAAGTATCTAGAAGATGAATAGAGCATATCTTGAGGTGTGTCTGATGGTGTTTCCAAATGCTGGAGGCTCAGACATGACCAAAGGATTAATCCCTTGATTTGTGTGACAGCAGTATTGGAAGGTGGTGAAAGGCAGGAGGAAGAGCAGCTAGAGGAAGCAGGTCACTGGAGACCTGTTCTTAAGGGTTCTATCTTGTTCTATTTCTTCCCTATAGTCCTTCTCTCTGCTTCCTGGCCTCTACCATGGACTGACACCTCTGAAACCATGATCCAAAAAAATCCTCCATATATATATATATATTATAATGTTAATATGTTATTATTGAAAGATGCACATGTGAGGCATGTTTTCCTACTGAGGGACCCACAGTCAGGATTTATTGCAACACACCAAAATGAACTCAGTGCCAACCCTGCTGGACACAGTGATATAGAAGCCACCATATACCAATTTCTGGGAGTCCTGTCCCCACCCCTGGCATTTCTCTGGCCAGCACAGTTCTTTGAGTATCCAGGGGTACCTGGGCTGTGGTGTCACTCTATTCATGGCAGCCTCCTTTTCTGTCAGCAGCCTGGTTGCTTCCTTCTCAGCTGCCTGTAGATTATGTGTGGTGCCTTTGTCTTTGGCTTCTGAGCCAGCCTCCCGCAGAGCGAGCAGCACTCCATAGGCCTCCTCACAATTCTCACTGTGGGAGATTGATTCTGAGTGCTTCAATACACCCAGGCATCTCAGCAATTGGGATACTGAGACAGAGAATCACTATGAGTTCAAGACCAACTTAGACTAAATAGCAAGTACCAGGGCAACCCATCCTTCCATCCCCACCCAAATTGTTACCATCATTGGCAGCCAGTACAGACCTGTACTGCAGGGCCAGGCGCAAAGCAGTGACCTCAGCTTCCCGCTGGCCCAGCTGCATGCTCAGACCCTCACAGCGTCCCTTGTAGCCCTGAAGCACAGCCAGCAGCAGGCGGTTGAAGCATTTCAGCTTCTCGATGTTCCTGCCTCCAAGGAGGGCAAAAACAGACAGAGAGAGAGAGAGAGAGAGAGAGAATGAGAGAGAGAGAGAGAGAGAGAGAGAGAGGTGTCTCAACAGCTACCAGAACCCAATCTCCTCCCACTCCTCTTTCCCCTTCTTCACATTATCTTCCTCTTCCTTCTTCCCTCCATCCCTGTCTTCCTTCTCCTTTCCCTCCACCACTTCTTTCTTCTCTCTGTTACTGTTCACTGTTCCATTATCTTTTCCCCCTCCCTGTCCTCTTCCTGTTCCTCCTCATCCTCTCCCTCCTCCTTTTCTGTTTCCTCCTTGCTTGTGTCCTTTCTTCTCCTTCCCTTCTTCCTCCTCTCCCTTCTCTTCTTCATCATGTCCCTCCTCCTTTTCCTTTCCTTCCTCTTCCTCCTGATTTCACTACAGAGTGAAAGGGTGAAATCCAGGCTGGGGAGATGGCTTAGTGGTTCGTGCTTTTTCCTGCAAAGCCAAAGGACCGCAGTTCAATTCCCCAGGACCCATGTAAGTCAAGGTAGTGCATGCATCTGGAGATTTTTTTTTTTTTTACAGTGGCTAGAGGTCCTGGCATACCCATTCTCTTCCTCTCTACCTCTTTCTCTCTCACTCTCTCAAATAAATAAATAAATAAATAAATAAATAAATAAATAAATAAATAAATACAAACTTTTTTAATAAAATAAAAAAGGGTGAGATGCAGTGATGGGAGGTGTGATGGCCTTAAAGAGCTCAGCTTCTGCAGCTCTTACCCCCGGAGCTGCTTCATCTGGTCTTCCATGGGGTGCATCTCAGGGGCTGGGGCCTGTGTGGGAAGACACTGAACAATCTGGGTGCTAGAGTCACTTTGGAGATGTCGGAGCAGGGGATGAGGCCCAGGGGAGTCCTGCTGGAAGACATGAGTGGATTTATGCAAATGTCATCATGAGTTTTTCTCTTCTTTCTGTGGTACTTGGGATGGAACCTAGGAGTCTTTGCATGTGCTGGGCAAGTGGTATACTACTGAGCCACAACTCCAGCCCTCTTTTAAAGATTTATTTATCTTACCATACGTGTGTAGTGTTTGTGTGCATGTTCATACAAGTGTACTTGTGTGTGCCTGTGGAGCCCAGTGGTTGATGTCAGATCTTCCTCAGTTGGTCTCCTCTTTTGTTTTATTGAGGCAGTGTCTGTGTCTCTCATTTGAACCCAGAGCTCATGGATTCAGCTAATTTAGCTAGTCAGCTTGTTCCAGGGATTCCCCCATCTTCACCTGTTGCACCCATGTCCATGTATTGCCATTACTGGTGGCTCCTGTGGCCATCTAACGTTGGCCTGAGTGCTGGGGACCCAAGTTCATATCCTCCTACTTGTACAGCACAGGCTTTACACACTGAGCCATCTCCCCAGCCCCTTATATATATTTTTCAGTTGAGACAGGTCTTGCTAAGTTGCCTAGGCTGGTCTTGAACTTGTGATCCTTCTGTCTTCCAAGTAGCGAGGATGACAGACCATCATGCCTAGAAGTTTAGGTTTTTTCAGAAGCTATGGGTCCTGCTGAGCATGGTGGATCATGCCTTTAGTCCCAGCACTAAGGAGGATGAAGTAGGATTATTGCTGTGATTTTAGGGCCAGTCTGGGTTTGGTGAGTTGCAGGTCAGCCTGGGTTAGAGTGAGACACTGCCTTGAAAAAACCCACAAAAGACAGAAGCTATAGGTTTCTATGACCAGGAGTTGAATCTCATCCCCTGAATACTGAATCAGGACCCGGAACTTTAATCTCAGGCTCACCTGAGTCTCCCAGGCCTCTCTTTCTGCTCCAGAGCTGCTGGAATCGCTGCCTCTGCCCCTAGCTTGGCTGTGGCAGGGAGGTGAGGAGGCCTCCAGCTGCATCAGAGAGTCCTGAAGCTCCTGGACCTGTAGGGGATGAGGACTGTGAGGCTGAAGCTCTAGGAACCTACCACCCTTCTTGGCTTCTCCACTACAGTAGCAAAAGACTCCATCTGGAGGAGCCATAAGTGTTCACACCTATCTGCTCCCTCACTGCATGGCCTTGGGTAGGTCTTTGCCCAAATACTCAGCTACTCAACAGCTATCAATCCAGCGAGGGAAGTGGCCAACATGAGGGGGAAAAGATACCCCCCTCCATTGTTCTTTTAGAATATATATTATGATGGGGACTCTGGGTTTCCTAGGTTGGTCCAGAATTCCTGGATTAAAGAAATCCTCATTCCTCAGCCTACCAAGTAGCTGGGATTACACCAGCATACCTGGTAATAGTAATTTTCTTTTTGGGGGAGGAGAGAGTGTTGGAGATGGCACCCAGGGCCCAAGCAGGGAAGGTGGGTCTACTGCTAAGCCATATCCCCAGCCCTCTTTGTCTTTTTCCTTTAAGACAGAGTCTCCTTAAATTTCCCACGTTAGTGCTTAATTACAATCTTCCTGCACTGCCACACCCGTCCTGCTGTCAGCTCTACTTTCTGTATCATTGAGAATCTGCCTGTTTCTGATCACCTCCACAGTTTCTGTGTGGTGCCATTGCCAGGGTTAGCTTCAACCCTAGACCATTCCTACAGTTGCCAGCAGATGTCGTGAGAACACCTGCAGAAGAGCCCTCCCCACTGCTCAGAACCTTTTGTGGCTCTCTACACACAGAGCTCAGGTAGTCCTTCAGCCAGTCCTCAGTGCTCTGCAAGATTTGCTCCCTCACCTTCCTAGTCTCATTTCAGCCTATTCCACTTTGTTCCAGCCATAGTGGCCTTGTCATGCTAGGGCAAGTGCTTTGCCACTGAACTACAAATATAAAGATTGATGTAGCCCAGGCTGGCCAGTGAGGATTATCTTGAACTCCTGATCTTCCTGCCTCTACTTCCTGAGTGCTAAGATGACAGGGGTATGCCACCACACCCTGTTTATGAGATGCTGGAATGGAAAACAAAATTTGGCTCATGATAGGAAAGCACTCTATGAACCGGGCTACAGACCAAACCCCTCTCCCCAAGTCCCCCAAATTTCCTTTTTGAGACAGTCACATTATTCGGCCAAAACACCTAGCCTCATTCTAGTCTTCATTCAACAGGGTCAAGTTCATCTTCTTGTCTGAGATTGCAAGGGACCTTCATCTGGGTTGGATACTGGACTGAGCCCTAAGTGTTGAATGAATAAATGAGTATGCCTACCTCCTCTCCACTCACCTGCCTTTGCAGAGTCTCTGTCTCAGCCTGGGCAGCCTGCAGCGAAACCTGTGTCCGGACCAACTCCTCCTCCCGGCTGCCCAGGGCCAGCCGTAGCCAGGTGTTCTTCTCAGAGAGGCGGGCTGCCTCAAGCTGGCCATGTCCTGCCCATTCTTGCTTCCCAACTGGCCCTGGTCCTCCCTCATTTCTGCCTTCTGCCTCTATCAGTCTGGAACAACTCCGGGAGTGGTGGTGGCATGCAGCAGCAGTTGCTTCCAGAGAGCTCAATGCTTGCTGGAGGGTCTCAAACATGTCAGGGGTGGCATTCCTGGTGGGAACAGTGTTCCCATCCTGGGGAGGAGCCTCTGGAGTCTGGTGGGCTTCCAGTGCAGGCTGATGTTGTTCCTGGGTAGATGGGGCCAGATCCTTGCGAGGCCCCATAGCAGCATCCTCCTTAGTCCTGTGAAGCCAGCCCAGGAATCTGAGCCACCTGAGGTGCCCCAGGACCTCAGAACTTAACCTAGGATTCCTGGGAAGGGTAAGCCAGCACTGGGTTGTCAGGAGGTGCAAAAAGAAAGAGAAAGTATAAAAGAGAAGCAGGAGGAGGGCATGGTATTTAGAGAAGAGGAGAGAAACCCAGAAGGAGGAGTAGGGAGAGATAGAAAAAAGGAGGAGAGGAAGAAAAGGAGGGAGAGAGAGGAGAAAGAAAGGCAGGCAGGGGGAGCATGGGGAGCTATGGCAGATACAGGAGCAGGGCAGGGGCACCGAGTGTTGGGCATTGCACTGGAGTAGGAGGTGCCCACTTAATAGGTCTTACCAGCTTTCTGGGCCCTGGCCACTGGTCTCTACAATGGGGTCCAACGGTTCCTGCCCAAGGCAATCCTGAGATAGCTCAGATGTAGCTTTGGAACTCCCACCAGCAGCCTCAGCTTCCTCTGAGCTTTCAGCCACTGGGTCTAGTTCACCCTGCAAATGATTCCAGTGCCCGGTTCTGAGCCAAGCACCCTTGGGGTCTTGGGATTCCTTGTAGTTGGGTGTGGCAAGGAGAGGGGGAGACTTACAGGTGGAGGATGTCTCCCTCGGCGGCTTCTGGGCCGTGTGGCCCAGGCACTCTCCTGTGAAACAACAGCATTGATTCTTCCTCTAGAAGAGGCCTTGAGTTATCGGTGTTAATTTAACACATTTGAATATCTGTATGCTTCCCTTAAAGGGCAGTTCACCACTTGTCACCTTTGCCCCCACTTTTCCTTCCCTATCCCTGCCTTGCAATCCTCCTGCCTCACCCCTGTAGTCCTGGGATTATAGGCCTGTGACCCCACATCGTGTACTTTTTTTAGTCTTCTTTATCTTCTTACCTACTTCTCTGTGCTTCCCTCTGTTCCCCATTGGGAACTCCAAGAGACCCACCTCCTCCGAGGATACACCTGACCCAAAACTTCCTAACTTGGTTTTCAGCCCCACCATGCTCTCTACCTTTCTGCTCATCCAGGAGTGCCTCAAGCAGAGGCCAGAGCTTCTGGGCACCTCTCCTGGTAGTCAGGCTGCTGTTCCCTTAGACTGGGCTGGCTAAGTCTAGCCTGGGAGAGGTCAGGAAACAGGAAGCCCCCTTTCTTGGCTTTGTGACATTATTGTGTTGTTTCCTCCTTCAGGATAGGAGTTTCCTCTAGGACAGGGGACAGGATGAAGAACAAGTACACATGCCTAGCTCCCAAGATACCAGATGCACCTTTTGCATCCAAGCCACTGGTTTTCTCAACAAAGGATCTTCTGGGAGCATGTCCGTTTTTTAAATTTCTCTCTGCTTCCCCCCCCCCCCAGTATGGTTTCACTGTAGCCCAAACTGACCTGGAATTCTCTCAGGGTTGCCTCCAACAAACGGCGATTCTCCTATCTGTTTCCAAATTGCTGCGATTAAAGGCATGTGCCACCCCGCCTTTTTTTTGGGGGGGGGGCAGGGTCTCAGGGAGCTCAGACTGGCCTCAAACTGGCTATATAGCCAAGTCTGGCTTTGAACTTCTTGCGTCAGCTTCAGTGCTGGGATGATAAACATGCACCACAAGGCAACCCATTAGTACTTTAAATATATTTAAATATATATTAAATATATTTAAAGTACTAATATAATATAATATTATATATATATATTTGTTCATGTATTTGCAAGTAGAGAAGGACAGATATAAAGAGTGACAGATTCACTATGTAATCTCAGGGTGGCCTCAAACTCACAGCAATCCTCCTACCTCTGCTTCCCTAGTGCTGGAATTAAAGGCATGTGCTGGACAATTTTTATTTTATTTTATTTATTTTTGTTTCTTCTGAGGTAGGGTCTCGAGCTCTAGCCCAGGCTGACCTGGAATCCACTATGGAGTCTCAGAGTGGCCTCGAACTCACGGTGATTCTCCTACCTCTGCGTCCCAAGTGCTGGGATTAAAAGCATGCACCACCACACCTGGTTATTTATTTTCTCAATTTTTATTAACATTTTCCATGATTATAAAAAGTATCCCATGGTAATACCCTCCTTCTCCCCCACTTTCCCCTTAGAAATTCCATTCTCCATCATATCTCCTCCCCATCTCAATCAGTCTCTCTTTTATTTTGATGTCATGGTCTTTTCCTCCTCTTATGATGGTCTTGTGTAGGTAGTGTCAGGCAATATGAGGTCATGGATATCCAGGCCATTTTATGTCTGGAGGGAGCACGTTGTAAGGAGTCCTACCCTTCCTTTGACTCTTACATTCTTTCTGCCACCTCTTCCGCGTTAGACCCTGAGCCTTGGAAGGTGTGATCGAGATGTTACTCAGTACTCCAGTCACTTCTTTCTAGCACTATGATACCTTCTGAGTCATCCCAAGGTCACTGCCATCTGAAAAGAGAAGATTCTCTACCCAAAGTGAGAGTAGCATTAATATAAGGGTATGAACATTAAGAGAAGTGCTTACTGGGCAGTTTGATAAGCATAGTATATACATTTATCCAGACATCAGCAGATGTTACACCCCTAGGGCTCATGACAACCCCTGTTTTAAGTTTTCAGTATCAGGGATGTATTCCCTCCCTTGGAGCGGGCCTCCAGTCCAATTGGAGGGCAGTTGGTTTCCACCATGACAGATGTGCCACTATTGCACCCGTTGGCTCATTTGGGCTGGCTGGCCAAATGTAAGGCTTGCAGTGTCCACTGTTGAGTATCTTCACTGGTGGTATCTCTTTCTCCCGTTGAAGTACATGTAGAATGGCTTCTTCCAGCTTTTTGTCAGCTGGTCTACATGGAGGAGGTTATCAGCTCAGTCCCCGCAGGATTTTTCAGTGGCCTTGCAGCCCAACTATGTGGAGTCTTCAGCAATAGGGTCTTACCATCGATTCCTGGTGGGAAACGAAGGGCCTTGGCAATGACCTATAATGTTTTGGGGTCATCAGGGACCTCCCTGGCCAACAACTCACTGAAGGTATCCCATCCCTAGCACTGAAAATTTTCTAACAACGATCTATGACTCCTGAGTGTTCCATTGTCTGAAACCGAGGATCCCGTATGATTTATTTGAATCCTCTTAGATTTTGATTAGCTCTCCCTCCACCTTTACTGTACTCAATCTCTTCCCCTGATCTCACTTTGGGCCTTTTCAACCCCTGTTAATCTATTCTTCTACTTACATATATACCATATGTACCATATCAACCTATTAAGTACCCTCCTCCCTTCCTTTCTCTTCCCATTATATCTCCTTTTTAACTTACTGGCCTCTGCTGCTGAGTTTTTTCCTTCTCAAATAAGGATGATAATTAAGTAACTTGGCGAGTCCTTGGCTATCGCAACTGAGGCCACTCCCAACCCCATCAATCATAAATTGGCTCCACCTCTTCTCCAACTGTGGGCCAGGCCAGTTCAATCCCGTGTCATTTATCCCATTACAAAACGCACACACTAGGTCACTGTTGAAACTTTGACTCGGCCAGAAACATAACAGATCCGCCTAACCTTTGGGCAAACATATATCACTCCCATTACAAGCCAGGCACCGCCCCACTTAGCCCCGCTCTAGTCTACCACACTCTAAGCACTGCCCCCAGCATAGCCCGGTCTTCTGTAGCCTTTTCTGGTTCAGATCTGCGCATGGCTGGAGGAGGGCTGAACTACGTTTCCCAGGAGGCCTCCTGGCTGCGCCACACAACTTCTGGCTAGGAAGATGGCGGCTTCCCGGAGACTTGCCGGTTGCCTTAGAGAGGTGTTCAGGCTTCCGTGAGTAGTGTTGGGCAGTGAAGGTGGGAGGAGCTCGATCCCTAGAGCTCCAGAGGCCCCACACTTCGCCCTTTCCGCAACGTACGCCTTCATCTCTAGATCTCCTGTGGTGTAACCTCTCCGTTCTTGCTGCGTCTAAAGGTTTGTTTTCCTTGGAGGAGGTGCGGGCTGCAGGGTCCTCAGACGCCATCGCGGGAACCCAGTGTCCCGGCCTCTTTGAGACTTCCGGGCAGTCCAGCGTCCTAGGAACAGCACCGTTTAGTGACCAAGACACTTCTAGCTTTAGGTGACAGGAAGCCAAATCTACCGAAGCAACAAAAGGGAGCTTGTAGTTTATGCATGGGATTCAAGGCATAGCTAGAGCCAGGTGCTCAGAAATCACTGCAGTTTTGCGCGTGGACATCATGTCAGTCAGGCACTTGGTATCTCTTAGAGGACATAGGGGGCTTTCAGGATCTTCTCGACGTCTTTCTTTCCTGCCCTGAAACCCTAACAGGAACCGCTTTTACCTTTGTCTTTATTGAAAGTCCTAGCAGTTCATGCTATTGCTGGGCCCATATTGAGTCATTCATTATCTCTGAGCCATTTGCAGTGACCAGGCAACTGGGCAACTTAGCTCATTGGATAAGTGAGGGGGAGGGACAGGTCTAGCCCTATGGAAAACATGGCAAAGCTACTAATTTACTTTTGGCGGTTCTGGGCTCATTTATCTTAAAGAGGTTCATTCTCCTGACGAGGGGACAAGGCCTTGCTAGCAGAGGCCCACAGTCAGTAACTGGCTCATGGTCAAATGTGTTTTGTTTTGTTTTTGTTTTTCAAGGTAGTGTTTTCCACTATCCCAGGGTGACTTGGAGTTTGCTGTGTAGTCTCAGGCTGGACTCGAACTCACAGTGATCCTCCTTCCTCAGCCTCCCGAGTGCTGGGATTAAAGGTGTGTGCCACCACACCTGGCTGGCCAAATGTTTTTAAAACTTTGAAGGTAGGATCCTGGCCTCTACTGTGCCTACTCAATCCAGCCATCCAAGAGCCATGGACGTAGCTGAGCCCAACAGCCCCACGGAAGAGGAAGAGGTGGGAGAAGAGGAGGCAGCAGCAGAGCCTCGACCACGCACACGCTCCAACCCTGAAGGGGCTGAGGACCGAGCCTTGGGTGCTCAGGCCAGTGTGGGCAGTCGCAGTGAGGGTGAGGGAGAAGCAGCCAGTGCAGAGGATGGGGCATCAAATGTACCAGTTGCTGGACCTAAGCCCTGGCAGATGTCACCACCCACGCCTGAGGTCCAGATTCGAACCCCAAGGGTCAACTGTCCAGAGAAGGTGGTATGTGATTGTCTCAGCCTGGGGTTCAGCTGCTGGGGAACCTTGAGTTGGCTGTTCCTTCCTGTTAGTATTTATTTTGCAAACACTTCTGAGTATCACATGCTTGGTGGTTAAAACAACATTTAGTCTTCTTTTTTGTTGCACTGGGAATGCAACCTGGGGTTCTAGACATACTCCATAAGTGGCCTGTCACTGAGCCATGCCCCCAGCCCCTTGCAGGGGTTTCTAGGTGAGCCATGCCCTTGCTGTAAAGGATTTTGGGTATATCCTGGGAGTTTAGCTGTGTTCTCCCTCTCCTGCTTCCACTGTGTTACAGATCATCTGCCTGGACCTGTCAGAGGAAATGTCACTGCCTAAGCTGGAGTCATTCAATGGGTGAGGTGGTGTTGGGTCCCTTCCTCTGAGACTCTCATACTGTGTTGTCCTTGTGTCCTACAGGATCCTAGTGGCAATGTCACATCATAGTTATAATTAGCTGTGGTCACCCACACTCAGTTCCAAGTGTGAGACTCACTCACTCACACCCATCCCATATCTTAGCACTGGCTTGGCAACTCTGAGAATTCATGAGATCCCAGAAGGCCTCAGTCCTCGATCAGGCTCAAAGCTGTTGTCTAGAGCCATGTGTCCTGGTGGCTATGAGGGAGTAGGGTCATATCATGTGCATGGATGGGCTCTGGTGGCTCCTGATGGATGCCATGGGTGAGGCTTCTATGAGCTAGTGGTACACACTTGTCATTCCAGCACTCAGGAGGTGGAGACAGGAGGATCAGGAGTTCAGGTCAGCGTCAACCATATAGTGGGGCTGCACTGCATGATACCATCCCAAAAACCAAACAAAAGGGGGCTGAGGAGATGGTTCAGTGGGTAAGATGCTTGCCGTTCAAGCATGAGGATTGAGTTTGATCCTCAGCACTCACATAAAATTAACTGGTGTGACTGCACATGTCTGTCATCCCAGTGCGCATGTGTTGGGGTGAGGGAGGGAGGAGACAGGAGGATCCTTTAGGCCAGTTGGCCAGCTAGTCTAGCTTACTTGGTGAACACCTGGCCAGTGAGAGACTCTGTCCGAATGGAGGTTGATAATGCCTGAGGAGCAACACTGAAGTTATCATATGGCTTACACACACACACACACACATACACACACACACACACACACACACACACAGACACATTAAAAGAAAAAAAGAGGGTTGGTGAGATGGCTCAACAGTTAAAGGCACTTGCTTGCAAAGTCTGTTGGCCCAGGTTCAGTTCCCCAGTACATAAAGCGAGATGCAAAAGTGGTGCATGCTTCTGGAGTATATTGCTGTGGTAAGAGGCCCTGACATGTAAACACACCACACACACACACACACACACATACACAAATACAAATACTTCAACAAATCAATAGGATGAGGCCTCCTTTCTCTTGTGGGCACCCATAGGGTCTAGCTGAGCCTATAAAAGGACTGGGATCTGATGGAAGGCTGAGGTCAGAGGTCATGGGGTCAGTTTTGTATGGAAGTGGCTCCTCCTGCTATATGAGCTCAATCGTCAACGTCCCTTGGGTTGTGGAGAACCTCACCTTACCTTTCTTTGTTCCCAGCTCCAAAACCAACGCCCTGAATGTTTCCCAGAAAATGATTGAGATGTTTGTGCGCACCAAACACAAAATTGACAAGAGCCATGAGTTTGCATTGGTTGTGGTGAATGATGACTCTGCCTGGGTGAGGCTGCATGGGTGAAGGGCACCTTGGAAGACCCTGGGGCCCAGCATTCCCTCCCCCCCTAAGGCCTGTACTTCTCCCCAGCTGTCTGGCCTGACCTCCGACCCCCGTGAGCTCTGCAGCTGCCTCTACGACCTGGAGACAGCGTCTTGTTCCACCTTCAGTATCCTTCCTGCTGGCCAGGCCACTGAGAGCTGGTCCTGCTGACTTTGAGTCCTGTTCTGTGTGACAGGCCAGGGCTGCTTTTACTTCTCAGTTTTCCCAACCATGGGATGCACTACCTGTCCCTGGTTCCAATGAGCATAAAGTACACATTGAGGATCCCAAATTCAGAATGCTTCAAAATTACTAATTTCTTTTTTTATTTGAGATATGATTTCACTCTGTAGTCCAGGATATCCTGAACTCACTGTGTAGCCCAGGATGGTCTTTGACTCACGGAGATCTGCCTGCCTCAGGCTTCTGAGGGCTGAGATTACAGCCATGAGCCACTGTGCCGCTTTGTTGTTTTTCCAAGACAGGGTTTTGCTTCATAGCCAGGATGGCCTCATAGTCACAGCAATTCATTTATTTTAGCCTCCTGAATATAGGGAGTCAGCCATCAAACCCTTTTTTTTTTTTGGTTTGTTTTGAGTCAGAGTCTCACTATATAGCTTTGTCTAACGAACTCATTATTGTAGCCCAGGCTGGCTTCAAAATCAGTAATTCTCTTAACCTTATCCTCCCAAATTCTATAATGATTGGTATGTGCCACCACATCTAACTTAAAATCCAAATGTTTTGACCACCAACATGATGTCAAAGGTGGAAAATCAACAGACATAAGGCCAGGGTGCACATGCCTGTCACCCCAGCACACACAGGTTGCTGAAACAGGAGGATCACAAATTTCAGGCCAGCCTGGATTGACTGCAAGACCTTGTCTCAAAACAAACAATTCCCATCCCCCTAGCCCCCTACACCCCTCAACAATCAGAGCTTTAGAGCACTTGTCTAGCATGCAGAAAGCCCTGGTGGCTCACACCTGTCATCCCAGCACTTGGAAGATAGAGGCAGGAGGACTGGGAGTTAAAGGACATTTTGGTATTGAGTTGGAGGTTAGCCAGGGCTGCTGACACCCTGTCAAACAACCAAACAATAAATCAATATGAATATGCAAGTATCCCAAAATCCAAAGCTATATCAAGCCATTCAGTTTTCAGTGCCTTAGGTAAGGGTGCCAAACTTGTGATAAAGGCACAAACACGTGACTGACACTCAGGATGTCCAAGGTATACCTTTGTATGGAACACTTCATGCAGGAGCCAGTCAATAAGTAGTGATGTATGACTACCCTTTTCAACCTGAGCACTACAGATGTTATGCCAATTTGAACATTAGCAGTTCATAAGTCATCCTCTGAAAGTAGAAAATTTTTTCTGGGAGTCAGGAAAGTATACTATATGAGTGTAGCTGGGTGTGGTGGTGCATGCCTTTAATCCCAGCACTCAGGGAGACAGGTAGGAGGATGTATGTGAGTTTGAGGCCACCTTGATACTCTACATAGTTCTTGGTCACATAGCTAGAGCGAGACCCTACTTCACCCCCCTCCAAAAAAAAAAGGGTAGTGGGGAGAGAATCAGGTCATCTATAGCTCACCATTTGTAAGGGGACCTGCCCTGGGGGAAGGGAATCTTTGAATCACTGAAGATGTTCAGAGGGCTTGAGAAGAGCCTGCTTTGTGAGATGTGCCAAGAAGAAACGGGCTCAGAGATGGAAAGCCAGTTGGCCAAGATCATTCAGCCTTCCTCCTGAGATCCCCAAGGATCAGAGATCTCTTGTTCTGCCACTTGCCTTCTCCTTAGCATCCCAACAGATCTGGAAGGTCTCTTCAGCCTCATGTAAGTTACCCTTCTTCAAGAGATCATGGACTGGGAGTGTTGCTTAGTGGTATACCCCTGCCTGGAACACCTAGTTGGAGCGGGGCTAGCTTGTCAATACAGAGCCTGCTGAGATCTCCGGTGAGGGCCAGAGATCCTAGCTGAGCAGTTAGCATACACAAGGCCCTAGGTTCCATCCCTAACAGCAAAAAAGAGATCAGATAGTAATGATTTTCACCTTTGTGGATCAGGTGATCTGTCAGAGTTACTCATTTCTTCCATGGAATGGACATGGCCATGTGCCAACAACAGTTTGTTTAGCGGGGCTGGTGATATGGATAAATGTTAAAGGTGCTTGCTTGCAAAGCCTAACAGCTTGGATTCAGTTTCCCAGTACCCATGTAAAGCCAGGCACACAAAGTGGCACATGCATCTGGAGTTTGTTTGCAGAAGCAGGAATCCCTGGGGTCCTAATACTCTGTTTGACTCTCCTTGTCCTTACTCCCTCCTGTCTCTCAAAACAAAAACAAAAAGCCAGGCTGGAGAGATGGATTAGCAGTTAAGGCATTTGCCTGCAAAGCTTAAGGACCCAGGTTTGATTCCCCAGTATCCATATAAGCCAGATGCACAAGGTGGCTCACACATCTGGAGTTTGTTTGCAGTGACTAGAAGCCCTGGCACGCCCATTACCTGTAGTGGCCTCAAACTTGGCTCTGCCTTCTGAGTGCTGAAATTTAAGGTGTGTGCCACCACACCTAGCTTGAGTCTACTTTTGATTTTTTTCTGTGTGTATTGGGGAGGGAACCCAGGACCTCATGCATGCTGGATGAATACTCTGCCACAGCCTCACTGCAGCCCCCACACTTCCTTCCCTCTCTCTCCTCTTTCCCTTTCCTCCCTCTTCTTTTCCTCTCCTCCTTCCCCTTCTCTCTTCCCTCTTTCTATCCCTCTTTACCCCCTTCTTTTTTTTTTTTTTTTTCTTTTTTTTGAGGTAGGGTCTCTAGCCTAGGTTGAGCTGGAACTCACCACAATCCTTCTAGCTCTGCCTCCCAAGTAAAAGGTGTGTACCACCATGCCTGGCTTCTTTGAGCCTATTTTGAGACTGTATGTGTGTGTGTGTGTGTGTATGTATGTATGTATATACATACATATGTGTGTGTGTGTGTGTGTGTGTATGTGTGTGTGTATTTTAAAATTTTTATTTATTTATTAGAGAGGGAGGGAGAATATGGGTGTACCAGGGCCTGTAGTCCCTGCAAATGAGCTCCAGACACATGTGCCACCATGTGCATCTGGCTTTACTTGTGTACTGGGGAATTGAACCTTGTTCACAGGCAAGCACCTTAACCACTAACACTATTTTGTCAATTTCCTTTTGTCCTTTTAAAAAATTATTTTATTTTTAAGAGAGAGAAAGAGGCAGAGAGAGAGAATGGGTACGCCAGGGCCTTTCAGCCACTGTGAACAAACTCCAGATGCATGCACCCCCTTGTGCACATGTACAACATTGCATGCTTGCGTCACTGTGTGTCTGGCTATGTGGGACATGGAGATTTGAACTTTAACCACTAAGCCATCTCTCCAGCCCATTTTATCCATTATTTATTTATTTATATTTTTTATTTTTAAAATTTATTTATTTATTTATTTATTTGAGAGTGACAGACACAGAGAGAAAGACAGATAGAGGGAGAAAGAATGGGCGCGCCAGGGCTTCCAGCCTCTGCAAATGAACTCCAGATGCGTGCGCCCCCTTGTGCATCTGGCTAACGTGGGACCTGGGAAACCAAGCCTCGAACCGGGGTTCTTAGGCTTCACAGGCAAGCGCTTAACTGCTAAGCCATCTCTCCAGCCCCATTATTTATTTTTTAATTTTAATTTTTTATTGTCAACTTCCATAATTGTAAACAATATGGTAATTCCCTCCCTTCCCCCACTTTCCCCTTTGAAACTCCACTGTCCATCATATCCCCTCCCCTCTCAGTCACTCTCTCTTTTATTTTGATGTCATGGTCTTTTTCTCCTGTTATGATGGCTTTGTGCAGGTAGTGTCAGGCACTGTGAGGTCATGGATATCTAGGCCATTTTGTGTCTGGAGGAGCACGTTGTAAGGAGTTCTACCCTTCCTTTGGCTCTTACATTATTTCTGCCACCTCTTCCACAGTGGACCCTGAACCTTGCAAGATGTAATAGAGATATTTCAGTGCTGAGCACTCTCTGTCACTTTTCCTCAGCACTATGGTGCCTTTTGAGTCATCCCAAGTTCATTGCCATCTGAAAAGAGAAGCTTCTCTAACCATGGATATTAACATTAAGATAAGTGCTTACTGGGCACTCTGGTGAGCATAGTATATACATTTAGCCAGACACCAGCAGACATTACACCCCTTGGGCTCATGACTACCCCTTGTTGTAGGTTTTCAGTATCAGGGATGTATTCCCTCTCATGAAGCAGGCCCCTAGTCCAATTACAGAGCGGTTGGTCTCTTCCATAACAGACATACCACTATTGCACCGTTGGCTCATTTGGCCTGGCTGGCTAGGTTTAAGGCTTGCAGTATCCACTGTTGAGTATCTTCACTGGTGATTTCTCTCTCTCCCACTGAACTGCATGCAGTATAGTTTTTTTCCCAGCTTTCTCTCAGCTGGTCTACAGGGAGGAGATTTTCTGCTCAGCTCCAGCAGGATTTCTCAGTGACCTTGCAGCCCAAGTATGTGGAGTCTTCAGCAATAGTGTCTTACCATCTATTCCTGGTGGGAAACCAAGAGCCTCATGAATGGCTTGTAATGTTTTGGGAGCATCAGGGACCTCCCTGGCCAACAGCTCATTGGAAGGCATTCCATCCCTTGGCGCTGAAAATTTTCTAGTAACAATCTATGGCTTCTGAGTGCTTCATTGTGCAAAACAGTAGTTTTTCATATGACTTATTATATCCTCTTAGATTTTGATTAACCCACCCTCCACCTTTCCTTTACTCATCTCACCCAGGCCTTTTCACCTACATTAATCTGTTGTTCTACTTACCTGTAAACAATACCATCCTTAAGTCATACCCCCCTTTCTATTCCCTTTATATCTCCTTTCTAGCTTACTGGCTTCTGCTACTGAGTTTTATTCCTACTCACATAGAAGTCCAGACATTTGTAGTTAGGATCCACATATGAGAGAGAACATGTGACATTTGGCTTTCTGGGCCTGGGTTACCTTACTAAGTATAATACTTTCTAGATCCATCCATTTTCCTGCAAATTTCATAGCTTCATTTTTCTTTTATTTTTTATTTTTTGTTTTTTCGAGGTAAGGTCTCACTGTAGCCCAGGCTAACCTGGAATTAACTATGTAGTCTCAGGGTGACCTCGAACTCACGGAGATCCTCCTACCTCTGCCTCCCGAGTGCTGGGATTAAAGGCGTGTGCCACCACGCCCAGCCATTTTTCTTTTATTTTTAATTTATATATTTGAGAAAAACAGACAGACAGAGAAAGAGGCGGGGGGGGGAAGGGAAGGGGGAGTGAGGGAGAGAGAGAATGGGCGCATCAGGGCCTCCAGCCACTGTAGATGCTTGCGTCACCTTGTGGATCTGGCTTACATGGGTACTGGGGATTCGAGCCTTGAACCGAGGTCCTTAGGCTTCACAGGCAAGTGCTTCTAAGCCCCATACCTCCATTTTTCTTCACTGCTGAGAACTCCATTGTGTAAATGTGCTACATCTTCATTATCCACTCATCAGTGGAGGGACATCTAGGCTGGTTCCATTTCCCAGCTATTGTGAATAGAGCAGCAATAAACATGGTTGAGCAAGTATCTCTGAGGTAGTGAGATGAGTCCTTAGGATATATGTCTAGGAGTGTTATGGCTGGGTCATATGGTAGATCTATTTTTAGCTGTCTCAGTACCCTCTACACTGATTTCCACAATGGCTGGACCAGATTGCATTCCTACTAACAGTTTAGAAGGGTCCCTCTTTTTCAGTATCCTTGCCAGCATTTATGGTCATTTGTTTTCATGCTGGTAGCCAATCTGACAGGAGTGAGATGGAATCTCACTGTAGTGTCAGTCTGCATTTCCCTGATGACTAGGGATGTAGAACGTTTTTTAGATGCTTATATGCCATCTGTATTTCTTCTTTTGAGAACTCTCTAGTTCCATAGCCCATTTTTTAATTGGGTTGTTTGATTTCTTATTATTTAATTTTTTGAGTTTTTTGTATATCTTAGATATTAATCCTCTATCAAATGTCTAGCTGGCAAAGATTTTCTCCCATTCTTTAGGTTGCCTCTTTGCTCTATTCACAGTGTCCTTTGCTGTACAAAAGCCCAATAAGTTTCCTGATTTGTTCATTTCTGGATTTAGAATTTTTTTTTTTTTTGAAGTAGGGTCTCACTCTAGATCAGGCTGACCTGGAATTCACTATGTAGTCTCAGGGTGGCCTCAAACTCATGGTGATCCTTCTACCTCTGCCCCCTAAGTGCTGGGATTAAAGGTGTGCACCACCATGCCTGGCTGTTTTTTTTTTTTAAGAATATTTTTCTTTTGTCTCCTTTTTCTTGTTGATGACCAGCTTTGCCTTTTATGTATAAAGGACTCAGCCTCTCTCTGTAGGATCTTTGGTCTGTGAGATGCAGCTTTGATGGAGGAGGGAGTGGCTGTCTCATGCAAGCTTGGGAGAGGTCAGTGCCCCATAATGAGCTGTGTTCTGCAGCAGTGATGAGGGATGAGACACTTTGTTGCTCTGATCCCTTCTCCTGTTGTCACCCCCCCACCTCACCCCCCACAGCCAACAGAAGACTGAGCTGCCTGTTACGGAGAATGTGCAGACCATTCCACCCCCATATGTGGTCCGCACCATCCTTGTCTATAGCCGCCCACCTTGCCAGCCCCAGTTCTCTATGACTGAGCCCATGAAGGTGAGTATAGTTTTCTGGAAGTGAGGGAAAGCTGTTACTGTGAAGATAGTGGGTAGACACTGGGATGGATTTCCTGACCACAGAGGCCAACATGTCCAGTGATAGTGGCAGCAGCTGTTGTGAACCCAGGTGTGACAAGTCTTACAGGCTGTTTCTTTTTTGTTCCCTGTAGAAGATGTTCCAGTGCCCATATTTCTTTTTTGACATTGTATATATCCACAATGGTGCTGAAGATAAGGAGGAGGAGAAGATGAGCTGGAAGGTGCGAGATTGAGCCTGGCATGTGACAGGCGGGGTTTGAGGGGATACCATGGGGATACTTGCCTTAGTCCTGAGGTTTTTTCCTGCCATTTGGTGGTCTTGGGCCCTGGTCCAGGTGGATTATAGTCATTTAGTCATTCAACAACCATTTTCACATGTGTGCTCAAAGTGGTGGTGACTGATCAGATGGGAGCCATTGGGACCACTGTTTTTCTTTCTTGCCTTTGCCCTTGTTGTGCCCTCTCCTGGAGTGTCTATCTCTTCCCACCTCTTCAGGTTCTGCTGCCCCTTCACCTCCAGCCCCTGAACCCACTATGGGATCCTGAGTGGGTCTTTGACTTCTCTGAGCCTCATTTTATCTGACTATGAATGGGGAAAGACCAGCTTCTGCCAGTACAGCACTGGGGGGTGCTGAGGCAGGAGGATTGCCATGATTTTTAGGCCCACCTGGGCTACAGAGTGAGACTGTTTTAGGAAAAACAATCCACAAAAAGCTCAGCTTTTTTTTTTTAAAGCACCTGTGAGAGGCGGTGACTTTATTTAAGAGGAAGAGAGATGCAGATAGAACTGACATGCCAGGGCCTCTAGCCACTGTAAACAAGCTCCAGACTCATGTGCCACTTTGTGCATTGGGCTTTGCATGGGTTCTGGGGAATCAAGTCTGGGTCCCTTGGTTTTGCCAGCATGCATCTTAAACACTAAGCCATTTCTCCAATCCAAGAGTAGCTGTTTTTTGAACTTTGTGTGTGGGGTGGTAGTGCCCCATTCTCTTCCTGCATGGGAGACACTCTCCTACAGTGGCTGGCCAGAGCGGAATGTTGGGTATCCAGCTCCACTGTTCTTCTGTTGGTCTGTTTACTGATTCTGCAGCTTGCAGTCTGGGCTCCTGATGATTCTTGGCTCTCTGCTCTCCTGTGGGACTGGGATAACAGGTGTGCATGGCCATCCCCAGCTGTTTACTTGTGATCTGGAGATTAGAACTTTGTTGACAAGAAGCACATGAAGTACACTTAATTGCTGAGCCATCTTTCTAGCTTTAAAGATCACCTCTTTTTTTTAAAAAATTTTTTCTTTATTTTAATTTATTTGAGAGTGACAGAGAGAAAGAGGCAGATAGAGAGAGAGAATGGGCGCGCCAGGGCCTCCAGCCACTGCAAATGGACTCCAGATGCGTGTGCCCCCTTGTGCATCTGGCTAACATGGGTCCTGGGGAACCGAGCCTTAAACCGGGGTCCTTAGGCTTCACAGGCAAGTGCTTAGCCGCTAAGCCATAAAGATCACCTCTTTTTTTTTTTTTTTTTTTTTTTTTGGTTTTTCGAGGTAGGGTCTCACTCTGGTCCAGGCTGACCTGGAATTAACTCTGTAGTCTCAGGGTGGCCTTGAACTCACGGCGATCCTCCTACCTCTGCCTCCCAAGTTCTGGGATTAAAGGCGTGTGCCACCACGCCCAGCAAGATCACCTCTTAATCATACCTTCAATACCCAAAGGAAAACTCCTCCCTCTGGGGAGCCTTCCCTGTGTCCCAAGAAAGGTCAGCTTGGGAGTCAGGGACATGTCTGCTTCTGACTGGGCTCTGCAGGGATGATGTAGGTAGATAGACTGCTGTACAAGGGCTTCCTGTAGTGCTGGGGATGAGAACTTGGGAATGTGTGCTGAATGCATGAGTATATTCTGCTTGGTCACTTTTCACCCTTCAGAAGCCATACCAAGCATCCCCCAAGTGTCCCTCCTCTTGGAAGCCCTCTGGGCACATGGAGGGCCTGTCAGGGTCAACACCCACTGAACAGCTTCTTCCTGGCTCCTGCAGGACATGTTCACCTTCATGGGCAGCCTGGATACCAAGGGCACCAGCTACAAGTATGAAGTGGTGCTGGCAGGACCTGCCCTGGAGCTGCACAACTGCATGGCAAAACTGCTAGCTCACCCACTGCAGCGGCCCTGCCAGACTCATGCCTCCTACAGCCTGCTGGAGGACGAGGAGGAAGCCACTGAGGGAGAGGCTACTGTGTGACCTGTTCTAGATGCCGCCACCTGCTGTTGCATGACCTTTGGGTTAGAGCACTGGTTCTCAAACTCAGCTCCACAGGACCCCTAAAGGTTCCAAGAGGCACCCAGGACTCTTGAGGGGCCCTGAGGAGAAGCCCAGGATTCCAGAAGTTCTCTCAGGAAGTCTGGGTATCCATTCCCCATGTTTCCTGGCCCATGCCCATTCTTAAGTTTGTCAGTTGTAATTTTTGTCTCAAAATAAAAAATTGACTCAGGCTCTCAGCAGGCTAGTCACTGGGCTTACCTTAGTTGCCATCACAGAAGACCCAACCACTGAGCTGAGCTGAAGGCAAACAGCTTCAGGTGCAGCCATTCCTAGGTGCCTTGACACCGTAGCCACTGCCCAGCTTGGCACCCAATGGTGTTCACTGCACTCTGCTTACAAATTCTTCGTCACCCTCCAGAACCCACCCACCATACCCTTTCCTTTTTCCAGTAAGCCTTCTGGGGACCCTGGTTAGCTCCTGTATGATATGTTCACCTTCATGGACAGTCTTCATACCAAGTACCAGCTATATGAGGTGGCCTCAGATGACACCGAGCATTCCCCAAGCCCCAAATCCTCTTCAGTTTCATGTTCCACACCCTGATATGATTGGTCTTGATCCAGGATTCTGACATGCTCTTTTAAAAAATTATTTATTTGCATGTGTGCATGTGTGTGTGCACACATACACTCACTTCAAGGTCCCCCATAAACTTAGGTGTTCTGAATGCTAGGTCCCCAGCTGATGGCAATTTGGGAATTGGATCCTCCTGGAGGCAGTGCGTTGTTGGGGGCGGGCTTATGGGTGTTATAGCCAGCTTCTTCTTTCCATTGTTTGGCATACTCTTCTGCTGTTGTTCTCCATCAGATGTTGGCCAGAAGGTGATGTCCACCCTCTGCTCATGCCATCATTTTCCGCTGCTATCATGGAGCTTCCCCTCAAGTCTCTAAGCCAAAATAACCCCCCCCCCACACACACACATGTTGCTCTTGGCTGTTTGTTTTTTCAAGGTACGGTCTCACTCTAGTTCAGGCTGACCTGGAATTCACTATGTAGTCTCAGGGTGGCCTTGAACTCACAGCGATCCTCCTACCTCTGCCTCCCAAGTGCTGGGATTAAAGGTGTGTGCCACCATGCCTGGCCTTCTTGGGTGTTTTCTGCCAGCAATGTGAACCTGACTGCAATACAGGGAAGTTCAACCCCATCTGGTAGACTTTGCAAGCAGTTATCTTTAAACCACTGAGCCATTTCCCCAAGTCTGTCCGAGGTGCTTTTTTTCTTTAAACTGTTTATTTGAGAGAGGGAAAGAGAGAGGCAGATAGAGATAATGGGAGAGATGGGGCCTCCTGGGGCACCTTGGAATGGCTGCACCAGAAGCTGTGTGCCTTCAGCTCTGCTCAGTGGTTGGGTCTTCTGCGATAGCAACTTAGGTAAGCACAACGAATAGCCTGCTGAGAGCCTGAGTCAATTTTTATTTTGAGACAAAAATTACAATGGCACTGAAAAGGAACTCCAGGTGCATGTGCCACCTTGTGCATCAGGCTTTATGTGGTTACTGGGGAACTGAACCTGGGTCCTTTGGCTTTGCCAACAAGCATCTTAACTGCTAAGCCATCTCCCAGCCCTGAGATGCTTTTGATTGGCCAAAGATGCCTTTCTTCTCTGGGAGGAAGATAAGGGCTCCATGGACTACTACCTGTACTCCCAGGGGAGAAGCATGTCACAGGAGGCCTTTCTTCCAACACTTTTCCAGTGATTGTGAAATTTACTGGCATATCTGGTCATATAAAACAAAAATAGGGACTGGGGCTGTAGCTCAGTGGGCAGAGTGCTCACCTAGCATGAACAGGGCTTTGGGCTCAGTCTCCAGCATAAATCAGAAGGGGCATTCACATCTGCCATTCCAGCATACAGGGGACAGGGGCAGGGGAATCAGGAGTTCAACGTCATCCTCAGCTATATAGCAAGTTTGAAGTCAGCCTGGGCTGCGGGAAGTGGGAGGGAGAAGAGAGAGGAGTAGAGAAGAAAGAAAAGGAGAGGAGAAAATGATGAATTCCAGGCCAGCCAAGGCTGTATAGTGAGACTGTTAGAACTATTCACCCATTTTCCAGATGGGGAAATTGAGGCTGTTAAAATGCTCCAATTTAAGAGTCACAATTCTGCTGGATTGAAACAGGTTACTATTTCTCACAAAAACCAAAGTGTGGTGGTGATGCTGTCACCTCAGTAGAAGGATGGCTATGAATTCTACATCGGCTTGGGGGCACATTGGGAGATCCCGTCCTTAAAAATAAATAAATAAATAAATTTAGGGCTGGAGAGATGGTTAAGCGCTTGCCTGTGAAACCTAAGGACCCCGGTTCGAGGCTCGACTCCCCAGCACCCACGTTAGCCAGATGCACAAGGGGGCGCACGCGTCTGGAATTCGTTTGCAGTGGCTGGAGGCCCTGGCGCGCCCATTCTCTCTCCCTCTATCTGCCTCTTTGTCTGTCCCTCTCAACTAAAAATAACAAAAAAAAATTTAATTTTTTTATTTTTATTTATTTGTCAGAGAAACAGGGAAAAGGAGAGAGAATGGACGCTCCAGGGCCTCCAGCCACTGCAAATGAACTCCAGACGTGTGCACCTGTGCATCTGACTAACGTGGGTCCTGGGGAATCGAATCTGGGTCCTTTGCCTTAACCGCTCAGCCTTCCCTCCAGCCTCCCGCAAAGTCTCACCGCCAGTCTGGAATTTGCGGCCACCCTCCTTTCTTAGCTTTCCGAATCTCAGGTGCACCACGGGTCAGGCTGTCCCGCCAGTTCTGTAAAGGATAGTTACACGTCCGTTGGCCTCCTTGTCGCGCGCCTCAGGCCCTGCCAGGTGGCAGCCTTAGAGTTGGAGTCCTGAAGAGCGCCCGGGCGCCACACGCAGCGCGGGCCGAGAGCCAGGAAGGGATTCTGCGGCGGCGCGGGAGCCGAGGGTAGCACCGCGCGTGCGCACACGCCTGACGCGCGAATTTGGAACCCGAGGGCGGCGACACCGCAGGACATGGGCGCTGAGGCCCGCCGCCTGGCTCAGCAGCTGCGGGCTGCGCTGCGCCTGGAGGAGCCGCTGTGAGTGCGGATCTCTGCGTGAGGGGCCCGTGGGACCGGGGTCCACTCTGATCGTCCATCCGCAGGGCGGGCGGTGGGGCTGGGGTCTACCCTGACCGTTTGTCTGCAGGGTTGTGCAGGAGCTGCTGCACCGCGGCGCGGACCCCAACCTGGTGCTGGCCGACGGCGCGGCCGCAGTGCATCTGGCGGCCCGAGCCCGCAGTCCACGAGCCCTGCAATGCCTCCAGGCCTTGCTGCGCCGGGGCGCGGACCCCAATGCTCGGTGAGACTGGGCACGGGGTGCCCTGATGACCATGGGAGGACTTGAAGATCTAGAGAGAGAACCAAAGGGTCCAAAGTGTGTGGGGTTGGGGGGGTGGGGAGAGGGTAAAATGTGGGGGAGGCTCCTAGATACTTCTCTGCTTCTTTTTCTCCAGCTTCTCTTCCCCTCTACCTTTTCTTCCTCTTCCGCGGTCTCCTTCCCCTCTCCAAGCACAGGAGATCTAGTGGCACCCAGAGCAACGTGGGCATCAGGGTTTGGACCTAAAGTGCAGCCTCAAGGGTCTGAGGGTGCAGGATCTAGGTCCCCAAGGGGCTATATTTCTAGGAGACCCAGGCTGAGACTGCCTGTCCCAGAGGCAAACAGATATACAGGTCCCTCTTGTGCCTGGTGACAAATGCGTCTTCCTAGCACTGGGGAGGTGGAGAAAGGAGGGCTAGTTCAAGACCAGCTTCCTCTACATAGCAAGTTTGAGGCCAGACTGGACTGCATGAAGCCCTACCTAAAAAAAAAAAAATAGGCTGGTGTGTTTGCACACATCTTAAGACTCCCTCTTGTCTTGTGCCCTTAGATCAGCTGAGGCCCTGACGCCTTTGCATGTGGCTGCTGCCTGGGGCTGCCGCCAGGGACTAGAGATCTTGTTGACCCAAGGAGGGGACTCCACACTTCAGGACCAGGTTGGAGACCCTGTGAAGGCAGATAGGGCAGGGCAGGGCCCACTGGCCTCAAGCACCCCCTGATGACTGAGTCTATGCAGGATGGACTCCAGCCTCTGGACTGGGCACTACAGCAGGGACACCAAGACTGTGCTCGCATACTTCAAGAACTTGACACACCTGCCTGGACTCCAGAGGAGACCCCAGAGCCCACCAGTGAGTGGAGCCTATGTGGCCTGGGAACCCTGACCTCTATCATGGAGTGTGGCCCTGGCACCCCCTCTCCTCATCCTCCTCTTTGGGAATTCTTTGGGTCCCTAACTATCCAGTGTTACCCAGCTCTGGCTATCTCATGTCTGCTGTCCCAGCCTTGGACTCCCCTTGTGAAGCCCATATTATTAGTGTATCTAGTTCCATTTTTTAAAAAATAAAAATATTTTATTCATTTTTATTTATTTATTTACTTGAGAGTGACAGAGAAAGAGGCAGAAAGAGAGAGAGAGAGAGAGAGAGAGAGAGAGAGAGAGAGAGAGAGAGAATGGGTGGGCCAGGGCTTCCAGCCACTGCAAATGAACTCCAGATGCATGCGCCCCCTTGTGCATCTGACTAACCCTCTGTCCTGGGAAATTGAGCCTCAAACTGGGGTCCTTAAGCTTCACAGGCAAGCGCCTAACTGCTAAGCCATCTCTCCAGCCCTAGTTCCATTTTTTTAAAAAGAAAAAGCGAGAAAGAGATGGAATGAATGGACACACCAGGGCCTCCAGCCATTGCAAATGAACTCCAGATGCATGAACCCCTTTGTGCATCTGGCTTATGTGGGTCCTGGATAATCGAACCGGGATTCTTTGGCTTTGCAGGCAAATGACTTAACTGCTAAGCCATCTCTCCAGCCCTCTAGTTCCAGTGTGTGTGTATGTATTTAGAGACAGGGTCTTATGTAGTCCAGGCTGGCCTTGAACTCTTGGTCCTTCTGCCTCCACCTCTGGAGTGCTGGGATGACAAGTGTGTGCCACCATCCCCAGCTTTATTTTGTGTATGTGTTCTGACAGAGTCTCACTCTAGAGCCCAGGTTGGCCTAGAACTCACACCAATCCTCTTGCCTCACGTCCCCAGTTCTGGGATCACAGATACATGCCCTCATAGCTGGTCTCCAATTGTGTTTTGTTTTTCACTCATTTTTTCCTTTCTTGCATGGACTCTCTTCTCCAGATCTCAGAGTTTCTGGATGTTCCTTCTTGTCGCCAGACCCCACACAGCTCCAGACACAGCCCAGTGATGATGACAACAGGGACAGGAGTCTGAATGCCAGCCCTGGACTCCCTGGCCTCAATGTATTCCTTGGGATAGCAGCCAAGGATAGGCACTCTGAGACCCTGGCCAGATGCCAGGACTTCAGTAGTGATGGCTCTTTTGTCACAGCAGTTGAAGTTTCTGCAGCTGAGGACTCAGCCCTGGAGGGAGCTACTTTCTTGGCCAAATCTCTACCCCAGATGGAGCAGCCTGGCCTCAATACCCCTGGGAGGGTATCAGAGTCTGAGGCTGGCCTGTTGTCACATGGAGCTGTGGTGGTTGACCAGGAGACAGAACTGATTGCCCACCTGAAAACTTGGACTTTAATTTCTACTGAGGCCACTGGCTGCTCATCCTCTTCTTCCCCTCTAGGACTTCTGCCCCCTCTCTCTATCCTGGCCTGTAATCCCCTGCAGGAGCCACAGCCTGGATCTGCCACCATTCCCTCTCTGCCAGATGACCAGACCCACTGGGACAGCACTATGGCCAAGTTGTGGCTCACAGAAGATGAGACGAGCATCCTATGTGACCAGGACTCAGACCCTTCTAACCTACACCAGTCCGTCCCCATCATGTCTGACCTGGAGCTACTGCAGGCTCTTCAAGCACTGGGCCACAGTCCTGGCCCAGTCACATCCTTTACTAGGCCACACTACCTCCGATTGCTGCAGAAAGCTCAGACTGGCCATGGTTAGTCTCTTGGGAGCATTTGGAGTCTAGTGACCCTCCTGGAGTTCCCAAAGACTTCCAGCTCTCACTCCCATCTTCTATTCCCCTTGATTCCCAGGCCCTGAATTTGTAGGACACAGCCCAGAACTGGTCAAGGCCCTGAGGACTGGCCAGATCCCAGATTGCCAGGCAGATGAGGATGTTCTGGCTCAGGAATTTGAGCACCCTGATCCCACCAAGAAGTGGAGGGAGGGTGTGGTGAAGTCCAGCTTTACATATCTTCTGCTTGACCCCAGGTACTAGGGGTGCCAAAAATCTTCCAGACAAGGATGTGGCTCAGTGTCAAAGTGCTGCCCTAGCATAGGCAAGGTACTAGTTCCAATGCCAGTATTATACAGGGGTGAGGGAGGAAAGGAAAGAAGAAAGGGAGGACGGTAGGGAAGGTGAAAGAAATTGGGTTAGGAAAGGTGGTACCTACCTGTAACCCCAGCATTCAGGAGGTGGAGGGAGAATGACTGGGCATTCCAGGCCTGCCTGGAATACACACTGAGGCCCTATGTCAAAACCACTAGAAGAAAAACAGTGGGGTCACTGGAGACAGTGATCACTTTTCATTCCATTAGCCATGCCCTTTATCTCAGGGAGACTAAGGATCTACCAGCCCGAGCCTTCTCTCTGACCTTGGCTGAGTGTCTACAGACTTTTGTGCGTGCTGTCTTCTATGTGGGCAAAGGGACCCGTGCCCGGCCAGACAGCCACCTCTGGGAGGCCCTCAGCTATCACAAGCATCCAAGAAAACAGGTCTGAAAACGGGCCAGGGTTACTCAGGGGCAGCCAGCCTTCAGACAGAGGAAAAACGAGCTTGGGGCCTAATCCTCTGCCTTATCTTCAGGCCTGCCCCAAGGTACACAAGATCCGAGACATTTGGGACAATGGCCGTGGTGTCATCTCTCTGCACTGTTTTCAGCACGTGGTGGCTGTGGAGGCTTATACACGGGAGGCGTGTCTGTTGGATGCCCTAGGTAGGTGCCTGGCTTGAAAGGTTGAGTTCATATGAAAGGAATTTGAGGGGTGAATTCCCTCACCCTTTCCCTCTGGGCTATGCATTCATTCATATAATAAGCACTAATTAAGCAACCCTTATATACCTGTGGTTCATGTGTTCTGAAGTATTTGTTTATCCTCACTTGAGAACAATCCACAGTTGGTCACATCCACCCCTATGACCTCATTTTTAATCTCTCCAGGGATCCAGACACTGACCAACCAGAAACAAGGGCACTACTATGGAGTCGTGGCAGGTTGGCCACCTACTCGTCGCCGGTGCTTGGGAGTGCACCTGCTGCATCGTGCCCTTCTCATCTTCTTGGCTGAAGGGGAGCGAGAACTGCGGCCTCAGGACATCCAAGCCCGTGGCTGAATGCTGAGGACTTGGCCATGTTGCTTGTACAGCAATCAGGGTGTTTGAAAGTCCCAGGGGCCCAGTGCATAAGAGCACTGGCTGGCTCCAGAAGGCCTTCCCTTCCCCTTCCCTCCTCTCCCACCCCCGCGTGTGTATGAGTGTGTGTTAGATGGTGCTGATTGACAGGTAGTGACCACTCTGGAGGGAAACAAGAGGAAACAGATGCTTTGGAAAACTATTGTGTAACCAAGTCTTGTCATTCTGGGTGCAGCATGTAAGAAAAGAGGAAAAGGGGGAGGGGTAAAGAGGAAGGGAGGGAGAAAGTGAGAGAGAGAGATTAGTGTCAGGGGTAGTGGTATTTAGTGGTCACCCCAGTCCTAGGGAGGCCGTGGCAGAACAGAATGTTTTACACCACTAGGGGCAATAATCATTGACTGTTACTTCTGTTTATTGAATTACAAGTTGCACCATATGGGATTGGTGGCACCAGTCCCTCTCTTACCTTCCTTGGGTTTCCCTGGCTCCCAGGAATTCAATAGCAGGGCAGGGTCTCAGTCCACAGGACAGTCCCTTTTCTGGGGTTCTCTGTGGAGTTCCTTGTTCCAGGATTGAGCAGGCCTGACAGGGAAGACGTAGCTGGCTGGTGGCAGCGGGAACAGACAAAGGGTGAGGAGTCGTCCTCTCTATAGTCACCTTCAGCAGGCCCTGTGGGATCAGCACCCAGGCGGGTTGCTACCTAGGCAGCAATTCTCTAGGCAGTTCTCCAAAGAGGAGCATGTCCTGCTGCACGAACTCTGACTGGGTGTGTGACCCTTCATGTCATCACGGGAGCACTGGCCTGCGTGCACCTCAGAGTCTTGACACCCCAGACGCTGGGCCCACCTGCGATTCCATCGATTCCATCTCCTGGTGCTCGGCTGCAGCTCTGGCTCTGGCGGGTTTCTGACTAGGATTCTCACGGCAGGGGCTCTGGCCGCAGTGTGTTGTTGATATCTCCTCGCATTGGAACAGGACCAGTGACTCCCTCCATGAGCTGGAAGGCAAGGAGCAGGAACTGTGGGGATGGGGGCTCAGGACAGGAAGGGACACCCCTTTCCTGCGTGGCCCAGGGTATCCAGAAGTCCTTCCTGCTGTCCTACCTTTCAGTCCCATCGCATGGCCTGCGCCCGTGCTGCCGCCTGACCTGATGTGGTTCTTCCACTCCACAGGCATGCCCTGGGACAGTTTGCCACGGCAGGCCTGCAGTCCTCTCCTTCTCTTCTCTCATCTCTCTTCCTCTCTTCTTTTTCTTTTCTTTTCTTTTCTTTTCTTTTTTTTTTGAGGTAGGGTGTTCTAGCCCAGGCTGACCTGGAATTCACCATATAATCCCTGGCTGGCCTTCAAACTCAGAGATCGTCCTACTTCTGCCACTTAAGTGCTGGGATTAAAGGTGTGCAGCACCATGCTCAGCTCCATTTTTAGTTTTAAAAATTGTATTTACTTATGAGAGAGAATGGGTGCACCAGGGCCTCCAGCCACTGCAAACAAACTCCAGATGCATGCACCACCATGTGCATCTGGCTTATGTGGGCTCTGGGGAGTCAAACCTGGGTCCTTAGGCTTTACAGGCATGTGACTTAACTGCTAAACCAGCCCCCAAACCCCTTTTTTGAGGTAAGGTCTCATTCTGGCTGAAACTTACTGGGAACTCACTCTAGCCTATCCTGGCCTGGAACTCACAGATTCTACCTCAGCCTCCGTGGTGTTGGCAATACAGGAGTGAGTTATCATGTCCAGGCAGGGCAATACTTTTTTATTTTTATTTTATTTTTTGTTTTTGAGGTAGGGTCTTGCTCTGGCCTAGGCTGACCTGGAATTCATTATGCAATCTCAGGCTGGCCTTGAACTCACGGCAGTCCTCTTACCTCTGCCTCCTAAGAGCTGGGATTAAAGGCATGCACTACTACACCCGGTCCTTTTATTTTTTTTTGGACACATCATGTGTTGGTGTTGGTACCATCATTTCCTTCCTCCCCGACCCCATTCTGCTGAAGGCCCTCAGTGGGATTCTGGTGTTAACCATGGGGTTGTGAGTTAAGAGATGTGAAAGCAGCAGTCAGTTAATGTAAGGGGGGAGCAGAGCCTCTGAACATCCCCTTCCATTCTGTGGCTTTTAAAATCTTTCCATCTTCTCTTCTGCAAAATTCCCTGATTGTTGGTGGGTGTGTTTTAAGTGTACTTTAGTGTTGAGCTCCCAGCAACGTATGGACTTCTGCTTTGGTGCATTTTGAGTGTCCTCAGTGTCTGTCTCCATCATCTTGATGCAGGTTGTCAGGCTCTCCATAAAAGCAACACTCTTGCTCCTCTCACAGTGTAGTATTTCTTTTGTTAGGCATGGTGGCACTTGCTTTTATGACAGAGAGGAGGGGGCAGGGATAGAGAGAATGAATTGGCCCACTAGGGCCTCCAGCTACTGCAATTGAACTCCAGATGAGTGAGCCCTCTTGTGTGCATATGCAACCTTGCACATGCACCACCTTGTGCATCTGGCTTATGTGGGATCTGGGGAGTTGATCATGGGTCCTTAGGCTTCACAGGCAAACACCTTAACTTGCTAAGCCATCTCTCCAGCCCCCGGGTAGTATTTCTCAACCAGGGTGGGATAGGGGGAGACCATGTACATTTTAAGGTGCCAATCAGCCTCTCTGACTGCCACCCACCAGTGCCAGGAAGGCTACCTCAGTCACCCACCAAAAGGCCCACCTGTCTTGGGTAGCATCCATCCCAAAGCCAAATCCCCAGAGAAGCCTGTCTCTAGGCTTTGCTCACCTGAACATGCCACCCAGGTAGAAATTATGCTCACACAGAAGGCCATCTGGCTAGAGGCCACATTTCTACCTGCAAAATTACATTTACCCCCACACAGAGCACAGGACACCCTGACCCAGAAGCCACATCAGGTGGACACTACACTCACTCAAACTGCACCCACATCTAGACCTGAAGCCTAGAGAAGTCAATGCCCTCAAAGAGCCACACCCTTTTACAAGTCACACCTATATGCAGGCCACATCTAGACAGAATCAGGCCAGTAAAAAGTAGCATCTCCCCTTGCCTTGGCCAGGCCCTTGATCCTCCTCCACTAGCACAACCTTGTCCAAGATAAAAGCCTTGCAGTCCCTCAGCACCCACTACTTACTCTTTGACCCTTTGGTGTGCAAAGGCAGGACCCAGGGGAGCAGAGAGGTCACTAGAAAGCATCATCAGTCTGGTCATCAAGGGGATGTGCCTCTGTGCTAGTTCTAGGAGTACACCCCCTTTCTCTGGGACCAACACAAGAAGATGTCCTTGTTCCTCAGGGACTCGACCTCAGAACTCAGGGAAGTCCTCAGGACTTGAGGAAGCTCTACAGCCAGCAGGGAAACAGGCAGTAGTCATGAGGACATGTTGGAGACTAAGCAGAGCTTGGACTGCAGTGCCATGGAGCCCCCATCCTGGAACATGCCTTATGCATGACATCCCAATGCTCAAAGGCCAGGAAAGTGCTGAAGAGGACACAGGTGGGATTAGAAGGCCATGGTCCTTGAACACTAGCAGTGAGAGGCTTCACAACCTCCCCTTACCCTTCAACCCGGGCCTGGGAGACCAAGATTCTTCCAGCCAGGGTAGTGCTGAGGGATGGGGTAGGAGGTCTTGAGTATCTTTAAACAATTTAAAAATTTTTCTGCTGAACTGGAACTTTAAGTGAGATTTAGCATTGAGAAAGTGACTACTGGAGCATAGACACTTGCTATGTAGCCCAGCTTGCTTTCAAGAGAATCCTGCATCTGACTCAGGAGTGCTTGATGTTTGGTGTAAGCAAGCACACTCAGCTTCCAGTCCAAATTCTTGACCATGATCTACCTCTAAAGGGAGAATACTTACACATCCCCAAGTGCTGTGTGGTGAGAGGGATGAAAAAGAGGAAAATATAGGAGAGAGTGGTGGTACCTGTCCAGCCTTAGGGAGGCTCAGGCAGGAGGAGGATGATTTGGAGTCCATTCTGGGTAACTCAGTGAGACTCAGATTGTCACTTGTGTTTTACTGTGTTACAAATTGGTGGTGTGTGGTTCTGATGATGGTGCCAGTCCCTCAACCCCCAGCCTCGACTGTCCATAGCTCCCAAGACGCAAGAATGGGGACGAGGTAGGGTGTCAGTCCACAGGAAGGGTCCAACCACGTTCCTCCGAAATCCTGGGGGCTCCCCGGTCCAAGATCCAGCAGGGCTGACCTGGAAGACCTAGCGGGCCACAGGCTAGACTGTGGTGCTGGGGAGAGCCCAGGACTGCGGGAGAGGGGCCTCCATAGAGGGTCACTTTCCTCAGGACCACAGCTGATGCAAACGGCTCTGTTAGGCTCCTTTTAGGGTACTGCTCTGCCCTGGGGGCTGGGCCCCAACAACCTCACCCACAGATTCGCGCTTCTCGCAGCCAGTAACCTCTGGAGGGCGTGACCTGGTCATGTCCAGCCCACTGGGCCTGCTCTGCCAGGAACCTGGTTCCAACCAGAGTCTCATCTCTCTTCTTAAAGAATTTTTGTTGTTTATTTTTATTTATTTATTTGAGAGCAACAGACCGACAAAGAAGGAGAGAGAGAGAATGGGCACATCAGGGCCTCCAGCCACTGCAAACGCACTCTCCAGACGCAGGCGCCCCCTTGTGCATCTGGGTTAGTGGGTACTGGGGAATCGAACTGGGATTCTTAGGCTTCACAGGCAAGCGCTTAGCCGCTAAGCCATCTCTCCAGGCCCTCATCTCTCTTGACACCCAGGGATTCCTGGTGGACCTGCAGTTTCTTGTCTGCGGGAGTAGGCTGAGGTCCCCACAGCAAGAACTCCCGCAGCAGGTTGTTGAGCTCGAGCAGGCTTGTGGCACCCTTTCTCACTGAGCGTTAGGAAGGCAAGGAGCAGGTTCTGTGGTGGGTGGGGGAACTCAAAACGGGCTGGCACTCCCACTTTCTGCATAGCCCAGGACATCTGGCTGTTGCTCCTGCTGTCCCCCTCTTTGGTTCCACCCAAGAAGATGACAAAGGATGGCCTGTCACCCTGCTGGAACCTAACCAGAGAGGTACAGCTTTTCATTCAGCACTACATGGCACAGTATGCTGAGGGCAGCATTTCTCACTCTTGACACTGCTGACATTGGGGTCGCTGAGGTAGGGGCCTCCTGTGCACTGTAGAGGGCTGAGCAGCCTTTCTGGCCGCCACCCACTCATCCATGTCCTACCCCCTTTTTCCCCTTAAAATATTTTATTTTTATTTGCTTATTTGAGAGAGAGAAAGAGGCAGAGAGAGGGAACCAGGGAGAGAAAATTTGTCTGAAAATAATTTTAGAGATCTCCAAGTGTTCCTCAATCCCTTGAATCATCCTTGACCACCCCTCAATCCAGAGCTTCCCTAAGTCCTAAGAATACCAGATCCTTGGGCTTCTAATCTGAAGATAGAGCGTCTGTGTCCGCTTCTCTCATAATTATGGAACAGGTCTCTGATCCCTTCTACAAAAATCTCCTGACATGTAATAGTGACAGACCATCACTGGGAACATGAGTCCAGCTAGTGTTGCCCTGATTTCTAGATTCTACTTTGGATTCAGATCCTATGGCCTGCTTAGAAGGTGGTGCCTCAAGCATAGATCACAATCACTTAGGGCCACACCCACTCATCTATAGTACCCAAGTGAAGGCCTCTCTGCCTAGAGACCACATCCACCCAAGATCATACCCACAGACCAAGCCTTGGAAATACCACACCCACTCAGAAACCAAGCTTACATGGGGACCTGATGCCTGGATACCACAGCCACCAGGAAACAGTGCCCTCACAAAGCCTTACCCTCTCACAGTCCAAGCCCACTAGAAAGCTAGGCTCACCACAGGCCACACCCAGTAGAAACCCAGGGCCCTAGAGGCTGTCCCTACTCACCATCTAGGTCCATCCTCAAGCCATGCCTTCCTGGAGGCCATGCCTCCAGACACTGCATGCCAGCTGGCTACAAGGACACTGCCAGTTCCTACTTTACTGTTTGCTGGTCTTCCACTGGCACAAACATGGTGCTGGTGGTGGACAAGTAGGACCAGTATTGTGGGCTCCTTGTGGGAGACTGAGTCTCCCTCAGGATAGTGCTGGCCCCTAATTGTGGTGCACACAAAGGACAACAGGTTTAAATGACTTGCCCTTCCTCAGCATCCGCTATACTGGCCCATTGGTGGGCTAAGGCAGGCCTTGAAGGTGCAAAGAGGTTACCTGGAGACCTTGCACTATCCTGGCCATTGTGGAGATGACCCCTTGTGCTAGCCTTCTGGTGGTATAGCATGTGCAGTAGCACTGAGCCTGGATCCTTAGACTCTGGTTGGGTAGAATGCTCACTTGAGGAAGCTTAGGCAGTGCAGGATGAACCCTGACCTATTAAAGATAGATCAAAGAGCCTGGCGCTCATGCCATAATGCCCAGTGTTGATTGTAATCACTCCTGACATGTAATAGTGACAGACCATCACTGGGAACATGAGTCCAGTGTAGCCCTGATTTCTAGATTCAACTTTGGACTCAGATCCTATGGTCTGCTTAGAAGGTGGTGCCTCCAGTATAGATCACAATCACTTAGGGCATCTACACACCCAAGTGAAGGCCTCTCTGCCTAGAGACCACATCCACCCAAGATCATACCCACAGACCAAGCCTTGGAAATACCACACCCACTCAGAAACCAAGCTTACATGGGGACCTGACGCAGGACATCCAAGCTGGCTCCAAAGAGCAATCCTCTTGCCTCTGCCTCACAAGTGCTAAGATGTTAGGTGTGGGCCAGCTGACCTAGCTCATAGCCCAAATTTAGTCACAATCACTCTTAAAGGGAGATTTCCTTATCGCCAAGATTTAAGATCATCTGTAGATGGGGGTTGTGGCTTAGTATATAGCGTGTTGGTCTAACATGCAGGAATCCCAGTGTGTGTGTATGAGAGAGAGAGAGAGCAAGTGAGAGTGAGCATGGGGGCAGGGGGGAGGATGGGAATGGGAGGGAGGGAAGCCTGGATTGCAGAAAGATTCCTGGTCTGCCTAGCTACATAAGGAGACCATGTGTCAAAACAGAAAGAAAAAAAAATCATATGTCTTTGAGTTATTGTGTCCTTAGGCAAAGATGTGTCCCTCTTTGGTCATGAGCTTCTTCAGGAGACAGGCAAAAGACAGAGTGCCCTTCCCAAGTCCTATACCAAGTTGTGTGTCTGTGTCAATCCCTCTTAAGCTTGGAAAATCTTGACAGGGTGCTGCTGATGCTGTCGGCAGGAAGTGAATTTTTCTTTGTGGGAGAGAATCAAGGGTGTATGTTGGGCTCTGTTTGTGTGTGTGTGTGTCCGTGTCCAGAGGTTCTAGGAAACACTCTTCTTTTATGTTGGCAGCCAGTGTGATCCTTGTGGACAGAGTTGACTTTGAGATCTTGGATCACAGGCACCAGCTGGATGGAGAGGCTGGGTACTTCCTAAACAAGCCAAAAGGTAGCAACCCTGGGCTGTGCCCAGGATCACCATTTCCCATCAATGGCATCTCTTAAGAGGTCCAGTGAGGTTTATCAGATCTTTTATGGGACACAGAACCTGGGTGAGTTGTGAAGCTTGTAATGAAGGCACCTCTGCGCCTCCTTCTATAGCCTCTCATTGAGTTGGTCTGTAACAGTTCAAAGGGAGGAATTGTCTGGATTAAAGTGTGCCATTTTAGACAGAGAGTGGTAGACACAGATGTGTGACCCCAAGAGGGACTCCATATACTTGGGCTGCAAGGTCATTGAGAAACCCTGCTTGAGCTGTACTGAAAACCTCCTCCATGTAGACCAGCTGACAGAAAGCTGGAAAAAAAACTACACTGCATGCAGTTCAATAGAAGAGAGAGAAATCACCAGTGAAGATATTCCACAGTGGACACTGCAAAGCTTAAACCTGGCCAGCCAGGCCAAATGAGCCAACAGGTGCAATAGTGACAAGTCTGTTATTGGGGAGACTAACCACTCTCTAATTGGACTGGAGGCTTGCTCCCTGGGTGGGAGGGCGGAGTATATCCCTGATATTGAAAACCTTCAACATGGGTTGTCATGAACCCTAAGGGTGTAATATCTGCTGGTGTCTGGCTAAATGTATATACTATGCTCACCAAACTGCCCAGTAAGCACTTTTCTTAATGTTCATACCCATGTATTAATGCTACTCTCACTTTTCAGATGGCAGTGACCTTGGGATGACTCAGAAGGCATTATGGTGCTGAGAAGATGTGACAAAGGAGTACTCAGCACTTAAATATCTCTATCACACCTTCCAAGGCGCAGGGTCCATTGTGGAAGAGGTGGAGGAAAGAATTTAAGAGCCAAAAGAGGGCTAGGACTCCTTACTATGTGATCCTCCAGGTACCAAATGGCCTGGATATCCAGGACCTTGCAGTGCCTGACACTAACTACACAAGACTGTCATAATATGAAGAAAAGATCATGACATCAAAATAAAAGAGAGACTGACAGGGAGGGGGATATGATGGAAAGGGGAGTCCCAAAGGGGAAGTGGGGGGAATGAAGGAATTACAATGGGATATTGTTTACAATTATGGAAGTTGTTAATAAAAATAAGTAAATAAATGAAAAAGGTCACCCTGAATCTACATAGTGAATTCCAGGTCAACCTAGGTTAGAATGGGACCTGAACTCAAAACCCACCCACCCAAAATAAAACAAGATTTGAAGTTGGTATGGGAATTGGAAAGGGTTAAGGATTTGGAAAGTGTATTGGTAGTGGATATGGTTCAGTATTTGGATATGGTATGGAAATCTTAGACTAGGGACTTGAGTAGAATATGAGAATTGAAAAGCAATGGGATTGTGTATTATTTTTTAAATTGGTTTGAGTATGGAAGTTTGTTTAGGTTTGGGAATTGGAAAGCATTTGGAAATGTGAAATGTAATGGAAGTTGGTTTTGATTGGAAATTAAATTGGAAACAGTATGGAAATGTGAAAGTATATGGGTGTTGTTATGGGTTTGGTAATTTTAAGGGTAATGAGATGTGCAAAGATTTTCACAAGTGGAAATTAAACAGAAGTTAGTCTGTGTTTTGGAATTGGATAGGGTATTAGAATTTATATGGGTTTGGGAAATGGAAATAGTGTTGCAGATGATATTGGTTTGTGAATTAGAAAGATTATGTGAGGGCTGGAGAGATGGCTCAGCAGTAAAGGCACTTGCCTGCGAAGCCTAAGGACCTGTGTTTGACTCTCCAGGTCCCATGTAAAACAGACACACAAGGTGACATAAGCACGAGGTTGCACATGCACATGAGGTGGCACACATGTCTAGAGTTTGATTGCAGTGATGGAGGCCCTGTTGTGCCTATTCTCTCTTTCTTGCTCTAGTTCTTTTGCTCTCACTCTCTTGTTCTTTCTCATTAAAAAGAAATTACAAAAAATAAAAAAAATTATGTGAGTTGGGATTGGGTTTTGGGAGGAAGGGGGTTTTGAGGTAGGGACTCACTTTATCCCAGGCTGACCTAGAACTCAATCTGTAGTCCAGGCTGGTCTCAAACTCATGGTGAGCCTCTACCTCAGCCTCCTGCATTCTGGGATTGAAGGTGTGTGCCACCATTCCCAGCCTGGGATTTTTTTTTTAATTGGAAAGTTTGTGGAGTTGCTTTGGGTGTGGAAATTATGAAGAATGTGTTAATTAGAACATGTGCTGGATTTTAAAATTGGTATGGGAACTTAAAAGAGATGTCTCCATGTTTCATGTTGTCATGTTTAATGTTGGCCAACCAATGATGTCATATGTTATATGTTGCATGCAATCTGTCTTTATGACAACATTCATGATCATTAATTGTTTCAATACTTATGGTCATTAAATGTTCTGATACTCATATATTTTAGGATGATGTTAAATTATTAAAACCAGTTTTACAATATATTTAAAATAATTCAGCTCTATGTTTTTGACAACATGCTTGTTCATGCTTACTACAACAATAGACATATTTGTATACAAAATTCTAATTCTGATTCTAAAGAAAGAGACCTATTTTTAGATCAGATAAGACTTTATAAGGTAAAAGATTGTTCTAAGGTATGTTATTAAAAGGTTATGAAGGGCTGGAGAGATGGCTTAGCGGTTAAGCGCTTGCCTGTGAAACCTAAGGACCCCAGTTCGAGGTTCAGTTCCCCAGGTCCCACGTTAGCCAGATGCACAAGGGGGCGCATGCATCTGGAGTTCGTTTGCAGAGGCTGGAAGCCCTGGCGCGCCCATTCTCTCTCTCTCCCTCTATCTGTCTTTCTCTCTGTGTCTGTCGCTCTCAAATAAATAAATAAAAATTAAAAAAAAAAAGGTTATGAAAAAGCTGGGCATGGTGGCACACACCTTTAATCCTAATACTTGGGAGGCAGAGGTAGGAGGATCACCATGAGTTTGAAGCCACCCTAAGACAATTTCAGGTCAGGCTGAGCTAGAGTGACACTCTACCTCAACCCCCCCCCCAAAAAAAACCCACTAAAAGTATATAAAAGTGATATAAAAAGGTTGTGAGACTTAAACTGAAAAAGGTTTGAGTTGCCTGAGGTAAAGTGGGTTAAATTAAAAGTTTTCATTCTCTGGAATTTCAAAGGGGAAAGTGGGGGAAGGGAGGGTATTATCATGGGATATATTTTTTAATTTTTTGTTTATTTTTCTTTATTTAAGAGCAACAGAGAGAGAGAGAGAGAGAGAGAGAGAGAGAGAGAGAGAGAGAGAGGGAGAGGGAGAGAGAATGGGCGCCAGGGCTTCCAGCCACTGTAAACGAACTCCAGACATATGCACCACCCTCTTGCATCTGGCTAACGTGGGTCCTGGGGAATTGAGCCTTGAACCAGGGTCCTTAGGCTTCACAGGCAAGCACGTTAACCACTAAGCCATCTCTCCAGCCCGGGATATTTTTTATAACAATGGAAAATGTTAATAAAAATTGAGAAAAAAAAAGTTTTCACTCTGTATTTTCCTCACCTTAATTGTTCATATAATTCAGACCTTACTCTTGTAATAAGTTGATAAATTTATTTATATGGTTATGTCTCAACTCAAAGTTAAAATTGAGCTATACCTATATTTCCTACTGTTAAGCTCTGACAACTGAAAAAAACTAAATGTTTAACAAAATCAAGATTCATTTTTAGTGAGTTTTTATTTAAATTATCTAAATGTAACATAAAAGTCAGAAATATGAAATTAGGGCTAGATTTCTGATTAAGATACACTTAAAGGACTAGAGGGATGGCTTAGTGATTAAGGAGCTTGTCTGCAAAGCCAAAGGACCTTGGTTTTATTCCCCAGGACCCATGTAAGCCAGGTGCACAAGGTGACACATGCATCTGGAATTCATTTGCAGTGGCTGGAGGGATGGCCTAGCAGTTAAGGTGCTTGCCTGCAAAGTCAAAGGACCTTGGTTTGACTCTCCAGGACCCATGTAAGCCAGATGCACAAGGTGGCACATGAATATGGAGTTCATTTGCAGTGACTAGAAGCCAGGGCATGCTGATTCTCGTTGTTTTTGTCTCTCTCAAATAAATAAATAATAAGGTCCCACCTTACCTCAGTAAGGATAGGAAACATTAAAATATCAAATGAAAACAAATGTTGGTGAGAAATAGGAACCCTCATTTACTGTTGATAGGAATGTAAGTTGGAACCACCACTATGGAAATCAATATGGAAATTCCTGAAAAGGATGAATATAGAGTTACCAACAGACTCAGTTATTCCCTTTCTGGGCATTTACCTGAAAAGCTCCACTCCTCAGTTTATATATATATTGGTTTTTCGAGGTAGGGTTTCACTCTAGCTCAGGCTGACCTGGCACTATGCAGTCTCAAGTTGGCCTTGAACTCATAGCAATCCTCCTATCTCTGCCTCCCTAGTGCTGGGATTAAGGGCGTGTGCCACCATGCCCAGCTTAATTCAGAGATATTTGATCAATCATGTTTATAGCTGCTCAATTCATAATAGCTAAGAACTGGAATCAACCCAGGTGCCCATTATTGGATGAATGGATAAACAAGATGTGGTATATCTATACAATGGAATTCTACTGAGCAGTAAGAAAAAAATGACACAATGAAATTTGTAGAGAAATGGTCAAAGTTGGAACAGACCATACTCAGCAAATTCAGTCACAGAAAGACAATCGCTGCATGGTCTCACTCATCTGTGGTTCCTAACCTGGGTCACCCCAAGTTGCTGACATACCTGATAGGCATCTTGAGGCCTGGACAATAGGGAGGGTAGGGCTTAGGGGTAGGAGAAAGGTGTGTGTGTGGGGACACACAAAACTGTACCCAAATTGAACAGGTACCATACAAACCTATATCCTAGAAGATAGACTAAAAGGTTGAACCCTCAACAGGACCTTAGGGGGAGCACCTGAATTGAAGGGCCCTGGAGAGGGTGCATTGTACCCTAATCTTGTATTTCTCCTGTTTCTCTCTTTCTTTTTTCTTTCTTTCTCTTTTTTCTTTTCCTTGGGACTGGCCTATAACTCCCAGTACCAGGATGCAGTTAACAACCACAATGAGCTATTAATCAGAGAGATCTACAAGGTCTCCCAAAACAAGACAGACTTCTGTCAGAGCACTTGATTATCCATCAGAGGTTAATGTTAAGACCCTACTGCTGAAGACACTGTATACTGTCAGCATGGAGCATGGAGATACCTGGCTGGAATCTGGAAGAGAGCCAGTTGCCAGTTAGCCTGTCTAGTGCTGGAAGGCACTACATGAGCTACTGTGGGGGAAGAGGCCAACATCTGTCCAAGCAACTTGCAGTCTAAGCTACTTGGAAGCAAACAACCTAATGTAATGCTCACACAAGTGTAATAGTGGCACACAGCCATGGTGGGTAACCAACTGCTCTTATATTGGCTAATAGAACCACTCAGTGGAAAGGGATCATATCTGGAAGTGGGAAATAAGTCAGAATCATACCCAGATAACAATTTTGCTTTCCAATATCGAGCTTCTACTAATCTTAGGCTACAAGAGGGTCTACACCCATTAAATTCTCTCTAAATTAATAATGGTTATCCCATTTAACCTGTGCTGACTTCACTCTCTGTTGGAGAATCTGCTTCTCTTTTTCAGAGGAAGAAGGACCTGAGGAGATAAACAATCCATCATCGCACATCAGTCCAACCCCAGCTGAAACCACAGAGGAATTATGGAAAGGAGCAAGAGAGCTGCTTTCTCAGTGAACCTGATATCAGCACAAGGGTGAAGGAGATAGATACTGGAGACACTTAATACCTACCAAACCAGAGATCCTGTGGCTCCTAAGAGCCCATTACTGAAGTAAAATTAAAATGCATCCAACATGGCTCAGGGAATTTTGTGGAAGAAGGGGTGGAAAGATTGTTAGAGCCACAAGTTGGAATGTTATGCAGACACATTGCCTCTCCCTCATAACTGACTACTGCCCCCACAATGCACAACCCACAATCCCCACAGGGATAACTTGCATCGATGGAAAGGATGGTACCAACATGTGCTGTTTACAAACTAAGAATATCTATAACTAATAAAAATAAATTTTAAAATATTAATAAAAAATAAAAATAAATAAAAATTTTAAAAGATATATTTAACAGTCAAACAAAAAAGATAACATAGGGCTGGAGAGTTGGCTCAGTGGCTAAGGTTCTTGCCTGCAATGCTTGATGACCCAGGTTCAATTCCCCCATACCCACATAAAAAAGACAGATGCACAAAATAGTGCATGCATTTGGAGTTTGTTTTCACTGACTAGAGGCCCTGGTACATCCTATCTCTCTTCCTCTCCCTGAAAGTAAATAAATAAAATGTATTTATATTTTTTAAAAAGACAACATAGGCCTGGAGGGATGGCTTAGTGGTTAGGCACTTACCTGTGAAGCCTAAGGACCCTGGTTTGAGGCTCAATTCTCCAGGACCCATTTTAGCCAGATGCATGAAGTGGTACATGTGTCTGGAATTTGTTTTCAGTGGCTGGAGGCTCTGGCGTGCCCATCTCTCTCTCTCTCTCTGCCTTTGTCTGTCTGTCGTTCTCAAATAAACAAAATTTTTTTTAATTTGAAAAAAGATAACATATAGTATTAATTTTTTTATTTCACAGGTCAAAATTCAAGTTTTCTTAAATATGATTCTGCTCTTAATAACTATCTATTTACAAAATGCATGATTATGTATTTATAACAATAGCTCCCCTACCTATTACTCTACTTTTATACTAATGTTCACAAAATAGTTTACAAATAATAATTTTATATTAAATGAGATACCTTAAGCTTATAATTGAATTATATTAAAATGCTAAGTTTACATGGGTAAAGTCTTCATTTTGTTTGATAGAACACACATGCTTCTCTATTTACAATAGTAGGTTTCTTAACATATTCTGCTCTTACATGTTTGCCCATTAGATAAAAAATTTTTTTAATAAAATTCTGTTCTAATAGATACACAAAACCTTATTCAGAAAGGTGTTTAAATGGTCAATACAAGTGAGAAAAGATGTGAGGATGTAAACAGTAAGACTAAAAACAAAAGGTTGTCTTCAGGCCAAACTAAAAGGTGACAAGGCATCAGACAACCTAGATACTCCTGATTGCAGCTTCTTCCCATAGACTCTTATGGTGTCTAGGAACTGTTAGCTGACAGGAAGACAGATGAAGGGGAATATTCTAACTATTGGGGAAACTGGATTTTACAGTAAATGTTCACTTTAGTGAACACTTTTGGGAAATTAAATAGTAAGTGTTTAATTTCCCAAAAGAATGATCTCATACTAAAAATATTAAAAATTTTAAAGTAACTCCTATTTTTTTATTTAAACTAAAAATGTTGATTATTCAACAGTGTTTTCTCTTTAAAAATAGATTTATAAAAGGTTGTATTAGGGCTGGAGAGATGGCTTAATGGTTAAGCACTTGCCTGTGAAGCCTAAGGACCCTGGCTCTAGGCTCGATTCCCCAGGACCCACGTTAGCCAGTTGCACAAGGAGGCACACATGTCTGGAGGTCCTGGCATGCCCATTCTCCCCCTCCTGCCTCTGTCTCTGTCTGTTGCTCTCAAAATAAATAAATAAATAAAAATAAAAAGGTTGTATTATAGCCCATATGTTTTAGTTCAACAATGACTAAATTCTGCTCTTTTATGTATCATCAAAAAATAATTAACTGTCTAATTTCTGGTATGCCAAGTTCATTGCCCATAAGTAAACCATAAGTAAATTAACTCTTAATATATATTCTCTACCTCAAGATACAGCCCCATGCTCAAACAATGATCTTCATCTAAAATAAATGTTTTCAGACTTGATGGCCCTGCTTCTAATCTTCCCTGGGTAATTGGTATCCACACAGGTATCTAACCGAATCAAAGATTTTATCAAATACAAATGCCAAAACTTTATGTTGTCTCACTTGACATGTTCTGCCTGTGCTTGTAACTATTAGATATTTAAAGAATAAGATGTACCTACCTTCTAAAAAGCTGTTTCTCTGTATTTCTCTCACCTTATTGTTTACATAGTTCAAACATAATTCTGTATAATAAAGGGGAAAATTTATTTATAGTGCTATACCTCACATTACAATAAAATAAAATTTAAAGGTCTCTGGTCCAAAGTTATGTCTTGTACTGTATTAAACTTTTATGCTGGTTATGTCCCATACTACATAGTCTTGTGCTGATGCTGTAGTTTTTTGTACTATTTTAAGGCCATAGTTTGTCTTACAGTTTCTGCCAGAACTAAAATTATCTTGTATTTATTCTTAACTCCATAACACAACTACAAATATCTCTCTACTAATTAACCGTTTTTTTCAAGCTTTTGAAGAGATTCCCCTGGACTCATGCTGATGTACAAATAGACTTATTTTCTACTCTGTTATTGGTGCCAATTCTGTAAGCCTTAGTTTCCCATATCAATATCAGACTTAACAAGACCATTATATTTTAACTAGTTTTGTCTATTTATTTAAACTCTGAGTGTGACATAAAATCAAAACTACAAAATTGATATAAACAATCTTCTGGACTGCTACAGTTTCACTAATTTACCTCAGAGGGTCCTATAACAGACTAACTACATCTATGTAGGCCCCCTTTGATTAGTCTCCACGGCCTAAAAGTCAACAGGAGTACAGACCCTCACCCAGGTTTTTATCACCATCCCACTTCAGCTTTAAAAAAAATCAGACTTGGGCTGGAGAGATGTCTTAGTGGTTAAGGCACTTGCCTGCAAAGCCTAAGGACAATTTTCTGCTCTCCAGATCCCACATTAGCCAAATGCACACAGGTGAAGTGCAATGTCTCACATGCCCACTAGGTGGTGCAAATGTCTGGAGTTCAATTTCAGTGGCTGAGGTCTGGTGCACCAATTCTCTCTCTATCTCTCTCTCTTTCTCTGTCTTTCTCTCACACATATTTTCTCTAAAAAAAAAAAGTTAGACTCAAACTTGTGACTATCTTCCAAAACCTTGGGGTCTTTCTCTCACTCTCTTTTAATTATTTATTTTTTAATATTTTTTTGTTTATTTGTATTTATTTATGAGACAGTGACAAGCCTTTAATCCCAGCACTCGGGAGGCAGAGGTAGGAGGATTGCCGTGAGTTTGAGGCCATCCTGAGACTCCATAGTGAATTCCAGGTCAGCCTGGGCTAGAGTGAGACCCTACCTCGAAAAATCAAAAAAAAAAAAAAAAAAAAAAAAGAGAGAGAGAGACAGTGACAGACAGAGAGAGAAAGAGGCAGAGAGAATGGGAGCACCAGGGCCTCCAGCCACTGCAAACAATTCAAGATGCATGTGCCACCTTGTGCATCTGGCTTTCATGGGGCCTGGGGAATCAAGCCTTGATCCAAGGTCCTTAGGCTTCACAGGCAAGCACCTAACTACTAAGCAATCTCTCCAGCCCTCTGTCTCTCTTTTAAAAAACAGACATTGGGCTTGGAGGTCAGTAAAATACAGGCTCAATTTCCTTTGCCCCTGATAACATTAGAAGGGATATAAAAACTGTTTAATTTCAGGTTGAGATAACTAAGTTATATCCAAATATTAAGCTTATATGTTCTCCATCTGATAAAGCCTTTATTTTGTTGCATAGGCCACCTGTTTATAATAGGTTTCTTAAGTGTTCTATTCTGATATGTTTCCCTATTGGGTAAGACTTTTATTTATTGGCTATAAACTTATTCTAATAGATAAAACTGAACCTAATTATGTAAAATGTATTTTACTGTATTATATAATCAGTATAATTATGTAAGGCATAATTTCATTATGTTTATAAAATAAACAACTGATATTACAAAATTATCAAGACTAATCAAAGTTTTAGCCTTTCAGCCTAACATACTTTCATTAGTTCTCCTAAAGATAATACTTTTTGATCTTTGGACCAAGTAATTAAGGACTATATTAAAGGCTTACACAAAAAGAAAACTTTAAACCTAAACTTCAAAATTAGTCAACTTTTCAATCTCTATAATATTTAAATTTAAGATACTTCAAATATTGCTTCAATACTAATCTCTTATACTTTCTACCTTACCTAAGCCAAATCTTCATATATCCAAAAATTCCAATTAACTTCCCATCCAAGTTAACAATTCCTTTTTTTTTTACCTATCACTTATATTATTATTTTTTCAACCTTAAATATAATATTCATGTCACCTGTAGATGTCACGTCACATTCAAGAAAACTCATACATGGATAATAACCAGATCATAATGGCTAATAGATTTGACATGATCTAGGAGTTTCTTTCCTAATTGCTCTGAGAAGTATCACTCTCCTGAAGAGCTGCCTCCTTGCCTGTTCATAAGCTCCATGTGAGACAACAGCCTACTATGTACACAAACTGCAAAGTGAAGTTTGACAAATAGAAAACCAAAAGCTGAGACTCCCCAAAGCCACAACTGTGTGACTAAGACTTCAACAATGGGCTGCAATGATTGTGGAGAAGTAAATGTTACCAGTCCAGAGCCAATAATATTTTGGGCTATTTTAGCCTTTTTAATAGTCAATAATATTATTTATCTGCATGTGACCTGACATTGCTCTGTGACCAGTTAAGATATCTATTGCTGTAAGTTAAAAAAATTACACAGTTCTACTCCCTTCAAGTTACATTTGTCCTGTCTCTGACATGTACTTTATTCCGCTGGTTATGATGATGTTCACCCTCTCTTTTGGTCCTTGCATACTCAGATGTCTCACTGAATTCCTCCAAGAAAGGATACATGCTATCACCTCACAGCAAGACATTAAATTCTTCATGGCAAAGGAGTATCAGCCCATGGGCATCCGACCTCCACAGGACTGTGTGGGACACCCCTGAGAGATCTACGTCCCTCCCAGTAGGAAATAGTACAAAGGATCTGACATCAGAATCTCTGCTCCTTCCCATGCAGCCCACCCCTGTGATGACCCGCTCCCTCTCCAATTTTTCCCAATCTTCTTTTTCCTTCCCGAGTCCAGACTGAAGGGTTAATGAGTCTCCCTGAAAATCAGAGAGAACTAGAGGGTTAATTACTGTCCCTAAGACTAGAAGGCCTCAGAGAATCATCAGAGGCAGCCATTCCCAGACTGGCATTCCCAGACTAGCTTGACAACTCTCATGATTGATATACTTCCTTTAACCCTTTCTATTCCCTTTTATATCTCCTTTCTATCTTACTGGCCTCTGCTACTGAATTTTATTCTTACTCACATAGAAGTCCAATCATTTGTAGCTAGGATCCACATATGAGAGAGAACATGTGATGTTTGGCTTTCTGGGCCTGGGTTATCTCACTAAACATAACTGAAGCCAAAACCATCCCAAAAAAGGTAACTGGGATTACAGCAAACAACTACCCCAAAAAAAGAAAAAGAAAAATCCTGGTATGTAGCTTTCATCAGAAGTGTTAACTGCACCTTCCATGTCAGGGTAAATTATATGTTAAATCTGATGGATGGTCGGATTTACCACTCTTTTTTTCTCAATTTTTATTAACATCTTCCATGATTATAAAAAATATCCCATGGTAATACCCTCCCTCCCCCCCCTCACTTTCCCCTTTAAAATTCCATTCTCCATCATATCCCCTCCCCATCTCAATTAGTCTCTCTTTTATTTTGATGTCATGATCTTTTCCTCCTCTTATGATGGTCTTGTGTAGATAGTGTCAGGCACTGTGAGACCATGGATATCCAGACCATTTTAAGTCTGGAGGGAGCACATTGTAAGGAGTCCTACCCTTCCTTTGGCTCTTACATTCTTCCCGCCACCTCTTCCGCATTAGACCTTGAGCCTTGGAAGGTGTAATTGAGATATCACTCACTACACCAGTCACTTCTTTCCAGCACCATGATACCTTCTGAGCCATCCCAAGGTCACTGCCACCTGAAAAGAAAAGATTCTCTGCCAAAAGTGGGAGTAGCATTATTATAAGGGTATGAACATTAAGAGAAGTGCTTACTGGGCAGTTTGATAAGCATAGTATATACATTTATCCAGACATCAGCAGATGTTACACCTCTAGGGCTCATGACTACCTGTTCTAAGTTTTCAGTATCAGGGATTTATTCCCTCCCATGGAGTGGGCCTCCAGTCCAATTGGAGGGCAGTTGGTTTCCACCATGATAGATGTGTCACTATTGCACCCATTGGCTCACTTGGCCTGGCTGGCAAAAGAAAGGCTTACAGTGTCCACTGTTGAGTATCTTCACTGGTGATATCTCTTTCTTTCTCCCATTGAACTGCATGTAGAATGGCTTTTTCCAGCTTTCTGTCAGCTGGTCTACATGGAGGAGGTTATCAGCTCAGTTCCAGCAGGATTTCTCAGTGGCCTTGTAGCCCAAGTATGTGGAGCCTTCAGCAATAGGGTCTTACCATCTATTCCTGGCGGGAAACCAAGGGCCTTGGCAATGGCCTGTAATGTTTTGGGGACATCAGGGACCTCCCTGGCCAACAATTCACTGGAAGGTATCACATTGCTGGCACTGAAAATTTTCTAGCAACAATATATGGCTCTTGAGTGTTCCATTGTCCAAAAATGGAGGATTCCATATGATTTATTTATATCATCTTAAATTTTGATTAGCCTTCCCTCAACCTTTCCTTTACTCAATCTCTTCCCCTGACCTCACTTTGGGACTTTTCACCCCCATTAATCTATTCTTCTACTTACATATATACAATACCATCCTATTAAGTGCCCTCCTCCCTTCCTTTCTCTTCCTTTTATATCTCTTTTTTAGCTTATTGGCCTCTGCTACTGAGTTTTTTCCTTCCCACATAGAAGCCCAATCATCAGTAGCTAGGATCCACATATGAGAGAGAACATATGGCACTAGGCTTTCTGGGCCTGGGTTACCTCACTTAGTATAATCCTTTCCAGGTCCATCCATTTTTCCTGCAAATTTCATAACTTCATTTTTCTTTACCACTGAGTAGAACTCCATTGTATATATGTGCCATATCTTCATTATCCACTCATCAGTCGAGGGATATCTAGGCTGGTGCCATTTCCCAGCTATTGTGAATTGAGCAGCAATAAACATGATTGAGCACGTATTTCTAAGGTAATGACATGAGTCCTTAGGATATATGCCTAGGAGTGCTATAGCTGGGTCATATGGTAGATTAATCTTTAGCTGTCTTAGGAACCTCCACACTGATTTCCACGATGACTGGACCACATTACATTCCCATCAACAGTGTAGAAGGGCTCCTTTTTTTCCACATCCCTGCCAGCATTTATGACCATTTGTTTTCATGATGGTAGCCAATCTGACAAGAGTGAGATGGAATCTCAACATAGACTTAACCTGCATTTCCCTGATGACTAGGGAGGTAGAACATATTTTTTAGATGCTTATATGCCATCCATTTTTCTTCTTTTGAGAACTCTCTTTTTTAGCTCCATAGCCCACTTTTTAATTGGCTTGTTTGAATTCGTAATATTTAATTTTTTGAGTTCTTTGTATATCCTAGGTATTAATCCTCTATCAGATATATAGCTGGCAAAGATTTTTTCCCATTCTGTACGTTTCCTCTTTGCTTTATTTACAGTGTCCTTTGCAGTACAAAATCTTTGTAATTTCATGAGATCCCAGTGGTTAATCTGTGGTTTTATTGCCTGAGGAATTGGGGTTATATTCAGAAAGTCTTTGCCAGTTTCATAGTTTCAGGAGTGATATTAAGGTCTTTGATCTATTTGGACTTAATTCTTGTGCATGGAGAGAGATAAGAATCTATTTTCATCCTTCTACAGGTACATATCCAGTTTTCCCAGCACCATTTGCTGAAGAGGCTATCTTTTCTCCAATGAGCATTTTTGTTGAAGATCAGGTGGCTATAGCTACCAGGACTTACATGTGGGTCCTCTATTCTGTTTCATTGATCTACATGTCTGTTTTTGTTGCAGGACCATGCTTTTTAAAAAAAATATGGCTCTGTAATATATGTTAAAATCAGGTATGATGATACCACCAGGCTTATTTTTATTGCTCAAAATTGTTTTAGATATTTGAGGTGTTTTTGTGCTTCCAAGTGAATTTTTGGATTTCCTTTTCTATTCTGTGAAGAATGCTTCAAATTTGGCCAGTCAAGCCAAATGAGCCAACAGATGCAATAGTGGCATGTCTGTTATGGGAGAAAACAACTGCTCTCTAATTGGAATGGAGGCTCACTCTATGGGAAGGAATATATCCCTAATACTGAAAACCTACAACAGAGGTAGTTATGAGCCCTAGGGATGTAACATCTGCTGATATCTGGTTAAATGCATATACTATGCTTACCAAACTGCCCAGTAAGCACTTCTCTTAATGTTCATACTCATATATTAATGATACTTTCACTTTTGGTGAGAAACTTCTCTTTTCAGAATGCAGTGACCTTGGGATGACTCAGAAGGCACCATGATGCTGAGAAGAAGTGACAGAGGAGTGCTCAGCACTGAAATATCTCTATCACACATTCCAAGATTCAGGGTCCATTGCAGAAGAGGTGGTAGAAAGAATGTAAGAGCCAGAGGAAGGGTAAGACTCCTTACAATGTGCTTCTCCAGACACAAAATGGTCTGGATATACATGACCTTGTAGGGCCTGACACTACTTACACAAGCCCATTATAATAGGAGGAAAAGATGATGACATAAAATTAAAAGAGACTGACTGAGAGGGGGATGGGGTATGATAAAGAGTGGAATTTCAAAGGGGAAGGTGGGGGAGGAAATTACCATAGGTTATTGTCTGCAATTATGGAAGTTGTCAATAAAAAATAAATTAATAAAATAAGAAAACAAATGACAATAAATGCTGGTGAGGATGTAGAAAGAAACATGAACACTTCTACACTGTTGATGGGAATATAAACTGATACAGCCCTCATGAAAATCAGTGTGGAGGTTCCTGAGGTAGCTAAAAATAGACTTTCCATATGACCCAGCTACACCATATCAGTCCTTGGCATATATCCTAAGGACTCTTCTCAGTACCTTAGAGATACTTGCTCACCCATGTTTATTGCTGCTGTATTCATAATAACTAGGAATTGGAACCATCCTATATGTCTCTCAGCTGATTAATGGATGATTAAGATGTGGTACATTTATACAATGGAGTTCTATTCACTGGTAAAGAAAAATAAAATTATTAAAATTTCAAGGAAAAGGGTGTATCTGGAAAGGATTATACTAAGTGAGGAAATCTAGGCCCAGAAAGCCAAATATCACATATACTCTCTCAAATGTGGATCATAGCTACAAATGTGTAGACTTGCATGTGAATTAGAGTAAAAATTGGTAGCAGAGATCAGAAAGCTTGAAAGGGATACAAGGGAAAGGGGAAGACTTAAGGTTATGGTATTGTATATATGTAAGTAGATGAACAGATTACCAGGGGTGGAATGGCCTAACTGTGGTTATTGGAGGAGACTGAGTAAAAGAAGGGTGGGGGAGGGTTAATCAAATTTTAAGATTTTATGAATAAGCATTATGTAAACCTTCTTTTTTGGATAATGCACCCCCAAAGCCATAGATAGTTACTAGAAAAATTTCAGTGCTAAGGATGAGATGATGCCTTCCAATTGGTTAGTGGCCAGGGAGGTCCTTGCTGCCCCCAAAACATGTCAGGCCATTACCATGGCTCTTGGTTTCCCACCAGGAATAGATGATAAGATTTCATTACTGAAGACTCCACATGCTTGGGCTACAAGGTCACTGCAAAATCAAGCTGTACCTGAGTAGAAACCTCCATCCTGTAGAGCAGATGATAGATAGAAAGCTGGAAAAGCTATGCTGAATGCAACCCTATGGGAAAGAAGCACCATAATGCCTTCTGAGTCATCCCAAGGTCACTGCCATCTGAAAAGAGAAGCTTCTCTAACCAAAATTGAGAGTATCATTACTATATGAGTATGAACATTAAGAGAAGTGCTTACTGGGTAGCAATGATATCAGTGGGCACTGCAAGCCTCAAGTTTGGCCAGCCAGGCCGCTTGAGCCAATGGGTGCAATAGTGGGCTGTCTCTCATGGGCAAAACCAACTGTTCTGTAATTTGGCTGATAGCCCACTACACAAGAGGGAATATATGCCTGGTACTGAAAACCTAATCATAAGCCTATGACAGGGAAAGTCATGAACCCTAGGAATGTATCACTTGCTGTTGTCTGGATAAATGCATATATTATACTAACCAAACTTTAAAAAAAAAATTTTGTTCATTTTTATTTATTTATTTAAGAATGACAGAGAGAGAGAGAGAGAGAGAGAGGCAGATAGAGAGAGAGAGATTGAGAATGGGCGCGCCAGGGCCTCCAGCCACTGCAAATGAACTCCAGACGTGTGCACCCCTTTGTGCATCTGGCTAACATGGGTCCTGGGGAATCGAGCCTTGAACCAGGGTCCTTAGGCTTCACAGGCAAGTGCTTAACTGCTAAGCCATCTCTCAGCCCACTAACCAAACTTTTAAGCACTTTTCTGAACATTCATACCCTACATTAATGCTAGTCTCAGTTTTGGTTAGAGAAGCTTCTCTTTTCAGATGGTCATGACCACTGGGATGACCCAAAAGGCACCATAGTGCTGAGAAGAGGAGACAGAGGAGTGTTCAACACTAAGACATCTCTATTACACCCTCCAAAGCTCAAGGTCCATTGCAGAAGAGGTTGTAGAAAGAATATAAGAGTGAAAGGAAGGGTAGGACTGCTTACAATGCAATCATTCAGACACAAGTTGGCCTCAATAACTATGACATCACAGTGTCTATTGCTACCTTCACAAGACCCTCATAATAGGAAGAAAAGATGAAGACATCAAAATAAAAGACAGACTAATTGAGAGGGGAAGGGATATGATGGAGAGTGGATTTGTGAAGGGGAAAGTGAGGGAGGAGAGGGAATTATGATTTATTGTTTATAATTATGGAAATTGTCAGTAAAAATGTTCATAAAGGCTGGAGAGATGGCTCAGCAGTTAAGGCGCTTACCTGCAAAGCCTACGAATGCATGTTCAAATATCCAGGTCCAACATAGTCAGAGACATACAGGGACACAAGCATGCAATATTGCGCATGTGCCACAAGGGAGCTCACTTGTCTGGAGTGCATTTACAGGGGCTGCCAGCCCTGGTGTGTCCACCTTCTCTCTCTCTCCCTACCCCCATCTCTATCTCTATGTGTATCTCTCTCTGCTTCTTTCTGTCTTTGTCTCAAAAATAAAATATTTTTTAAGTTAATAAAAAAGACACAATATTTGGGCTGGAGATATGGCTCAGTGATTAAAGCTGCTTGTTTGCAAAGCCTGCTGGCCTGGTGTTGATTCTCCAGTCCCACGTAAAGCCAGATGCATGAAGTTGCTTGCACACACATTTGAAATTTGAAGGCTGGAGAACTGGCTAAGCAGTTAAAGGACTTGCCTATTAAGCCAAAGGACCCAGGTGTAATTCTCCAGGACCCATGTAAGCTACATGCACGTGGTGGTGCATGTGTCTAGAGTTCATTTTCAGTGGCTGATGGCCCTGGTGCACCTATTCTCTCTCTCTCTCAAATAAATAAAATATTTTTAAAAAATTAGAAAAAGAAATTTGTTTGAATGACAAGAGGCCTGATATACCCATTCTCTTTGTTTTCAAATAAAAATATTTTTAAAGGGACAAAAAGAATGCCTAGTTTTTTAGTGAAAGCCTCCAGTGAAAATACAGATACTCCAGACATAGAATTCCAGAATGAAGACATGCTAAACATAATAAGCAAAATTAATGAGACCATGAACAGATGGCAAAATTGGAATAAAATTATCAAAGAACCAACAATTGCATAATGATATGCAACAAACCCATTAACTAAAATAGCTCTCATTTCTCATATCAAAACAATAGAAGAAAACCAGAAAGCTCTCAAGATCCAGATAAACAGTTTGAAAATTAGTCAACAAATAGATGACCTTAACAACCAGTGGATCAAACTTAATGAGAAAATGATCAAATGCAGATATGAATTCCAACAAACAATGAAATAGTCAAACCAGGACCTGAAAATGGAACTTAACAGGGGGATATAAATGAAGCAGAAAAATACAACAGAGAACAGAAATCAGATAACCCTCTTAAAAGCCTCTCTAGGAAGCCTCACAAACATAGTATAGCATGTTGAGGACAGAACTTCAGAACTTTAAGACAAGACAGAGGGACTTGTTGGGAGTTTAAAAGAAACTATGATAAATTCAAAAAATTATGTAAACAGAATATGAGAGAATTGTGGGATACACTGGAAAGACCAGATGTCTGGATTATGGGTTTACAAGAAGGTGAAGAAATGCAGGTCAAAAGCATGGAGAACATCTTCAACAAAATTATTAAAGAAAATTCCCCATCTCACAAAAGACAGCCCCATGAAATACAAGAAGCTCACAGAACACTAAATAAACGGATCAAAGAAGAAATTCTCCATGTCACATTATAATTAAAACACTAAACATATTTATAACCTTGATGTAGAAGGCTTTATTTACTAGCTCAGGTGAACCAGAGTGAGAGTTGTTTGGTCTGGGCTAGGGGCTCGCTCAGGAAGAGTCTAGTCATGACACCAAGTTCTGGGGGCTGAACTTGACCAGACATAATGTTAATATTAGATTTAAATTCGAAGGGGACCTTCTTCACAGGGAAAGACCAGGTTGTTTGTAGAAAAACAGATTTCCTTTAAGCAAGAGATAAGGAGTTAGATCATCATTTGATATCTAGTAAGTGCGCAGTACAGAGGGTAGACATTTATGCCTTTACTTTCAGGGGCCTACTCACCCTGTGTAACAAAGCTATCTGGCGTGCTCTCACTTCAGAGGGCCCGGGATGCAATACACTGATATAGAGAAATCATTTATTAGCTGCTCAGATTGTCACAGTTTAAGAGGGGATGGGGAGGGCCAGGTCAGGGAGATATGAAAGAGAAATCACAGCTGCCACCTGATGCTATAGCAGCTCAGCTTACTAAGTGAAGCCAGGCAGGTATGGCAAACACTGGAGCATATTAGGGAAGACGGTGAAGGGGAGTTGGGCTGGGAAGAAGGGAGACTTAACAGAATCTAAAGGTTCAGGAGTTATGTACAGCAGCCAAGTGAAAATCTTGTCCCCTTGCATGCATCTATTTGTAACCTTATTGTGGTGGGTTTTACTTTCTGGCTCAGGTGAGCCAGAGAGACAGCTGATGGTCTGGGCTAGAGGTTGAACAAAGAAAAGAGAGTCATTGTAGTCATTGTTGGGCACTGCCAGGCACAAGCTGAAGCCTACTGGAGAGGGGCCTGAGCTTCCAGGCATGGCCAAGGACCCCCAGGCTACAGGAGGCCACTCCCTCTCCAAGCCCAGCACACCTGAACTTAGGCTCTGCCCATAGCCTTGTGACCTTTGGACAGTTGCCTAGGAAACTCCTAGGCAAGTTATCAGCCTTCATGTAGCCCATCCTCCTGAGACCCTAGATCACCTGGCCCCCCACCCCTGCCATTGCTTATGTGCTGGAATGAATGTCCCCAAATGCGAATTAGGCAACATAAATGAAGTTGGTGCTGAAGACACCTTATGTGGTTGACACGTAAAATGGAATGGCATGGCTGGAAGCTGGAAGAGAGTCAGTCCCCAGACAGTCAGCATGTCTAGTGCCAGAAGGTGCTACATGGGTGACTGGGGGAAAATGACCAATTCCTGTCCAAGCAACTCATGGTCTAACCCACTTAGCAGCAAATAACCTGTCGTGATGCTCACACAAGTGCAATAATGGAACACAGCCATGGTGGGAAACCAACTGTTCTTGATTTGGCTAACTGATCCCCTCAGTGGTACAGGACCCATAGCTGGAGCTGAGAAACAAGTCAGCACCATAACCAAACATAAGCCCGCTTTCCATTATCAAGCTACCACCAATTGTGGGCTACAAGAGGGCCTACACCTATTAAATTCTCCTTAAAAAGTTATCTCATTTGTCTGGTGCTAACTTACTCTCCATTGGAGAATTTGCTTCTCTTTATTTATTTATTTATTTATTTGAAAGCGACAGACACAGAGAGAAAGACAGATAGAGGAACAGAGAGAGAATGGGCGCGCCAGGGCTTCCAGCCTCTGCAAATGAACTCCAGACGCGTGCGCCCCCTTGTGCATCTGGCTAACGTGGGACCTGGGGAACCGAGCCTCGAACCGGGGTCCTTAGGCTTCATAGGCAAGCGCTTAACTGCTAAGCCATCTCTCCAGCCCTGCTTCTCTTTTTCAGATAGATGTAGATCCTAAGGAGAGAGCCACCCTATCATACCTCAAAAGGGCCCCATCTGAAACTAAGAACAGTTGGTGAAACAAGCAAGGCTGTTGTTTTCCTGGTGAACCGGGTACCAGCACAAGGGTGAAGGAGATCAACACAGAGAAAAATCAACTCCTACCAAATCAGAGATCCAGAAATCCAGAGGCTCCCAACACCTCATCACTGAAGCAGACCAAAAATGAACCCAACATGGCTCAGGGAAATTTTGCAAAAGAGGGGGCAGAAAGAATGTCAGAGCCACATGTTAGGCCATGATATGCAGAGACATTTATCCTACCATAACTGTGGGCTAACTCCAGAATGCATGACCCATATATCTCAACAAGGGCCCAAGGGGAGAGGGTAGGTAATGGATGAGTCTAATAATGGTACCAAATTGACTGTATTCACTCAGTACAAATCTAATTTATATATATATATATTTGGAAAAAAAAAAAGAATGAGAATTTGGTACATCCAATTCTCTTAGGGTCCTTCCCCCCACCCTCAGATGCTTTTAATTGAAATGACCATTTCACTGAGAATAAACTGAGAGAGCTGTTTAACTTTCTCCGGGGAATGTTTTTCTCTTGTCATGCACTCACCCACCCCCACTTGCCTGGATGCCTTCGGGGGGAACCACAGCCAGCCCAGGAGCAAGAATCCAGGAACCCAGAGCTGGTGCCCAAATAGGGACCTTATGAGATGGACAGGGTGGGTGAGTGCTCTCCCAGAGGGACTGGGAGACATTGGCCCCTGCGGCCTTGCTCCCTGTTTTTGAGGGCTGGCAGGTTTCTCTTTTTCCTCCTTTATTTTTGGTTCATGCCATTGCGAGGGACCAGATATGATGAACTGGCAACTGATGTCTCTTGGCTGAGGCCACTCTTCGGTATTGACTGAAGGCCAGCTGTCCTCTGCCTGGACCCTAACAGCCCATTGGATGTTAGCAAAAACCTATCTATTTCTCTGCGACACACACAAAAAACAGTAACACATTGACCTCTTAAAAGCCTGTAGGGCAAGTTGCCAGCCTCCTAAACTTGTGGACAGGCTCATGCCTGGATCTTTAGGGAATACCCCATGTGCTAACCAGCCCTCAGGAATGTTGCCCTCTGGTCTTGGTGTTTCTAACCTTTCTCTAACATGGGTAAAATAGCCTCCCACCAAAAGAAATCTCAGATTCATGGAATAAGAGCTCTTCTGAAAGCTAAGGAATTAAGCTCTCCCAGAGGGAGGCTGGCTCCTTTTGAGAAAAAGTCCTCCAGATTGTCCCCTGGATTTCTGGGCATCCACATGGCCCAGACATGTGGACCTGCATAGCTTATCTGGCTAGGAAACAAAAAGTTCAGGAAGGGAATTTCCCCTCACTCCCTTTAAGCAGCAAAACTACAAGCCGGCTTTGCAAGCACTCCAAAGCAGCTCAAGTCAGAGTCAGGCGGCAGACAGAGAATGGTGCCTTGGCCTGTGCAGGCACCATGTCTCCACTTCCTCTCCCAGTGGCCCCCGAGCAGACCCCCTCTTTTCCCAGTGGCCTTCTGGCAGTCTGGGCAGCCCCCTCTTTTCCCAGCTGGCACCCCCTTCTTCATCAGCATCCCAGCAGTCCTGGAGGCCCCCTCTTTTCCTAATGGTCCCAGAGCTCCCCCACCCCTTCTTTCCCCTTCAGGTAGCCAGAGTCCTTGGACTCCAGCAGTCATCCAGGCCAGTCTCAGCCATTACCTCCACATGTACTAGACTGGACTGTGGATAAGTGCTGGGGAGTAGGGCGAGGCTGAAGCCAGGCAGGGCTGATCTAAGGGGTATGCAAGCTCCACCCAGCTGCTGCAAAGCACCAAAAAGTAGCAAGAAAAAAAAGGGGATCACATTTAACTAAAGCCTGTGGTAAACAGAACTTTTACGTAAAGAATGTCATACTTTGTTACATGATATCAAAAATATAATTACTGAGTTTATGTTCTAGGTCAACTTCAACTTACATAGAGGATCATTGAAAACAACAGAATTCTCTCTGAAGTAACTTATAATTTGTCAGATATTTAAGAAAAAAAGATTGTAATGTCCTGTTACTTAAAAGGAGGAGGCAACTGACCTGACTTCTAGGCCAGCCTGCCTCAAGATAGCAACAAAATTTATATTAGTTACTCCTAATAAATTCATTTCTAAGTGTGTTATTGGTATTAATGACATAAAATTGACTTTAGATTACTTGATTGTTAGTGAGTAATAGGATTAATCAATTTGATGTAGTTTTTCTTAATAGCCTTATAAGAAAGATGTTTAATAATGGGGTGAGATGAGTTGATTGAAGGAACTGGGAAGAAATTTTTCAATGTTGGGACATAGAATTCTCATTAAAAATGCTTTTTAAAAAATTTTTAGTAGCATTTTCCATGATTATAAAAAAATATCCCATGGTAATTCCCTCCTTACCACCCCCCCACTTTCCCCTTTGAAATTCCATTCTCCATCATATTACCTCTCCATCTCAATCATTGTACTTACATATATACAATACCAAACTATTAAGTACCCTCCTCCCTTCCTTTCTCTTCCCATTATGTCTCCTTTTTAACTTACTGGAAAATGCTTTTTTAAAAAATGTTTATTTATTTATTTGAAAGTGACAGAGAAAGAGGGTGGGGGGCACGCCAGGGCCTTCAGCCATTGCAAATGAACTCCAGACGCATGCGCCCCCTTGTATATCTGGCTAACGTGGGTCCTAGGGAATTGAGCCTTGAACTGGGGTCCCTAGGCTTCACAGGCAAGCGCTTAACCGCTAAGGCATCTCTCCAGCCCTAAAAATGCTTTTTGAGAGAGACTTATTGAGATGGGGAGGGGATATGATGGAGAATGGAATTTCAGTGGGGAAATTGGGGGGAGGGAGGGCATTAGCATAGGATATTTTATAATCATGGAACATGTTTTTAAAAATTGAGAAAAAGTAAAATAAGATTTTAAAAAAAATGCTTTTTGATTGGTACTTAGATCAGCATGTTAAAGTATGTGGATAAAGATGTGCATGTGTAGGAAAGAATTTTCAGGCTAAACCTAAACACCATGCCTAAAGTTAGAGGGTTTTCAACTGTTTACAAACTCTTAAGGAACAAAAGAACTAATTGTCAGGCTAAAATATATTGGGATAGCTTGCTTAAGCTTTATCAAATTTAAGTCATGGGTAAAATATAGAATTGTTTTATGTTAATAAAAATTTCTGTGGTACATAAAATCAATAGCTATCAAGTTTAAGCCAAAATAATTGGTTGTCAAATAATGTTTTTTTTTCTCTCAAAAAGATTTGTCAAGGGTTATATTAATATTTAGCTAGCTGTTTTGGCTTAAAAAAGACCAGATTCTGCTCTATTGTATGTACAGTAACTGTCTCATTTCTGGCATTTTAAGTCCAGTGCTTACGACAAAATTAACTCTTAAGACATATTCCCTTCTTTAGGGTACAGCCTCATGCTCAAACAATGTTCCTCATCTGAAAAATATAATTTCAAGCTCCGTGACTCTGTGTCCAATGTTCTCTGGGTAATTGGTACCCACACAGATATCTGAACTAATCAAAGATGCTTTCAAACACAAGTGTTAAGACTTTATACTGTTTTATTTGTCCTTTTCTAGCAATTTCTAGGTTAAATTAATTAGTTAGTTTGTAAATTAATTGGTATTGTTTGCAAGACTGATAACAGGGTCTGCCTATATTTATAAATGTTATTTAAAGTGGTGAGATGTGCCTACTTTCTATGCCTCAGATATGGCTTATGCTGCCCCAGTACAACAAAAATTTTAAAGATTGGACAAAATTATTTTAGAAGCCCTTGTGCCATTCTTTAACTAAACCTATTTCAGTATTCAAATGTTCTCTATATGTACATATATTCAGGCTGGTGTAACTTCCTTTCTAAGTGTGTTAATTACCTACGTAGAAGCCAAAGCCAATTGGAATCATTGGAGCAAAAGGGACCAATATTTTGGCCTGTTCTTCCAGGTCATGAGGCCATTGGAGATGATGAGACACTTCTGCACTGGCCCCCTGATAAGTCACCTGTCTTCCTGAGCAGGGAGGATACGGAAACCCAAACAAAATTGGTGTACAGTCTGAAACATGAGAGTCACAATTGAGGAGCAATCAGTCCTCCTGACTTCCCAAAGAAGGGAAAACTACTTGGCCAGCATGGCCCTGAGTCATCCTAAAATACATAAAACACCAGTAAGCTATAGGGCTACTGCTGGGTCCCTAAAGTCTCTTTGGAGAGCCATTAGTGACCTCCAAAATTAATCCTTAATTAAATTTTGGCTATCTTCGTGGTCTTAAGCACTCAGAGAGAAATGTATAACCAAAGATTAAGAATACCTTAAATATATGAATGGCCTATTTAGTAACACAACAAGAGCTTTCCAATAGGGGAAACAAACATTAAGACATCTTTTCCCCAAAGTTCTAAATCTATAATAATAAAAAACTATAGATGTCAAAAGGGTTATTTTCAAATCTAGAATAGATAAAAAAGTTCTGAGACCAAAAAATATATATGTACAGCTTTTAATGGCACCTAATAGCTCTCTATTATCAAGGTTAAATGTTGTGCATGTTTCTGCTAATATCTCATCTGTTTCACAAGCTATGTCGAATACTACTGTGCCATTTAATAAACAGTTCTGGGGAAAAAAATCTCAGCCAGCTCATCCTCAGATGGTTCTGAGACAACACAAGCCTGTCTGCCTGAATTCCCTCGACATCAAAAAGGACCAGTTTGCTGTGTGCTCACTTCTCATTAACTCCTTCTTTTATTCTTTCTCCCCAAAGTTCTCTTCCAAGACTATCTTCCAACACTCTGTGATCCACTAGAATAGTTCCCCTCTCTGGGAGAGACTCTAACTGCAAGAAGTCCCCATTTTGTGTCCCATTAAGAAGGAAATAGTAAGCAATCTGATGTCTTCGTCCCAGTCCCCTAAAAACAGTTAGAGTGTCTTCTCATGAGAGGGAGAAATAAAGGGGGATAGAGTTAGGGTGACTGGGTCCCTGAAGGTAAAAAGGACAAAGAAAAATTTTCTTATCCCTTACCCATTTACAAAAAACTGCTTTTCCATGTGTGCTCTTTGAGTCCCTGGCTCCACAAAGGACAGGCCTCACCCTCTCTGATGCAGGTCAAGTTATGTCTCTCTGCCTGTCCAGCTCTAAGCTGACCAGAGCTAAATGCCTGCTCAATATTTCCATAATCAGAACCAGTTGTGTTAAGACATCTGCTCCCCTTTGGTACAAAAGGAGTAACTACCCCATACATAAATATTCCTTCTCCCACTTATTGTTCCCCAGTCTTGATTGCTTCACAGGTATATCTCTACAGAAAAAAATTTACAAACTCTGCCTGTGCCAACTGCCTACACCAACTGAAAGAGATGTTCATCCCTTTACTGGTGAGCCTCAGCATGACACTGTCTCTGGGTGCCTCCAGTGACCAACAATCTCAAATCTCTCCAAAGACAATGAACTTTCTTGTGGGTGTGGTACTTCAAAACCATCTAACCTTAGACTTCATTGCTGCTGAACTTGGGGGACCTGTATGGTCTTGGGACAAAAATATTTTTTTCTTTGTTAACAAATCAAATGTTGTTAAGCTGCTTGACTGCTGCAAGCCGAAGACGCCACCATCTGGTTCTCTAACCACTTAGTTACTTGGCTTCTCCTTGGCCCGTTCTTTACTATAGGAACCCTATTGCTTCTAACCCCCTGTCTCATCAAATTTCTCAGATAACAAATAACTAATATTGCTAAGGTTGCTACTAAACAGGTCCTCATACACCACCTAATTCTATCTGGGCCTATCGTAAATTATAAAGAACTCATTTGGGATGACACTGCCCCATTATAAAAACAAAGGGGGGTTGTCAGGCACTGCCAGGCACAGGCTTGAGTCTTCACGGGAGAGGCCTGAGCTTCCAGGTATGGCCAAGGACCCCCAGGCTACAGGAGGCCACTCCCTCTCCAAGCCCAGCACACCTAAACTTAGGCTCTGCCCATAGCCCTGTGACTTTTAGACAGTTACCTAGGAAACTCCTTATCAGCCTTCACACAGCCCATCTCCTGAGACCCTAGATCACCTGACCCCCCTGCCATTGCTTATGTGCTGGAATAAATGTCCCCGTATGTGAATTAGGCATCAGAAATGACCTTGGTATGTCCAATTCTCTTAGGGTCCTTCCCCCCACCCTCAGATGCTTATAAACCCATTTCACTGACAATAAACTGAGAGAGCTGTTTAACTTTCTCTGGGGAGTGTTTTTCTTTCATCATGCGCTCACCCACCCCTGGTTGCCTAGATGCCTTCGGGAGGAACCGTGGCCAACCCCCAGAGCAAGAAGCCAGGAACCCACAAATCATGGTGCCAAGTTCTGAGGTTTAAGTTTGACCAACCACAATGTCAGGATTAGATCTGAATTCTAGGAAAGGAGAACTTCCTCCCAGGGAGAGGCTCAGGTGTAAAAAAACAGATCTAGGGAACTCCTTTAGGCAAGAGATATGGAGAATCCAGATTCTTCTCTTCTCTAACAAAGAGCAGTCTGTAGGAGCAAGCCAAAAGACATTCTTGCTTTTCACTTTTAGGGTTCTAGTCATCCTAACTGCCTACTAAAGCTACCCTCTTTTGAGAAGACACTGTTAGAGGAAAGAGGATTATGACTAGTCAGTCTTTAACTACTTACAGCTGAATGGAGTCATAGAGTAATTGCAGTTACAATCTCTCCCAAAGTAGGGACTATCTAAGGGACCCCAAAAATGTACATATTGTGCCAGGCATGGTGGTGCATGCTTTTAATCCCAGCATTCAGGAGGTATAGGTAGGAGGATCACTGTGAGTTCAAGGCCATTCTGAGACTGCATAGTGAATTCCAGAACAGCCTGGACTAGAGTGAGACCCTACCTCAAAACAAAAACAAACAAACAAACAAAAAACAGAAAAAAAAAAAAAAAGAAAAGTGGGGCTGGAACAATGACCTAGTGGTTAAGGAGCTTGCCTGTGAAGCCTAAGGAAGCAGGTCTAACTCCCTAGAACCCTCATAAGCCAGATACACAAGGTGGCACATGTGTCTAGAGTTCAACTTCAGTGGCTGGAGGCCCTGGTGTTCCAATTCTCTCTCTTTCTCTCTCTATCTCTCACACTTGCTCTCTCTCTCTCTCTCTCTGTCTCACTCTCTCTCTCCATTAAAGAAAAATAAAAATGTGTACTGGTGGAATACAGGAAGACAGTTCTGGAAGAAACTGTTGGAGAGAAAGAATAAAAGCAGGGCTGGAGAGATGGATTAGTGGTTAAGTGCTTGCCTGTGAAGCCTAAGGACCCCAGTTCGAGGCTCGATTCCCCAGGACCCATGTTAGCCAGATGCACAAGGGGCGCACACGTCTGGAGTTCGTTTGCAGTGGCCGGAGGCCCTGGCGCGCCCATTCTCTCTCTCTCTCTCTGTCTCTCTCAAATAAATAAATAAACAAAAAATAAAAATAAAAAAAAGAATAAAAGCAAAAAGTTAAGGGGAAATGGACACACAGAAAAGTGGACACCTTTAGAGTTTCCATTTTTGTAGGCTCCTAGGCCTTGGAGAGCATTCTAGGGAATCCAGGTATATAGAGTTAGATTTGCGTCAGGACCATCTGAATGTGAGCTGACAGATCCTCTCCCAGAACTGTTTATCAAATGGTACAGTAGTGTCTGACATGGTCTGAATCTGTTCCTGTATGACTTGTAAAAGAGATGAGATATTAGTAGAGTTATCAGAAACCTAGCTGACTCCTCTCAAGATGTCTTCTCATTGGTCTTTTGTTTAGATAAAAATGAGATGTTTTACTTGTAGACAGCTATATATTCTCTATGTCACATGTGCTAAATTACAATATGGTTTTCCTAATCCAGATTGCTTGACATATCTTTATTTAAAATATTTACCCTGAGTATTATCATAAGTACATCCCACATAGGTTAAAGAATAAAAGAGTTGGGGAGGTAATATGATGGAGAATGGAATTTCAAATGGGAAAGTGTGGGGGTGGGGAGGGAGGGAATTACCATGGGATATATTTTATAATCATGGAAAATGTTAATAAAAATTAAAAATTAAAATTAAAAAAAAAAGAATAAAGGAGTCAAAATGTTTTTTCTTTTTCCCCGAAAAATTATTAGTGCTGGGAGTCATGGTGCATGCTTTTGAATCCAGCACTCAGGTAGCAGAGATAGGATTTCTGTAGTTAGAGCTCACCCTTGGACTACACAACAAGTTCCAGGTCATCCTGGGCTACAGTGCGACCCTACCTCAAAAAATTAAAATAAATTAAATTAAATTTTAAAAGGTATTCGAGCCAGGCATGGTGGCACATACCTTTAATCCCAGCATTTGAGAGGCAGAGGTAGGAGGGTTGCCATAAGTTCAAGGTCACCCTGAGACTACATAATGAATAACAGGTCAGCCTGGGCTAGAGTGAGACACTACCTCAAAACCACCTCCCCTCCCTGCCCCCCAAAAATACATATTAGTGACTCGATCCACAAGAATGTTAAGACTCTCACTGTCTCATTGGCTTCACTGACATATAGTTCTTAATATTTGGCCAGAGAGGTTTTTTGCTACTATTGATTTAGTGACAAACAGATCAGCCATACAAAAATGCTAAGTTAGTGCCGGGCATGGTGGTGCACAGCTTTTTTCTTTTTTTTTTTTTTTTATAAATCTATAGTTTTATTAAGACAAAAACTGACAGTATGGTATGAAGTTTACATTTAAACAAAATTTTCAGACATCTAACACATGCCTAAAGTGATTTAACAATGTAGCTCTAGATGTAGGTCTAGACAATACCAAGAATTGATGGGTCTTATGATTCAAGACAGAGCATTTTGGGTATGTTAATCTTTAGGATTTATTTTGTGTTTTCAAGTCAATCTATACCCCAATATGAAAACTATTTGTCTCCTGAGACCAGGGCTTTTTGAAGTATTCAACCCTTGAATTGACTCAATGAAATTTGTGCTGTTAGTTACTGAACCCTGCCACTAAGTTTCAGAGTTCAAAGTTGAAAAAAACAGGCTCCAAGTGTTTCCCTATCTCCTGTGCCACCCTCCGCCCTTCCCACAATGCTTCAGCCAGTGGTTTAAAAACTGCTATTTATAACTCCATGATTGGAAATGAAGGGCCTTTTTGTTTTCCCCTCCTAACTTCAATATTAGCACCTCTGAGGCAAAATGATCTGCCTGAATATACTCTCCAATTAAAACTTTTCCTGCTTCAGTTTCCATCTTTAAAATGTCAGCTTTGGTTAATGTAGGAAATGGCTTTCTCCTTTATGGGCAACATGATGCTCAGGAAGGAAACATCACAGGTTTGAAGCAGTCTCCCACTGTCCACCTTTCTGGTGCCAATGAAATATTTTGAAAAGGTAAAGTATTCTGAACCTAGAACCAAATCATCAGCTAGCTGTTCTTTCCATTGCTTCACCATTTCCCCAATCAGGCCCCTAAGTTTAACCACAATCGTCCTGTCCATCTCCTCCCTGTCCCCCCCCCCCCATTAATACACCAGTAATAGCCAAAAACTACACACATGCTACTCTGTAAAAATGCAGTGAACACTATTGGGAAGAAGGCTGTGGGTTGTGGAGATGCTCTCTGAAGATCCACAGTATCTTTTTTGCTCTCCCACACACCCACTTCTGCAGGTTTTGTCCTTCATAGAAGGCCCTTTGCCTTTCTCAGCAAAGTGCAGAATGGGTTGCCTTGAAACACTTACCCTTTCCCCTCCACTGGGACGGGCCTACAAACTACACAGCTGGGAACAGCTTTAAAGCACTTGGGCTGTTGCAGGGCACAGAAATTATGCTGGCTCTTCAAAGGACATCTTCTCAAGCCACCTTTATGGTGTGAAGACAAGTAGAATTCCTTCCCTCCCCCCTTGAAGCCCACAGTCAAGAGGTGACAGGGGCTGATACTCAAGAGAGTTAATTCTTGTCGTCTTTTTTGTCATCATCCTCTGAGGGGTAGGAATGCCACGTCAGCCTTTCCTCATAGGATATGACAACCTGTGGGCACTTGACATTGGCTTCCTTGGCAGGGACCAGGTCAGCCTCATCAGAGTTTTTCCATTTCATCAGGAACATGAGCTCTCCACTGGAGTCTGTAGCTCCAATAATCCGCTCTGGCTCCAAACCTCGGGCAAAGCCTTGTGGCTTTTCTGACTCTTCTTTTTTCTTCTTTGGTTTGCTCTCCTCTCCCTTATCTTCAGAATCAGAGTCGGCTTTTCGCTTGCCTCCCTCTGATATATCTGTCTCATGTGCTGTTTTCTGTGACTGTAGAAACTCAGGGATCAGGTCAGGGCAATCCAGGTTCTCTTCTGGCTCCCACGTATTGTCCTCATCTGAGAAACCCTTCCACTTTAGGAGATATTCTACTTTTCCCTTGACAACTCGTCGATCAAGAGCTTTTTCCACCACATATTCCTCTTCCTCTTCTTCAAGCACTTCCTCCACTTTCTTCTTGTTTTGTTTTTCCCCATAGTGCCCGCCAGCTCTGTAGTGTAAAGGGTGACGCTGCTCTCAGCAGCGCCCGCGTCCCTGGAGCATGGGGCGCTCGCCAGAGCGTCCTGTAGGGAGGGCAGAGGGAGTGGCACCCAGGAAAGCCACCAGCGGAGTGGCCGCGCGGAGCCCCTCACTGAAGCGGCGTACCGTAGGCCTAACCGACCGCCCTCCTCCCCCTCAACCGAACAAAAGACGGTGCACAGCTTTAATCCCACCACTTGGGAGGTAGAGGAAGGAGGATCACTGTGATTTCAAGGCCAGCCTGGGACTACATAGTAAATTCCAGGTCATCCTAGGCTACAGTAAGACCCCACCTTGGGGGAGGGCAACAAACCTGCTAAGCTCCATAATGCAGTAGAAGCTGGATCCCTTTCACAGATCCACAGAGAGAAAAATGCCACCACCAGCAGCACCATAAGCAAGCATACTCCAGGAAACCCAGGCAGAGCTCAAGCACTGTGCATATCTGAGGCTAGAATTCTATATCTGCCCTCAAACACACCTTAGGGCTGGACCCTACAATTTTCACACCATGGCACCTTCTCCAGCCAGGTTGCTAGAGATCTAAAACTTTAATAAACTACTGAGCCTATTGGGGGATTTCCATTCAAACTATTACATATCACCCCTGGCCACAAATAGATTCATAACCATCTTACATTGTAAATTATATTCAGTCCAACATCAAAGGTTCCCATGGTCTTTACCAACTTCATATAGTTCCAAAATCCCAAATCTCATCCAAAATTTAAGATTGTCTCATAGCTGTGAGTCCTGTAAAATCAAAATGTGTTTTTACTTTAGACATATAAAGGTACAGAGTAAATATTTCCAACTTCATAAGGCATTGTTATGGGGGTCAAGTGTCACATAAGCAAGACTATTGACCCATGGAATTTGAGGCACAAAAAAAGAAGAAAATCTGTTATTCCAGGTATGCACCCCAGAGGTCAGAATCTCAGGATGCATTCCCAAACTGGAGTGTCAGCTTTTATTGGAAATAACCACATGATGTTTATAGGGAAAAAAAAGAAAACAGGATTGGAGTTAAACCATAAATCATAATTCACATGTGACAAGTACAGTCATAAAAGTAATTTTAAATATAGTGGGGAATTTGGTGCATCTTAGAAGATGATAGGGAAAAACAGGGACAAAAAGAACTTGTACCTAGACATCCAATTAAGACAGTGGTGTAGCAACCATGCCAAAGCAGCCTAGGAGAGAAAAAGCCAAAAAGAAACACAAAAACAACAACAACAACAAAAAACCCCCAAAACCAGCAAAATACACTCTTCTACTAAAAATTGAGGTGTGTAAGAAATTGCCAATGGCAGCAGAGAAGTAGAAGACATCCAGAGCATGGAGAGCCCATGTAGACAGGCAGAAGAGGCCCCAGCAGCAGTGGCACCAGGTCCACAGGGCCACAGCTGCACAGCTCAGCCGGGGCCACAGGACAAGCCAGGTGAGGAAATTTCCACTCATACCGGCACTCCTTGCAAACTCAAGAAACATGAAGGGAGGACCGCAGTGAGCAATGGAGGAGCAGATCATGAGGTAGAAGATCATGTGGACCAGTGGGAGAACTAGAGCCACCATCCACAGCCTCCCCTCACCCTCACTAGCACAAGCACCAGAGACCTGGGGGAAGGGAGCTCACATCACCCAGCACCAGTGACCAGAGCAGTGATACAGTGACCCAGCCAGCCTACTTGAACCTACAACACACCAAAGAGGGACCCAAGCAGGAGCACAGCATAAAATCATCCCAAAAGGTAACTGGAATGACACCAGGTCAGTACCCACCAAATAAGCCTGGTATATAGGGTTGAATCAGAAGTGCTAATTGCACCTTCCATATCAGGATAAATTATATGTTAAATCTGATGGATGGTTGTATTTGCCATTCTTAAATAAGATGTACTTTGGCCTTGTCATTTGTTGCTTCCTGATTTATAGTGCCTTTGTTTCCTCTTCTGTTGTTCATTAGAGAAGGGTCTCACTTGGTCACAAGCTGACTTGAAACCCTCAACAGACCAGAAATCTTAACCTCCTAGTTGACAGGATGAAGGGTGTGGGGCAGCACACATCCTAAAGGGGCTGTGACTTTGTTAGAGGATCTGATTGTCATAATACCTATTCTTGCATAACTACCCTGTGCAGTTTTTCATTGAATGTGTACATTGTTTAGTTAAATTTTAGAATCTACCTATATTTTGTTCCCCTCAGCCTACTTGAATACTCTTATAGCAGGCAAACCCAATATCAAGGGTCACTTTTGTACATACTCTGAGAGTCTTGAGAGCCACAGCTCCTACCCTAAAGATATATTATATATATATATATCAGCTCCTACCCTAAAGATATATAACATCAGATTGATTGATACATCTAATAATACTGCAGCTAATTAGAAAATCCTAGCATTAAATTAATCCAAGATGCAAAAATATGTACATTATAACACAAGAAACACAAACATTCCAGACAATTCAAATACACCAAAAAGTATTAATGCATCAGAAATGACCTCTAGTGAGAATGAATTAGAGGAAATTCCTGAGAAATATTTCAAAAGAATGATTATAAATATGCTCACAGAAGTCAAAGAAGAAATCAAAGGAATGAAAGAGGAAATAAAAGGAATCAAAGAAGACACAGGAAACCAATTTAATGAAATAAAGAAGTCAATAAAGACATAAATAAGGAAATAGAAATAATAAAATCAGTCACACTTACTAGCAATGAAGAACACAGCCAATGAAATAAAAAACTCTGTAGAAAATCTCACCAGTAGAATGGATGAAGGAGAGGACAGACTATCCAAGAAGACCAGGTAGCAGATCTAATACAGTCCAAAAAAGAGAAACACAGACTAATAGGAAAGTATGAATGGGAATTTTAAGATATTATGGACACTATGAAAAGATTAAAAATAAGAATTCAGGGTATACCAGAAGGAAAAGAATTTAAATCCAAAGGCACAGTAGGCATTTTCAACAAAATCGTAGAAGAAAACCTCCCCCAAATTGGGAAAGAGATGGCAGTGTAGAGCAGTGTAGATACAGGAATCCTTTACAACACCAACAAGACAAAACCTGGGGAGAACCTCTCCTCACCATATTATAATTAAACTACAAAACATGCAAACCAAAGAAAATAGAGAAAAAAAATCAAGTTACATATGAAGGTAAGCTCATCAGGATCACAGGAGATTACTCAACACAAACTTTAAAATCCAGAAGGGCTTGCAGTGATATATTCCAATTTCTGAAAGATAACAACTGTCAACCAAAGTTTCTTTATCCTGCAAAGCTATCCATTCAAATAGATGGAGAAATAAGGACATTCCACAACAAAAGCAGCCTAAAGGAGTATTTGAAGACAAAACCACCTCTACAGAAAATATTTGAAAGAATCCTCCATGCTGAAGAGAAAGAAAAGCATGCATATAATGAACCTGGAAAAAACAAACCATACTCAAATACCAGTTAATTCAAGACAGCAATGGTAAAACCAGAAGAACTACAAAAATAAAATAGCAAAAATAAATACTCACCTTTTAATGCTATCTCTCAATATCAATGGCCTCAATGCCCCAACCAAAAGACATAGGTTTGCAGACTGGGTTAAAAAGCAGGATCCTTTAATGTGTTGCCTCCCAGAAGCTCATCTTTCCACAAAGGATGGACACTATCTTAGGGTGAAAGATTGGAAAATGGTGTTTCAAGCAAATGAGCCTAGAAAACAAGCACAGGTTGCTATCCTTATATCTGACAAGGTAGACTTCAGTCCATCATTAGTTAAGAAAGTTTGGAAAGTCAGGTCACTTTATATTGATTAAAGGCACACTTCAACAGGAGGACACCACAATCCTAAACATATATGCCCATAACATGGGGACTCCCAACTTCATCAAGCAAGCACTATTAGAATTAAGGTCACAAGTAACACCAAATACAGTGGTAGTTGGGGACTTCAACACCCATTCTCATCAATTGACAATTCATCCTGGGAAAAAAATAAACAGAGAGGCACCTGGATTAAATGAGGTCATAGAACAAATGGACCTAGCAAATATATACAGGACATTTCACCCAAATGCTGCAAAATACGCATTCTTTTCAGTAGCACATGGGGAAATTCCTCTAAAATAGACCATATATTATGGCAAAAAACAAATCTTAACAAATACAGGAAAATTGAAATAATTTCTTGCATTATATCTGACCACAATGGAATCAAACTACAAATCAATAGCAAGAAAAGCTATAGGGCATACACAAAATCATAGAAACTAAACAACACACTACTAAATGATGAATGGGTCAATGAAGAAATCAAGAAGGAAATCAAAAAATTCATAGAGTCAAATGATAATGAGAACACAACATACCAAAACATTTAGGACACAATGAAGGAAGTCCTAAGAGGGAAATTTATAGCTTGAAGTGCCTATTTTAAGAAATTAGAAAGGTCACAAGTAAATGACATAACTCTTCACCTTAAAGCCTTGGAAAAAGAAGAACAAGGTGAACAAAAAATAAGTAGATGGGAAAAAATAATAAAGATTAGGGCAGAAATTAATAAAATAGAAACCAAACAAAAAACAATCCAAAGAATGAATGAAACAAAGAGTTGGTTCTTTGAAAGGATAAACAAGATTGATAAACTCTTAGCAAACTCTTAGCAAAACTCTGACCAAAAGAAAGAGAGAAGATAATGTTCATACCTATATATTAATGCTACTCTCACTTTTGGTAGAGCACCTTTTCTTTTTAGATGGTAATAACCTTGAGATGATCAGAAGGCATCATGGTGCTAGGAAGAAGTGACAGGAATGCTCAGCACTGCAATATCTATATCTCATCTTTCAAGGCCCAGGGTCCATTTCGGAAGAAGTGGCGGAAAGAGTGGAAGAGGCAAAGGAAGGGCAGGACTCCTTACAACATGCTTCTCCAGGCACAAAATGGCCTGGATATCTATGACCACATAGTGCCTGACACTATCTACACTACACAATCATCATAGGAGGAAAAGATAATGACATCAAAATAAAAGGGAGACTGATTGAGAGGAGGAGGAGATGTGATGGAGATGTAGTTTCAAAGCGGAAGGTGAAGGGAGGGAGGGAATTACCATGGGATACTGTTTATAATCATGGGAGTTTTTAATAAAAAAAATTCAAATCTAAAGAAAACAAACAAAAAAAAAAGACAGAGAGAAGAGACACAAATTAATAAAATTAGAGATAAAAAAAGGCAATATCACAACAGATACCAGAGAAATTTTAAAAAATCATAGGGACATACTATAAAAACATATACTCCACAAAGTATGAAAATCTGAAATAAATGGATTTTTTCCTTGATTTATATGACCTACCTAAATTAAATCAAAATGAGATTAATCACTTAAATAGACCTATTACAAGCATGGAGATCCAAGCAGTTATCAAAAATCTCACAACTAAAAAAGTTCAGGCCCAGATGGATTCACTGCTGAATTTTACCAGACCTTCAAGGAAGAACTAATACCATTGCTTCTTAAGCTTTTCCAGGAAATAGAAAAAGAAGCAATCCTACCAAATTCCTTCTATGAAGCCAGCATCACCCTGATACAAAAACCAGACAAAGATAGAACAAAAAAGGAAAATTAAGACCAATCTCCCTCATGAACATAGATGCAAAAATTATCAACAAAATATTGGCAAACAGAATACAAGAGTATATCAGAAAGATCATTAACCCTGATCAAGTAGGTTTTATTCCAGAGATGCAGGGATGGTTTAACATATGCAAATTGATAAATGTAATACATTATATAAATGGACTGAAGGACAAAAATCACTCAACCATCTCATTAGTTACGGAGAAAGCATTTGACAAAATCCAACATCCCTTCATGATAAAAGTTTTCCAGAGACAGAGAATAGAAGGAACATATCTCAATATAATAAAGGCTATTTATGACAAGCCTACAGCCAACACACTTCTAAATGGGGAAAAACTGGAAGCTTTTCCACTAAAATCAGGAACAAGACAAGGGTGTCCACTGTCCCCACTTTCATTTAATATAGTACTGGAAGTCTCAGCCATAGCAATAAGGCAAGAGACACACATAAAAGGAATACAAATTGGAAAGGAAAAGATCAAGTTATCACTATTTACAGATGACATGATTCTATATATAAAGAACACTGAAGATTCTACCAGCAAACTGTTGGAGCTGACAAACACCCTAGCCATGTAGCAGGATAAAAAACAAACACATAGAAATCAGTAGCCTTCCTATATGCTAACAGCAAACATACAGATGATGAAATCAGAGAAGCACTCCCATTCACTGTGGGCAGATTCTTTGGTCCAGCCCTAATGTGTGTTTGAAAATGGATCCAGAGTTTCTAGCAGAGTACTTGAGCTCTGCCTGGGGTTCATGGAATAACCAGCCCTTATGCCAGTAGCCCAGGTCCAACAAAGTTATCTTCAGTCTTTTCTTCCCCTTTGAAAGTTCAGAAGCAAACCTCAAAATACAATTATCTCTACAGTTAGCATTTTCAAACTCTCACCAGAATAGTCTATAAAACTTTGCTTACTGCTCTGGAAGGCATCTGCAGCTGAAAGTACCAAGTCCATTTCCATTCCTCCAAAACAAGTGTTCTAAAAGACTGAAATCTACATGGTTAGATTAATTGTGCAGCAACAACACACTCTCTGGTGCCAATTTCTATCACAGTCAGCTTCACTTGCTGGGATAAACTTCCAAACCAGGCACAAATTATGGGAGGAAGGGATTTATTGAAGCTTACAGATCCAGGGGATGTTTAATAATGTGGAAGAAGCCCACCCCCAACACACACACTTCATAGGTCCATGCAGAAAGAAATACCACCAGCAGCACCATAATCAAGCTCCAGGAACCCCAAGCACTCTGATAGAAACTCTGGATCCATTTTCAAACACACCTTAGGGCTGGACCAAAGAATCTGCCCACAGTGACACCTCTTCCAGCCAAGTGGCTAGAGATGTAAAGCTTTAATAAACTCCTGAATTTATTGGGGGACATCCATTCAAACTACTACTGGAGCTAAAAAATAATTTTTCAGGCTAAACCCAGATGAATACTATACCTGATTGTTAAAATGTAAGGATTCTCATCTGTTTCATACTTTTTTTTTTTTTTTTGGTTTTTTGAGGTAGGGTCTCACTCTAGCCCAGGCTGACCTGGAATTCACTCTGTAGTCTCAGGGTGGCCTTGAACTCGCTGTGATCCTTCTATCTCTGCCTCCAGAGTGCTGGGATTAAAGGAGTACACCACCACTCCTGGCTATGTTTCATGCTCTTAAAAATTCTCTAAGCTTTCCACATATGGGCACAGACGTAATGACAAACTATTTAAACTCAGCTTAAATTAGGCACAAATAAAGCCCTGTTATGTGCCACAAGGTCATAAACACAAATATACTTCATATTCTCTAGGTGTTGTGGTTTGGTTCACGTGTCCCCCATAAACTTATGTGTTCTGAATACTAGGTCCCCAGCCTGTAGCAATTTGAGAATTTTGCTTACTGAAGGCAGTGTATTGTTGAAGGTAGGCTTATGAGTGCTATAGCCAGCTGTTACCCAGTAGTTTGCAACACTTTGCTGCTGCTTTTGTCCACCTGATGTTGTCCAGGATGGGGTGTCCACCCTCTGCTCATGCCATTGTTTGCCCCTGTCATCATGGAGTTTCCCTTCAAGTTTGTAAGACAAAATAAACCTTTTCCTTCCATAAGCTGCTGTTGGTTAGGTGTTTGTTTTCTGCCAGTAACAGGAAACTGTCTCCAATAGTAAAATTGGTACCAAGAAATGGGGTTATTATTGCTAGAAAACTGAGTCTATAGATTTGGCCTTGTGGAACTGACTTGCAGTAGGAATGTGGAGGGATTTGACACCTTGGCCTAAGAGACACCTTGCAGGGCTATAAGTACAGATTGATGGACCATTCTTGTCAAAGTTTAAAGGCCTTAATGTAGTAAGAGCTGTGAGGTTATGCTTATGAGGGTGAGAAGTAACTTTGATAGGACTGATCTAGAAGCAGTTTGTGTAAGAGGCTTGCTGTGTTCTGCTTCTCTGTGTCCTGGGAACTTGTGCAGGGTGCATTGCATAGAAATTGGCTGGTGTGAGCAGAGGGAGATGGCACAGAAAGAAATGAAATCTTTGGGCTAAAACCACTGACCTTTCAGCTGCAATTACTTTTTTTATTTGTTTATTCATTTTGTTTTTTCTTTTCACAATTTTTATTAACATTTTCCATGATTATAAAAAATATCCTATGGTGATACCCTCCCTCCCCCCACACTTTCCCCTTTGAAATTCCATTCTGCATCATATTACCTCCCCATCTCAATCATTCTACTTACATATATACAATACCGACCTATTAAGTACCCTCCTCCCTTCCTTTCTCTTCCCTTTATATCTCCTTTTTAACTTACTGGACTCTGCTACTAAGTATTTTCCTTCTCATGCAGAAGCCCAATCATCTGTAGCTAGGATCCACATATGAGAGAGAACATGTGGCACTTGGCTTTCTGGGCCTGGGTTACCTCACTTAGTATAATCCTTTCCAGATCCATCCATTTTTCTGCAAATTTCATAACTTCATTTTTTTTTACCGCTGAGTAGAACTCCATTGTATAAATGTGCCACATCTTCATTATCTACTCATCAGTTGAGGGACATCTAGGCTGGATCCATTTCCCAGCTATTATAAATTGAGCAGCAATAAACATGGTTGAGCATGTACTTCTCAGGAAATGAGATATATGCCTAGGAGTGCTATAGCTGGGTCATATGATAGATCAATCTTTAGCTGTTTTAGGAACCTCCACACTGTTTTCCACAATGGCTGGACCAGATTGCATTCCCACCTACAGTGTAGAAGGGTTCCTCTTTTTCCACATGCCCACCAACATTTATGATCATTTGTTTTCATGATGGTAGCCAATCTGACAGGAGTGAGATGGAATCTCAATGTAGTTTTAATCTGTATTTCCCTGATGACTAGTGACATAGAACATTTTCTTAGATGCTTATATGCCATTCGTATTTCTTCCTTTGAGAATGCTCTATTTGGCTCCATAGCCTATTTTTTGATTGACTTGTTTGATTCCTTATTATTTAACTTTTTGAGTTCTTTGTATATCCTAGATATTAATCCTCTATCAGATAAATAGCTGGCGAAGATTTTTTTCCCATACTGTAGGTTGCCTCTTTGCTTTTTTCACTGTGTCCTTTGCAGTGCAAAATCTTTGTAATTTCACGAGGTCCCAGTGTTATTATTACTTGAGCAATTGGGGTTGTATTCAGAAAGTCTTTGCCAAGACCAATATGTTGAAGGGTTTCCCCTACTTTTTCCTCTAGCAGTTTCAGAGATTCAGGTCTGATGTTAAGGTCATTAATCTATTTGCACTTAATTCTTGTACATGGATAGAGAGAAGAATCTATTTTCATCCTTCTACAGATACCTATCCAGTTTTCCCAACACCATTTGCTGAAGAGGCTGTCTTTTCTCCAATGAGGATTTTGGGCATTTTTATCGAATATCAGGTGGCTATAGCTACCTGGACTTACATCTGGGTCCTCTATTCTGTTTTATTGATTCACATGTTTGCTTTTGTGCCAGTATCATGCTGTTTTTGTTTCTATGGCTCTGTAGTATAGGTTAAAATCAGGTATGGTGATACCACCAGCCTTATTTTTGTTGCTCAGTATTATTTTAGATATTTGAGGTTTTTTGGGATTCCAAATGAATTTTTGGATTGTTTTTTCTATTTCCATGAAGAATGCCTTTGGAATTTTGATAGGGATTGCATTAAATGTGTAGATTGCTTTTGGTAATATTGCTATTTTCACAATATTGATTCTTCCCATCCAGGAACAAGGGATGTCTCCACTATCTAGTGTCTTCTGCAATTTCTCGCTTGAGTGTTTTAAAATTCTCATTGTAGAGATCTTTTACTTCCTTCGTTAGGTTTATTCCAAGGTACTTTATTATTTTTTTTAATTTTTAAATTTTTATTAACATTTTCCATGATTATAAAAAAAAAATCCCATGGTAATTTCCTCCCTCCCCCCCTGACACTTTCCCCTTTGAAATTCCATTCTCCATCATATTACCTCCCCATCTCAATCATTGTACTTACTTATATACAATATCAACCTATTAAGAACCCTCGTCCCTTCCTTTCTCTTCCCTTTATGTTTCCTTTTTAACTTACTGGCCTCTGCTACTAAGTATTTTCCTTCTAACACAGAAGCCCAATCATCTGTAGCTAGGATCCACATATGAGAGAGAACACGTGGTGCTTGGCTTTCTGGGCCTGGGTTACCTCACTTAGTATAATCCTTTCCAGGTCCATCCATTTTTTCTGCAAATTTCATAACTTCATTTTTCTTTGCCGCTGAGTAGAACTCCATTGTATAAATGTGCCACATCTTCATTATCTACTCATCAGTTGAGGGACATCTAGGCTGATTCCATTTCCCAGCTATAAACATGGTTGAGCATGTACTTCTAAGGAAATGAGAAGAGTCCTTTGGATATATGCCTAGGAGTGCTATAGCTGGGTCATATGGTAGATCAATCTCTAGCTGTTTTAGGAACCTCCACACTGTTTTCTACAGTGGCTGGACCAGATTGCATTCCTACCAGCAGTGTGGAAGGGTTCCTGTTTTTCCACATCCCTGCCAACATTTATGGTCATTGTTTTCATGATGGTGGCCAATCTGACTGGAGTGAGATGGAATCTCAATGTAGTTTTAATCCGCATTTCCCTGATGACATAGAACATTTTCTTAGATGCTTATATGCCATTCGTATTTCTTCCTTTGAGAATGCTCTATTTAGTTCCATAGCCCATTTTTTTTTTATTGGATTGTTTGATTCCTTATTATTTAACTTTTTGAGTTCTTTGTATATCCTAGATTAGTCTTTGCCAAGACCAATATGTTGAAGGGTTTCCCCTACTTTTTCCTCTAGCAGTTTCAGAGATTCAGGTCTGATGTTACGGTCTTTAATCCATTTGGACTTAATTCTTGTGCATGGCAAGAGAGAAGAATCTATTTTCATCCTTCTGCAGATATATATCCAGTTTTCCCAACACCATTTGCTGAAGAGGCTGTCTTTTCTCCAATGAGGGTTTTGGGCATTTTTATCGAACATCAGGTGGCTATAGCTACTTGGGCTTACATCTGGGTCCTCTATGCTGTTCCACTGATCTACATGTCTGTTTTTGTGCCAGTACCATGCTGTTTTTGTTACTATGGCTCTGTAGTATAGGTTAAAATCAGGTATGGTGATACCAACAGCCTCTTTTTTGTTGCTCAGTATTATTTTAGATATTCGAGGTTTTTTGTGATTCCAAATGAACTTTTGGATTGTCTTTTTCTATTTCCATGAAGAAAGCCTTTGGAATTTTGATAGGAATTGCATTAAATGTGTAGATTGCTTTAGGTAAGATTGCCATTTCATGATATTGATTCTTCCAATCCAGGAACAAGGGATGTTTCTCCACTTCTTTAATTTCTTGCATGAGTGTTTTAAAGTTCTCATTGTAGAGATTCCTTACTTCCTTCGTTAGGTTTATTGCAAGGTACTTTATTTTTTTTGATGCAATTGTGAATGGGAGTGATTCTCTGATTTCATCCTCTGTGTGTTTGTTGTTAGCATATATGAAGGCTACTGACTTCTGTGTATCTATTTTGTATCCTGCTACATGGCTGTAGGTTTTGACCAGCTCTAACAGTTTGCTACTAGAGTCTTTAGGGTCCTTTATGTATAGAAACATGTCATCTGCAAATAATGATAACTTGATCTCTTCCTTTCCAATTTGTATCCCTTTTATGTGTGTCTCTTGCCTTATTGCTATGGCTAAGACTTCCAAAACTATATTAAATAAAAGTGGGGACAGTGGACACCCTTGTCTTGTCCCTGAGTTTAGTGGAAAAGCTTCCAGTTTTTCCCCATTTAGTAATATATTGGCTGTAGGCTTGTCATAAATAGCTTTTATTATATTGAGATATGTTCCTTCTATTCCCAGTCTCTGTAGGACTTTTATCATGAAGGGATGTTGGATTTTGTCAAATGCTTTCTCTGCGTCTAATGAGATGATCATTTGATTTTTGTCCTTCAACCCATTTATATAATGTATTACATTTATAGATTTGCGTATGTTGAACCATCCCTGCATCTCTGGGATAAAGCCTACTTGGTCAGGGTGAATGATCTTTTTGATTCTGTTTGCCAATATTTTGTTGAGAATTTTTGCATCTATGTACATGAGGGAGATTGGTCTTTTTTGTTCTATCTTTACCTGGTTTTGGTATCAGGGTGATGCTGGCCTCATAGAAGGAGTTTGGTGGAATTCCTTCTTTTTATATTTCCTGGAAAAGCTTAAGAAGCAATGGTGTTAGTTCTTCCTCAAAGGTCTGGTGAAATTCAGCAGTGAATCTATCTGGGCCTGGGCTTTTTTTAGTTGGGAGATTATTGATAACTGTTCGATCTCTGTGCTTGTTATAGGCCTATTTAAGTGATTAATCTCATCTTGATTTAATTTAGGTAGGTCATATAAATCAAGGAAATCATCCATTTCTTTCAGATTTTCATACTTTGTGGAGTATATGCTTTTATAGTATGTTCCTATGATTTTTTGAATTTCTCTGGAATCTGTTGTGATGTTACCTTGTTCATCTCTGATTTTATTAATTTGTGTCTCTTCTCTCTTTCTTTGGTCAGATTTGCTAAGGGTTTATCAATCTTATTTATCTTTTCAAAGAACCAACTCTTTGTTTCATTAATCCTCTGGATTGGTTTTTTTGTTTGTTTTTTTTTTGTTTCTATTTCATTAATTTCTGCCCTAATCTTTATTATTTCTTCCTGTCTACTGATTTTTGGTTTGCCTTGTTCTTCTTTTTCCAAGGCTTTAAGGTGAAGCATTAGGTTGTTTACTTGCGACCTTTCTAATTTGTTAATATAGGCACTTAAAGCTATAAATTTACCTCTTAGAACTGCCTTCAATGTGTCCCAGAGATTTTGGTATGTTGTGTTCTCATTATCATTTGACTATAAATTTATTGATTTCCTTCTTGAATTCTTCATTGACCCATTCATTATTTAGTAGTGTATTGTTTAGTTTCCATGATTTTGTGTATGCTCTATAGCCTTTCTTGTTACTGATTTGTAGTTTAATTCCATTGTGGTCAGATAGAATGCAAGGAATTATTTCAATTTTCCTGAATTTGTTAAGATTTTTTTTGCATCCTAATATATGGTCTATTTTAGAGAATGGTCCATGTGCTGCTGAAAAGAATGGATATTCTGCAGCATTTGGATGAAATGTCCTGTATATATCTGTTAGGTCCATTCCTTCTATGACCTCATTTAATCCAGATGCCTCTCTGTTTATTTTTTTCCAGGATGACCTGTCAATTGATGAGAGTGGTGTGTGAAAGTTAACCACCACCACTGTGTTTGGTGTTATCTGTGACTTAGTTCTACTAGTGTTTGTTTGATAAATTTGGGAGCCCCCATGTTAGGTGCATATATGTTTAGGATTGTAATGTCCTCCTGTTGGAGTGTGCCCTTAATCAATATAAAGTGACCTTCCTTATCTTTCTTGACTAACGTTGGACTGAAGTCTACCTTGTCAGATATTAGGATAGCAACCCCTTCTTGTTTTCTAGGCCCATTTTCTTGAAACACTGTCTTCTAACCTTTCACCCTAAGATATTGTCCATCCTTTGCAGAAAGGTGAGTTTCTTGGAGACAATAAATTGTACGATCCTGCTTTTTAACCCAGTCTGCAAACCTATGTCTTTTAGTTGGGGCATTGAGGCCATTGATATTAAGAGATATTATGGAAAGGTGTGTATTTATGTTTGCCATTTTGTGGTTCCGGCTCTACTTTTGCTCTCTTGTCTTAACAAGTATTTGAGTATTGCTTGTTTTTTCCAGGTTCCTTATATGTGTGCTTTTTCTTTTTTTCAGCATGGAGGATTCTATCAAGTATTTTCTATAGAGCTGTTTTTGTCTTCAAATACTCCTTTAGCCTGCTTTTGTTATGGAATGTCCTTATTTCTCCGTCTATTTGAATGGATAGTTTTGCAGGATAAAGTGACCTTTGTTGACAGTCGTTATCTTTCAGAACTTGGAATATATCACTCCAAGCCCTTCTGGCTTTAAAAGTTTGTGTTGAATAATCTGCTGTCCTCCTGATTGGTTTGCCTTTGTAGGTAACTTGATTTTTCTCTCTAACTGCTTTCAATATTTTTTCTTTGGTTTTTGTGTTTGGTAGTTTGATTATAATATGGCAAGGAGAGGTTCTTTCCAGGTTTTGTCTGGCTGGGGTTCTAAAGGCTTCCTGTATCTGCATTGGCACCTCTTTCCCAATTTGGGGGAAGTTTTCTTCTATGATTTTGTTGACAATGCCTACTATGCCGTGGAGTGGAATTCTTCTCCTACTATCCCCTGAATTCTTATATTTGATCTTTTCATAGTGTCCCGAATATATTGAAATTCCCACTCATACTTTTCTATAACTTTGTCTTTCTCTTTGTTGGCCTGTATTAGATCTGCCACCTGATCTTCTAGCTTAGATATTCTGTCCTCTCCTTCATCCATTCTACTGGTGAGATTTTCTACAGAGTTTTTTATTTCATTAACTGTGTTCTTCATTGCTAGTAATTCTCACTGGTTTTTCTTTATTATTTCTATTTTCTCATTTATGTCTTGTCTTGCCTTCTTTATTTCATTAAATTGTTGTCCTGTGTCTTTTTTGATTTCTTCTTTGATTCCTTTGATTTTTCTTTGACTTCTTTGAACATATTTACAATCACTCTTTTGAAATCTTCTCAGGCATTTCCTCCAACTTGTTCTCACTGGAGGACATTTCTGATGCATTAATACTTTTAGGTGGATTTATATCGTCTTGCTTTTTAGTGTTTCTTGTGTTAAAACGTATATATTTTTGCATCTTGGATGTACTTAATGCTTGGATTTTCTAGCTAGCCTTGTATTCTTAGCTGTATCAATTGATTTGATGTTATATATCTTCAGGGTAGGAGCTTAAGGTGTTAGGTGTGGCTCTTAAGACTCTCAGAGTATCTACACAGGTGCTCCTAGGGGTTGAGTTTCCCTGCTATGGGAGTATTCAAGTAGGCTGAGTGGAATAAAATACAGGTAGATTCTAAAATTTAACTAAACACTGTACACATTCAATCAAAAAGACCACCAAGTATTTATTATAATAACCAGATCCTCTATCAACAAAGAGGTTAAGGTTTCTGGTCTGTTGAGGCATCCAAGTCAGCTTGTGACCAAGTGAGACCCTTCTGTGGTGCAATCCCAGTTACCTTGGGTGATTTTGGTCTCAGTCAAGTTGCTGCCTGGTCGTCGGGCTGCTGTTCTGATTTCTGGAGCTGGGCACTGGCTTTTCTTGCGGGGCAAACCAAGCCTGGAAACTGTGGCCCTGCAGAATGGAACCCCCGCTGCTGGAACCTCTACTGCTGCTGCTGAAGCTACTGTTGCTGCTAAAGCTGCTTCTGCTGGGTCTGTCGCCGCTGCTGAAGCTGCTGCTGCTGCCTCTGCCGCTGCTGCTGCTGCTGGATCTGTCGCTGCTGCCACTACTGGATCCGCCGCTGCTGGAGCCCACTGTTGCTTGTGCCAGAGTTGGTGATGTTGCTGTAGGACTGTGCTCCTGCTTGGGTTCCGCTGTTGGCTCAAGTTGGCGTGGCTGGGTCCTGGGACCACTGCTTTGTTCACTGGAGCTGGGCACAGGCGGTGGGGGAGGGGAGGGAGCTGTAGCTGCTCTAGTTCTCTCACTGTTCCACGTGTTCTTCTACCTTGTGATCTGCTCTTCTGTTGTTCACTGCCTCTCTCCCTTCGTGTTTCTAGAGTTTGCAGAGAGCTCCAGTGTGACTAGGAAATCCCCTCACCTGGCTTTTCCTGTGGCGCAAGCTGAGCCTGGCAGCTTTGTGGTATGCCGCTGCCGCTGCTGCTGTCAGCAGACTTGCTGGGGCCACTTTTTCCCGCCTGTGCGGGCTCTGGATGCTCTGGATCTCTTCTACTTCTCCACTGCTGTTTCAATTTCCTATACACCTCACTTTTTAGTAAAAGTGTGTATTTTGCTGAGTTTTTTTGGTCTTTCCCCCCGCCCCCCAGGCTGCTTTGGTGTGGTACCTATGCCACCATCTTAACAGGAAGTCCTTTAGCTGCAATTATTTGAGAGATTACAACCATTGAGATTGGGCCAGCTTATCTGCATTGGAACAGCAAGAAGAATGCAGACTTTTTGAAAAGAGCCTTAATGCTGAAGAAGTGTCTTGTTCTTCAAAATCTGCTGTCTTCCACCTGGATTAAGAAGTTGTTAGGGGCTGGAGAGATGGCTTAGCGGTTAAGTGCTTGCCTGTGAAGCCTAAGGACCCCGGTTCGAGGCTCGCTTCCCCAGGTCCCACGTTAGCCAGATGCACAAGGGGGCGCACGCGTCTGGAGTTCGTTTGCAGAGGCTGGAAGCCCTGGCGCACCCATTCTCTCTCTCTCTCTCCCTCCCTCTGTCTTTCTCTCTGTGTCTGTTGCTCTCAAATAAATAAATAAATAAATAAATAAATAAATAAGAAGTTGTTAGCCCACCTAGTACTATTTATCATAACAAATGCAAGAAAGAGAGGGTCATTGGATTTGCAACATGGTTTTGTACTTTAGAAATGGCCAACAGGCTGCAGAAATGGCTTGCCTGTGAAGCCTAAGGATCCCAGTTTGAGGCTTGATTCCCTAGAACCCAAGTTAGCCAAATGCACAAGGGGGTGTACGCATCTGGAGTTTGTTTGCAGTGGCTGGAGGCCCTGGAGCACCCTCTCTCTCTATCTGCCTCTTTCTCTCTCTGTCTCTTGCACTCAAATAAATAAATAAAAATAAACAAAAAAAATTAAAAAGAAAAAGAAATGGTCATGGAGACCATAAGAAGAAGGCTTGTTGGATTACGTGCATGGAGGCCTCATGGAGCCATGAGGGTGAACCATGAGTTGCAGTGGAAACCCACTGAAGATACCAGGACTATGGAATGGCTGCCAAGGAGAGCTGCCACCACTGAATGAAGTTTTTATGGGACTGGCAGTAGCCTAGCTGGAGGGGCAGAATTGGAATCCCAGAGACTTGTCGGTGTTTAGAATTATCAGACATAGAGACTTGTCACTGTTTAGAGTGGTCAGACTTGGAGTTACAGAATTTGACATTTCCCCTATTTTGCTTTACATCTTATATTGGCCCAACATTTAATTTTTATGCCCAGTGCTATCTTTTTCAGTATGAATGTTTATTCTGTGCCATATTTCTTTTATTTATTTATTTATTTATTTATTTATTTATTTATTTATTATTATTAGAGCTCAGTTAAAAGACCTTGGACTATAATATGGAGACTTTTAAAGTTGAACTGAATGCATTGCATTTTACAACAAGGGTGGTTACAAGTTTATGGAGATCAGGGGTGGAATATGGTGATTTGATTCAGGTGTCCCACATAAACTTATGTGTTCTGAATGCTAGCTCCCAAGCTGGTGGCAATTTGAGAATTGGAGCCTACTGGAGGCAGTGTATTGTTGGGTGTGGGGTGATAGTCAGTTTCCCCTTGCCACTCTCCTGCTGCTGTTGTCCACATGATGTTGGCCAGGAGGTGATGTTCACCCTCTACTCATGGCATCATTTTTCTCTGATATCATGGAGCTTTCCCTTGAGTCTGTAAGCCAAAATAAACTTTTTCCTCACACAAGCTGCTCTTGGTTGTGTGTTTTCTGCCAGCAATGTAAAGCTGACTGTAATACTGGGCAAATGTTTAACCAGTTTATACAGAGGTGCAATCCTGTTACATTGATGTATCATGAACAGGCAAAATTCTCATTTATTTTAAATTCCCTGTGTAGGAAACAATCTCAAAATAGGACAAAAGAGTCTTAGAACAACAGTAATCTAAGATTATATTGATGGTTAGTTCTCTATTCTGTAATTTCTTCTTGCTTTAATTGGTATATTATCATATGCTGTTTAAAGATGTTACAAGATGACTGTGAGTTCAGGGTCAAGCATTTCCCTGTCTCACATCCAGGCAGACTGAAGTTAATTTATGTGTTTGCCATTGCTTCTATTCACAGATCAGATTGACTGTCTGATCAATACTGGAGAGAAGGGGAAACAAACAGTATACCAGTAATATTAACCTATACTTCCTCTCTTGCTTACGAGCATCTAAAGTCACCTCTGGAAGATAAAATTTCCTGCTAGATAGAGGGATCAAATGGGAAAACTGAGTAAAGATATTTGATCATGTTATAAACTCAAATACATAAGAACCAGTAGGGTGGCCTAGAGCTTATACCAGACTAAAATCAGGTACTATCATAAAGTCCTTCCTAAAAAGAAATAAGATGGTTAAGTTCTTAAAACACCTGGCACATGAAAAACACTCCACCAGAGGCTTAAACCCATCTGAAAACATCAGTAGGTTAAGGGGGTACCCAAAGCAAGGCTCCTATAAGCGAGATATGGGAGAGAGGTCCCAGATCAAAACACCTAACCACATCCTGAAAGAGGAGCAGGAAGATTATCAAGCCAAGGATGAATTGGTAGAAATCCCTATTTGTGTCTGCATCACTTAGAGACACAGATAAACAGTGTTATGTATCATATGCTGGCCTCAGGGGAGGTCTAGGAGTAACTCAAGCCTGGGAGAATGCTGAATCAGGGATGAGCACCAAAATCCCTACTCAGGTCTCCCTCACTCTAGGAGACACACAGACCACACTATGTGTCCCTAGATGGGGTGGGGGGAGACAGAAAATTCTGCAGGTAAGAGATGGGACAAAACCTTAGTGTCCTTCCCCAAATGTTGACCTGGTGGTATGCTTACCCCTTTTTATTTTATTTTATTTTTATTTTTTAAAATTTTTTAATTTTTAATTTTTTTTCTTTTCACAATTTTTATTAACATTTTCCATGATTATAAAAAATATCCCATGGTAATACCCTCCCTCCTACCCCCACTTTCCCCTTTGAAATTCCATTCTCTGTCATATTACCTCCCCCTCTCAATCATTGTCCTTACATATATACAATACCAACCTATTAAGTACCCTCCTCCCTTCCTTTCTCTTCCCTTTATATCTCCTTTTTAACTTACTGGCCTCTGCTACTAAATATTTTCCTTCTCAATCATCTGTAACTAAGATCCACATATGAAGCTGAAGCTGCTGCTGCTGGATCTGCTGCTGCTGCCTCTGAAGCTGCTGCTGTTGGGTCTGCTACTGCTGGGGCCACTGTTACCAGTGCTGGAGCCACTGATGTTGCTGCCAAACTCTGCTCCTGCTTGGGTCCCACTGTTGGCTCAAGTTGGTGTGGCTGGGTCCCGGGACCGCTGCTCTGCTTGCTGGAGCTGGGCTCAGGCAGTGGGGGAGGGGAGGGAGCTGCAGCTGCTCTGGTTCTTTCACTGTTCCACGTGTTCTTCTACCTCGTGGTCTGCTCCTCTGTTGCTCACTGCCACTCTCCCTTCACATTTCTTGAGTTGCAGAGAGCGCCAGTGTGAGTGGAAGCTCCCCACACCTGGCTTTTCCTGTGGCTGGAGCCAAGTCTGGTGGCTTCTGGTGTGCCCGCCGCTGCCATAGTTGGCAGAGCTGCCGGGGCCACTTTTGCTGGCCTGTGTGGGCTCTGGATGCTCTGGATCTCTTCTACTTCTCCGCTGCTGCTTCAATTTCTTATACACCTCACTTTTTAGTAAAAGTGTGCATTTTGCTGAGGTTTTTTTTGGTCTTTTCCCCCCTAGGCTGCTTTGGCGTGGTACCTATGCTGCCATCTTAACTGGAAGTCCTATGCTTACCCCTTTTAAAAGATACAGGACAGGGTCCAGCAAATACTGAATCTAGACTCTTCCATTCTTTCTTCCTACTTTTGTTTCAGATGGGACAATCTGCCTCTGAAGCTCACTGCCACCATCAACTTGAGGGAAAAATCAGGTTAGCTAGGCTATTTTAGATTTGATTGAATGTGTACATTGCTCAGTTAAATTTTGGAATTTGCCAATAATTTGCTCCATGCACCCTACTAGAGTACTTGCAAAGAGAGAAACTCAACACCTAGAGTCAGATATGTTGTTATATAAGAGCCACACCAGGACCTTAAACTCCTACCCTGAAAATATATAAACTCAGATTTACACATCTAAGAATACTGCAGATAATTAGACAACCCAAGCATCAAATTAACTCAAGATGCAAAAACCTCTACATTGTAATGCAAGAAACACAAAAAATCAAGACAGTAAAATTCCACCAAAAATTTTAAATCCATCAGAAATGACCTTCAGTGAAACTTATTTAGATGAAATGCCTGAGAAATATTTCAAAAGAATGATTATATCTATGTTCAAAGAAAGCAAAAAAATCAAAGAAGAAAATAAACTGAAGGAATCCCAAGAGAATATAGGAAAACAACTTAATGAAATAAGGAGGTGAATACAAGACATGAGTAAGGAAAGAGAAATAATGAAGAAAAACCAATAAGACATATTAGAAATGAAAAACACAATAAGTCAAATAAAAAGCTATGTAGAAGTTTGGAGAATACGTATAGCAGTTAAGGCACTCGCCTACAAAGCCAAAGGACCCAGGTTTAATTCCCTAGTACCCATGTAAGCCAGATACACAAGGGGGTGCATGTGTTTGGAGTTCGTTTGCAGGGGCTAGGGGCCCTGGCATGCCCATTCTTTCTCTGTGTCTGTCTCTCTTCTCTCAATCTCTTGCTATCTCTGCTTGCAAATAAATTAATTTAATTAGATTTTAAAAATTCCTGTAGAAAGTCTCATCAATAGAATGGATCAAGGAGAGGTCAGAATATCTAAACTAAAAGACCAGGTGGCAGATATAACACAGTCCAACAAAGGAAAAGACAAACTAATAAAAAGCCATGATTGGGACATTAAGGATGTTCGGAACACTGTGAAGAGATCAAACAAGAATTCAGGGTGCAATAGAAGAATTTCATTCCAAAGGCATAGTATATATTGTCAACAAAATCATAGAAGGAAGTTTCCCCAAAATAGGGAAACTGATGCCAATACCAATATATAAAACCTTTAGAACTCCAAACATACAAAATCAGAAAAGAACCTCTCAACACTGTATTATAAATTACAAAACACATAAACCAAATAAAATATGTTAAAAGCAGTTAGAGGGGAAAAGCAAGTCACATATAAAGGCAAGCCCATCAGGATAACAGCATACTACTCAACAAACATTAAAAGCCAGAAGGGCTTGGAATGATATATTCCAAGTTCTGAAGGTTAACAACTATCAACCAAAATTACTTTATCCAGCAATGCTATCCATCCAATTTTATGGAGAAATAAGGACATTGCACAACATAAGCAGTCTAAAGGAATATATGACAACCAAACCAGCTCAACAGAAAATAAGGAATCCATTATGCTGAAGAGAAGGAAAGCACACACATAAGAAAACAGGGGGAAAAAATAAACCATACTCAAATAATAGTCAATAGAAAAGAGTAAAGGAAAAAATAGGAAGAACTTGTAGGAATTCTCTAGAAAGATCACTCCAATGCCAGAATGAGTAAAAGGAGAGGAGTTTATTACCCAGGGGGCAAAAAGCTTGAGGTAGCTATTCAAAGTTTTGGCCCTAAGCTGAGATTTTATTTCCACTTTATGGTTTTCATGGCCAAGGGTAGGGGTAAGTGAACAAAGACAATGTGACTATTTGCGTATCAATCATTTCTGTCCTCAGGCCACCCTAACAATGAACTCCATTTTACTTTGTTTTAGCCTAAGCTGTCTTTCCTTCTTCTTCTTTTTTTTTAAAAAATTTATTTATTTGAGAGCGACAGACACAGAGAGAAAGACGGATAGAGGGAGAGAGAGAGAATGGGCACGCCAGGGCTTCCAGCCACTGCAAATGAACTCCAGACGCATGCGCCCCCTTGTGCATCTGGCTAACGTGGGACGTGGGGAACCAAGCCTCGAACCGGGGTCCTTAGGCTTCACAGGCAAGCGCTTAACCGCTAAGCCATCTCTCCAGCCCTGTCTTTCCTTCTTATCATCCCTTTGGGCTCTTTCTGGACAGTTCCTTCTTTGGAATTTTTCCATCTGCTGACAAAGATAAGGTTTAGCACCTCAGAAATTAACTCTTACAGTAATTCAGTGAATCAGTTCAACTTTTAGCTTCTTTTCTACAATATTCCCTCCTCTTTATCATCATAGCACCTTATGATTTTGTATGTAATGGCTGGTATACCTGAAGTATCATCTCTATTTTAATTACTTCCATTCTAGATTGGGTGAACCTGGACAGAGCATTTAGAACATATTTTTTTGAACATATGTTTTTTTAACATGAGTTCCAGCATAATCATTATGAAAGGCTCCATTAAAGGAGCTAGCCAGAGTCCCTATGTAGTCCACAGAGGGAGCAAGCTCAAGGTTTGGAGTACATCAGCTGTAAGACCTCCAGAGTCTGGGGTAAGCATGACTTTGAGGGCTAAGAGTGTGTCAGTTATAATTTGGATTGTTGACATTATTATTATTAAATCTTGTATTTAATTTTCATCAGCAGGAAATGGTTCGTGATCATTGTCCTTGAAGATATGGGTACATCACAAAAGAATTATTATAATGAAAGAAAGAGAGCCAGGAGGGTCTTCTCTATACAAGATTAGTCAGCAGGAGTGACTGACCAATCTTATTGTAAGGATGAGAGCACAGGACATTCCTGCAGTAGAAGGGGTTTGTACCACATTCCCCAAAAGAAATAGATATTCCTGTGGAAGGAAAAGGATGTAATATGAGGGAATAAAGAACTGTATCTTGGGCTGGTGAGATGGCTTAGCAGTTAAAGCATTTGCCTGAAAACTCAAAGGATCTGGTTCGATTCTCCAGGACCCATGTTAGCCAGATGCACAAGGGGGCACATGCATCTGGAGTTCATTTGCAGTGGCTAGAGGCCCTGGCATACCCATTCTCTTCCCCCCCCCCTCCTTATTTTTTCTCTCTCAAATAAGTAAATAAAATATATTTTTTAAAAAAGAACTGTATCTGTTCAGGAATGAAAGACATGAAAGTCTCTTGGAACCAAAGTCTTTCTGTGGATCCCATGAGATTTTCTTTCTTTTTTTCAAGGTAGGGTCTCACTCTAGCCCAGGCTGACCCGGAATTCACTATGTATTCTCAGGTGGCCTTGAACTCATGGCATCCTCCTACCTCTCTCTCCTGAGTGCTGGGATTTAATGCATGCACCACCATGCCCAGCTCCCATGAGGTTTTCAAATGAGCTGATTCACCCAGCAAATAGAAGATGTTAGGATCCTACTTATGTGTCTGATTTTTTGACATCTCATGTGTTAGTCCTCAGGCTTCTATCATGCATGGACCAGGGCCACAGTCTTTTTGGCAAGGGCACATGTCCTTAAGAACTTAAATTTGAGGGGACCCTCTGGGTACCTGGTGACCTGTTAAATGTTACAATTTGCTGTGGATACTGTCTTGTTGATTCTGATGTGATGAGTTTACATCACTTGACTGATGGGTATGGGCCAAATTTCTCAAGGGTATGTGGGTCCCCTTATGTTACAAATTTTAAGGAAGCATCATCAGTGGCAGAAGATACTGGCTTACCTCTATAAATTCAAGCAAAGAGAGATCATCAAACAACCAGCACCACCAACATTACCAAGTACAAACTGCCAGAACTCTAACTTGATTTTAAATCTTAGGGCTAGGCTCTAGATTTGCTCTAAATGTACTTTAGGGCTTGGCTCTGAGATCTTTCCTTAGGGATATACCTCCTTTTAATAAGATATATGAAGGAGATATTGGACTAATACAAATCAATAATTATCAGGTAAACATAATCAGTGAGGACAATTTTGGATCTTTGATGTAAAGGCATACAGTGGTTGACTAGTCAGGGTCAGGCAGAGGCAGAAGGCGCAAGTCAATAGTTTAGTACTGTTTGTCAGCATCAGGTAGGGCAGTGTCTATTTGTCTGAATCTTGGTTTATATTGTAATATCTTATAGTTATATGCTTTAATTGAGTGTTTAAGACCATGTAGGCTCTGTAGGAGAGACTTAAGGGACCTGTGAGGAGTTCTATGACTCTCAGCATTGTCATCTGCTAGGATAAGTTAAGACCATGCTGACCAAGTGGCCCTCCCTCTTTTGGGAAGCCTGGAGGACTGATTTTTCTCTAATGAGACTCTCCTGTTGCAGATAAGTTGATAGAGTCCATGTTCAGGTCTCCAAGTCTTCCTGATCAAGAAGACAGGCAACTTACCAGAGGCTAGAAGCTAGCAAGTTTCTCATCGTCTCCTGTGGCCTTCTGGCCTGAGAGCAGGAGACAAAATATTGGTTATTCTTCTAACTCTGATGTTTCCAATTGACCTTGGCTTCTACACGGGGTTATTAATCACTCAGAGAGACTTTACATATCTGACTAGCAAAACATATTTAGTAAAAAGGGTGCAGAACATATCTGTTTAGCAAAGCAGACCTGGTAAGAGAATGACACAATAGTTTTAAATCATTCTGATTAGCATTTAAGTTTAGTTGTCAAGTAACAGTATGAGCTATATCTGGAACATAGAAAACATACACATTTTATCCTTTAAATATCTGTATAAGTATAGGTAGAACATGTTAGCAGCACTGGAAACAATATTTTATCCACAACTTTAAATCAGTTAATTTGATCTAGAAACTGTATGTCAGAAAAAAGACAGCATAAAATCTTGGTATCTGTGTTTGAAAACAACTTTGGCTAGTCTGTATACCAATGTAGGTACCAATTACCCCACAAACTAGCAACAGAACAGCAGCATTTAAGATCATTTTTTTTTAGAGCAGGGACCATGTCCTAAGTATCAATATATCTATAAGCAATGAACTTAAGACACAAAAAATGAGACAATTACTTAAGTAAAACCTTGACTGAGACTGATTATACATAGCTTAAGAATATAGCCAAGCCTGGTCATTGTTGAGCTAAATTAATCTGATTTTAACATATATTAGAGACATTATGCTAGACATAAAATGATATCTTCGTCATGTTCCTTTAATCATTGAACCATTTTTAAGTTAGACATAAGGCAGTATTTCTGACTGGTAGAATATGAGGCCTAAATAAACTATATTAACATTGTTTGTATATTGCAGGCTTTCCTAGGACAAGACGGGTTTCCTCAGTTTCCCTAAGAACAAAGTCACAATGACTAAATCAGCTTTTATAAGACCTAAACAATAATGTCAGTAATAATCATCCAATAAAACAACATGAACAAAACAGGAACCATCTTAAGATTATAGTGTTTTGGTTTTTTTGCTTTGTTTTAAGATATAATAACTTTATTAAATAGCAAAAGGTTGACAAATAGAGGAATATACCAAACTTGGTTGAGAACTTTAAAGCCAGTCTTTTACAACCTTATAACTATTATTATGATCAGATTAACATCAGTAAGTTAAAGTTTTAAATTTCAACCTAAAAAAAAGAATAGACCAGACTTGATTTACATTACTTATTCAGAATTTACATATAGATTTTATCATCTGTTGATTTTTGGAATCTCTTTTTATCAGCCTTCTGAGACACATATTTTAAAATATGAAAGCAAATTAGAACATTATTAGAAGTTTAGAAATTTTCTGACAAACTCAGTATTGAGTACTTCTCAATCTAAACACAAATCTTGGGACTGTCGTCTGTTAGTAGTTCCATAGAAGCATAGAGAGATAAAATGAACTTAAAACAGTTACACATGTCTTATAAGAAGTCCCCATCTGTCCACAGCAGTTTGGGACTCACCCATCATCATGTTGGGACCAGGACGGTGAGATTCCCTGTGCCTACAGCTCCCCCTGGTTCTGCAAAGCAAGGAAGCCAAGAAGGCAGAGCCATCAGAGATTTCCCTGGGGTGACATAAGCCCAGAGAAGCTTGTGCCTTGTCTCCCTATTCAATGAGACTTGTGTGTCAGTTTCCCCCTTCTATTCCAGAGCCATCTGGCCATCATGTATGTCAAGCCCTGCTGGGGAAGCAGTAAGTGACACATTGCAATTACAGGTGCCTGCTCATGTGTAGTCCCCATTTCATCTTTGCCTTGGAGAGCTGCCCCAGCTGCAGCATGTGAGAGCAAGACAGACAGTTCCCTCAGGTTTCTAGCATTTTCCTGAGACTGACCCCAGAATTTAGCTATTCTTGATTGACCTTTTGCCCCTGAGGAACACAGCAGGATAGCATAACCCTTCTCTGCAAGTGTGGAGGGCCTTTGCACCTCTTCTGGTAGGCATATGGTTGGGTTTAGGGATTGAGTGACTTTCATCATATTCATTTAACTCAGAAGCATTTGTAAAACCTTGCAGTGAGACTTTTATCTTGATTTGTCTTTTCTATCATTTAATTTCTTCCTCAGGGTCTGGCCCCAAAGTGGTGGAATTTCCCAGTAGCCCAGACAACATTATCTCCTTTTACCACTCCCCCCCCCTTTCTGTTGCCTTGTGTTTTGTCAATTTTTAGTTCTCCCAGCCAGTAACTCATTACTAGAGAGTGTTAGGAGGAAGCTGTGTGGGGGTGATCTCTGGTCTTGAAGCTTCTGTACTGACTCTAGTTGAGAGTTTTGTCGTTTTTCCCAGGGAGAGTTTTGGATTTCTTTCTGGGCTACAGGGCAGTTCTCTGATCTTGCCATTTTATATCTTCTAGGCATAGGAGAATCTTGCATTTTTTCCCTGTTGGTATTCTTAGTTACCTTCAGTGCTTCCTCTGGGGGCCACTCAACATTAAAATCTGGCCTTCCTAATTTACAGAGGCCTTTAGTTTTTCTGATGTCATCTTACTATTATAACCTCCTGAATATTCTCTTCTGAAGTATGGTTTGTTTTTGACCATGCAGTCTAGGACAGTGGGCTTGGTGGAGGACTTCCCCAACGAATTTCCCACTGTGTCAGTGCTGCAGAACTGACACAAAGACAAAGCCATTCTGCAGCCCTGGGGCTGTGAGCGGCATGCACACTTGCACACACATTCATATCAAGTGCACTTTGCATATAGACACCAGATGCCCATCTCCCCCTCACACATGCATTCATTCATTTAGAGTTTAAACAATTTTTCTTATCTAATCCCATCATAACCCTGACTGAGCTTGTTAAAGAGACCACATTAGTTTTATCTAGCTAGTTACTGAGACTGCATGCCATTGGTCAACCTGAGGGAAAAAGGGCCATCACCTTGTAGCAGTATTGAGGCTTAGGAATTCCTCCTTTTGTGGGGATCAGTTCCCACTGGCTTCTCCAGACCTGACTAGTCACAGTTTCCAACTTCCCTGGGGAATTCTTACCTGCTCTGGACATCTGACTCATGTCTCATCTCCTTCCACTCAACTCTGGTCTGGGGCTTCACAGTCTCCTCAGGTCACCTGGAAGGGGACCCTTCAATCATGTCAGAGGCACACACTTCCCAGTTCCAGGGACCTTTGTCATGTTGGGGGGCCCAGAAGCAGCAGTCCTCCCTGACCAACCAGGGTCATGGTGAAGGAAAACCTCATGGAGCCTCCAGAGATGTTGTAGAAATTCTCTGGAAAGATCACTCCAACACCAGAATGAGTGAAAGTAAAGGAGTTTATTACCCGGGGGGCAAAAAGCTTGAGGTTGCCCTCCAAAGAAGCTTTGGCCCTGAGCTGAGATTTTATTTCCATTATATAGTTTTTATAGCCAAGGGAAGAGGTAAGTGAACAAAGAAGATGTGACCATTTGCATATCAATCATTCTGTAGTCAAGCCACCCTAACAATGAACTCCACTTTACTTTGTTTTAGCTTAAACTGTCTTCCCTTGTTATCATTCCTTTGGGCTCTTTCTGGACAGTTCCTTTTTTGGGATTTTCCCACCTGCTGACAAAGATACATTTTAGCACCTCAGCAATTAATTCTTACAGTAACTCAGTGAATCAGTTCAACTTTTAGCTTCTTTTCTTCCACAGAACTACAAAACAAGAAAAATGGCAAGAATAAATGTACATCTTTCAATAATAACTGAACATTAATGGCCTCAATGATGCAACAAAAAGACACAGGCTTGCAGACTGGGATAAAAAACAGGATCCTTGGGCTGGAGAGATGGCTTAGCGGTTAAGCGCTTGCCTGTGAAGCTGAAGGACCCCGGTTTGAGGCTCGGTTCCCCAGGTCCCACGTTAGCCAGATGCACAAGGGGGCGCACGCGTCTGGAGTTCGTTTGCAGAGGCTGGAAGCCCTGGTGCGCCCATTCTGTCTTTCTCCCTCTCTCTTTCTCTCTGTGTCTGTCATTCTCAAATAAATAAATTAATTAATTAAAAAAAAAAATAGGATCCTAGCCAGGTGTGGTGGCACATGCCTTTAATCCCAGCACTCAAGAGGCAGAGGTAGGAGGCTTGCCATGAGTACAAGGCCACTCTGAGCCTACATAGAGAATTTCAGGTCAGCCTGAGCTAGAGCAAGATGCTACTTAAAAAAACAAAATAATAACATCAACAAAAAACCAGGATCCTTCTATCTGTTGCTTCCAAGAAACTCACCTTTCCATAAAAGACAGACACTATCTTAGGGTGAAAGGATGGAAAATAGTATTTTAAGGAGATGAGCCTAGAAAACAAAAAGATATTGCTATCCTAATCTCTGGAAAGGTAGACTTCAAACCAACATTAGTGAGTATTAAAGAAACACTCCAACAGGAGGATATTCAATCTTAAACATATATGCACATAACATGGCAGCTCCCAATTTCATCAAATAAACACTACTAGACTTAAGGTCACTGATACCACCAAACACCAAACATAAATTGTAGTGGGTGATCTTACTAACATGGTCTCATCAGTTGACAGGTCATCCCAACAAAATATCAACAAAGAAACACTGGGATTAAATGAGGTCATAGAGCAAATGGACCTAACAGATATCTAGAGATCATTTTATCAAATGTTAAAGAATACATATTCTTTTCAGTAGCACATGGAACATTCTCTAAAATAAACCATATATAAGCACACAAAGCAAATTTTTATTTTTATTTTTGTTTATTATTTATTTATTTGAGAGCAACAGACAGAGAGAATGTGTATGCCAGGGCCTCCAGCCACTGCCAATAAATTCCAGATGCATGCACCCCCTTGTGCATCTGGCTGACATGGGTCCTGGGGAATTGAGCCTCGAACTGGGGTCCTTAGGCTTCAAAGGCAAGTGCTTAACCACTAAGCCATCTCTCCAGCCCACAAAGCAAATCTTAACAAATACAGAAAAATTGAAATAATACTGTACATTCTCTCTGATCACAATGGGATTAAACTACAAATGAACAGCAAGAAAAGTTATAAAGCATATACAAAATCATGGAAACTAAACAATACACTACTAAATGATGAATGGGTCAATGAAGAAATCAAGAAGGAAATAAAAAAAATTCATAGAACCAAATGATAATGAGAGCACAACAGACCAAAACCTTAGGGACACAATGAAGGCAGTCCTAAGAGGGAAATTTATAGCTTTAAGTGCCTATATTAAGAAATTAAGGCAGGCGTGATGGTGCATGCCTTAAATCCCAGCACTTGGAGGGCAGAGGTAGAAGGATCATCATGAGTTTGAGGCCACCCTGAGAATACAGAGTGAATTCCAGGACCCCTTGGGCTAGAGAGAGACCCTACTTCCAAAAAAAAAGAAAGAAAGAAAGAAAGAAAGGAAGGAAGAGAGAAAGATAGGAAGGAAGGAAAAGAGAAAGAAAGAAAGAAAGAAAGAAAGAAAGAAAGAAAGAAAGAAAGAAAGAAAGAAAGAAAGAAAAGTCACAAGTTAAAAAAAACTTAATACTTCATATTAAGGCCTTGGGAAAAGAACACAGCAAACAAAAAAATCAGTAGATGGGAAGAAATAATAAAGATTAGTGCAGAAATTAATGAAACAGAAACAAAAAAATACAAAGAATCAATGGAACAGAGTTGGTTCTTTGAAAGGATAAACAAGCCAGGCATGGTGGTGCACACCTTTAATCCCAGCACTCCAGAGACAGAGGTAGGAGGATCGCCATGAGATCAAGGCCATCCTGAGACTACATAGTGAATTCCAGGTCAGCCTAGGATAGAGTGAAAACCCTACCTCGAAAAACTTAAAAAGGAAAAAAAAAAAAAAAGGAACCATGTATGGTAACTCTTGTCTTGAATCCCAACACTTGGGAGGCAGAGGTAGGAGGATCACTTTGAGTTCCTGAGTTTGAGAATATCCTGAGACTCCAGGCAAGCCTGAGCTACAGTAAAACCCTACCTTGAAAAAAAAAAACCAAAAAAAAAACAAAACAAAACCCAAGATTGATAAACCCTTAGCAAATCTGACCAAAATAAAGAGAGAAGAGACACAACTCAGTAGAATTAGAGATGAAAAGGACACCATTACAACAGATACCAATGAAATTCAAAAGATCATGAGGACATACTTTAAGAACATGTGCTTCACAAACCTTGCAAATCTGAAATAAATGGAGGATTTCCTAGATTTACATGACCTACCAAAGTTAAAGCGAGATGAGATAAACTATTTAAATAGACCAGTAACATACATTGAGATAAAAATAGTTATAAAAAATCTCCCAACTAAAACAAGTCCAGGCCCAGACAGATTCACAGGTGAATTTTACCAGACCTTCATGGAAGAACTAACATCAATACTTCTCAAACTTTTCCATAAAATAGAAAAGGAAAGAACCCTATCAAACTTTATGAAGCCAGCATCACCCTGATACCAAAACCAGACAAAGATAAAACAAAAAAAGAAAATCACATGTCAATCACCCTCATGAACATAGATGCAAAAATTCTCAACAAAATACTGGCAAACAGCATACAAGAATATATCAAAGACATCATTCACCCTGACCAAGCAGGTTTTATTGCAGATATGCAGGGATGGGTCAACATACACAAGTCAATAAATGTAAGACAAAAATCACATGATCATCTCAATAGATGCAGAAAAGGTATGTGACAAAATCCAACATTCCTTCATATTAAAAGTCCTAAAGAAACTGGGAATATAAGGAACATATCTCAACATAATAACCTCTATTTATGACAAACCTACAGCCAACATAATACTAAGAGGGGGAAAACTTGAAGATTTTCCACTAAAATCAGGAACAAAACAAGGGTGTCCACTGTACCCACTTTTATTTAATATAGTACTGTAAGTGTTACATGGCAATAAGGCAAGAGACACACATAAAAGGGATACAGATTGGAAAGGAAGAGGTCAAATTATTATTTGCAAGTGATATGATTCTATACATACAGGACCCTAAAGATTCTACCAGCAAACTGTTAGAGCTGATAAACACAGGATACAAAATAAACACACAGAAATCAGTCACCTTACTATATACTAACAACAAACATGCTGAGGATGAAATCAGGGAAACATTTCCATTCACAATTGCTTCAAATATGTGTGTGTATGTATGTATGTATGTATGTATGTATGTATGTATGTATATAGTACCTTGGAATAAACCTGAGGAGGTGAAGGATCTCTACAGTGAAAACTTTAAAACACTCAAGACAGAAATTTCAGAAGACACTAGCAAGTAGAAAAACACCCCATGTTCTTAGATTAGAAGAACAAATATTGTGAAAATATCAATCTTACCAAAAGCAATTTATACATTTTATTCAGTCCCCATCAAAATTCCAATGGCATTCTTCACCAAAATAGGAAAAAAAAAAACCTAAAATTCATCTGGAAGCACAAAGAGCCTCAAATGGCCAAACCAATTTTGAGCAACAAAAATTAAGGCTGGTGGTATTTCCATACTTCATTTTAAGTAATATTACAGATCCATAGTAACAAAAAAAGGCACAGTATGGGCTAGAGAGATGGCTTAGTGGTTAAGCGCTTGCCTGTGAAGCCTAAGGACCCCAGTTCGAGGCTTGATTCCCCAGGACCCACATTAGCCAGATGCACAAGGGGACGCATGAGTCTAGAGTTCATTTGCAGTGGCTGGAGGCCCTGGCATACCCATTCTCTCTCTCTCTCTCTCTCTCTCTCTCTCTCTCTCTCTCTCTCTCTTTCTCTCTGTCACTCTCAAATAAATAAAAAATTTTTTAAAAAATCACAGTACTGGCACAAAGACAGACATGTAGATCAATGGAACAGAATACAGGACCCAATTGTAAGTCTGGAAAGCTACAGCCATCTAAATTTTGACCAAAAAAGTTTCATTGAAAAGAAGACAGCCTGTTTAACAGTTTAAGAGTGCTGGGAAAACTGGATATCTATATGTAGAAGGGTGAAAACAGATCCTTATCTCTCTCCATGCACAAGAATCAAGTCCAAATGGATCAAAGACTTTGATATCAGACCTGAAACTCCAAAACTGATAGAGGGAAAAGACGGGAAGCCCTTCAACATCTTTGCATAGCCAATGGCTTTCTGGATATAACCCCAGTTGCTCAGGAAATAAAAACACTAACCAACCACTGGGACTTCATGAAATTAAAAAGGCTTTTGTATATCAAAGGACACTATGAATAGAGCAAAGAGGCAAGCTGCAGAATGGGAGAAAATCTTTGTGAGCTATACATCTGACAAAGGATATATCTAGGATATACAAAGAACTAAAAAAAAAAAAAAAATAGGGCTGGAGAGATGGCTTAGTGGTTAAGGTGCCTGCCTACGAAGCCTAAGGACTCAGGTTTGATGCTCCAGGTCCCATGTAAGCCAGATGCACATAGTGGCACATGCATCTGGACTTATTTGCAGTGGCTAGCAGCCCTGGCATGCCGATTCTCTCTCTCTCTCTTTCTCTCTCTCTCTCTCTCTCTCTCTCCCTTTCTCTCTGACTGTAACAAATAAATAAAAAAATTTAAAAAACAAATAATAAGAAATCAAACAACCAGTTAAAAATGTAGTGTTCTTGGGCTGGAGAGATGGCTTAGCGGTTAAGGCATTTGCATGCAAAGCCAAAGGACCTCGGTTTGGTTCAACTCTCCAGAACCCACATAAGCCAGATGCACAAGGAGGGGGCACATGCATCTGGAGGTCATTTGCAGTGTCTGGAGGCCTTGGTGTACTCTCTCTCTATCAAATAAATAAATAAGCAAAATGTTTTTTAAAAATGGAGAGTTCTAAAAGAAGAAAAACAGACGGCATATTAACATGTACAACAATGTTCTACATCCTTAGCCATCAGGGAAATGCAAATTAAAACTACTTTGGGTTTCCATCTCACTCCTGTCACAATGGCTATCATCAAGAAAACAAATGACAATAAATATTGGTGGGGATGTGGAAAAAGAGGAACACTACTACACTGTTGGTGGGAATGCAGTCTGTTACAGCTGTTGTGGAAATCAGTGTGGAGGTGCCTGAAACAACTAAAAATATATTTTTAGGCGTATATCCTAAGGACTTGTGTTACTACCTCCTTAGAGAAACTTGCACATCCATGTTTATTGCCACTCTATTCACAATAGCTAGGAAATGAAACCAGCCTAGCTGTTCCTCAACTGATGAGTGGATAATGAAGATGTGGTACATTTTTACAATAGAGTTCATCAGTAAAGAAAAATAAAATTAGAACTGGAGAGATGGCTTAGCAGTTAAGACGCCTGCCTGCAAAGCCAAAGGACCTCTGTTTGATTCCCTAAGACCCACGTAAGCCAGATGCACAAGGTGGAGGATGCATCTGGAGTTTGTTGTCAGTGGCTGGAAGTCCTGGCATGCTCACTCACTCTCTCTCTCTCTCCCTCTTTCCCTCTCACAAATAAAAATAAAATTAAAAAAGCTAAAATTATGATATTTGCAGAGAAATGGATGGACTTGAAAAGGATTATAGTTAGTGAGGTAACCCAGACCCAGAAAGCCAAGCACCACATGTTCTCTCTCATATGTGGATCCTAGCTACAAATGTTTGGACTTGTATGTGAGTTGGAATAAAACTCAGTAGCAGAGGCCAGTAAGCTAGAAAGGGACTATAAAGAAGGGAGGTAAGGAGATAACTTAATAGGATGGTATTGTGTGTGTATGTAGAAAAACTGATTATTTGTAGGGCCTTGAAAGGCCCGGATGTGAGGCTATTGGAACTTCCTGAGCCTAGCTAAAGTTTGGTGATCTGCCTCTGGCCAGCTAGGACTCAGCAAGACGCCTAATAGCTTCTTGCCTGCTACTTCTGCGTAGGAGTTGGAATTCCAGCGTACGCTTGGGACCAATTATCTCAAAGGTCGCGGTTTACTATTGGCCCTTACCTCTCCCCCTCCCCCTCCCATCCAAAAATCTCCACCCTTGTTTTCAACATTATATAAGTAACTGCTTGTAACAATAAAGAGAGTTCCTGCTTCAACAAGACTCCCGACTCAGTGTAGTTTTTCTCTGGTGACTAGGAGAGGTTCTGAGTTGTCCGACATTCACCCTCTTCCTCAACACCTTGGGAGGAACCAGCGGGCCTGGGCCTTCCTCAGCACTACCCGCCAGGGGAGCCCGGCACCTGGCACCCAACATGGGGCTCCAGGAACCCAGCAGACTAATGCCCTGTGTGAGGCATTCTCGTTGAGGAGGTCAATTGATGTACATGTGCGGGTGAGTGTACCCTCATAAGTTATGAGGCAGTCTTCATATTTAATGCACTAAACTTTGTTTCTATAACCTGTACTTGCTTGTCAACATCTCTTTGTTCTCTGTCTCTTTCCTTTCACTTTTGGTTTGCCAGCAAGCTACAGCTGTGGCTTTTGTATGTCTGAATGGGTCATATGTCCCTAGTGGACACACTGTGTGGCTTTTGACCATTAGGTTTATGCTTCTCTCTCTCTCCTTGGGCCTATGAAGGCAGGCCAGCTTTTTCTGCCATTATGGAACTTCCCCTAGATCTGCAGGCTTCAATAAATATCCCTTCCTCCATAACTGTGCTTGGTCTGGAAGTTCATCTCAGTAAATCTGAAGCTGTCTGATACAGAACTTGGTACCAAGGAGTGGACTGAGATGAACCTGACCATGTGGATGTTGATCTTTTGGAAACTTTGTTTTGCAGGAATAAACATGGACTTGGTGCTTGCAACTGAAGGTGTCTTCTGGAGTGGTAAGCCAAGTTTTATGGACTATTCTGATGGGAGTCTGAGAATGCTAAGTGCAGACAGCCTTGAACTTCGAGGCTTGGCTTATGAGCTTTCTAAGGGGAATGAAAGACTGCAGAGGACTTTGTTGGAACTGGACTACTGGCATAAGGGCTGGCTGCATCCTGCTGACCAGGCCCAGAGAGTTTAATCAAGGTTAAATTTATAATGGACTGATGTGCGTATGTAGAAAAGAATTTTCAGGATAAACCTAAATGCCATAACTAAAGTTAGAGATTTTTCAACTGTTTACAGACTCTTAAGAATACTCTAAAAGTTTTATATAGGGACATAGTCTTAATCTAAATTCATCTTACATTAGACACAGGTGATGCCTATGCTAGGTGGGTCACAAAATCATAAGTACAGATGTAATTGGAGGTTTAACCAGGTTAAACATAGTCAAGAGTCTATCACCTTGTGTTTTGCAAATGGGTAAGTTTGTTATGTAAAAACAAACAACTTCAGAATATAATAAGAAATGTCAGGATGCTTATCTCTCTGCTCTGTAATTTCATTTTGCTCTTGTTTTCCAACATATGCTACTTAAATTCATGGAAAGCTGGACTCTGAAAAAACAGATAAAACCCCCTTTATCTCAGAAAATGGCCAATTGTCTCTGACAAAGAAAAAAAAAAAAGTACAACATATAACGGTGGTACGCTTTAGTTCTTCTCTTTTAATCACCTAAAGTCACATCTGTTAGATAAAATTTCTCACTAGACAAAATGTTAAATAGGTCAACTGAGTCAAGGTATTTGATCAAGTTACAAACTCCTTACATAAGATAAGCATCAGACTTACCTAATGTGTATATCAGGGGAAGGGCCCCTACATTGAAACATTTAATTGGATTAAATCTGATGTTTACCTGATGCCAAGGTTTTAATCAGTGGAGAAACTGAGTCTTATGATAAGACCTCACTCATTAACAGGTCACTGATGCTAATTTGTTATGATTTAAGGGTTATAAAACTGGTTTTAAGACTCTCTCAGTAAAGTAAATTAGGTTCCTCTTTTCATCAAGGTTTTGACTATTCTTAAGATAAAGGCTCACATAGAAGTGGTTATTTTCCAAAGGTGAAGTACTCATACCTAAAGACATTTTAACTTCAAAAATAGCTTCTGTTTTATTTATGCTAATTCTATTGAATGGTCATAACTAGGTTTAATCACTTAGGTTTAAATGATTTAATTTCAGTGAAGATAACTTTCATCTTCCTGGGATAGCTTGCTTAAGCTTTATCAAATTTAAGTCATGGGTAAAACATAAAATTGTTTTATGTTAATAAAAGTTTCTGTGATACATAAAATCAATAGCTATTCAGCTTAAGCCAAAATCATGGGTTGTCAAATAATGTTTTTTTCTTTCAAAAAGATTTATCAAGGGTTATATTAAAATTTAGCTAGCTGTTTTGGTTTTTAAACAAATACTAAACTCTATGGTTCTGTTTCCAATGTTCTCTGGTAATTTCTACCAACGCAGGTACCTAAACTAATCAGAGATGTTTTCAAACACAGGTGCTAAAAATTTCTAGGTTAAATGAGTTAATCTATAAATCAATTGGTACTGTTTTCAAGACTGGTGACAGGTTCTGCCTGTGTTTATAAATGTTAATTATTTAAAATGTGAGATATTTATAAGTATTAGATATTTAAAATATGAGAGGACTTCCAGTTAAGATGGCAGCGTAGGTACCACGCCAAAGTAGCCTGGGGGGAAAAAAGACCAAAAAACCTCAGCAAAATACACACTTTTAATAAAAAGTGAGGTGTATAGGAAACTGAAGCGGCAGCGGAGAAGTAGGAGAGATCCAGAGCATCCAGAGCCCGCACAGGCTGGCAAAAGCGGCCCCGGCAGCTCCGCCAAACACCGCAGTGGCGGGACGCACCGGAAAGCCGCCAGACTCGGCTCCAGCCACAGGAAAAGCCAGGTGTGGGAGCTTCCCTTCACACCGCGCTCTCCGCAAGTCAGGACACGTGAAGGGAGAGCAGCAGCGAGCAGCGGAGGAGCAGACCGCAAGGTAGAACATGTGGAGCAGCGAGAGAACCAGAGCAACTGCGGCTCCCTCCCCTCCCCCACCGCCTGAGCCCAGCTCCAGCGAACAGAGCAATGTCCCGGGACCGGCCACGCCAACTTGAGCCAACAGCGGGACCCAAGCAGGAGCAGAGTTCGGCAGCAACATCGGCAGCTCCAGAACCAGTACCAGCAGCCCCAGCAGCAGCAGACCCAGGAGAGGCAGCAGCGGCAGACCCAGGAGCGGCAACAACAGCAGACCCAGAAGCAGCAGCAGTTCCAGCAGTGGGGGTGCTGATCTGCAGGGCCACAGTTGCCAGGCTTGGTTTGCCCCGCAGGAAAAGCCAGTGCCCAGCTCCAGAAATCAGAACACCAGTCCGACGACCCAGGCAGCAACTTGACTGAGACCAAAATCATCCAAGGTAACTGGGTTTGCACCAGGGAAGGGTCTCACTTGGTCACAAGCTGACTGGGATCCCTCAACAGACCAGAAATCTTAACCTCTGTGTTGATAGAGGATCTGGTTGTTATAATAACTACTCTGGCATACATACTTGGGGCTGTTTTTGACTGAATGAGTACAGTGTTTAGTTAACTTTTAGAATCTACCGGTATTTTATTCCACTCAGCCTACTTGAATACTCCCATAGCAGGGAAACTCAACCCCTAGGAATACCTTTGTAGATACTCTCAGAGTCTTAAGAGCCACATCTAACACATTAAGCTCCGACCCTGAAAATACATAACATCAAATCAATTGATACAGCTAAGAATACCCAGCTAGCTAGAAAATCCAAGCATTAATTTAATCCAAGATGCAAAAATATATACATTATAACACAAGAAACACTAAAAAGCAAGACGATATAAATCCACCTAAAAATATAAATGCATCAGAAATGACCTCCAGTGAGAACAAGTTAGGGGAAATGCCTGAAAAAGATTTCAAACGAATGGTTGTAAATATGTTCAAAGAAGTCAGAGAACAAATCAAAGGAGTCAAAGAGGAACTTAAAGAGGAAATCAAAGGAATCAAAGAAGATGCAGGACACCAATTTCATGAAATAAAGAAGGCAATACAAGACATAAAAAAGGAAATAGAAATAATAAAGGAAAACCAGTCAGAATTACTAGCAATGAAGAACACAGTTAATGAAATAAAAAACTCTGTAGAAAATCTCACCAGTAGAATGGATGAGGGAGAGGACAGAATATCTAAGCTAGAAGACCAAGTGGCAGATCTAATACAGTCCAACAAAGAGAAAGACAAACTTATAGAAAAGTATGAGTGGGAATTTCAAGATATTCTGGACACTATGAAAAGATCAAATATTAGAATTCAGGGCATAGTAGAAGGAGAAGAATTTCACTCAAAAGGCATAGTAGGTGTCTTCAACAAAATCATAGAAGAAAATTTCCCCCAAATTGGGAAAGAGGTGCCAATGCAGATACAGGAAGCCTTTAGAACCCCAGCCAGACAAAACTTGGAAAGAACCTCTCCTAGCCATATTATAATCAAACTTCCAAACACACACACCAAAGAAAAAATATTGAAAGCAGTTAGAGAGAAAAATCAAGTTACCTACAAAAGCAAGCCCATCAGGATTACAGCAGATTATCCAACACAAACTTTTAAAGCCAGAAGGGCTTGGGGTGATATATTCCAAGTTCTGAAAGATAACAACTGTCAACCAAGGTTACTTTATCCTGCAAATTTATCCATTCAAATAGACGGAGAAATAAGGATATCCCATGACAAAAGCAGGTCAAAGGAGTATTTGAAGACAAAACCAGCTCTACAGAAAATACTTGATAGAATCCTCCTTGCTGAAGAAAAGGAAAAGCACTCATATAAGGAACCTGAAAAAAAAAAACAACCAATACTCAAATACTAGTTAACAGAAGAGAGCACGGGTAGAACCAGAAGCACACACACACAAAAAAAAGGCAGACATAAATACACACCTTTCAATAATATCTCTTAATATCAATGGTCTCAATGCCCCAACGAAAAGACATAGATTCACAGACTGGGTTAAAAAGCAGGATCCTACAATTTGTTATCTGCAATAAACTCACCTTTCTACAAAGGATAGACGTTACCTTAGGGTGAAAGGTTGGAAGACGGTGTTTCAAGCAAATGGGCCTAGAAAACAAGAAGGGGTTGCTATCCTAATATCTGACAGGGTAGACTTTACTCCAACATTAGTCAAGAAAGATAAGGAAGGTCACTTTATATTGATTAAGGGCACACTCCAACATGAGGACATTACAATCCTAAGCATATATGTACCTAACATGGGGGCTCCCAAATTCATCAAACAAACACTATTAGAACTAAGGTCACAGATAACACCAAACACAGTGGTGGTGGGTGACTTTAACACCCCACTCTCATCAATTGACAGGTCATCCCGGAAAAAAATAAACAGAGAGGCATCGGGACTAAATGAGGTCATAGAAGGAATGGACCTAACAGATATATACAGGACATTTCATCCAAATGCTGCAGAATATACATTCTTTTCAGCAGCACATGGATCATTCTCTAAAACAGACCATATATTAGGACACAAATCAAATCTTAACAAATTCAGGAAAATTGAAATAATTCCTTGCATTCTATCTGACCACAATGGAATTAAACTACAAATCAGTAGCAAGAAAGGCTATAGAGCATACACAAAATCATGGAAACTGAACAATACACTACTAAATGATGAATGGGTCAATGAAGAAATCAAAAAGGAAATCAAAAACTTTATAGAGTCAAACGATAATGAGAACACAACATACCAAAATCTCTGGGACACAATGAAGGCAGTTCTAAGAGGAAAATTTATAGCCTTAAGTGCCTATATTAAGAAATTAGAAAGGTCGCAAGTAAACGACCTAATGCTTCGCCTTAAAGCCTTGGAAAAAGAAGAACAAGGCAAACCAAAAATCAGTAGACAGGAAGAAATTATAAAGATTAGGGCAGAAATTAATGAAGTAGAAACAAAAAGAACAATCCAAAGAATTAATGAAACAAAGAGTTGGTTCTTTGAAAGGATAAACAAGATTGATAAACCCTTAGCAAATCTGATCAAAAGAAAGAGAGAAGAGACACAAATTAATAAAATCAGGGATGAACAAGGTAACATCACAACAGATTCCAGAGAAATTCAAAAAATCATAGGGACATACTATAAAAGCATATACTCCACAATGTATGAAAATCTGAAAGAAATGGATGATTTCCTTGATCTATATGACCTACCTAAATTAAATAAAAATGAGATTAATCACTTAAATAGACCTATAACAAACATGGAGATCTGAACAGTTATCAATAATCTCCCAACTAAAAAAAGCCCAGGCCCAGATGGATTCACTGCTGAATTTTACCAGACTTTTAAGGAAGAGCTAACACCATTGCTTCTTAAGCTTTTCCAGGAAATAGAAAAAGAAGGAATTCTACCAAACTCCTTCTATGTGGCCAGTATCACCCTGATACCAAAACCAGGCAAAGATAGAACAAAAAAAGAAAATTACAGACCAATCTCCCTCATGAACATAGATGCAAAAATTCTCAACAAAATATTGGCAAACAGAATACAAGAATATATCAAAAAGATCATTCACCCTGACCAAGTAGGCTTTATCCCAGAGATGCAGGGATGGTTCAACATACGCAAATCTATAAGTGTAATACATTACATAAATGGGTTGAAGGACAAAAATCACATGATCATCTCATTAGACGCAGAGAAAGCATTTGACAAAATCCAACATCCCTTCATGATAAAAGTCCTACAGAGACTGGGAATAGAAGGAACATATCTCAATATAATAAAAGCTATTTATGACAAGCCAACAGCCCACATATTACTAAATGGGGAAAAACTGGAAGCTTTTCCACTAAAATCAGGAACAAGACAAGGGTGTCCACTGTCCCCACTTTTGTTTAATGTAGTTTTGGAAGTCTTAGCCATAGCAATAAGGCAAGAGACACACATAAAAGGGATACAAATTGGAAAGGAAGGGATCAAGTTATCATTATTTGCAGATGACATGATTCTATACATAAAGGACCCTAAAGACTCTACTAGCAAACTGTTAGAGCTGATCAAAACCTACAGCCATGTAGCAGGATACAAAATAAATACACAGAAATCAGTAGCCTTCGTATATGCTAACAACAAACACACAGAGGATGAAATCAGAGAATCACTCTCGTTCACAACTGCATCAAAAAAAATAAAGTACCTTTGGGCTGGAGAGATGGCTTAGCGGTTAAGTGCTTGCCTGTGAAGCCTAAGGACCCTGGTTCAAGGCTCGGTTCCCCAGGTCCCACGTTAGCCAGATGCACAAGGGGGCACACGGGTCTGGAGTTCGTTTGCAGTGGCTGGAAGCTCTGGCGCGCCCATTCTCTCTCTCTCCCTCTATCTGTCTTTCTCCCTGTGTCTGTCGCTCTCAAATAAATAAATAAAAAATGAACAAAAAAAATATTTAAAAAAAAATAAAGTACCTTGGAATAAACTTAATGAAGGAAGTAAAGAATCTCTACAATGAGAACTTTAAAACACTCAAGCGAGAAATTGCAGAAGACACTAGAAAGTGGAGAAACATCCCTTGTTTCTGGATTGGACGAATCAATATTGTGAAAATGGCAATCTTACCTAAAGCAATCTACACATTTAATGCAATCCCTATCAAAATTCAAAAGGCTTTCTTCATGGAAATAGAAAAAACAATCCAAAAATTCATTTGGAATCACAAAAAACCTCAAATATCTAAAATAATACTGAGCAACAAAAATGAGGCTGGTGGTATCACCATACCTGATTTTAATCTATACTACAGAGCCATAGTAACAAAAACAGCATGGTACTGGCACAAAAACAGACATGTAGGTCAGTAGAACAGAATAGAGGACCCAGATGTAAGCCCAAGTAGCTATAGCCACCTGATATTCGATAAAAATGCCAAAAATACTCAGTGGAGAAGAGACAGCCTCCTCAGCAAATGGTGTTGGGAAAACTGGATATATATCTGCAGAAGGATGAAAATAGATTCTTCTCTCTTGCCATGCACAAGAATTAAGTGCAAATGGATTAAAGACCTTAACATCACACCTGAAACTCTGAAACTGCTAGAGGAAAAAGTAGGGGAAACCCTTCAACATATTGGTCTTGGCAAAGACTTTCTGAATACAACCCCAATTGCTCAGGCAATAAAACCACAGATTAATCACTGGGACCTCATGAAATTACAAAGATTTTGCACTGCAAAGGACACAGTGAAAAAAGCAGAGAAGCAACCTACAGAATGGGAAAAAATCTTTGCCAGCTATATATCTGATAGAGGATTAATATCTAGGATATACAAAGAACTCAAAAAGTTAAATAATAAGGAATCAAACAAGCCAATCAAAAAATGGGCTATGGAGCTAAATAGAGAGTTCTCAAAGGAAGAAATACGAATGGCATATAAGCATTTAAAAACATGTTCTATATCACAAGTCATCAGGGAAATGCAGATTAAAACTACATTGAGATTCCATCTCACTCCTGTCAGATTGGCCACCATCATGAAAACAAATGATCATAAATGTTGGCGGGGATATGGAAAAAAAGGAACCCTTCTACACTGCTGGTGGGAAAGCAATCTGGTCCAGCCATTGTGGAAAACAGTGTGGAGGTTCCTAAAACAGATAGAGATTGATCTACCATATATCCCAGCTATAGCACTCCTAGGCATATATCCAAAGGACTCATCTCATTTCCTTAGAAGTACATGCTCAACCATGTTTATTGTTGCTCAATTTATAATAGCTGGGAAATGGAACCAGCCTAGATGTCCCTCAACTGATGAGTGGATAATGAAGATTTGGCACATTCATACAATGGAGTTCTACTCAGCGGGAAAGAAAAATGAAGTTATGAAATTTGCAGAAAAATGGATGGACCTGAAAAGTATTATACTAAGTGAGGTAACCCAGGCCCAGAAAGCCAAGTGCCACATGTTCTCTCTCATATGTGGATCCTAGCTACAGATGATTGGGCTTCTGCGTGAGAATGAAAATACTTAGTAGCAGAGGCCAGTAAGGTAAAAAGGAGACATAAAGAGTAGAGAAAGGAAGGGAGGAGGATACTTAATAGGTTGATATTGTATATATGTAATTACAATGTTGTAATGGGGAGGTAATATGATGGAGAATGGAATTTCAAATGGGAAAGTGTGGGGGTGGGGAGGGAGGGAATTACCATGGGATATATTTTATAATCATGGAAAATGTTAATAAAAATTAAAAAAATAATAATAAAATAAAATATGAGATATGTCTACCTTCTATACCTCATATATAAGGCTTATACTACCATAGTAGAACTAAAATTTTAAAGATAGGATAATCAGACTCTCAAGTCTCAATTACAAAAACAAAAGGGGGAATCCTTACCCCCATATGACCAACTAAAAAAGGCATTATTTACCCTAAATATTTTAAATTTTTCTAAAGAAGATAAACAATTATCCCCTTTCCAAAAACAGTGATCCTCATCTGTTACCTACAGTTCTCAGTGGGTAAGATCGAGGGACCCATTGAGTGGGGCCTGAAGAGGACCAGATCCACTCCTCACAGCAGGGAGAGGGTTTGGATGTGTCTTCCCTCAAGATGATAAAAGACCCATTTGGGTACCAGAAAGAGACCTAAAATATTTGTCCAAACAAGGGGGCACTGACAATCACTTCTCCACGGAGTGTCCCACCCCTGAGGACTGATCCTAAAATGGTCTTCACCCTGCTCTAGCTTTGCCTTCAATCTGGGCCTCCCTGGCTGCTTGCAGTACAGTTGCCCATATGACCTTAAAAAATTTCTCAGCCACCTTCCCCATCCCCGTCCAGCTTTTCCCAATGTTTCCTCTGGAACTTGCATTTGGGCCCCGCCTTCCCCTAATAATTCCAGTACAGATGTGGGGTACATTCATCCTTCCTTCTGTACTTTTAACACAACTGAGCCCAGTGCTCAATGCTGCCCGCCTTCTGGAATCGTTTATGTTTGTGGAGGCGGGATGGCCTATGACTTTCTGCCCACCAATTGGATGGTCCTTTGTGCATCAGCCACCTTAATCCCAGATGTAGATATCATTCCTGGAAATGAGGCCCTCCCTATGCCCTCTTTTGATTATATCAGAAGGAGACCTATCTCCCACAACAGCTAGATTCCCTGGCTGAGGTAGTCCTACAAAACAGGAGGGGACTAGACCTACTAACGGCCGAAAAGGGAGGCATATGCTTGTTTTTATAAAAAAATGCTGTTTCTATGCCAATAGATCAGGAATCATTCAGGACAAGATCAAGAAACTTCAAGAGGACCTGGAGAAGAGACTGCTGGACCTCCAGGACAGCCCACTGTGGACGGGCTTACATGGCTTCTTACCCTACCTCCTCCCTCTACTTAGGCCCCTCCTTCCCCTCCTCCTTATCCTCACTGTCAGGCCTTGTGTAATTAACAAAATTACACAATTCATTCACCAGTGGCTAGAGGCAATAAAACTCCATGGTTGAGTTGCATTACCACAAGCTGGCAACTCAGGAATTAAGTTCCTCAGATGACCCACTGCCACCTCCTCTGCCCTCCATGTGACCAATGACAGGTAAGATCTCAGACTGACTGAGACAACCTAAGACAGGCCATGGAATGGATTCTCAGAGAGCTAAACACATGGTACTCAATGATGGGTAAGATCCCCAGAGAGGGACAACCTAAGACAGGGGCCATGGTGATTAATACTCTTACAAAAACAAAAGGGGGTGATGTTGGGCCTTGAGAGATCCAGGCATGAGGCCTAGTGGAACTTCCTGAGCCTGGCTAAAGTTTGGTGATCTGCCTCTGGCCAGCTATGACTCAGCAAGACGCCTAATGGTTTCTGGCCTGCTACTTCCACATAGGAGTTGGAATTCCCACGTGCATGTGCTTGGGACAAATCATCTCAAAGGTTGCAGTTTACTATTGGCCCTTACCTCTCCCCTACCCCCGTCCTAAAATCTCCACCCTCATTTTCAACATTATATAAGCAACTGCTTGTAACAATAAAGAGAGTTCCTGCTTCGACAAGACTCCCGACTCAGTGTGGTTTTTCTCCAGTGACTAGGAGAGGTTCTGAGTTGTCCGACATTCACCCTCTTCCTCAATCTCTTGGGAGGAACCAGTGGGCCTGGTCCTTCCTCAGCACTACCTGTAGACAAGCTGAGACTGAAAGCTGGAAACATCTATCCTGCCTGTAGCCCTATGGGAGAGAAAATTCACCACCAGTGGAGATAAACACCAGTGGACACTGCAAACCTTAAGTTTGGCTAGTCAGGCCAAATGAGCAAATGGGTACAATAGTGGCACATCTGTTATGGGGAAACCAATTGCTTACTAATTGGACAGGAATCCTGCACCACAGGAGAGAAGTCATGCCTGGTACTGAAAACCTATGATGGGGGAGGTCATGAGCACTAGGAGTGTAATGCCTGCTGGTGTCTAGCTAAGTGCCTATACTATGCTCACCAAACTGCCCAGTAAGCACTTCTCTTAATGTTCATACACATATATTAATGCTACTCTCTCTTTTGGATTAGATAAGCTTCTCTCTTCAGATGGCAGTGACCTTTTGGCTCACTCAAAAGTCACCATAGTGCTGAGAAGTGACAGCATATTCACCACTGAGACATCTCTATCACAGCCTCCAAGGCTCAGGGTCCACTGTGGAAGAGGTGGAAGAAATAATGTAAGAGCCAAATGAAGGGTAGGGCTCCTTATAATGCATTGCTCCAGACAAAAAAGGCCTGGGTATCCATAACCTTGTAATGTCTGGGACTGTCTACACAAGACCTTCATAATAGGAGGAAATGCTGATGACATCAAAATAAAAGAGACTAATTGAGAGGGGAGGGGATATGATGTAGAGTGGATTTGTGAAGGTGAAAGTGAGGGAGATGAGGGAATTATCATAGTTTATTGTCTATAATTATGGAAGTTGTAAATAAAAAATTAAAATAATAGTTTTAATCAAGGTTATACCTAAATGAAATTCTAACTTTGCAAGTTCATTGCTGATATACAAAGATCTCAAAAATTTAAATAATAAGAAATCAAATAACCCAATTTTAAAAAATGGGTTACAGAGGGCTGGAGGGATGGCTTAGCAGTTAAGGCGTTTGCCTGAAAAGCCAAAGAACTCAGGTTTGATTTCCCATGACTCATGTTAGCCAAATGCATAAGGGAGTGCCTGTGTCTGGAATTCATTTGCAGTGGCTGGAGGCCCTGCCATGCTCATTCTTCCCTCTCCCCCTCTCCCTCTTTCTTTGTCAAATTAATTAATTAATTAAAATATTTTTTATTTTTAAAATTTTTATTTATTTGAGAGTGACAGAGAGAAAGAGGCAGATAGAGAGAGAGGGAGAATGGGTGCACCAGGGCCTCCAGCCACTGCAAACGAACTCCAGATGCATGCACCCCTTTGTGCATCTGGCTAACGTGGGTCCTGGGGAATAGAGCCTCGAACTGGGGTCCTTAGGCTTCACAGGCAAGCGCTTAACTGCTAAGCCATCTCTTCAGCCCTTAAAATATTTTTTAAATGGGCTATGGAACTAAAGAGAGTTCTCAAAAGAAGAAATGCAGCCAGGTGTGGTGGTGCACACCTTTAATCCGAGCACTCGGATGGCAGATGTAGGAGGATCAAGGCCACCCCAAGACTACATACAGAATTCCAGGTCAGCCTGAGCTAAAGTGAGACCGTACCTTGAAAAGAAAAAGAAGAAGGAGGAAGAAGAGGAGGAGGAAGAAGAAGGAATAATACAAATGGCATATAAACATCTAAAAAATGTTCTACATCCCTAGTCATCAAGGAAATGTAGATTTAAACTATGTTGAGATTCCATCTCTCTCCTATCAGATTGACTACCATCATGAAAACAAATGACCATAAATGTTGGTAAGGAGGTAGAAAAAAAAGAACACTTCTACATTGTTGGTAAAAATGCAATCTTGCCCAGCCATTGTGGAAATCAGCATGGACTTCCAGAGACAGCTAAAAATAGATCTACCATATGACCCAGCTATATATAGGCATATATCCTAAGGACTCGTCTCACTACCTTAGAGATACTTGATCAACCGTGTTTATTGCTACTCTATTCACAATAGCTGGGAAATGGAACCTGCCTAGATATCCCTCAACTGATGAGTGGATAATGAACATGTGGCACATTTACACAATGGAGTTCTACTCAGCGGTAAAGAAAAATGAAGTTATGAAATTTTCACGAAAATGGATGGATCTGGAAAGGATTATACTAAGTGAGATAACCCAGGCCCAGAAAGTCAAACATCACATGTTCTCTCTCAAATGTGGATCCTAGCTACAAATGATTGGACTTCTGTGTGAGTAGGAATAAAACTCAGTAGCAAAGGCCAATAAGCTAGAAAGAAGATACAAATAGAATAGAGTGGGAGGGAGGGAGGGAGGAACTTAATAGGATGGTATTGTACATATGTAAGTAGAAGAATAGATTAACAGGGGTGAAAAGGCCCAAGTGAGGTCAGGGGAAGAGATTGAGTAAAGGAAAGGTGGAGGGAGGGCTAAGCAAAATCTAAGAGGATATAAGTAAGTCACATGGAAACCTACTTTTTTTGGACAATGAAACACACAGGAGCCATAGATTGTTACTAGAAAGTTTTTAGTGCCAAGGATGGGATACCTTCCAGTGAGTTGTTGGCCAGGGAGTCCCTGATGTCCTCAAAATCCTGCAACAGTGGTATATTGTCTATTTAAATGTAGGTTATCATTAAGAAAAAATTTAAAGCCAGGCACATATCTTTAATCCCAGCACTTGGGAGGCAGAGGTAGGAGAATCGCTATGAGTTTGAGGCCACCCTGAGATTGCATAGTGAATTCCAGGTCAGCCTGGACCAGAGTGAGACCCTGCATCGAAAAACAAAAGAAAAACATTTTCTTTTTAATGGCTGAGGAAGTAACATCTGTGTCTGCTGAAATAAATTGTTCAAGCACACAGGCAAATAGGTGGCTGAATTTTCTTCCTCAAAGACATGTTTGCACCTATGACATTAAAAAGCAGGAAAAAATTTGTAAATGTGAGAAAGCCCTGGATTACAAGAAAATGAGTTATACCTCAGAGAAAATAAACAATGTCATGAATAGCTCTAGCTTAATGGGAAGGAAGGGTACCCATTTGTCATACATTGCATTGTACTTCGTGCACATAGCAGGCTGTTGTCCACATGGCTTGGAGGCTTTGTCCTTGAGTGTGTTATAGGTTTTTGCTGAATAGGTAGGAAGGCAGCTCCTTGGGAGAGAAATACTTAGCAGAGCCAGTAAGAAGAAAAAAAAGAAAAGAAAAGAAAAAAGAAATTCACCAGTTGTGGTGGCTCATGCCAGTAGGAAATTGCCAAAGAGGTGGAGGCAGGAGGATCAGAAGTTCAAGTCCAGCCTTGGATAAATATTTGGCTGGGGAGACGCCTTAGTAGTTAAAAGTGCTTGCTTGCAAAGCCTGCCAACCCCAGATTTGGTTCCCTAGTATCCACATGAAGCGAGATGCACAATGATCCATGCATCTGGAGTTTGTTTACAGTGGCAGAAGACCCTGGCATGCTCATTCTCTCTCTCTCTCTTCACAAATAAATGAATAAAATTATTTTAGAAGAAAGAAAGAGAGAGTGGGATGGAGGGAGTGAGGGAGGAAGAAAGAGAGAGAGAGAAGAAAAAGGGAAAGAAGGAAAGAAAGAAATGAAGGCCAGGCATAGTGGCATATGCCTTTAATCCAGCACTTGGGAGGCAGAGGTAGGATCTCCATGAGTTCAAGACCACCTTTAGACTACATAGTAAATTCCAGGTCAGCCTGGACTAGAGTGAAACCCTACTTCGAAAAAAAAAAAAATTTAAATGAGGGCTGGAGAGATGGCTAAGCAGTTAAGGTGCTTGTCTGCGAAGCCTAAGGACCCAGGTTCAACTCCACAGAACCCACCTAAACCAGACGCACAAGGTGGCACATGCACACAAGGTCACACATGTGCATAATGTGGCACATATGTCTGGAGTTTAATTGCAGTGTCTAGAGGCCCTGGCATGCCAAATCTCTATTTTTCCCTGGCTTCCTCTGTCTCTGTGAAAATTTTTAAAAAAAGAAATTAAAGTCTTGGATTATGTTAAATCTATTAGCCATTATGATGCAGCCTTTTAATATAAATATATATAATTTTGTATGTGATATGACATTTACACATGTTGAAAATAGTAACTAGGAGCCGGGCGTGGTGGCGCACGCCTTTAATCCCAGCACTTGGGAGGCAGAGGTAGGAGGATTGCTGTGAGTTTGAGGCCACCCTGAGACTCCATAGTGAATTCCAGGTCAGCCTGGGCTAGAGTGAGACCCTACCTCGAAAAACAAAAAAAAGAAAGAAAGAAAGAAAGAAAGAAAGAAAGAAAGAAAGAAAGAAAGAAAGAAAGAAAGAAAGAAAGAAAAAAAGAAAGAAAGAAAGAAGTAACTAGCACAGGCAGTAGTTGGATTATTGGGGAGTCTGTAGAAGGGAAGGAAACAATTTTTTTTTTTTTGAGGTAGGGTCTCACTCTGGTCCAGGCTGACCTGGAATTAACTCTGTAGTCTCAGGGTGGCCTCAAACTCATGGCAGTCCTCCTACCTCTGCCTCCCAAGTGCTGGGATTAAAGGCATGCACCACCATGCCCAGCAGAAACAATTTTTAATATGGATAATAGTCTATTAAAATTTCTGGAAAGACGATCTGATTTAGGTAATGTTGGTAAGTATAAAAGTTTTCTACTTACTTGGATCCTAGCTATAGATGATTGGACTTCTGTGTGAGTAGGAAGAAAACTCAGTAGCAGAGGCTAGTAAGCTAGAAAGGAGATATAAAGGGAATAGAAAGGAAGGGAGAGGGGATTTAATAGGATGGTATTGTGTATATGTAAGTAGAAGAATAGATTAATCGGGGTGAAAAGGCCTAAGTGAGGTCAGGGGAGGAGACTAGTAAAGGAAAGATGGAGGGAGGCAAGAGGATATAAATAAATCATATGAAAACCTACTTTTTTGTACAATGGAATACACAGGAGCCATAGATTGTTACTAGAAAATTTTCAGTGCCAGGGATAGGGTACCTTCCAGGAATTTGTTGGCCAGAGAGGTCCCTGGTGCTCCCAAAACATTACAGACCATTGCCAAGGCCCTTGGTTTCTTACCAGGAAGAGGTGGTAAGATCCTATTGCTGAAGACTCCACATACTTGGGCTGCAAGGTCACTGAGAAGTCCTGCTGGAACTGAGCTGAAAACCTCCTTCATGTAGACCAGCTGACAGAAAGCTGGAAAAAGCCACACTGCATGCAGCTCAATAGGAGACAGAGAAATCAACAGTGAAGATACTCCACAGTGCACACTGCAAGCCTTATATTGGGCCAAACAGTCCAAATGAGCCAATGGGGTGCAATGGTGGCACGTATGTTTGGGGGAAACCAACTGCCCTCTAATTTGGCTGGAGGCTCACCCCTTGGGAAGGAATACATTCCTGATACTGAAAACCTACAACAGGGGTAGTCATGAGCCCTAGGGGTGTAACATCTGGTGCTGTCTGGCTAAATGTATATACTATGCTCATTAAACTGCCCAGTAAGCACTTCTCTTAATGTTCATACCCATATATTAATGCTATTCTCATGTTTTCATTAGAGAACTTTGTCTTTTCAAATGGCAGTGACCTTGGGATGACTCAGAAGGCATTACGGTGCTGAGAAGTGACAGAGGAGTGCTCAGCACTGCAACATCTCTATCACACCTTCCAAGGCTCAAGGTCCATTGCAGAAGAGGTGGCAGAAAGAATGTAAGAGGCAAAGGAAGGGTAGGACTCCTTACAACGTGCTCCTCCAGACACAAAATGGCCTGGATATCCATGACCTCACAGCACCTGACACTACCTACAGAAAACCATCATAATAGAGTAGAGCAATATATCTAAGCATAGAGATTCAGGTGATATATTGAACTGCCCTAAGTAATTCCATTTTGATTTAGCTGACTCCATTTTTGTGCTGATCTCCCCGTCGGAAGACCACATCCTGGTTTACACAACATTTTTATCCAGTTACACTTGCTGTAGCAGGAAGTTTATTGTTTTCTGCAGCTGTAGTGAAATAGCTAAGATAACACTATCCTGTCCTAATTAGGCCCTGACCTCATTTTGCGGCTGCTTGGAGCCTTTCAGTTACAAACTCCTGGAGGGCCTCGTCTGCATTGACAGAACTTTCAGGGCTTCCCATGACCCCAACCATGGCCCAGATGTATAAATAAGATAACTCTAGAATATAATAGTAAAAGAACTGCAGCCTCAAGAATTACCCTGACCTACATCTGGCACTGATGTCATTATGATTTTTATGTTCTTTTGCTTTTCAAAACACTGTATCCCTGAGGCTTAATAAAAGAACTCTTAATTAGCTTAAGAAGCATGATTATCTGTAATTCTCTCATGTGAACTATAACATTTGGAGGACCAAGCGAGATCACCCCATGCCCACTGGACTTGGCCTTACACTGGATCTCACCAGTCAGTGGGGAAGTTGCAGAGCAGACACCCCTTGAAGATGCAACAGGGTTCCATGCCTCCCTCTGAATCCAGAGAGCTGTAAAATTACTGCCGTTTTCCCAAACAGAAAAATGGGATGGAGAGATGGCTTAGCGATTAAGGCACTTGCCTGCAAAGCCTAAGGACCCATGTTTGACCCTCCAGGTCCCACATAAGCCAGATGCACAATGTGACACAATCGCACAAGGTCGCACATATGCACAAGGGAGCGCTCGTGTCTGAGTTTGATTGCAATGGCTGGAGGTCCTGGAGTGCCAATGCTCTTTCTCTAGTTCTCTCTCACACATTAAAAATAAATTGGCCAGTCTGTTGGGCTTGCCTCAAAAAAAAGGAGGGGGGGGGAACAAGTCCTTCTAATTCTCCTAGGAGGTAAGCCTGAATACTGCCATTAGTTTTGGTTCAGGTTAAGAGGGGTAAACCTCACAAGGAGGCTTCTTAAAAGCCACAATAGTACACTCCATGACTATACAGAATGGAAACTAGAAACTGCAGCCACTCCATGAATATTCAGAGCAAAACTTGCAGCCTGTGAGGGGAAAGAGCTATCAGGAGCCATCAAGGAAAGGCTCAGTAGTACAATCAAGGAAAGGCTCAGTAGTACACTCCATGAGTATTCAGAGTGGAAACTGCCACCTGTCAAGGGGGGAAAGGATAGGCCTTGTGAGGAATCTTATTAAGGGTTTGGAGGGAAACACCTGATAAGGAGCCTACCCTTGTCCTCTAGCATTACCTTTGGGAGGCCAGTAGAGAAGGACCTTGTAATGCACTCCATGAGTACATAGAGTGGAAGCTGCAGCCTGTCAGGGGCACAAGAGACCTAAATTCAGTTCGGTTTGAGTTCATGGCTAGCCAAATTACTGTATGAGCAATTAGATGCATCTTTCAGATCTAAGACTGTGTACCTGTTCCTGAAGAATGATTGTGTGTGTACACCCCCTTAGATGAAAACACCCTAGACACTGTTATTCACAAGTCAAAGATTTGACTTAGTGTCATATCAAAGGGGGAAATGGAAAATGTAATGTGAAAGGAATGCAGATGTTTACTGTTGCCTAAGGAATGGCATGATTCCTCTATGCAGTGTACCATGACCTTCCTGTATCTCTTTGTTTCTAAGTATCTTTGTGATTACATAGCATAGAATGTTTCTTGTCTAAGTTCCACCTATGTAACCTTGTGATTTCTTGTAATAGCCCCCCCCCCTATGTTTAACAGTATGCAACTTTGTGGTTTAACTCCTGACCCTGTTTTTTGGTTTTTTTTAAATTTTTTATTTATTTATTTGAGAGTGACAGACAGAGAGAGAAGGACAGATAGAGGGAGAGAGAGAGAGAATGGGCACGCCAGGGCTTCCAGCCACTGCAAACGAACTCCAGACGCGAGCGCCCCCTTGTGCATCTGGCTAATGTGGGACCTGGGGAACCAAGCCTTGAACCGGGGTCCTTAGGCTTCACAGGCAAGCGCTTAACCACTAAGCCATCTCTCCAGCCCCTGACCCTGTTTTGACTATAAACATCATGTGGTTATTTCCAATAAAAATCTGCCACTCCCAAAAGATTAAGGCTTCATCTTGAGATCCTAAACTATGAGATGCACCAGCTTTCTTCTTTTCCTTTCTTTCTACCCAGCAAAGCTTTGCCTCACAAAGAAAAAAAGAATGATTGTATCCTTGTGAGCTTGAGAGTGTGCAGAGGCATCTCTATCACCACCTACACAAGATTATCATAATAGGAAGAAAAGATGATGACATCAAAATAAAAGAGAGACTGATTGAGAGGAGGAGGGGATATGATGGAGAGTGGAATTTCAAAGGGAAAAGTGGGGGGAGGGAGAGAATTACCATGCAATATTTATTATAATCATGGAAGTTGTTAATTATAAAGAAATAAAAATAATAAAAATCTTAAAAAATGGGTTATAGAACAAAAGAGAGTTCTCATCAGAAGAAATACAGATGGCATATAAACATCAAAAAAAGTGTTCTACATCCTTAGCCATCAGGGAAATGCAAATTAAAACTAATTTAACATTCCATCTCACTCCTGTCAGAATGGTTACAATCAAGAAAACAAATGACAGTAAATGTTGGCAAGGATGCAGAAAAAGGGGAACCCTTCTACACTGTTGGTGAGAATGTAATTTGGTTCAGCCATTGTGGAAATCAGTATGGAGGTTCTTGAGACAGCTAAAAATAAATTTACCATATGAGGTAGCTATAGCACTCCTAAGCATATATCCTAATGACTCTTCTCACTACCTTAGAGATACTTGCTCAACCATGTTTATTGTCACTCTATTCACAATACTAGGAATCATGTCCCTCAACAGATGAATAGATAATAAAGATAATAAAGATGTGTTACATTTACGCAATGGAGTTTTATTCAGCACTAACGAAAAATGAAATTTGCAGGGAAATGGATGGATCTGGAAAGCCAAATGTCACATGTTCTGTCTCATATGTGGTTCCTAGCTGCAAATGTTTAGACCTGTGTGTGATCTGGAACCAAAAATAAGTAGCAGAGGCCAGTAAGCTAGAAAAGGCTATAAAGGAGGGAGGAAAAGGAAGAACTTAAGGGGACAGTATTGTATACATGTAAGTAGAACAGATTACAGGAAAAGGAAAGGCCTAAGTGAGGCCAGGGGAAGAGATTATGTGAAAGAAGGGTGGGAGGGGGAGGCTCAATCAAAATTCAAGATATTCTGAATAAGACATATGAAAACCTACTTTTTTGAATAATGGCACATCCATAAGCCATAGATTGTTACTAGAAAATTTTCAGTGCCAGGGATGAGATATCTTCCATTGAGTTGTTGGCCAGGGAGGTCCCTGTTGCCTCCAAAACATTATAGGCAATTGCCAAGGCCCTTGGTTTCCCTTGAGAAACAGATGGTAAGACCCTATTACTGAAGAATTTACATGCCTGGGTGGCAAAGTCACTGAGAAATCCAGCTGGTGCTGAGCAGAAAACCTCCATGTAGACCAGCCAACTGAAAGCTAAAAGAAAGCTGCACTGTATGCAGTCCTATGGAAGACAGAAGTCATCAATCGTGGAAACAGTGGACACTGGAAGCCTGAAGTTTGGCCAGACAGGCCAAATGACTGAATGAGTGCAATAGTGGCATATCTGCTCTGGGGGAAACCAACTGCTCTCTAACTGGACTGAAGGCCTGCTCTATGGGTGGGAATACATGCCTGGTACTGAAAACCTAATCAAAAGCTTATGGCAGTGTAGGTCATGAGCCTTAGGGGTATTAGGCCTGCTCTTGTCTGGATAAATGCATATACTCTCACCAAATTGCCCTGAAAGCACTACACTTGATGTTCATATTCATATATTAATGCTACTCTCACTTCTGTTAGAGAAGCTTCTCTTTTCAGATAGCAATGACCACTGAGATGGCCCAAAAGGCAACATAGCGCTGAGAAGCAGGGACAGAGGAATGTCCAGCAATGAAACATCTCACATCCTCTAAGGTTCAGGGTCCATTGTGGAAGAGGTGGAGGAAACAATATAAGAGCCAAAGGAAGAGTACCACTCCTTACAGTGAAATTGTCCAGCCAGAAATTGGCCTTGATATCCATGACCTCACAGTGCCTAACAATACCTACACAAGACCCTCATAATAGGAGAAAAAGATGATGACATCAAATTAAAAGAGAGCCTAATGGAGAGAGGGAGGGCATATGACAGAGAGCAGAGTGATGAAGGGGAAAGTGGGGGAGGGAAAATCATGGTTTATTGTCTGTAAGTATAGAAGTTGTCATATATATATATATATAGCCAGACATGGTTGCTCACACGCCTTTAATCCCAGCACTCAGGAGGAAGGAGAGAGGGAGGGAAGGAAGGAAGGAAGGAAACTGACAATAGGGGCGAGGTGGTGTCTGTTCTTCTCTGCCTTTGGGTTGCCTTGCTTGGGGTCTTTGCAGCTTCTGAGGGGTCAGAGAAAAATTTTAGAAGTTATGGTTACAGGAAGGTTAATGGTATAGACCTGATTGGGATTGAATGTAAAAGCCAGTTTGCAAATAGTAGCTGAGGGCAGACAAAGCAAGTTGGCATCTGCTGGGAGAAAGCAGCCTGGGCAAATGCACTTTATTGGCAGATTCACCTGTCAGTCTTGGTGTGGCCTAGCACTGGCAGCAGAGAGGTCCTGGACCTCAGAGAATTGGCTTTCAGAATGTGAGTAGACACAGGAAAAGAGATAGATCACCATAGTGCCACTGTGTTGTGTGGGGATTGTCCCAGGGCCCTAACCTTTTCCTGTTGCAGAAAGGTGTCTTAAGGGAACAAGCTCTGGCAATTCCATCAGACAGGGAGAGGTGAGGCCAGCCAGCATTGTAACTAGCTCCCCAATATTTCCCAAGAGATTTTTCAGAACAGAACTGAAACAAGGCACAGAGCTGAGAGTGAAGGACACAGGAGAAAGACAGCTTCTTTCAGGCAGTCAGACAAGGACAGAAGCCTAATGAGGGAACCAGCAGATGTCATCCTCTCTGGCCTTGACAGAACCATCTCACCCACAATGACTGCAGCGCCCCCTACTGCTTCCCCACTCTTTCACTCTACCTAGGTGTGCTAACCCCTGGGTCTGCCCTGTTTTCCCCTATATACTTGAGTCTGAGGACAGAAATCCATCCAAATGAACTATGAAGGCTTGTTGTGCTAACCTCTTCCACACTTCCACTTTAGCAACCTGATGGATCTGCACTTCCTTAATCTGAATAGTGTCCACCCCTCTCCCAGCCTGATGAGGGACAGGGCTCTCTCATTACCAGTCTGGGTGCTTCTCTTGGTTCCTCACATGTATTCTGTTTCCAGACATTTTTTTTCATTTTGATATGATTTTCCTCTAAGCTCTAGATCTACGACTGTGCAATTTCTCTAAACTCTGTGACTTTCTTTACTACTCATTTTCCAGGCATCTTAATTTCTCAGTCTCTATTTTGGTCTGTTATCCGTCCTTAAGCCCTGAGTCCATCACTACTTAATCTCTTAATTTTCTTTATGTAGAAATACAGAGCTGGTGCTTTTATGCTTTGCTCCCACATGAGTGTGTCAGTTTCTTCTAAATCTTTTGGCACAGAGGTTTGGGAGCCTGTCTTCCACATGTATAACTGTTCCAGCCTTCTCCTAGATACAAATTTTCCCTAATAAACTTTATAATTCATAATTTCTTCCTAAATAAGCTCAATAATTCACAATTTATTCTTCTAGGTATGTTTTTTTTCCAATTCTTTGTTAAAAATAGGTAAGAAGGGCTGGAGAGATGGCTTAGTGGTTAAGGCACTTGCCTGCAAAGCCTAAAGACCCAGATTCAATTCCCCAGTACCCACATAAGCCAGATGCACAAGGTGGTGGGTGTGTCTTGAGTTCCTTTGCAGTGGCTGGATGCCCTGGTACACCCATGTCCTCTTTCTCTCTCTCCTCCCTCCCTCCCTCTCTCTCCCTCTCTCTCTCTCTCAAATAAAAAATACATTTAAAAATAGACAAGAACTCAAAAGTTGTGGTTCACAGACCCGAAGGAACCTCTCTTTAACCCCCAAACCCTGTATCAGTTGCAGCAGATGTTTGACATTTCTAATCCGCTTACTGTGGCAGGTGGATGGAGCAGTGGCAACAGAGGTGGGAAACCAGAAATCAAAGGACATAGCCCGAGAATGCAGTCACTCCCAGGAATACTTTTACAACTGGGCAGAAACACCATTTCTATTAAGAGTTTGGACAAAGGACCTGGTATGCAATTTATTGGCACAGAGAAATCATTTATTAGCTGGTCAGAGCAGCACAGGTTAAGGGGGGGAGCAGGTCGGGGAGAGCAGGAGAGACCACCGCTGCCCCCACTTTGCTGCAGCATGGATCGCTGGTGCAGCCAGGCAGGTATAGCAAACCCTGGAGCAGATTAGGGAAGACATGTGGAGAGGAGCTGTGCCTAGGCTAGGAAGGAGGGAAGAGAGAGGGAAAATAAAGAGAAGGAAAGCAGAGAAAGAGGTGCATACACAGGAAGAAAGATGGACAGATGAGAAGGTGAGACAGGGACAGAGAGAAAGACACAGGACAGCCAGAGAAAGAGAAACATGCACCTTGAAGAAAAAGGGCAAGAAAGTGAAAGAGAAAATGACATATGGAGAGATTTTTATGTCTGTGCCCTCTAGCCAGGGCACTGCCCAGTGGGGGAGGCCTTACAGAGGTGTAGGCCTATGCTCAGGGAAGGAGCCAGCTGGCTAGATCTCCTGTTAAGTTTTGGAATTCCACACCAATTCCTATTCTCTTACCAATTCCTAAGTGCTTTACCAATACCCATGACTCATACAAATTTCTCTCTCAAATTAAAACCAATTATCTTTTCATTGCCTCTGGAGACACCCAAAACTTGGCAATAACATCTAATGCACTTGCAAATTGTCCTTGCAACCTGGAACACTCCTGTGAACACAATACTGGTTACGATGAGAAAGAAGGATGAGTACTTCCAGGCCTTGGTGTAGATGATGAGCACAAGCCACTTCATGTGCTTATGTTCTTCATACAAGGACGGTATAGATATGGTTGGAGCCCAGCTCACTGGGAGAGTTCTGGCTTTGACTTCCCTCACGTAATACTGACAGAATGGCTGGACAGTAAAGCACCTGCCTAGAATCTGCAGTGAGCGGCTAGGTGCATGGTTCAGTGGCAGACTATCTGTCAAAAGTCCCCAGTGAGGGGCTAGGTACATGGTAGAACATCTGTCTAGACTTCCCATTGAGGGGCTGGTGCATGACTCTGGGGTACAGCACCTGCCCAGAAATTCGAGTGAGAACCTGGGGCCAGGTGGGCTTACCTGTAGAGCACCTGCCTAGAATCCACAGTAAAGGACTGGGGTCATGACTTAGAAGTAGAGCTACTCAGCCCCCTTTTAAAGAGAGAGGGGGAGACTGAGTAGATGGCTCAGCACTTTAAAGCACTTGCCTGCAAAGGCTGTTGGCCTGGGTTCAAAAGCCCAGAGTCCGGGCTGGAGAGATGGTTTAGCGGTTAAGTGCTTGCCTGTGAAGCCTAAGGACCCCGGTTCAAGGCTCGGTTCCCCAGGTCCCACGTTAGCCAGATGCACAAGGGGGCGCACGCGTCTGGAGTTCGTTTGCAGAGGCTGGAAGCCCTGGCGTGCCCATTCCCTCTCTCTCCCTCTATCTGTCTTTCTCTCTGTGTCTGTCGCTCTCAAATAAATTAATTTAAAAAAAAATTTAAAAAAAAAGCCCAGAATCCATGGAAAGCCAGACACAAAGTAGTGCTTACATCTGGTGTAAATTTGAAGCAACAAGACAGCCTAATGCATACATACACATATACATGTGCAAATGAGTTGTGTGTGCATGTATGTGGAGAGAGAAAGAGGCGGGTGGGGGAGAGAGAGATGAAGCCAGTGAAGGTACTACCTGTATGTCATTCCATTCCTAAGGATCCTTCTGCAAGAAGATCATGATTTAGAATCCGAGCAACTCAATGAGACTTAGATTGTCACTTCTGTTTATTCAGTTACAAATTGCAGTGTGTGGGTTCCATGGCTCTGGCCCCTCTGCCACCCCCCCCCCCCAGGTAGCCACAGCTCTTGGAGTGCAGAATGGAGGCTGGTAGAGTGTCAGACCCCAGGATGAGCCCTCTGGCCCAGGGTTCCCATGGAGTTCCTGGTTCTGGATGGAACAGGGCTGATGGCCCACTTGGGCTGTGGTATTTGGGAAGTCAAGCGGAGATTGCAGGGTAGGGGGCTCTATACAAAGTCACCCTGCTAGAGGAGGGGGCATGCTCCAATCACTGGATCTTGGCCAGCCGGTGATTACTGGTCTGCAGGAGCAGGCTGTGGCTCAAGTGGCACTTCAGCCTTGGTCTCTGGCTCTAACCTGGGCTCTGGTTCAGGCTCCCACAGTAGAAACTCATGCAGCAGGGTGTTGACGACCTCAGGGCACTCCAGCATGACCATGTGGCTTCCTTCTTCAATGAGCTTCAGGAAGGCAAGGAGTAGGATCTGCAAGATTGAGGGATTTAGGATGGGTGGGGACTCTCTCCTACCTGAATTGAGTGGCCCAGGACATTAAAAAGTCCTTCCTGCAGTCTATCCTTCAGTTCCACCTACGATGAAGTCAGGGAATGGCTTGTCACTCGGCTACAGCTAGACTGATTTAAGTTTGGGTCACTCCCACCCATATACCAAACCCACACACAGGCCACACTCACACGACAGGCGTGCCTGGCAGAGGCCAGGACCCCTGGCCATGCACAGAGGGTGATCTACTGTGGTGTGTGCTATAGCTCCTACCTCAGCCATTCGCTGGTCTTCCTCCACAGGCACAAACTTGTCATGCATACCATGGACAAGCAGGACTGGTACAGTGAGCTCTGCATGGTAGACTTCATCACCCTCAGGCCAGTACTGGCCACTCATCATGGCCCGCAGTACGAAGGATGACACATTGAATGCATTACCCTCTTTCAGCAGCTGCTTCTCTTTGGCCCCTTGGCGGGCAAAGCCAGCTCTAGGGATACAGATACATTAGCCAGCCAGCTCATCATGACCCTCAGTGCCAGCCCCAGACAACCTCCCTTCCTGTCGTAATAACACCTGAAAATGCCAGAGTCCCACAAGACTGAGCTTACAGACCATGGGGTGGGGCACTCACTTGAGGAAGCTCCAGGCCAGGCAGGGTGATAGGCAGTGCAGTACACAGGTGGGCATATTGAAGACCGAGCAGAGGCTGGGCTCCAGTGCCGTGGGGCCCCCGCCATTGATCATGATCACCTTGTGCACAAGATCTGGGTACTCATGTGCCAGGAAGGTACAGAAGGAGACACTTGGGTGAGAGGATTGAAAGATCATAGTCAGTAGGACATCTGCCGTGATGGGGATTCACACACCTTTCATGCACCCCAGCTATGATCTCAAAGACCAAGAATCAACCCCTCCCTCCAGGTTATGGGCACCCGATATGCTGAGGAACAGGTTTAGGGGCTTGGGTGTCCCATCATACTCAGTTTATGCAGTACTAGAATTTCATGTTTGCTAAGCAAGAATACTATCAACTGAGTTACATTCCCCAACCCTTTTTGTTTGTTTTGAGACATGGTCTCATATAGCCAAGCTAAATTCAATATTAATGTATAGCTGAGATGGGTCTTGAACTCCTGATCCTCCTGTGTCCATCTCCCTTGTGTAGTGATTATAAACATGTACCACAATACCTTTCTAGTTTTATAACTTATTTTTCCTGTCTAATTGCATAGGCTATTATTACTAACAATAATTCTTAACTCTGCTGCCTGACCAAACTGACTTTTCTCCAAGTGGCTACTAGGCAGTGGTCAGGATCCTTAGGCCCCTATCCTTCCATGGAGTAGAGTTTGGATAAATGCCAAGGGCCATCATCTCTTGAAAAGCTGCTGAGAAGTGGCAAGCCTTGCCTTTGTACACAGAATTTATGGGATTTCGATTATCCCTCCGTACTGCAGTAAAATTTTGAAATTCCCTTGGACGGTTCTCAGCCAGAGGTGGTTCTGCCCACCTGGAACCACCTAAGTACATCTCAAGACATGTTGGGCAAATCAGACCATTACTAGACAATTTTGATACAGGCACATCTAATGGACAGAAGTCAGGGTACTACCTGGTCCCCAAATGGTTCTGGAATGATAAAATCTTTTTTCCACGTCTCTCACTTCTCACCTTTCTCTCTCCTCTTCCTCCATCACTCCCTTTCTTTTTGAAACAGGGCTTCTACCCATGCCCCTAGCCCTTCACTGTGGGATTCTAGACAGATGTTCTACCATTGAGCCACTCCTCCAGCCAGCACTGTGCATTTTAAGGAGGTACTCTACCACTGAGTCAAGTCTCCAACACTCAAGCAAGTGCTCTACCTCTGAGCCATGCCCCAGCTCCTTACTAGGCAGGCATTCCACTGAATCATGCACCAGCACCTCACTGGCAGAATCTTAGCAGGCACTCTATTGCTGAGCCACTCCCACAGCCCCTACTGCGGTTTCTAGGCAGATGCTGTACAGCTGAGCTACACCCCCAGCCTCTCGTGGTAGATGTAGGCAGGCACTCTACCACTGAACTACCCAGCCCCTCACTAGTGGATTTTAGGGAGACACTAGCACTGAGTCACATACCCTCCCCCTCACAAATTGATTCTAGGCAAGTGTTCTACTGCTCACCACTAGGGGATTCTAGGCAGGTTCTCTGTAGCTAAGCCACGCCCCCAGTCTCTCCTAGGCAGATTCTGGTCTGGTATTCTACTGCTAAACCACACCTCAGCACCACTATAGATTCTAGGTAGGCACTGTATACTGTGCTTGCCCCTCCCAGCCTCTCACTGGGGACTACTTGGTAGGCATCTACCATTGAACATGACCTCAGCTCCTCACTGGGGAGTCTAGCTAAGCACTCTAATGCTGAGCCATGTACCTCCTTACTGGCAGAATCTAAGCAGACATTTTTCCACTGAGCCACACACATACCCCCTTACTGGGGATTCTAGGCAGGCACTCCATCACTGAGCTATGCTCCTAGTCCCTATCCATCTCTGGAGGATTCTAGGAAGGAACTCTATGTCTAAGCCATGCCTCCACCCCTCAGTGGTAGATTCTAGGCAAACACTGTACCACTGAACTTCTTATTCATTCCCTCCCCTGGGAGTCTAAGCATGTATTCTACCACTAAGACACACACCCAGCCTATAAGTAGTAGAATCTAGGCAGATGTTTTCTGCTGTGTTACACACCCAGCCTTCACTGGGATTTCTAGACAGGCGCTCTACCAAGGAGCCACACATCCAACCTTCACCACAGGATTCTAGGCAAGCATTCAACCCCTCAGCCATGCCCCCATCTACTCAATGGTGCATTTTAGGTAGGTGCTCTACCTACTACCAATACTTCAGCTGCAGATTCTAGTCCGGTACTTTTACATCTGGGTCCCAACTCAAGCACCTCACTTAGGATTCTAGGCTGATATTTTTCCACTGATTCCTGTCCCAAGACCCTTACTGGATACAGCCCTATTTCTGAGCCATTACCCCATCCTCTCTCTGGAAGTCTAGGCAGGTACTCTTCCACTGAGACACACCACAGACCCCTCACTGGGGATTCTAGGCAGGTGCTCTACCCCTGAGCCACATATCCGCCCCCCCCCCCATTATCTACCCACCCCCCACTCTCTCTCACACACACACACACCTAGACACATGGGTAGATTCAGAGGTTATGCTGCTGAGCCGCACACTCAGCCACTTATCAGAGGATTCTAAGCAAGCGCTCTACCGCTGAGCCATGCTTCCAAGTATTTCAGTTGTGCATTCTTGTCAGGCACTCGACTTCTGAGCCATTCCCTCAGTCCCGTAACTAGAGCATTCTAGCTGAGCACCCTACCTCAAAGAAAGTCCCAGTCTCTCACAAGCAATTCCAGGCAGGCGCTCTACCACTGAGCCACACATTCCCAGAACCCATTGTGAATTCTAAACAGGAGCTCTACCACTGATCCAAGGCACCAGTCCCTCACTAGGCCTTAACTATAGTATTCTGAGCAAGTAGTCTACCACTGCACCACCCACTCATTGGGAGATTCTAGGCAGGTACTCTACCACTGACCCATGTTCTCAGCCCCTCTCTGGCACATTCTAGGCAAGAGCTCTAATGCTGAGCTACTTCCCTAAATCCCACTGTGGATTGTAGACCTGTGCACCACTGTGAGCCACACCCCCCAGCTACTCAGTGGAGCATACAAGGCAAGCACCCTATTGCTAACATTCATCCCCAGCCCCTTACTGGGGATTCTAGGCAGGCCATCTACCACCCTCAGTTCCTCATAGATTTTAGGCATACACTCTACTGCTGAGCCATACCCCAGACCCTCACTGGTAGATTCCTAGCAAGTGTTCTACCACTGAGCCACACATCTAGTCTCTCATGGGGGGATGCTAGGCACTTGCTCTATTGCTGAGCCACACATCCAGCCCATCACTGAGGGATTGATTCTATGGCGTTGCTACACCACTGAGCCATGACTTCAGCTTGACCTCCCATCACTGCCCTGGTGGGTTCAAGACAGGTGTTCTACTGCTGAGCCACACCCCAAGTCCCTTCCTAGAGGATTCTAAAGTGAACCATGACCCTAGCCAGTGACATTTTCAAAGGAGCAAATTGTGAGCATGGTGATTCACACCTGAACCAAAAGGATCATGCAAGTTCAAAGTCATCCTCAACTACCTTGTTTGAAGGCCAACCTTGGCTCCTTAAGTAAGACCCTATCTAAAAACAAAAGTGGCCAGGTGTTTTGAAGCACACCTTTTGTCCCAGCACTCAGGAGGTTGAGGTCGGAATATCACTGTGAGAGCGAAGCCAGCCTGGGACTACAAAGTAAGTTCCAGGTAAGCCTGGGCTACAGTAAGACGCTACTTTGAAAAACATAAAAATCAAGAAATAAAAGAAAGAAAACAGCCGGCCTTTAATCTCAGGACTCGGGAGGCAGAGGTAGGAGGATCACTGTGAGTTCAAGGCAACCCTGAGACTACATATTGAATTCCAGGTCAATCTGGGCTAAAATAAGACCCTATCTCGAAAAATAAAAAAAAAAAAAAAATTTAAAAAAAAGAGAAGAAAAGAAAAAGGGAAAGTAGAAAATGCCCTCCAGCAGGGAAAATGGTATTGTGTGACAGGGCACTCACTATCCTAGGGGGCCTTACCCATATGAATGCCCAATGAGCACATTTCGCTTCTTTGCATAGCGCTTGAAGATGGCTCGCATGTCCTCCGCCAACGCATAGAAAGTATAGGCAGCAGCCACCTGAGGCGCCGAGCTAGCCCCATGGCCTGCCAGGTCAGGTGCCACTACCTCATAGCCCAGGCGCACAAAGAAGTCCAGCTGCTCCTTCCAGATAGCCAGTGAGCCACCTACACCATGGATGAAGAAAAGGACCACGTCGGCCTGTGCCCCCTTGCAACTGGTGATGCGCTTCTCACAGTCAATGTGGATGGTCCTCTTGGGTCGTCGAGGTCGCCGACGCCGCCCGCTGCCAGGGGTGGAACGCCCGTCACCTCCTGCAGGCTCAGCCAGCTCCACCTCCAGGGCGGCGGGTGGCTCCCCTGAGCCGTTCTGTCCTTGCAGAAGGTCAGCGCGGGGTGCCCGGCCCAGGTTCTCCACCACCAGCCTGCCATTGCGGTACAAGGTGATCCGGCGCTGGCAGCGCACCAGGCCCGCCCTATCCCCTTGCTCTGAGTCCAGAGGAGGTGGGGGGGGGAGGGGCATGGGGACTGTCGCAGGTCCTGCGTGCTTCACTCGCAGCACCCGGCCAGGCTTCACCTCCACAAAGGTGTAGCCATCACTGGACTCCACACTCTCCAGCGGCCGCACAGCATTGTGGGGTGTCCCCAGCAGGCAGCAGAGGAAGCCATCCGTCACCCCAGTCAGCATGTTGTGTCCTGTGGGTGGGGAATATTGGTCAGCTCAGGGGCCCTGGGCACTTATTCCCTGAACTTGGATTGGATAAGCAGGACTAGGAGGCCTCAGCCAGCAAACTGCCACCAGCGATGTGGTACATCCTTATGGGGTGTCTAGGGAAGGTGGTTCAGTGGGCATGGAGGCTCCCTGGAGGAGATAGTGCAGCATGTGAACTATTCATGGGGTCACCATTACTGCTTCTAGCTGGAATTTGTCAGGGTCTTCTACATCCAACTGTTTGTGCATCCATTCATTTGTACAAATCCTCATTCATTCCCGCAGTCTTCCCCTCTCTTCCCCCAGGCTGGCACCAAACTATAGCCAAGGATAACCATGAACTCCTGATCCTCCTGCCTTCACCTCCTGAGTGCTAGGATGACAGAACATGCACCACCACACCTGGTTTATGTAGTGCTAGGGATAAAACTCTGAGCTTCGTACATGCTAGGCAAGCTCTCTAATAACTGGGCTACATGCCCAATTCGTGCATTCACTCATTCATGCATGCACTCTGTTTTTGTTTATTGAGACAGTGATCATGTAGCCCAGGCTAACCTTAAACTCCCTAGGTAGCCCAGCCTGGCCTTAAACTCCTGATCCCCCTGCCTCATCCTCCCATGTGCTCGGATACCAGCCATGTACCAGTACCACCACTCCCAACTTACACGCACCATAATGTCATAAATTTAAATATCCCAAGGGTCACTTAGGGTAGCTTATTTACTTATTTACTGTTTTGGATTTGTGTCTGGGCTGGCTTTTGTTGTTTTTGTTTGTTTCTGGTTTGCAAGGATTTGTTTGTTTTGTTGAGGCTAGGTATCACTATGTAGCCCAGGCTGACCTCCACCTAGAGGCTCAGACTCCTGAGTGCTAGGATGAGAGGCTTGGGCCATCAAGCCCTGGCACTTAGGGTATTTTAAAGGGCGGAGCTCTCAATAAGCCCCCAGGTTGTGGCCTTAGGCTATAAATCTAAGCCGGAAATGATGCCCCTGGAAAGAGGGCTAGGGATTGGCCTGAGAAGTTCAGGTCACCAAGCCCAGGGGTGACCTGGGGCTGTTTCACAGAGGCAAGGTGATACCAGGCCCGCCCCAGGGATGGAGTGCCCTTGGCACTCTAGCGGGTACCCTGGGCTCTGGAGGTCGGGGGGACCACACACCCTCAACTGTTGATCACAAGGATGAAGGCAGGACCTGGCCAGCGCCTCTGGTCCTTCATCAGGTTCTCCGGGGCCTTCACCCCCCCCATCCCGGTGTCCATGACAACCATAGGCAGTTACATAACTCCAGGGGGATACCGCGCAGCGCACAACTATTGTCTCAGACCTGGAGACGGGACCAACCTAGTTCTCCCTGACCTGGGCGATACTGGGTTGGTGCACGTTGAAGACCTAGCCCCAGGTTACCCTGGATGTACTGGGGGCGGAAGTAGGCCATGACCCTCACCTCCAGGGCCCCCTAAGCCGGATTGCGGACACCCCTCCAATGCACCACGACAGCCGTTCTTCCTATTCTCGTACCCCGGATGCCCGCCGTTACTACGGTGAGTTCTAGGCCATTGGGTTCAGTAGCTTTCTGAGAGTCTGCACTCCGGATTGGGGAAACCCCCTTTCCGAAGTGAAGGCCTGGGGACCGCGAGGCTCCTCTCTCAGGGGGAACCGATCCAACTCACCTACCTCATTGAGGGGCCCCTGGGGTAGGGCGCAGGGATCCCGGGCGAGAAGCCAGCGTCCTCCTGCCCGCGCTGCTTACATGTTGGCGCTGGGTCCGGCGCATTAGCACGGGCAAGCGCGGGCCCGGGCTGTCAGCGCAGGGGCATCTCGCCGACCCGCCGGCCCTTTAAGTCCCTCCCAGATGGGGGCCAGACCTCGAGCCGACGGGCGGGCCTCTCACCCTATTGCCACTGAGAACCTATGTAGCTGTCCAATCAGAAGCTGCGTTTTCAGGATTGGCGCGGTACCTGGAAGCAACAGTTCCGCCCACTTTAAGGTTTTAGGGAGACGGGAGGAGGGATTGGGCCTGGCTCAGCGCCAACAAGGGGCTGTTTGGGGCCTGTGCTCCTGGAAGAAGGCAACCGGGGCCCTCCCTCTTAAGAGTGGGTGACCCCAGCCAACTTCTGCCTTAAAAATGCCCTGTACCCTCAAAATGCAGCCCTTCTGCACCTCTCTGTGTGTTGACTTTTCCATTCTAGAAATAGATTCCTGGGTCTTTGCAATTTCAGGTGGGGAAACAGGCTTACAAAGGGAACACGTCAGGGCTTGCATTTGAAGTAACAGAGACCCACATCCTGGGTTTGTTACTGAGCACAGTGCTGGCGAGTCGGAATTTCACCATTAGCCAATGTAACCAGTGACTGCAGAGACACTCCTGCTCTGAGGAGAGGTGGAAATCAGTGAAACCAGGGTTTGTAAATTCAACCTGACCATGGGCAAGCCACTTCTGTGAGCTGCCTCTGACTTCGTGTGCTATTCCCTTCATGAGTTTGCTGTGCAGCAAGAACATTCACTGTGTAAGTCCTCAATACAAGACTGGTATTGTTGGGCCGAAGGGATGGCTCAGGGGTTAAAGGTTCTTCCTTGCAAAACCTGATGGCCTGGGTTCGATCCCCAGTACCCATGGTGGCGTGTGCGTCTAGAATTCGTTTGCAGTGGCAAGAGGTCCTGGTGTGCTCATTCATTCTCCCTCTCCCTCTCCCCCGCCCCCACCCTTTACAAATAAATGAGTAAAAACATATTTTAAAATAGACTGGTATTGGGCTGGAGAGATGGCTTAGCGGTTAAGGCACTTGCCTACAAAGTCAAAGGACCCAGGTTTGTTTCCCCAGGACCCACGTAAACCAGATGCACAAGGTGGTACACGCATCTAGAGCTCGTTTGCAGAGGCTGCAGGCCCTAATAAAAATTATAATTTTTAAAAAATTTTATAAAAAGACTGGTATTGTTGCAGAAGCCCAGGTGTTAAATTGTCCATAGAGTCAGAGGTAGGTGTGGCTGAAGTTTAGGAAGCAAGGCTTTGCATGCCTACTATTAGAGCGACGGGGTGTGTGCTCAGGGGAGGTGTTCAGATCTGAGTATTGGGGGAAATTTTCCTGTAGGGCCAGACCGTCGGATTTAAACTAGCCGAGACCAAGCTTGCAAGTTTTACACGTTGACAAACCGAAGACTGGGAAAGAACTGGGATTATCCTCAAGGACATCCAGCCAGATTGTACTCAGGCTTTTGGGCTACCAGCCAAGGAGAGGAGACTTTGCAGCCACAGATAAGCTGCCAACCAGCTGTGTGTCATCTGCCCTTCTCTTTCTGGGTGTTGGGGGCGTGAAAGGCCCGACAGAGGCTTCCTGTGGATTGCCACCAGCTGAGCAGCCGCCACCCTGTGGCATCCTCGGTTGGTGGACAGTAAAAGGAACTACAAATACCAACAGAAACCCGGATTTAATGTCTTCCACTAGCGCAGGTTTGAGGAGGCGTCGTTCGCCTGCCACCTGCTGGTTATGTGTAAGAATTACACTCTCTACAGGCACAGACGCTCCCCATTCTGGTGCGCAAGCGTAGAACTGCAACTCCCAGAGTGCCTTGCGATAAAGAGGGCCCTGCAGTAGGAGAAACTACATTTCCCAGAAGACGGTCCTACTGAGCGGCTGAACCTATGGTGTGGTGAATTGTTGCGGGCCTGAACGGCGTGAAGGACCTCTGGGCATGGCTTTCTTAGTCGGATCTTTGTTTCATCCTGCCGGCAGGTCAGCGGCGCTGTGTGGTGGCAGGTGAGTCCTCAGAGGATCCTTCTCGAAATCTGGGAATAAGGAAGGCCTACTGACCGCCTTGCGCACTTACACAGCGCTTTTTGTGTCCAGGCTACGGATCACGAATCTGGGGCCCGCAGAGGTCACACTGGGCTCCCTTCTATCTTTCCCGTCTCTCCGCTCCCACAGGTGGCTCCAACTCCATGTCTGGAAGGGACTTCCAGACGCTTGGGGTCTTCCTTTCCTGCAGCCGGCTCGTGGCAGGACGCGTGGGAACGAGTATCAGCCGAGCAACATCAAACGCAAGCACAAGCACGGCTGGATCCGGCGCCTTAGCACACCTAGGGGTGTCCAGGTCATCCTTCGCCGCATGTACAAGGGCCGCCAGTCCCTGAGCCATTGAGGAACGTGACGGTGCTGATGTGACCCCTGTAAAAGCATATCTTCGCCTCGGACTACACCGAGTTTCATCTGTGCAAGAAAATACGACCCAGGCGCGGTACTATGACTTTTTACAGCTTTGGGTTATGAAGAATTTTGAAAGTACACAAAAGGCCACGGCCCCCATTATCCTGCCCCTCCCTCACCATAACTGTTCTGGGAATATTTCACTTCCTTCCAAGACAAGTGTTTTTAAGATGTATTCACTAAGTTTAGGGTACCATCACACACCATTATCAATAATGTCTAAGTATCATTAAATGTCTAGTAAATGTTCAACTTATACCACTTGCATTGTGTCATAACCTAGAAATCTGGAAGATTAGTAGGAAGGTGAGGAGTTTCAGGTCCTCTAGGGAGGACCTAGGTAACCTTAGACAAAGTCTTATCCCTGAGGTTCGCTCACTCGCAACAAAGTGCTCATTTCTCCTTTGCTCCATTGTTATTGCTGGAATAATAAATAATGCCTGCAAGAAAGATGGCTCAGTGCGTAATGTGCTTTCTGCACAAGCATAAGGACACGCGTTCAAATCCCCAGCACCAATGTAAAAATGCCAGGTGTGATGGAACATTCTACTCTTGGGGAGGTAGAGACAAGGAATCCTTGGAGCTCATTGGCCAGCCAGTCTAGCCAAATCAGTGAACTTCAGGTTCAATGAGAGTCCTTGCCTCAAAGAATAAGGCAAAGAGAAGACATTTGGCATCTCTGGCCTCCACATGCATGTGTACACATGTGCATACACGCCCTACACACTTGTGTCCACACACAAAAACACACATCCACATAGAAAGCAACTATAATAATACTTAATAGAAGTGTTAGCAATTTATTAAGCACTTGCTATGGATGAGACGCTTCTTGTCCTGAAGGTGGCACCTGTGATGGGTAAAGTAGCCAATCAATGAGGACACAGTGGGATCAGAGCTGAGGTGCAGACAGTGGCAGCTTCAGGACTCCTAAAAGAGGAGTCCCACCTGGCTTGGCTTTAACTACAGTGCCATCAAGGAAGGCTTCCTGGGAGGAGGAGCTTACCAAACAGGTTGGTGAGGGAAGTTAAGTCAGAGAGGCTAAAAAAGGTTGGACTAAATCCTTGGGCACTGGGGAGACAGCAGGCACTGAAGTAAAAGTCTGATAGCTGGGTGTGGTATTATATATCTGCCATTTCCAGGACTTGGGTGACTTAGGCAGGAATCAGGAGTTCAAGGTCAACTTGGCCTACATGAGATCTGGTCTCTCAGAAAGAAACGAAAAACCAAAAGAACTTGAGTTGACAGTTCAAAAATAATTCTAGCAGCCCGTTCAGGAACCATTTATGCTAAACTCGAGGCTGAGGTGGGAATGGAGGCATATATCTATTATTCCAGCACTCTGGGAGTTAAGGCAGAAAGATTGCTGTGAATTCCAGGGCAGCATGGGTTACAGAATGAAGCCCTTTTTCTAAACCTAAAACAGAACTAAAAACACTAGCAATTGAGGCTAAGATGACTGGTGTGAGTTTCAAGGCAGCCTGGGCTACAGTGAGACCCTGCATCAAAAACATAAGATAAAAACCAAGGTTGGGTCAGGTGTGGCAGCTTGTATATATATCCCAGCAGCTAAGAATGTTGATAACTTTCAGAGGAAGCTGGGAGTGTTTTGATTCCCCTCTCAACTACTGTAAGAACTTCATAAGAGACACCTGAAAAAGCTCAATAAACTCAGACACCAGCAGCCTCTCGGGGAATTGTGAACTACAACTCCCAGGAGAGCGGACGGGCGCGGCCTCCGCCCACTTCCTGTTCCCCTCCCATGGTTTCCAAGTCCCGGGAGGCGTTTTGTTCCTTCAACCTAACATGATGATAAAGGAGGATGCGTATTGACCAATAGGAGCGTGGATGCGTAGGATCTGGCCAATGGGAAGGCGCAGAGGGCCTCGACCGTAGGGGCGGGGCCACAGTGCGGACCAATGACGCGCGTCGGTATCGAGATCCAGTGTGAGCTGTGCCGTGGCTGGAAGTTACTGTGCGGCGGCGGCGGCGGCTAGCAAGGAGGCTGTGGCGGCGGTGGCGGCGGCGGCGGCCGGGGCGGCGACGGAGGAGTCGGAAGATGGTGAGTGCGGCCACAGGACCCGTTCTTCCCTTCTGCTGGATACAGTGCTGCCGCGGGAACCCCTCTAATGTTCCCCGCCCTCCCCACCCGGCCCCGCCCTTCTTGCTGACCTGTGACCCTGAGACACCCCCCATCCCCGTCTTAGGCTTCCCGTCTACTCCACCCCAGCCCTCTCTTCTACCCCTGACCCTAAGTAGGCTTCCAGGCCTGACAACTCATTTATTTCCGGGTCGCGGCTGTCTCTCTCCCGGAAATTTCCCAGGGTCGGGTGGGAGTCCACTGAGACCCTGGGCTTTGGCCTAGTCCTCGGCTCTTTTCCTCCAGTTTCAGGGGGATTTAGGGGCCGATTTGGGCAACAGGACCGGGGAGGGGTCTTGACACTGCCGACACGGGGCTTTGTCACCAGAGGAAGTGCGACATCACCGATAGCCACTATTTCCCAGGATCCCGACCCCTCCCCACCGTCTCGAGTCTCCGTTTATCCCAATTGAAGGGGTTAGTTTTATCTCTCTCCCTTATCAGATGAGGGTGTAGTGAGTCTCCACCTCAAACAATTGTGACAACTTATGGGATGAGATGGATGGCTTTTGGGAAGAGGGCATTCTCCACTCTGTCCCCCTGATCTTGAGGTGGGGGTAATCTCAGGTGCCCTCTGGGAGGTCAGGCCCCTATATGGGGTTTAGGTTCTGACCTATAACATGGCATGATGGTAACGCCTCAGGGTTGAGCTAAACTTCTTCCCCAGTTACTATCCTCGCAGCAGATACAGGTGACAGGAGGTTTGGCCAAAATCCAGTCTCTATAAGCCCCCTCCCCCCAACATCCCAGCCCACAGCCCTGGGGATTGATTAGGGGATAGTCCAGGAAGTGTTCCTGGAAGGAGGAACACATGGCTGTGTGGGCCCCCAAACCTGAGTGCTGTCCTTGGTTGATCTCTGTAACCTCATCTTCAGTGCCCAAAAGCCAGCCATGGTGGTACCCTGTCTTTCCTCTGGTCCCGTCACCTTCTGGACAGGATCTGCCCCAGCCTCCTTCCTAGTCTTTTTTTTTTTTTTTGGTTTTTCGAGGTAGGGTCTCACTCTGGTCCAGGCTGACCTGGAATTAACTCTGTCATCTCAGGGTGGCCTTGAACTCATGGCAATCCTCCTACCTCTGCCTCCCTGAGTGCTGGGATTAAAGGCGTGCACCACCACGCCCGGCTCTTCCTAGTCTTTAATTCACCTGGAACCAGGAGCTTTCAAAGATGCCAGTCAGATTATACCATTTTCTGATTTATTAACTTCTCCCCCAGGGGGCTTCCTGTGGTAAGCCAGCTCCTGCCCTGTACCACCAGAGCCCCTCCCAGCAGCTGTGAATTCATCCCTGTACTGGCCTACTTTGCACTTCCTCTCTTCCAAGTTCCTGCTACCCTTTGCACCAGTTTTGCTTTCTGCTTACAAGGCTGCATCCCAGAGCATCCCTTCCTCAGACCCAGGGCAGGCTTGGGAGGAAGGCTCTATCCTTCTGTGTCTTGAGGCTTTGCTGGCCAGTTTAGGTTACAGGACAGCATACAAGTTGATACTAACAGCCACTCTCCAGAGAGGCCTGTGCCCAAGTCTTGTCCTGCCTTCCTGAGAACTGAACCCCACTCAGGTAGCCTCTTTGGGGTGATCTTTTCACTGGAGCTCACTTGCCCAGGTCACTCAGCCAGCCCAGCCCTGCCCTGTGCCCTCGGGAACATAGAGGGATAAGAACTTGCTGGCCCTGTGGGTTATGAACTAGAGATGCCCTGTGGTGTGGGTTCAGTGGTTTGAGATGATGAGAAAGTTGACATTGCGTCCCAGATAGAGAAAGGGGTGGCAGGCGAGTGACAGAAAGCCAGAGGGAATCAGAGATACCAGAGTGGAGGAGGAGGGACTTTTGTTGGGAGGGAGGTGAGACAAGGTGTCATGTATCCCAGGCTGTCCTCTGAACTTACTATGTAGCTGAGGCTGATTCTCCTGATTCTTCTGCCGTCTCCAGGGCTGGGATGATAGGTGTGGGGGAAGAGGGGGTACAAGCTAAGCCAGGATATCACTTCTTGAATTGCTGCCTCTGGGAGGCTCACCTGGGTCTCCCTGACACTGGCTGAGCACAATGACCTCAAGGTACTGTGGCCTACTCCACTTATACTTTGTGTTTCCTCAGCTGGTACTCCCCTAGGCTTTGTGGTCCCAGGGTCAGCAACAGCATAGATGAAGTGCTGGGACTAGCATCTAGGGTGGGCAGGAAGTACCCTGAGGGACTTTGAGCTGGCCTGGAGCAGCAGGTCACAAGGAGGGGAACAGAGGCTACCTAGCTACATTCCAGGCCAACAGAGGAGGGGGTGGTGTCCAGAACTGGTCACTGATGTTCCCTTGCACTGCCTCCAAGCTGGATTAAACATAGCTCTGCCAGGACAGCCAGCGCCAACCCTATGGCAAGGTGGCATGTACCATTAGTGGATGCAGGCCCTGTGCCTCAAAAATGTCATCACAGCATAGCAGCAGTATGTGATTGTATGTGTGACTGTGACCACACTGCCCTTCCTTGGTCTTCTGAGACATACCTGCATGTTGTGACATCATCTGCAGAGAGCCCCTGGCCCAGACTGGGGTATGTGGGAGTACTACAGTATGCACACCCCATGTCTGCTGCCCCTATCCAGATCTGAGGAACTTTTGAAGAAACAGTAGATTGTATGGTCACCTCCCTAAAGTTTCATGGCCTGTAACTGAGAGGACCAGCCCCTAGCCACCCATAGGGCAGCAGTGTCAGCCTGCTCTCACCACTGACAAGGCAGGATATACCTTTCCAAGCCAGGCTCAGACCCTAGGACCACCCTCAGTATCCGTGCCTGTTACTTCCATTCATGTTGATTGTGTGTCTTTCTGTCTGAGACAGAGTCTCATGTAGTCTAGGCGTCTGTCAAACTCACTGTGTAGAAGAGTATGATCTTGAATTCCTGATCCCCCTGCCTCACCTCCCACATGCTATTACTGCAGATACAAGCCACCATGCCCAGGTGTTGGCAGTTACCTTCTCTTTGCTGGGACAAACACCCAACCAGAAGCAGCTTATGGGAGCAAAAGGTTTATTTCAGGCTTACAGAGTCCAGAGGAAATTTCATCATGGTGGAAGAAGCTGGCTCACTTCATCCATAGCAGAAAGGGAGATGAAGCTGCCTCAGAATACACCTTAAGGCTGGAATTCTGATCCACTGCTCCCCCACCCCCCCAGTAACGCACCTCCTCCAACAGGGCTTCACCTGCTAAATGGTCCACTTAATTACAGCACCTGAGGCTGTGGGGACATTACATCCAAACTATCATACCAGTGAAATATTCTCATTTTGTTCACAGGAGAAGTGGGGTGGGTATTGCTTTTTTGTTGTTCTTTTGAGACAAAATCTCACTCTTTAATTCACCTAAAACCAGGAGCTTGTAAAAATGCATCAGGTTATACTATTATCTGATTTAATGACTTCTACCCTGAATGGGGTTACTGTGGTAATCTTAGCTTCTGCCCTTACCACCTCACACTTTGAGCAGTCCTCCTTCATCAGCCTCTCAAGTACTGGGATGACTGGCACAAGCCTCTGTGCTAGGCTGTGTTGTGGCTTTAAACAAATAGCCTCAGTCTCCTCCCTCTTGACTGGCTTGGGTGTGGTGAGGACTCCCAGAAGAGCCTATGTCTGCTTCTGTATGGGTCAGTGCACCCAGATCTGGGTATTCTGGAAAACTCCAGCAGCAAAGGAGGGTAGCTAGAAGGACCTCAAAGTGGCCCGAAGTGTGCCTCCCTCAGGAGTTGATGGGAAGGCAGGCACCCCCCATTTTCATACATTGGCCTTTCCTGTCTTCTAGGCAGACTTTCTGAAAGGATTGCCCGTCTACAACAAAAGCAATTTCAGCCGGTTTCACGCGGACTCTGTGTGCAAAGCTTCGGTGAGTGTGTCGAGGCGTGGGGGAGGTGTGACTCTCCTTGAGGGTCCCCAACTGACCCCTCCTTCAACTCCTGCAGAACCGACGCCCCTCAGTGTACCTGCCAACCCGGGAGTACCCGTCAGAACAGAGTGAGTGCCACAGGCCTGACCTTGGCCAGGACAGGCAGGGAAGTGCTGATGGAGGGGCAGGAGGTGACTGGGGACTCATGCTGGGGGCATTAATGGGACGCCCACCTACTCTGTCTGGGTGCAGCAGAAACTGGATTTCTCATGGAGACACTCCTACATCTGGTCCTGAAAGGGCTAGAGGTGCCCTTATCTACCCCTCACTGTCCTGCCCCCTCCCAAAGGCCAGATTGGTGTCCCTTACCAGCTAGGAAAGTAGCCAAGAGTGGTGACCCAACCCATCCTGGGGCAGGTACTGGGGATCTAGGCAGAGGGGCCCATAGTATAGGAGTAAGAGGCCATGAAAGTTCCATCAAAAATGAATCTTGGCACTTGGGAGGATCACTGTGAGTTCAAGACCAGCCTGGGAGTACAGAAGTGAGTTCCAGGTCAGTCTAGGCTACAGTGAGACCTTGAAAAAAAGGGGGAGGCTGGAGAGATGGCTTAGCGATTAAGACACCTGCCTGCAAAGCCTAAGGACCCAGGTTTGATTTCCCAGTACCCACATAAGTCAGATGCACATCGTGGCATGTGTGTCTGGAGTTTGCAGTGGCTAGAGGCCCTGACATTCTCATTCATATCTTCCTTCCCTCTCCCTTCCCCCCCCCCAAATAAACAAATAAAATTATTTTTAAAATATTTTTAAAAACATGGGACTGGAGAGATGGCTTAGCAGTTAAGGCATTTGCCTGCAAAACCTAAGGACTCATTTTCGACTCTCCAGTTCGCACATAGCAGACACGCAGTGATGCAAGTGTGCAGTGTTGCACCTGTGCCACAAGGGGGTGTGCATGTCTGAAGTTTTTTCACAGTGGCTGGAGGCCCTGGTGTACCCATTTTCTTTCTTTCTCTCTCTCCCTCCCTCTCTCTCTCTTAAAAAGGAAAAGAAAAAAAATAAGTCTTAGGGCTGGGTAGATGGCTTAGTGGATAAAGCATTTGCCACACAAGCATGAGGACCAAAGTTCAGATCCACAGCACCTAAATAATGCCAAGTGGAGTTGGGGAAGTGACTAAGCAATTAAAGGCATTTTTTTTTACAAAGCCTGCTTACCCGAGTTCAATTCCCCAGTACCACACATAAAGCTAGATACACAAAGTGGCATGTGTCAGGAGTTTGTTTACAGTGGCAAGCCCTAACTTGCCATATAACTATGTCTGTCTCTATCTCTACCTTTGTTTCTCTCTTTCTGCTCTCAAGTAAATAGAATTATTTTTTAAAATGCCAGGTGGATATAGTGGTTCACTTGTAATTCCAATGCTTAGGAGGTGAAGATAGGATCCCCAGGGATGGCTAGCTAAAGTAGCCAAATCATCAAGCTCTGGGTTCAAGTGAAAGACCCTGCCTTGGTAAATAAAGTGGACAGCCATCAAGGAAAACAACCATGGTCAACCTCTTGCCTACACACATGCACACAATCGTGCACACTAGAAAAGAATCTATCTTGGACAAGTGATGATGTGACTCAGCAGTGAACACTGGGCTAGCATGCATAAGACCTTGGGTTCCACCCCAGCACGAAAACAAAATTGTAGCAGTTATATTTACCGTTCTTTGTTTAGTGACACTCAACACTGAGTGAACATAAAATAATGCCTCAAGGACAAGGTGCCTTGCCCTAGGGAAAATCTAAAGAATTTGAGGGCTGAGGGTGTGGCTCAGCAGCAGAGTGCTTACCTGGGCTGTGCATGTGAGAAGTCTCCAGTTCTATACCCAGCACCACAGAAAACATAACAGAGCATGACCCCTGCTCCATCCTATAACCTCTGTGGCCACAGTGCAGCTATGTAGATCTTTGCCAAGTTGGGAGGGCTGAGTTTGAGTCTCAGAAAGCCCACCTAGGCCTGAAGCAGGATAAGAGGCTAAGGAAGGGTGAAAACCCTATCCAGGAACCACCTCCACCTCTTGCACCACTTTCTCTGTCTTTCTTCCCTAGTCATTGTAACAGAAAAGACAAACATACTCCTGCGTTACCTCCATCAGCAATGGGACAAAAAGGTAAGACACATATGTTTTGGATGCTGAAGAAATGGCTTACAGCTGAGTGCTTAGTGGGGCAAGAAGTAGGGCCAGGATATTTGAGTGGGGACTTGAGAGCTGAGGAGGAGTTTTCTAGGAGGCCAGGAGAGGAGCAGAACACTCCAGTGGCAAAAACAGCTGTCTAGATTCTAGTGCTTGGGAGCTGGGGACAGATTCCAGGGCTAAACAAACACTCCATCAATGAACTACAACCCCAAAATCTTATTTTAATGGTAGAATGTACACATGATTAAAAATTCACTCAGGACACTACCTACACAAGACCATCATAAGAGGAGGAAAAGATCATGACATCAAAATAAAAGAGACTGATTGAGAAGGGGAGGGGATGTGATGGAGAATGGAGTTTCAAAGGAGAGAGTGGGGGGAAGGAGGGTATTACCATGGGATATTTTTTATAATCATGGAAGTTAATCAAAATTTGAAAAAAAAATCCACTCAGGAGAGGCAGGATTGTGAGTTCAAAGTCAACCTGGGCTATAGGGTGAGACCCTGTTTATATTTTTGATTTTTTTTAAATACTTTTTTTGTTCATTTTTTATTTATTTGAGAGCGACAGACATAGAGAGAAAGACAGATAGAGGGGGAGAGAGAGAATGGGCGCGCCAGGGCCTCCAGCCTCTGCAAACGAACTCCAGACGCGTGCGCCCCCTTGTGCATCTGGCTAACGTGGGACCTGGGGAACCGAGCCTCGAACCGGGGTCCTTAGGCTTCACAGGCAAGCACTTAACCGCTAAGCCATCTCTCCAGCCCTATTTTTGATTTTTAATTTGAGAGAGAAAGAGAAAATGGGCATCCCAGAACCTCCTGCCACTGCAAATGAACTCCAGACACATGCACCAATTTGTGCATCTGGCTTTACATGAGTACTGGGGGATCAAACTAGGGCACTCAGGTTTTATAAGCAAGAGCCTTTAACCACCGAGCCATCTCTCTAGCTCTGGTGTGGAGGGGTGTGTGGTTTTTTTTTTTTTTTTTGACTTATTTGAGGGGTACGGGGGGAGAGAAAGAGACAGAGGAAGAGAGAGGATGGGCATGTCAGGGCATCCAGCTACTGCAAATGAACTCCAGATACGTGTGTCACCTTGTGCATCTGGTTTACATGGGTCCTGGGAAATCAAACCTACGTCCTATGGCTTTGCAGGTAAATGCCTTAACTGGTAAGTCATCTCTCCAGCCCGGGTTTCTTTTTTTTTTTTTTGAGGCAATGGTGGCTTGGAACTCACTATGTAGCCCAGGCTGTCCTTAAACTTGGCAGTGAGCCTCCTCCCTTAGCCTCCCTAGGGCTAGAACTATAGACGTGTGCCATCATGCCCAGCTGAATCCTGGGTTTTTGTTTTTTAGGCAGTCTCACTTTAGCCCAGGTTGAAGTGGAACTTTGTAACCCAGGCTAGCCCTAAGCTCACATTGATCCTCCCAAGTGCTTTGGAATAAAGGCATTAGCTATCACTCTGGCTGAGTCCATCCTACCCTTGCCTGCCTTCCCTTCTGTGGATGGCCAGAGCATGCCCAGGTAGCTCCAAGGTTCTTTTATGTGCTTGGCCACTAGCCCCCTCTGGGTGTATGAGAAAGTACCAGTCTGAGACCTGCTTCCCCACTGGGTACCAGGGGTTTAGACTCCTGTAAGGTGGCAAAACATGGGACTGGAGCTGGCTGGCCCTGCTAAAGAATACTCATAGCACCTGTCCTCTTTCTCCTGGTCCTCCAGAATGCTGCCAAGAAGAGAGACCAGGAGCAGGTGGAGGTGGAGGGCGAGAGCTCGGCACCACCACGCAAGGTGGCAAGGACCGACAGCCCCGACATGCCCGAGGACACCTAGGAGCCCTGCCCGCCCCAGTGCACTCCCCCTGTGTGTAAGCGCCGCCCCACCCCTGCCCACCACCAACCTCATAGGAGCCATCTATTTATTTTCCTTGAGTTTTTATTTATGCTGTAACCCAGATCAGGCATTGGTTAAAGGGACATCATACCCAGTCGTAACATGTTGGTGGATGCCTTTTAAAAACCCAGTGGTCCCTGACCTGGCCCAGCTTATCCCGCAGGGCACAGGCGGCGAGGGTCCAGAGTTGGAGTGTCCAGCCGTGTGACCTTGCCTCCTGCACACCAAGCGGCCTTCTGCCTTTCCACCACCCAGCCCACCTCACAGGCCCAGTCCCACTGGGTCTGGGGTCCCCACAATCCCTGGTCTCTTGGTGCCCAGGCCTTGCTCTGAGTGTGCGCATGGGCAAAGCAGAGCCGGGCCTTCTGAATCTTTCTCTTAAGTCATTTTATCATGGACTAGCGTGTGCTCCGTGTCCACCCCAATAAAAGCATCTTTCCTACTCTACCCAGTGTCTTTGCTCCACACACTTTGGCCTAGAGAACAGAGCCCTGAGCAAATGACAGGCCACCAGACCCAGAGGCAAAAAAAGGGCCTGGGACTTAAGTCTGAATCGAGCAGTGTGAAGTTGCCTGGCCACTGGGGACCTGGGGTAGTATGACCTTGTTTAGCTATGGTTTGCCTGCTAGTGTCAGTCCTTTAGCTTGCCCTAGGTCACTTAAGATACCTTCTCCAGCTGGGCTTGGTACGGCCCTGAGCTGGGAACATCTGGACACACTGGCTTTGTGCAGAAGGTCCCAGCCTTTGGCTGGGGTGCAGTGCTTCCCTGCCAGCTGAGTTTGAGACCTGGGGACACTCAGGAGGTATGGTGACTGACATTGTCACCATGGGCCCTGACTTGGCTGGTGAGTGGCTGCCCCCTATCATAGATCTTAGGCTAAAGAGATCTCTCAAGGTGGGTACCTTTGTGAGTCAAGTCCCTGGACCTTGGCCAGGATTTTGTGGTAAGAGCCTGGGGTGGAGGTGGGGTCCTGAGGATGATTCTGGTGTCCTTTGCTTGGTGAAAGATGCAGGCACTCCTAAAGGCTGAGGGACAATGGGGTGGTTGCAGCCTACTTCCCCTGTGCTAGGCCTACCAGGACCACCCTTTGAGGAACCAGTTCCTGTGCTGCTCAGACCCAGGCTGGTGGTGCTCCCTCCAATGGCCCATATCAGGTGGGACACTGGGCTTCCCCCTACCTTGTTCCTCCCTCTCCCATATATTTCTCCTGCTGCCCCTCCCATACCTGCACCTTCACTCTGAAGCCTCAAACCCTGCCTTCACTGCCCCCAAGATAGCCTCCACAGACTAACTCCTGACCCTGGGACATAAGCAGACATACTTGTCCTCTTCCAGGCTGCCTTCCTGTCACCAAGTTGCACAAGGGACAACCTGGCTGGTGTCTAATTCCAACTCATATGTCCTAACACTCCCAGTGCACCATCTTTTCAAAACCACGTCTTGGGGACAACAGGGCTCAGGGAAGCCTTCTCATGTTCATGTCTGTGGTGATTTGATTCAGGTGTCCACCATAAACTTAGGTGCTCTGAATGCCAGGTCCCCAGCTGATGGCAATTTGGGAATTGGATACTCCCGGAGGTAGTGTATTGTTGGGGGCAGGCTTATGGATATTTATAGCCAGCTTCCTCTTGCCAGTGTTTGGCACACTCTTTCTGTTGTCCACCTGATGTTGGCCAGGAGGTGATGTCCATCCATCATTTTTCCCTGCCATCATGGAGCTTCCCCTCAAGTCTGTAAGCCAAAATGAACCTCCCCCCCCACACACACACAAGCTGCTCTTGGTCTGTGTTTTCTGCCAGCAATATGAACCTGACTGCAATAATGTCCTATGTCATCCTTAATGTCCCTGGCTTCCCAGACAGCAACCCTAGAGGCTGACATACCAGAAAGTTCCATCTCTTCTAACCTCCTCCCCAGCAGGCCCTCCAAGCTGAGGACTGTGTCATGGAGGATGTGATGCTGAGACCCTTCATGCTTTGTCTCGGTAGCTGCAGCCAGGCCCTGGAGTTTGCCATTCCTACATTCCTGTGAGATCTAGTTTTGGGGAAAAGGTACCCAAAGGTCAAACCACTTGTGGCAGACCTGGGTGGGGGAATATCTAGTCTAGGCCCCCAGTTACCCATGTCCCCTGAAAGCCTCTTTGCTCTGACGTCGAGCACTGTTGAAATATACTTTTTATTGCATTTCTGCCGTTTTACAAAAATATGACAAAATAAATTAAAAACAAATAAATAATTGCCTATTCTGGTTTTTATGTATTGGTATTGGGGGGGAGGTCTTGCATTTGTCTCCCCCATCCTGGTCAAAAGGAAAACGGCAGATAGGCCTGTGCGGGGAGGCCAATACTGGGGATGCCCCCACGGGCCGCGATATTGCATATGAAGGAAGGAAGGAAGGCTTGGCGAGCGGGCTAATGCCAGGCGCCGGGCCAGCACGCAGCCTGCGGGCTGGGGCTGGGACCGGGCGGGGACTCTGGAGACGCCGGGGACGCTGGGGACTCGAGCGCGGGTGGCGCGAGGCTGTAGAAGCTGCCGTCCCCAGGCAGGGCCTGCGGTTCCGGCCCAGCCGGGGCGCAGGGCGGACGCTGGGCGCCGTCGCCCCCGCAGCCCCAGGGCGTGTCCCACTGCCAGCAGCTGGCGGGCGGCGTTGGGGGCCGGGACAGTGGCCTCGATGGTGGTAGCGACGCGGGGCTCCGGCTGCGGCGCGTGCGCAGGACGAGAGCCGGCGCAGTCCCTGCGGAGGCGAGAGGGGCCGTTCGGGGGAGCCTGTCGCCCCCCGCTGGTCCCCGCGCGGGCGGCTCTGTGTACCCCCCCCCCCGGCCGGTAGGCATGAGGAGACCTTATTGCTTCGGAACGGGATATGGGGGGGACGACTCCCCGGGGCGCTTCGAGGAGGGAAGTCCCTCTGGCTTCTGGGACGCCCTGGGAGCAGGGCTGCTGCACCCGGGGGTAGGGGGGGGGAATGCCAGGTTCGGCATGGAGGGTTCGACTGGAGGGCGCAGCCCGGGTCTCCACGTCCCAGCCCTTAGCAGCAGGGGCTTTGCATAGAGGCAAGGGGGGCCCGGAACCCCCAGAGTGAGCTGGGTATTGGGGACGGGGACATCCCGATCCGTCCTGGCACCGGGGCGCGGACACCCTGCGAGGGAACCTGGACAGGAGCTTAGGCGACCCTCCCCTGAGTCGAGGAGAGTTAGGCACAGAGCAGGCATGACTGAGCAGCTCCTTGTCCCCAACGGGGATCTCCTAGGTCCCCTCCAGCCCCAACCCCTATACCCCAAGACAGGCCCAGCGTCCCCGCCCCCGAGTTAAAGCTTGTGACCTGAGCCCTCCTCCTCGGGCCGGGCGGCTTCCAGCTCCTCAGCCGAGACCTCGTCCCCCGACCCGCTCCGATGCACCCGGCTGCCGCCGCCACTGCCGCCGCCCGGGGCGGCGTCTTGCCGTGCCTGGACGCCCGGAGCCCCGTTGGATGTGGCCTCGGCCCGGGTCCCCCCGAAGGGGAAAAGCTTGCCGGCGTGGAAGGTTTTGGGCGGCGAGTGGCTGCGTTCGTGGTCCCGCCGCGCCTCGGGCGACTTGAGGAACTTGAAGCTGAGGAAGGCGGGTAGGCGCGTGTCCCCGGCCGTGGGCGACTGCGCGGCGGGCGCGCGCGCTGCGGAGCCGGGCCCCGCGGCCGCGGGCGACAAGAACTTGGCCTGCAGGGGGATGATCTGCTTCAGCTTCATCACGTTGTTAGGGGCCAGCAATGACCCCGGCCGCCTGGGCCGCTCCGCGCCATGGCCACCCGCGGCGCTGCTGCCCTTGGCCTTGGCCGAGGACTTCTCTGGGGCGGCGGGGTCTTGCCCCGAGCCCTCGGCGCGCGCCTCCTCCCGGCCGCCCGGGTCGCGCTCCCGCCGCGCGTGATGCTCCGCGTGGCGCTGGCGCTCTTCCTCCTCGCGTCGTCGCCGCTGCTGCTGCTGGAAGTGATGCTGCGCCTGTCGCTCGTGCCTCTGCGGGAGAGGTTACCGCGGAATGCCGGGCCGTGCGCGCTTTGGACGCCGCCGGCATCCCTACATGGATATGGGGCTATTTGAGGAGCAGGGAGACCTAACCACTTATTAGGCACCACCTGCATCTTTACATGGATCCCAGCGTTCTGGGTGGAATCCGGAGACCTAAATACTAATTGAGCGCCAAAGAAATACCCAGACCCATACTGTCTATCCCTGGAAATGTGTAAGAGATCCAAACTTATTAAGCTCCACCTGAATCCCTGGATTTATGGCCCTGCTTTCTACGAACTGTGAGAAAACAAATGCTCTCCAGCCACCAAGTCGGTATGTCCACAGCCGTAGGGAGCCAGTCTCTTAGGAGCTGAGAGGATAGAGCCTGACTCGTCCCCCCAGCAGCCTCACCACGAGCCCCTCGCATTTCTATGTTGTCTTTGGAGACTAGTTCTCACTATGTAACCCAGCGTGACCTGGACTCTTCAATCAACCAGCTTCAGCATTTTTAGTGCTGGGATAACAGGATGTGTAAATTTAAATTAAAATTCAACAGAAGTCGGGGGTGGTGGCGCAGGCCTTTAATTCCAGCACTCGGGAGGCACAAGTAGGAAGATTGCTGTGAGTTTGAGACCACCCTGAGACTATCCAGGTCAGCCTGGGCTATAGTGAGCCCCTACCTCGAAAAACCAAAAATAACTAAATAAAACTTAATAGAAAGCTGGGGTGGAAACAGCCCTGAAACCCCTTGCCTAGTATTCCCAATTAGGGGCTGGGGGCATAGCTCGGCTGTAGAGCCCCGCCTAGAATGCCAATGGAGGTGGATCCTCGCCTAAAATCTTTAGTGAGGGAGGGGGCGTGGCTGGGAGGTACAGCCCCATCTACCATCCTAATGAGGGGGAGTAGCTAGGAGGTAGGTCTGGCCTAGAATCCCAGTGAGGAGGGGCGTGGCTGGAGGGTCCCTGCCTATAATCACCCTTCAGGGACTGGGGGCGTGGCTATGCTGTACTGCACCCACACTCAAAGCTGAATGGCTCCTTGATCCTTCCTTCGGTTTTCAGAGGAAACTGGAAGAGGCAGGGCCCTGTATAAGAAGCCTGGGGCCGGCCGTGGTGGCGCACGTATTTAATCCCAGCACTCCGGAGGCAGAAGTAGGAGAATCACCACGAGTTCGAGGCCACCTTGAGGCTACATAGTGAGACCCTACCTCAAAACAAACAATAAACAAACAAAAAAAAGCACGGGGTATCCCCGGCTGTGAACAGGATTTGGCCAGGAGGGCTGGTGAATGGTTGAACATTCTGGAGAAGGAGCATGGTGTCAATACCAGGAAATTTCTAATAAGCATTGGGCTCCTGTGAGCATTAATTACAGTCATCCCTCAGTACCACACAGGATTGGCTCAAGGACTCAATTAGGATGTCATTTCAATGGCACAGTTGTGAGCAGAACCTGAGCCACTTTACATTGTGTCTAGATGACTTAGGATGCCTAACCCAGACACGATGGGAGTGCTGTGCAAATTTATGACAGTTTAAGGGATAAGGCCAACAGAAAAAGCATTAAGGAGACACTGTGGTGTACTCCTGTGGTCCCAGCTACTTGAGAGACTAAGGCAGGAGGAGTACTTGACCCCGTAATTCTAAGCCTGAGAAACATGAGACCAATCTCAAAAAAAAAAAAAAAAAAAAAAAAAAGAAGCAGAAGAAGAAAAAAGAGAGAAAAGAAACAAAAAAAGAAAAGAAATTAAGCATGGTGGTTCGTGCCTTTCATACCAGTACTCAGGAGGCAGAGGTAAAAGGATAGTGAATTCCAGGCCAGACTGGACTAGAGACCCTACCTTGAAAAATTAAAACAAAGAAGAAAATGCTGTACATATTCAAAACCAATGCACTTTTTTTCTTTCTTGGTACTGTACAGGGTCCCCTGTAGTCCAAACTGGCCTCAGACTTCTTATGTAGCCAAGGATGACCTTGAACTCTTGATCCTCCTGCCTCCACCTATGCAGTGCTTGGATAACAGGTGTGTGCCATGCCAAGCAAAGGCAATTTATTTTCAATTTACTTTGAACCCACGGATGTGGAAGCTCAGATAAACAGGTTGACCATAATAACCGTCCTCTAAGCTGTTCACCCGTTTTCCTTCACACCAGGGCATGCACTTCTGGGATCTCAGACTTCCCACAATGTATCCTCCAGAACCCGCCCCGGCCCATGTACCTTGAAGGCCTCCCTTCGCTGGTATTCAAGTTTGGCCATCTCCTCAGCTACCCAACTGGGGATATCGGGGATGGCCGCGTGGATGAGGTACTTGACAAGCAGAGCAAAATGCTGCAAGGAACAGAGAGGTGGCTGCAGGCTGGGGATGTGCCCTCCCTCCCCTCCTCCCAGCCTCCCCACTTCGCAGCCAGTCCCACCTCCAGCACCACCACCGATACAATGGCAGCCTCCGGGCTCAGCCAGGGGAAGAGGCGCTGCAGCTGCCCACACTGGCCTATGAGGTAGCAGTTTACCACGATGGCCAGCACGCCCATGGCCTCCATGACCTTCTGCAGGGGGCAAAGGGAAGCTCAGGGAGGGGTCTAGACTAGTTCCCTCCCCCATCGCTGCCCTGCACGGCCCTGCCTCATTCTGCCCAGCTAAGCCCAGATTGGCCCCGCCCCATTGCCTGTTCTGCCCCACCCTACTCTACCCTGCACTCTCTCATTGGCTCAACCCCGTCCCTCCCTGCCCCTTCATCTGGTCCACCTGCCACTGGCCAATGCTCTGGACGCGCTGGCCAAAGGGCCGCTGCAGGCCCGTGCACAGCTTAAAGGCATCGCTGCGGATCTCGATCAAGTTGTTCACCAGGGCACACAGTGCGGCCAGCGGGAAGGCAGAAGAGAAGAGCACCACGTAGCCGAATTGCACAAACATCTCCTGGTAGTCTTGGAACGTGTCCTGGGGGCAGTTGGTCATCAGTCTATTGGCCTCTCACCCAGCTGCCCCCCTTGATTTTGGCGGCAGGCTCAAGGTTTCTCCCCATCTTCCACTTCATTCTGGACAAGTCCACAGGCCTCCTATCTCCCCACAAGAGGCATCCATTTTCACTCTGACTGCCTTCATCTGCAAACTGTGCCCAACTCCACCCTCAGACATTCTTACCTTGTATTTTTTTTTTTTGAAGAGGGGATGGGATTTGTTTCTTTTATTTTAATTTTGTTTCATATGACCCAGGCTGGTCTCAAACTCACTATGTAGCTGAGAATGACCTTGAACTCCTGATCTTCCTGGTTCTACTTCCTGAATGCTGGGATGACAGCTGTGCATACCATGCTGGGTTTATACAGTGCTCAGGAGGGGACCCAAGGCCTTGTGCATACTAGACAAGTGTTCTACCACCTGAACCACATCTCCACTGCGTTTTTGTTGTTGTTCATGAGACAGGGTCTCATGTTGCCCAGGCTAGCCTCAAAATCACAATCTTCCTGTGCCTCCACCTCCCTGGCAATGATATGACATGCACTCACTACCACAATTTGTTCTTACCTCATACTTCTTCATACAGCTCTCTAGCTCTGCTTGCGTGAGCTGGGGTGAATCTTCTTCCTCAGGTGGATCAATCCAAGATGACCGGTTCTGCCTCTTCTGTCTTCCTACCGTGTCACCAGAGCCTGTCTCTGGGTCCCGGCCTCCATCTGGCCCATGGTCACGGCCCTCACCACCAGCTCGCCGCAATAGGATGGTCTGTGGCACCAGCTCAGGGCTGCTAGGAGGTCCCTCAGGATCCTCATCTTCCTCAGCCAGAGTGAACACCCCTGGCTCCAGCCCCTTCTCCACCATGGTGGGACTTCCCTCCTCCAGGAGGGCCTCTGGGCTTGGGCCAGGCCTGCGTCTCCCGGCACCTCGCTCTGCAAAGCTGACCTTCTTGAATCTCAGCCCACAGTCCAGGAGGCCTCCTTCCTCACCCTCATCTTCTTCCTCATCCTCCTCCTCTTCTTCCTCCTCCTCATCCTCCTCTTTGCCACCCTGAGGCCCATCCCCAACTTCCCCACCTTCTCCAGATGGCCTCAGCTCCACTGTGGCCTCTTCCTCCTCCTCAGGCACCCCACAGCCTCCACCCAGACACCTGCGGCTCCCCACACTGCCCTCATCAGCCTGGGGCTCCAGGCGGCGGGACAAGGGGAGCCGGAGGCTCAGCAGGCCCAGCAGGGCCCGGACCAACTCCCAGATAGCCTTGAGGCCCAGCTCCCCACTGCCCAACCGGCGGTACAGGTGTGGCTGCAGGACTTCACGCACGTTTTGCAAAAACTGCCGGGTGATGAGCAAGGTGGCCAGCATCTGGGAACAGAAAGGGACTGCATGGGGGGCTGGGCATGGCTTGAGTACCTAAAGTTGCACCCCAAGCACAGATGCACGTGCACAGGGTACATCACAGTGGCCACCTGCAGCTTTGATGTCCCTGTACAATAAGTTCCCAGCCCAGCTCTGTTCACCAGACACACACACACAGAATCACAGCCACAGCACCACAATGCACAGAGCCAACAACCCCCAGGTCTGGCACAGAGCATCTCCACCCCACCAAGGACCTTGTTGTGTACCCCTTGGCCTGAACTGGGCCCCATCTTTGCATGTGCCTTCAGTTTGGCACATCCACCCTCCAGCACAGCCACCTGGCCCACCCAGCATTGCCCCTTGGGCTTGCCATCTGCCCATACTTTTGCCCAGGCTGTGAACAGGAGACCCTGGAGGGAGAGGAAGAGCAGGCGAAACCGCAGGACCACGAGCGGGACCAGCACTGCCCGAAGCTGCCGCTCGAAGCTCTGAGACAAGGACAGGATGAACAGGAGCTATGGAGGGACCGACGGGCAGATGGGAGGTGACAGGCAGAGAGAGAGGATGCACAGACAGATGGACAGACAGAGAGGAGAGAAGGAGGGAGAGGGGGGCTGGAGAGTCTGTGGTCCCCTTGAGTCAGGTCTGAACCCTCTGGCCACTACAGGGGCCCAGGACACTGGTGCTCAAGTGGCTGGGGGCATCCTCACCTCTTTTAGACGCTCCATATCCTTGAGGTAGAAGCCAATGTAGAACAGACTCAAGTATGAGTTCACAAACTGAAACTTCAGGAAGCAGACAGATGGTGGGGTGGTCACCTGCAGTCCTGGCTCCTCCCCCACACCCAGGGTCCGTGCTTTCCCCTTGCCCTCTTAGTAATGCCAATAGCAATGGTGCAATGGCTGCCACTCACCAAGACAACTTTGATGATGAGATGTTTTTCATAGGCACTCTCTAGCCGGTAATTCTCTAGGGGGCCAAAGAGGCAAGTGAGGGAGACATGCATGCTCTCCCAAAGGCTACAGAGATCCCCAGGATAGGCAACAGAATTTCCCGTCAGTACATACCCATGTCATTGAGCCATATTGCAAGCTTCTTGTAGCCCTCGGCACTCACACTGACCAGCAGAGCCAGCATGACCTTAGGCAGGAAGCGGGTGAGGCGGGGCAGTCCCTTCACACTCAGCACCATTTCCTAGAACAGGCAAAAGGCTGGTGGCTCAGCCAGGTGAAGCTGGAACAGGTAGCTGCCAGGTAGGGTCTACAGGAGGGCTGGGGGATTCCAGAATCACCTGCAACTGGAAGCAGCCAAGCATGAGTAAGAAGACACAGACAAGACAGGCCAAGCACAGCGGTAAGCTCACGAGCAACTGGAATAGCAGCCGTTTCCAGGGCGGGTAGTAGAACTCTTCGGCTCGAGTTACAGGGCTGATGCGTCTCACTCCCTGGCAGAGCAAGAGATGAGGACACATGTAAGACCAGTGGTCACACACACTTCCTAAAATTCCCAGCTTGATTTCCCTCTGCTACACACAACGCCCCCCCCCCCGGCCTTCAAATACAATTTGCCACCCCTCCTCTTTAGCACACATGAGCCCCCTATGACCGGCACACCATCTTTGATGTTTCCAGAGTATTTCACAGCTACTAGGTTAAGAACATAGTTCATTGTTAAAGGCATTTGCTTGCAAAGCCTGCCAGCCTAGGTTTGATTCCCCAACACCCATGTAAAGTCAGAAACACAAAGTGACACATGGGCTGGAAAGATGACTTGGGTGTTAAGGCACTTGCCTGCAAAGCCAAAGGACCCAGGTTCAATTCCTCAGGACCCACATAAGCCAGATGCACAAGGTGGCACATGCATCTGGAGTTCATGTGCAGTGGCTGAAAGCCCTGGCACACCCAATCTCTTCCTCTCCCCCACCTCTCTCTAATGAATAAATAAATTTTTCTAAAATAGTTTTTGTTTTTATTTTTATTTATTTATTTGAGAGCGACAGAGAGAGAGAGAGAATGGGTGTGCCAGGGCTTCCAGCCACTGCAAACGAACTCCAGATGCATGTGCCCCCTTGTGCATCTGGCTCACATGAGTCCTGGGGAATCGAGCCTCGAACCAGGGTCCTTAGGCTTCACAGGCAAGGCTTAACCACTAAGCCATCTCTCCAGCCCAATAAAAATTTTTAAAAAGTGATGCATACATTTGTTTGCAGTGGTAAAGGTCCGGATGCACCCATATGCACACATGTGTGTGCACACACACATTCAAGTAAATAAAGATATTTCTTTAAAGTAAAATAAACCAGGCATGGTGGCAGACACCTTTAATCCCAGCTCTCAGGACCCAGAGGTAGGAGGATCACTATCAGTTTGAGGTCAGCCTGGGTAGAGTGAGACCCTACCTCATAAAAAAAAAAAAATCAAAAGAAAAATAATAAAATAGTAAACACCATTCTGCCTTTGCTGCTCCAGTGTCCACTCCACACTCTCTGTTACACTATCCTCTGAATCCCCGGATTCAGTCCCTGACTCACCCTGAACTGGGGACGTGGCTCCTCCACAGCTTCCCCAGGCGAGTCTAGCGTCCCCCACTTGTAGGCCAGCTCGATCCCCCTTCGCTTCCATTCCTCCAAGAACAGCGTTGACCAGATCACATTGAATAGAGCAAAGACCACACAGGACACATCCCGGCTTGTCTGCGGGCAGCAGCAAAGAGCCAAGCCATTTGCTCAGACAAGCCCAGTGAGGTGGGACTTCTAAGGCACCCCAGCCCTTGCCCATCCTCCCACCTGGTACCTGATCAGTCTCTGTGAATGTATATAGAACAGAGCCAAAGACAGCTGGGTACACCATCGCAGATGTGTAGAAGCCCAGCCAGGCAAAATACATGGCAATCTTCACCCCAAAGTAATCACAGATGTCATCTACCAGGGGACAGGGGAGTCCCAGTCACCTCTGTGTGCCCCTGGGGCTCCATCCCATTCCCCAGTCCGGGACCACACCTAAAGGCTGGTTTTCACACACGGCCTGTACCCACGACTTCATGAGACGGTTCAGGATGCGCTGTTCATGTACAGGGAACACCTGCTGGATGATCCCTCGGGCAGCCAACTCAGGGACTGTGGAAGGAGGAATGCATGTCAAATTCATGTACCCAACCTTGGCAACCTCCATAAGCTGGAGTTAAAGTCACAGTTATTTGCAGCATCTGATTATCCTTCAGGATTTAGAGGTGCAGGATCCGAGGAGGTGGGGTTCTGTGTTTTTGTGATCTAGTCTCACATAACCAAAGCTGGTCTTGAAATTACGATCTTCCTGCCTCAGCCACCTGAGGGCTGGTGTGACTGGGGTACCACCACATCCAGGAACTGTGTTTTGAAATAAAGGTATTTGACCTCTGTTTGGGGACCTGAATGTCTAAGAAATGGTACAAGTCTGGCAATGAAAGGTGAACTTGAGATGGTTTCCTAGAGCAGAAACCAAGGCCCAGGCAGGTTCCACCACGTGGCCCATGGAGAACTGTCCATGGTCCTGCTTGAACCTTATCCCAGACTCAGAAAAGCCTCACCTGGACACACGTCCCAGAGGATAAACTCAATTCTTTTTGTTGTTGTTGTTTGTTTTGTTTTTCGAGGTAGGGTCTCGCTCTGGCTCAGGCTGACCTAGAATTCACTATGCAGTCTCAGGGTGGCCTCGAACTCACAGTGATCCTCCTCCTACCTCTGCCTCCCGAGTGCTGGGATTAAAGCCGTATACCACCAAGCCCGGTTTAAACTCAACTTTTTACAAAACCATGCTACTGACTGGCCAAGTCCTAGCTATAGAGGCCACACCCGTTGAGCTCATTGGTTACCCAACACTTTGCTAACCCTTTGACTGGTTGTCTATAGGCTCTTCCCTCTTAATCCCCATAACACTCTATGCGGCCTGCCCAGCTCTCAGCCTGTGACTGGAGAGTCAGCCCCGCCTTGCTCACTGATTGGTTGGTCCTCCAGGAAGCGCACGTTGTGCAACGTCTCCCCCTGCTTGGCTCGCAGGTTCTGCAACCAGAATCGTATGATGCTCTGGCGCTCCTGTTGGGAAGAGCGTGTGAGCTCTGTGCAGCAGCCCAGGAAATAGAGGACACACTGGCACAGGAGGTAGAGTCACCTGGGAGGTGAAGAAGCGCAGCTCACTCTCCACGTTCTCATAGATGAAGTCCTCCTCGCAGGAGAAGCCCCGGGTGCCCCCGCCGAACTCGGCCTTCACTGCTTTACGCAGACCCAGCTCGTCTGCCCCACGGAGGAGGCTGCAGGGAGTACAGGGGAGGTAGGCTCACAGAGGGATCCCAAATCACCATTACCGAGCTAGCAGCTTCGTGGGGCACACATAGGGCAGCTGAATGGCACTGTTGGCGGCGGGTGACTGGGTCACGAGAGGCTAGAAGCAGGTGACTCGCCTCTCATAGGTAGCTGTGACGAAGAAGGCGTAGGCACGCGTGTGGCGATGGTGGCGAACTTGTACGATGAGTTCTGGAATGCCTACCCGGATGTGGTTCAACAACCAGAGCAGCGTATGGTCATCAGTGGTGTCTGCCAAGGGACATAGGTTCTGATGGCTTTTGCTACGGGGGAGGGGGCAAGCCTCCTCTATATCCCCACAGGCCCTGGACAGGTGGGTGTGGGTACCTGGAAAAGTCATCAACACATCGCAGTTCTCGGTGGGCACCGTCCTCATCCACGCCTTATGGGACACCAGGTAGCGACCTGCCTGCAGAAGACGCTTCCCGAAGAGCTTATCTAGGGAAGAGGCATAGTTGCAGGCCAGGGTGGTCAGGCCCCTCCAGGGACCCATGGCCAGGCCAGGTAACTGTGGCTTTACCTTGCTTTCTTCTTGGCACTCTCTGGCACCAGGCAGGCCCTTCCCCGCCCCCAAGTCCTTCCTTACAAATCTTACTCACTGTGGAGGCCCAGCTCCGCCTCCAAACGTCGATGAGGAGCTGACTGGCAGCAGCCCAGAAGTCTGATAGTGTACCCTTACAGCAGCCACATGAACTGGGTGCGGTTCTTACCCCCATTTTACAGGTGACCAAACTGTCGCCCAGAGAGGTTAAGTCAAGCGCCCAAGGTCACCCAGCCAAGCTGACATCGAAATCCAGGACCATGGGACTCTATATCACCATGCCCTTCAACCTCCAGGTGGCCGGGCGGGTTGGGGGTGTCAGAGGGGTGTGTCCACGTCCCTGCGTCGGGGACCCCCACACGCGTGCAGCACTGCTCAGGCCCCGCCACTGTGCCACAGCGCAGTGCCACCAGGAACAACCCCCGAGCCAGACTCCAGGCCTGGACTTTTGACCCCAATCCTCCTCCCCGTGCAACCGCCGTGCGCACCCCAGCCACTCGCCACCATGCCACGGGCCGCACACATACCAAGCACTCCAGACGCAGGGGCCGCGGGCTCGCCCTCGGGTGGGGGCCTCTTGCCACGCTCCCCATCCATGGACGCGCCCCCGGCGCCCGAGGCTGTCTCGGTCATGGCGAGGACAGGGTCGCAGGTCAGGGGTTGCGGGACACCCGGGCGCCGGGGGGCTGCGGGCTCATGGGGACCCAAGTGCCACCGCCGAGCGCGAGGGAGGAGGAGACAAAGGCCGCGCCCGCCCGCGCAGACTGGCGTCCTCGCGCTCCGGAGCGCGGCTGCTTGTCGTCCCCGCCCGAGCTAAACCTCGAGTCTCCTTCCCGGCCGGGCGCGCGTCACTCTCTGCCACTCAGTCCAACCAGCCCGCCCGCCTGGCTCTCTGGTTCTCGTCCCTACCCGTGTAGTTTTCTGGATTTCCTCCTCGCCCGCCCACTTCCATCTCTGGCATGTGTCCCCGCCCGCACAGAAAGGATGCAACTCCACCTCCAAGCCATCTACAAACTAGAGTTCACGCGGCTTGGAATCCGATAAACCTGATTTAATCACTGCAGAATGTGGGAGACAGAAGGGCCTGGTCGGAGGACACTCCTGGAAACAATAATTCAGCCACCCCAGTAGAGAATGCAAATAATTATGACATGTCCTGCCCCAGGGTCTTTGTACAAGCTGTTCAGATGCCTAAAACACATTTCATGCCCTCTCTGCCCACTGAATCCTTACTCCCTTCAGAATGTAACGCCTTGGAAGGGATCTAATACAAGTATCAAGTTTAGCAAATAAAAATACTTTTCATAGGAACGTGGGATGTAGCTAAGCAACAAAATCTTGCCTTAGTATGCACCAAGTCTTGGGTTAGATCCCCAGCGTTAGACCCAAAGAGATGTTGGGGCTGGAATTCAGTTGGTATAGTGCTTGCCAACATAGAGGGAGCCCTGGCTCCATTTCCAGCATGCATAAGTAAGGTGTGGTGGCACAAAGCAGTCATCCCAGTATTTAACTTGGGTGATAGAGGCCAGAGGATCAGGAGTTCAAGGTCATCCTTAGCTACATAGAAAGCTCAAGACCAGCTAGGGCTACATGAGCACTCCCCCTGACTCACCACCAGAAGGGGGGGGGGAATATTTACTATGAATCAAGTGATGTAATCACACGAAGACGCTATTTATTGCCTTTTGGAAGTTCGCTTTTAACTGGGAATCTTTGGGGAAGGTTCTGAGGTGGAACTCAGGGCTGTGCCACGGAGACCCCCCCTCGCCCGCCCTCAGTCCTAGGCGTCCACTCTTTTGTCTGGTTCCCTGGCCACACTGAGTTGACTCACTGGACACGAAGAACGCCATTGTTCCTGAATAACAGACCTAGCTTTGTTTTATTTTCAAGTCGGGCACAGCAAGACACAGGGTGAGAACTCCAGCGTGCACAGAAGGCTGACCCAGAGCAGGGCGCCGCCCGCCCACTCTGGTCTAGAGCCATTGAATCGCGAGCGAAGGCAGGAGCTCGGAGCCCCGCCCACCCTGTGCCAGGAAGTCCACCCGCAGCGCGCGGTCCCGCGGTGCCGCTGGGTTAAGCCGACAGGGATTGCCAGACTCCTCGGGGACCCCGCCCCCATCGTACACTGATGTGGGCCAGAGAAGCTCCGCGGGGGAGGGGGAGCTGGGCTGGAGAGGCCTAGAAAGCTTCCTGAAGATGAATTTGCGAAATGAAAAAAGAAGACCTCTGAGGCCAGGGAGCTGCTGGGGAGGGGGAAAAAAGCTGCAGAAACCCAGGAAAAGCAAGAAAGAAACTTCCCGGAAGTTTGCAGGCCCTCCACCTCCGACAAGGCCGTTAATTCCCCGGAATTCATCCCTCCAAGTCGCTGAGATGATCTGAGCTTCCGGTCCCAATTTGGGCACGCAAAGGTGTAGCCCTTTTCTTGGAAAAACTAGACGTAGCTTCTTGCCTCACCGGAAAATACGGGGTGGGCAAATGGTAAATACGGGACTCGAATTTTCTCCTTGCTGTAATTTCCATCTATCCTCTCCCGCCTTTCATTTCCATTGTCTCGCCCGGGCCGCCCTGGGAACCTAAAATCAAGTCAAATGTTTCCTCGGGAATATACTGCGCTGCCCCACAGTTTCCCTCACACCAGCTTATTGGAACCAAGGGTTTTAGGTGATGGGCGGGACATCTAATGATTGTTGAGCGTCCTGCCAATCATGCTGGTGGTGGGTGGAGCTTCGCGCCCAAAGTGAAGCCGAGCAGGAAGATCCTTTTGGAGGCTCGCAAACTGAATCCATGGGGACTCCATGGATTCTCTGTGCCCTGGCATCCTGGGCGGGACGTGGGCCTTGCAGGTGGGGTGACCCCTTGCAGAAGGGTGTCACAGCGTAGGCCTTTTTGGGATTATTGGTTCTGGGGAGCCCATTCCTTGTAGAAATACCATTTGTGCTCTTCCTAGTTCCAATATGTCCATCACCCTACTGCAGATTTCACATCTGGGATATCTCCCGAGCGTCACGCCCTGGATCCATCTTAGCTTTGAAGCTAAGCCTTGCACATGTGCAGACTTCTCTCCTCTCCTGCCCCAGGCTGTGCACACGCCTAAGCAGCCAGGCCTCCAGCCTGAGTTCGGGGAATACCATCTTCGCGCTGAGCTCTGGCCAAGGCCGCTGCGCCATCGCCGTGATCAGGACGAGCGGCCCCGCCAGCAGCCAAGCGCTCCGGAGCCTCACAGCGCCCCATGACCTGCCCCCCGCCCGCCGTGCCAGCTTGCGTCTGCTCCGCCACCCCCTCTCCGGGGAGCCGCTGGACCGCTCGCTCGTGCTGTGGTTCCCAGGTGAGGGGGCCCAGATCCGCGATCCTACAGAGCGCCCATGACCCACTTCTAACCAACCCCCACCCCCAGAGTCTGCACAAGCTTTGCCTTCCATCTGTCTCCTCTCTTTGCCACACGAGGTCCCCAGAGCTTCACGGGTGAGGACTGCGTGGAGTTCCACGTTCACGGAGGCCCCGCCGTGGTGAGCGGTGTCCTGCAGGCCCTGGGTGAGTCACTGTCTCGGGTTCGAGGCTTGTGTCTACCGGTGTTGCAGATTTTCTTACCCTCCAGTCCTTGTTCTCCTAACCAGGAAAAAAGTAGACAAACGGATGAGGAGTAACGCAAAGGATATTTATTGAGAACACAGTGAGAGAGCCCAGAGTGCCAGGATTTTGGCTGGTATCCCAAGAAAAGATAGAAAAGGGAAGGAAAGCTAAGGCTGTGCGTAGTGGCTCCTGCTTATTATTCCAGCACTAGGGGGAGGCTGAGGTAGAGTTTAAGGGTAGCCTGGGCTACATAGTGATTTCAGGACAGCCTGTGAATGTGGAATCAGGTGTTGGTTCAAGGAAGAGGCTCCTGGGATGTATTTGTATATTATCTCATTAAGGAGCTGACTGTTCCTCCCACCTCCTTAGTATGTCTCTAAGTGAAGGGTAGGGAGATGTGATCTCTTAACCAGGTGGGTGATTGACAATTGGATTAACTAGTTTGTTGTTATTGTTGGTTTTCCAAGGTAGCTCAGGCTGCTGGTATTCACTGTGTAGTCTAGGGTGGCCTCAAAGTCATGGTGATTGCTCTGCTTCTCAAGTGCTGGGATTAAACAGTATATAACATGATCCCAATCCCCTCCCACCACTTCTCCCTCACAAGTGCCCCCTCCACTGATTCCCATCTTTCTTTCTTTCTTTTTAAGTGTTTTGTTTTGCTTATTTATTTATTTATTTGCAAGCAAAGAGAGAGACAGAGAAGAGAAGGAGAGAATGGGCATGCCGCATGCCAGGCATCTAAGCTTCTGCGAATGAACTCCAGGTGCATGTACTACTTTGTTCTTCTGACTTTTGGAACAGGAATTTGGGGTTCCTTGTACGCCGATGTGCGGATAATTTGGGGTGTTCCTGGATCCTTGTCCTATGAATTTGAAGAATGAAATCCACACAACAGAGGATAAGGTTCAGAAAGATTTTATTACAGCTTAAAGCTTTAGGAGGATAAAGAGAAGGGGGCTTTAAGTCTAGAACAAAAGAGAAGGGAGGCAAGGAGACAAAGCGGGATTTGAGAAGCTCACCTCGAGGCTGAGATCTGGGTTTTTTTGTTTTGTTTTGTTTTTCAAGGTAGGGTCTCACTCTAGCTCAGGCTGACCTGGAATTCACTATGTAGTCTCACAATGATGGTGGCCTCAAACTCACAACAATCTTCCTACCTTTACCTCCCAAGTACTGGGATTAAAGATGTGCATCACCATGCCCAGTGGAGTGGCTACATGAGGAAGACCAGGTCAGCAGGATGCTATGGACAAAGACCAGGTTTTATAGCTTTGCTAGTAATCTTAGGTGAGGATCAGAGTTTCTATCTTCTAGGAAAGGTGTAAGTTTCATCTAGAAATCTTACTTGGAGGGTGTAACACCCAGGTGTCTGAAAGCTTAGTGATATTTCCTGCTTTTAGTCAAGGAATAAAAATACCATTCACTTTGGGGTTCTGTTACCCTGACTGCCTGTCTTCAGCAATACAGTCTTTGTTTTAATTGTTTTTTTTTTTTTAGGGGGGGGGGTTTAAGAGCTAAATTTGACTTTTATTCTCTTTCCACAGAAAACTCTAGCAAAAAATTGTTTATTTTTTTAAATTTTTTTAATAATTAACAACTTCCATGATGTAAACAATATCCCATGGTAATTCCCTCCCTCCCCCCACTTTCCCTTTTGAAACTCCATTCTCCATCATATTCCCTCCCCCTCTCAATCAGTCTCTCTTTTATTTTGATATCATCATCTTTTCCTCCTATTATAATGGTTCTTGTGTAAGTAGTGCCAGGTGCTGTGAGGTCATGGATATCCAGGCCATTTTGTGTCTGGAGGAGCATGTTTTAAGGAGTCCTACCCTTCCTTTGCCTCTTACATTCTTTCCACCACCTCTTCTGCAATCGACCCTGAGCCTTGGAAGATGTGATAGAGATATTTCAGTGCTGAGTACTCCTGTCATTTCTTTCCAGCACCATGATGCCTTCTGAGTCATCCCAAGGTCACTGCCATCTAAAAAGAGAAGGTTCTCTACCAAAATTGAGGGTCGTATTAATATATGGGTGTGAACATTAAGAGAAGTGCTTACTGGGAAGTTTGATAAGCATAGTATATACATTTAGCCAGACAGCAGCAGATGTTACACTTCTAGGGCTCATGACTACCCCTGTTTTAAGTTTTCAGTATCAGGGATATATTCCCTCCCATGGAGCGGGCCTCCAGTCTAATTTGAGGGCAGTTTGTTTCCACCATGACAGATGTGCCACTATTGCACCCATTGGCTCACTTGGCCTGGCTGGCAAAAGAAGGGCTTACAGTGTCCACTGTTGAGTATCTTCACTGTTGATTTATCTCTCTACCACTGAACTGTATGCAGAATGGCTTCTTCCAGCTTTCTGTCAGCTGGTCTACATGGAGGAGGTTATCAGCTCAGTTCCAGCAGGATTTCTCAGAGGCCTTGCAGCCCAAGTATGTGGAGTCTTCAACAATAGGGTCTTACAATCTGTATTAGTCAGGGTTCTCTAGAGGAACAGAATTACTAGAATGAATTATTTTATAAAGGGAATTTATTGGATTAGCTTACAGTAGTCCAATAGCAGTTGCAGGCCCGAGAATCACCAAACCTGGTAGCTGCTCAGTCCACGTGGCCAGATGCCTCAGCAGTCCCGACCCGGCACTGCAGATGGTGCTGGAAAGCCTGGAGGCTTCCTGAGGAGCTGCTGGGTTTTGATCCACGTGGGTCTTCAGTTGATGTTGGTCTTTAGTCCGTACTGGTCTTCAGTCCACGCTAGAAGGTAGGGAGCAGCTCCGGCAGCCAAGTGGAAGGAAGGAAGGAAAAAGGGAACTCTTCTACCCAGAGCTTCCTTATATCAAGTCCCTCTCTGAGCGGGGCCGTCCACTCTGGGGGAAGTGCTCATCCTGGGAGAAAGACCTCCTCCTTTAGTTGATCCTTCCTAGAAGCAACCTGTGGATTACTAAACAGATCAAGTTGACAACACCTTAACTATCACACCATGTATTCCTGGTGGGAAACCAAGGGCCTCGGCAATGGTCTGTAGTGTTTTGGGGGCATCAGGGACCTACCTGGCCAACAACTCATTGGAAGGTATCCCATTCCTGGCACTGAAAATTTTCTAGCAACAATATATGGCTCCTGAGTGTGCCATTGTCCAAAAAAGTAGGTTTCCATATGATTTATTTATATCCTCTTAGATTTTGATTAGCCCTCCCTCTACCTTTCCTTTACTCAATCTCTTCCCTTGACCTCACTTAGGCCTTTTCACCCCATTAATCTGTTCTTCTACTTACATATATGCAATACCATCCTATTAAGTCCCCCCTCCCTTTATATTCCCTTTATACCTCCTTTCTAGTTTACTGGACTCTGCTACTGAGTTTTCTTCCTACTCACACAGAAATCCAATCATTTGTAGCTAGGATTCACATGAGAGAGAACATGTGATGTTTGGCTTTCTGGGCCTGGGTTACCTCACTTAGTGTAATACTTTCCAGATCCATCCATTTTCTTGCAAATTTCATAAAATATAGTTGTTTTTTTTTTTTTTTTTTTTTTTTTTGAGGTAGGGTATCACTCTAGCTCAGGTTGACCTGAAATTCATTATATAGTCTCAGGGTGGCCTCAAACTCTCTGTGATCTTCCTACCTCTGCCTTCCAAGTTCTGGGATTAAAGGCATGTGCCACCATACCCGCAAGAGCTTTGGCAATGGCCTATACTATTTTGGGGGTATCAGGGACCTTCCTGGCCAACGTGCCACCCATGGGACTGAAATTTTTCTAATCACAATCTGGGTACACCGTTCCCCTTCACAAGATAGTTATGCCCGCCTCACCCCCCTCCCTCCCTCCCTCTCTCTCTCTCTCTCTCTCTTTGGTTTTTGTTTGTTTTTGTTTTGAGGTAGGGTCTCATTTTAGCCCAGGTTAAACTGGAACTCAGTCTGTAGTTAGCCTCAAAACTCACCGTGATCCTCCTATCTCTGCCTCCCAAATTTTGGGATTAAAGGTATGCATATCATATCCCACAAACTTTGTTTTTTGGGTTTTTTATTTGTTTGTTTGTTTTTGTTTTCAAAGGTAGTGTGAGAACTCCAGCCCAGGCTGACCTGGAATTCACTATGTAGTCTCAGGATGGTCTTGAACTCACAGTGATCCTCTTACCTCTGCCTCCCAAGTGCTAGGATTAAAAGCAAGCACCACCATGCCTGGCTCAAACTTTCTGTTTTTTAACATATATCATTAGTTAGTTAAAAGAAAAAAAAGGAGAAGAAAAAAAGAAAAAGAAAAGAAAGAAATGGGTTTCCACATGGCTTATTCATAAATATTAATTTTTTCCTTTTTTGAGGTAGGGTCTTACTGTAGTCCTAGCTGACCTGGAATTAATTATGTAGTCTCAAGGTGGCCTTGAACTCATGCTTCCTGAGTGCTGGGATTAAAGGCATGTGCCACCACGCCTGGCTATAAATCTTAAAATTTGACCTCCTCCCATCCCTCCTCCTCCATCCCCTTCTCTTAGACCATTCCTCTTTCCCCTGTCCTCTATCAGCTGCCAATATTCTGCCTCTCTACTTACTTATACCTTTCCTCTAAGCCCTTTCTTATAGCCTCTTTCTATTTCTAGCTTCCTGGCCTCTACTACTGACTTATTTTCCAATTCACATACAAATCTAAACATTTAAAGCTAGGATCCTCTGTGTGTGTGTGTGTGTGTGTATGAGAGAGGGGGGGGGGGAGGAGAGAGGCCTTTAATCCCAGCACTTGGGAGGCAGAGGTAGGAGGATACCATGAGTTCAAATTTCAAGTCAGCCTGGGCTAGAGCGAGGCCCTACCTGGGGTGGTGGGGTTGCTAGGATCCACATATGAGAAAGTACGTGCAGTTTGAGTTTGTGAGCTTGGTTACCTCATTAGTATAATACTTTCCATTTCCCTGTAAATTTTATAACTTCATTTTTATTTACCACTAAATAAACTCTATTGTTTAAATATACCATATCTTCATTGTCCACTCATCAGTTGAAGGACATCTAGGCTGGTTCCATTTCCTAGCTATTTTGAATAGAGCAGCAATAAACATGGTTGAACAAGTATCTCTGTAGTAATGAGTAGTCCTTCAAGTATATGCCAAGGAGTGATACAGCTGAGTCACATGGTAAATCTGTTTTTATCTGTCTCAGGAACCTCTACACTGATTTCCATGATGACTATACCAGTTTACATTCCCACCAAAAATGGAGAAATGTTCCTCCTTTGGTTTGAAGTAGCTTGGAAAACAATACTTTCAGGGATCATTTCTTTTTTTTTTTTGTTTTATGTTTTTGTTTTTTTTTTTGTCTTTTTGAGGTAAGGGCTCACTCTTGTCTAAGCTGGAATTCACTATGTAGTTTCAGGATGGTCTCAAACTCATGGCGATCTTCCTACCTTGGGACTAAAGGCATGCGCCAGCACACTCAGCTTCAGGGATCCTTTCTATAGTTCATTACTAGAGAAGTTTCTTTGACTGTAGAGTACTGGAAATCACGAGGAGGAGGTTCTCTCCTGAGTGTGAAACCAACTCTTAGTTTGGGTTTGCAACAACTGCCACTTGCCATTGATGATTGTTCTTGCTGTCTTTCGGGTAGCTGGGGGGAGAGGACACAGTCTGAGTGGCAAGGTCAAAAAGAAACAAAAACGGTAAAGCTTAGAATGTCAAGACCCTATGCAGGGCCTGAGGATTTTGTTACTGTGACCAGGAGGAAATAGCTTTTCCCATAATGAGCTTAAATAAAAGTCCTGACACCTCCACCTTCCTTTTTCTCATAGTGTATTTTAAATCCTTGGAGGGGCACTCGTGATTTTTTTTGCTCAGTGTCACCAGGGATACAGGAGGTGGGGTCTCCAAACCTGTTAATGCTTGTCTGGCTGTTTGCCATGTCCTGTGGGTTTGATTGGGGATCACAGTGCCCAGGATAGGGGTCTTCCTGCAGGCAGTGTGCCAGGGCTGCGGCCAGCAGAGGCTGGAGAGTTCACCAGACGAGCATTTGCCCATGGTAAGCTGAGCTTGACAGAGGTGGAAGGTCTGGCAGATCTAATCCACGCAGAAACTGAGGCACAGCGGCGGCAGGCCCTGAGGCAGCTGGATGGAGAGCTGGGACAACTGTGCTGTGGCTGGGCTGAGATCCTTACCAAGGCAAGACCATGATGGCCCATCTCCCATATGAAACCCCCACTCATCCATTCCAAACATGAAGGGTCCCCACCATTAAGATGCCAGTCTACTTCCTTAGTCACCTAGACTTGTCCATATCCATGGGTGGGGGTATGGATTCCTAGGGGCTTACATCACCCACCTTTCCCCTCCTCTCCAGGCTCTGGCCCATGTGGAGGCCTATATTGACTTTGGTGAGGATGACAACTTGGAAGAGGATGTCCTAGATCAAGGTAGGTTGGCCTGGAGGCAGGAAGGTTCCTAGGAGCTGGCATTTCAACCCCATAGACTCTTCTGATTTCCCTCTTCTCTGCCTGTCTTGCTCCATCCACAGTGGACAGCCAGGTGCAGGCTCTGGAGGTGGCACTCAGGACACATCTGAGAGATGCCCGGAGGGGGCAGAGGCTCCGCTCAGGGGCGCATATTGTGATCACTGGACCTCCAAATGCTGGCAAGAGCAGCCTGATGAACCTGCTCAGTATGTGGGAGCTGGTCAGTGGGCGTGGCCTAGAGTTGGGGAATGGCCAAGTGGATGGTGTCTGGTGCTGGACCAGCATGGGCAGGCCCTAGTGCTGGGATGGGGCTGTCAGTAGGGAACCTATACAGTTTAAGTGTGAGAAACTGTCCACCCAAGGAATGAGTCTGGAAATGGAACTCTCTTGCTTCCACCCTGCTGACCTTTCTCTTGCTCTCCCTCCCTTCCAGGCCGGAAGCCTGTGTCCATCATATCCCCAGAGCCAGGGACCACTCGTGATGTGCTGGAGACCCCTGTGGACCTGGCTGGGTTCCCCGCATTGCTGAGCGACACAGCAGGATTGCGGGAAGATGTGGGGCTAGTGGAACAGGAAGGTGTTCGGCGAGCCCGAGAAAGGTGAGCAAACTGGCTGGGGAACAAAGAAACAGGACCTTCTTCTACCTTTCGCCCTGTTGCATTTATTTTTCATTCTTCCTGTGTCAGAAAAAGTGCTAAGCTCACTGGCTGGGGAGCCTGGTGATTTGATTAGGATCACTATTTACCTACAGCATGAGTGGCCATGCCCTCAGCTGGGCTCCTTCCCTGTGTCCTGCTCACTATGTTCTACATTACCTTCTCACTTTGCTACGCCCTGTCATATTTCTACCTACTGTACCATACTTCCTCCTTAGGCCACAGCCCATAGAGCTCTGTCATGTACTCATATACAATACCCAAGCTATGCCTGGCCCCATCATGCTAAGCCACGCTCACTGCCAGCTCTGTGCCATGCTCCTAAGCTTCCCCACTATACCAAGCTTTGTCTAGCATAGCTTGGCCACACCCAAGCCTGGCACAACCAGTGTGTTTAACATCCCCAAGCCCTATAATCCATTGCTTCTCTCTGCACCCCCAGATTGGAGCAAGCTGACATCATTCTAGCTATGCTAGATGCCTCGAACCTGGCCTCTCCCTCCAGCTGCAACTTCCTAGATACTGTGGTGGCCCCACTAGGAGCCCAGAACCCTGATGGCAGCCACCAACGCCTCTTGCTAGTGCTGAACAAATGTGACCTGCTGCCGCCTGAGGGTCTAGGCAGGGATCCTGCCCTGCCCCCCTACTTGCTTCTGTCCTGCCTGACGGGAGATGGACTGGATGGCCTCTTAGAGGGACTGAAGAGGGAGCTGGCTGCAGTGTGAGTCACCACTAGCTTTGGGCACATACCTCTGTTCATTGGCCTCAGTTTCTGTATCTTCAAAATGGCTTCAAAAGGTGGCTGGCTACAAAGTTTGATGGAGACCATGGGTCTTGTCTCTGGCAGGTGCGGGGACCCATCCACAGACCCACCACTGCTGACCCGGGCAAGGCACCACCATCACCTCCAGGGCTGTCTGGATGCTCTCAGCCACTACAAGCCTAACACAGACCTGGCCCTGGCTGCTGAGGCATTGCGTGTGGCCCGAAGGCACCTGAACCACCTCATAGGTGGAGGAGGCACCGAGGAGCTGCTCAATGTCATCTTCAGGGACTTCTGTGTGGGCAAGTGAAGGAGAGTCTGAGGACAGCTCAAGCCCCATGCAACTCTCACATGGAGGAAGAACTTGATCCAAAGTGATGGAGCCAAGAAGCTGCTTGTGGGGTCCTGAGAGTCCTGTGGGAACTGGCTAGGGACTCCAGCATTTGGGCAGGCTGGGGGTGTAAGTGCAGGGATAATTTGGGTGGTTGTTTTTCTTTTTCTTTCTTTTTTTTTTTTTGGTTTTCTGAGGTAGGGTGTCACTCTCACTCTGGTTCAGGCTGACCTGGAACTCACTATGTACTCTCAGGGTGGCCACGAACTCTTGGCAATCCTCCTACCTCTGCCTCCCAAGTGCTGGGATTAAAGATGTGCGCCACCACACCCGGCTAATTTGGTTTTTTTATTGTTACTTTTTTCTTGCTGTGCTGGGATAGAACCTAGGACCTGTACATGCTAAGCAGTGGATCTACAGCTAAGCCAGGCCCCCCACCCCTTACTGGGGATTCTAGGCTAGGCAGGCCTTTACTATAGAACCACACTCCTCAGGCTCAGTTTTAATTTATTTTGCAAATGCTGAAGAAATGTGAAAAACTCCAGTAGCCCAGAAATGTTTGCACAGAAGAGCCTGCCTTATTGCCTCTTGTGGGTAATGGCTTAACACAAGCATTTCCAGAACATTGTTTTGTGTTTTCATCTTCTGACTGCATATGTGTGGTAGTTTGAATGGATGTCTCCCAGTAGATTCAGGGGTTTTAAGCTTGTAACTTGGTTAGAGGAGGTGCCACTGTGGGCAGATCTTAGGGTCCAGCCCTAAGGTGTGTGATGGGGCAGATCTAGATTTCCAGCCTAAGGTTTGCAGAGAGCATCTGCCTGAGGTTCCTGAAGTGTGCTTGCTTCTGGTGCTTCTGGTGGTATTTCTCTCTGTGTGGACCTGTGAAAGGGGGCCAGCTTCTGCCATTATGGAACTTCCCCTGGATCTGTAAGCTTCGGTAAATCCCATTCCTCCCATAAACTGTACCTTGTTTGGAAGTTCATACCAGCAATGTGAAACTGACTATGACAACATGTCAAGAAAATGTATTTAAAAAACTTTTTCTGAAGCTAGGCATAGTGGCTTGCTCATGTGTATGATCACAACACTGGGACTGAGGTAGGAGAATCACTATTGGTTTGAGCCCAATTTGGGCTAAAGAGTGAGTTCTAAATCAGCCTCTGTTTTAAAAACAAACAAACTGGGTGTGGTGGCGCACGCCTTTAATTCCAGCACTCACACTCGGGAGGCAGAGGTAGGATTGTCATGAGTTCAAGGCCACCCTGAGACTACATAGTGAATTCCAGGTCGGCCTGGGCTAGAGTGAGACCCTACCTTAAAAAAAAAAAAAAAAAAAAAAAAAAGCCCTGTGATTAGAGCATATATGTTCAAGGAACTGTTAATGTAAAAGGGCCAGAAATCCTGGGAAGCCTGATGAAATGATGGGTGACCAGCAGAGAGCGCCACGCTCCAACAATCAGCTCTCCTCCAGGCCTCCCACTAAGCTTGCTGTGTTGGTCACAGCACTTGTGAGATTGAGGCAGAATGATACAGAGTTCAGAGTAAAATAAGCAAAACTGGGAGGGTTGGAAGGGTGTGGCGCTTCAGCCTGGGTGGGGCCCAGGAAGCTATAAACCCTTCCACCTACCACAATTCTGCTGAACCTGGGTCCTGTCAACAGCTGGATGGAGGTCTTTGGCTAAGGTCTCTTTTTTCCGAGAAGGGTGTGAGGTATTTGTGGGAAGCAGCCATAGGGATTATTTATAGAGGGTGCAGGAAATCCCCAAAGAGTGAAGTCCTAACCCATTGGAGATGGCCTGGCCTCAGGGTCAAACATCTGCCAATAGCTCCCTGCTGGGCACTCAGCCCCCTTCTGGCTGAGGATCACCAGCCTGGATAGGAGAAGTTTAGCAGAAGGAGGGATGTGACTGGACAAAGGCAAAGCAATGACCATACTAATAGGGCATCAGGTAAGGCTGTTTTAAGGAGTCTAGACATTCTACCTGTGTTGAGCCACTCTCAGCCCCTCACTGGGTTCAAGCCTTGTGCCTCTGAACCGCATTTCCAGTCTTTCACTGGGCATTCTAAGCAGTTTTTCAGCTTTGCAAATATTGGGCCTTGAGAAGGTGTCAGGCAAGGTAAAAGATATTCTAGCCATGGGCTAGAATATAGAATAGATGGCTTAGTGGTTAAGCACTTGCCTGTGAAGCCTAAGGACCCCGGTTCGAGGCTCGGTTCCCCAGGTCCCACGATAGCCAGATGCACAAGGGGGTGCACGCGTCTGGAGTTTGTTTGCAGTGGCTGGAAGCCCTGGCGTGCCCATTCTCTCTCTCCCCCTCTATCTGTCTTTCTGTCTGTGTCTGTCGCTCTCAAATAAATAAAAAAATGAACGAAAAATATTTTAAAAAAAAGATTCTAGCCAGGTGTGATGGTGCACACTTGTGATCCTAGCACCCTGGAGGCTAAAGCAGGAGGATCACGAGTGGAAGGCCAGCTTAAGCTACATAGTGAGACCCTATCTCAAAAAAAAAAAAAAAAAAGTGAGGGCTGGAGAGATGGCTTAGCCATTAAGTCGCTCACCCGTGAAGCCTAAGGACCCAGGTTCAGAACCCACATAAGCTAGATGCACAAGGTAATGCATGCACACAAGGTGGCCCATATGGTCTGGAGTTTGTTTGCAGTGGCCAAGGCCTTGGTGTACCAATCTTTTCTCTCTCTCTCTCCTTTCTATCTTATATTTTAAAAAAAGTGAGCAAGTGATTGACTGTTGTTCACCTTAATTAATCATTCTTCAGTCAGATAATTAAATAGCCAGGAAACACAAGAGGCAAGGGCTGCAGACAAAGGAACTGAGGGCTTAAGTGTGTTCCAGGATAATGGAGAGCCATGTGAAGAGTGAAGGAGCCAGGCGTGGTGGTGCACGCCTTTAATCCCAGCACTCAGGAGGCAGAGGTAGTAGAACCACCCGAGTTCGAGGCCCCCCTGAGACTACATAGTGAATTCCAAATCAGCCTGAGCTAGAGTGAAACCTTACCTGGAAAAACCAAAGAAGGAAAAAAAAAAAAAAAACTATAAGGAGCAGGAGAGGGACTTGGTCAGATTCTGTGAAGGATCTCTCTCTCAGGACCAGCACAAGAGCACAGTAGGGACAAGAATGAAGTCAAAACTGAGTAATGGGATCTGGAAAAAAAAAAAAGTATATTCTGGAATGTTGTGGATGACAATCACCCCTGAAAGGCTAGAGGCTGATATTTTTTGCTTGATTTTTTTCAAGGTAGGGTCTCACTCTAGCTTAGGCTGACCTGGAACTCACTATAATGTCCCAAGCTGGCCTCAAATTCATAATGATTCCACCTCTGCCTCCAGAATGCTGGGATTAAAGCATGTGCCACCCTGACCAGCCACAGCTATTATTTTTGTTTGAGATGGGGTGGGGCATTGAGGAGTCTCACTGTGTTGTCCAGGCAGGCCTTAATGTCCTGGCTCAGTCTCCTAATCAGCTGGGATTAAAGGTTTGGGACACCATGCCTGGTTTTACCATTTATACCCATGTCTTGGATATGAAAATACAGACTGAAATTAAACAAGATTCACCCAGGACCCACAATTAGGACTCTTGTAGTCACTGGGGCTGGACAGCCTCAGCATCTTCCTCAGGACTCTAGGCAGTGGGGCCTCTAAGGCTTAGAAGCTTCCCCCCATTTCCTTGGGTCCTCCAGTCTGGGAGTGTCTGGGCTGCCTGGCCTGGCTGACCCCAGGCTCCGGCTTGGCATAGCCCTAGCCAGAGTGTTTCCTGAGTGAGCCCGCTGTTTCCTTATCCAGGAAATATCACTCCTTTGTCCATGCAGACCAGCCTGCCCAAGGCAAGAGCTGCCAGCCAGGCTCTCTCCCATGATTCATCTCCTCCTCCTTGGCTGGGAGGGGTCCAGTGGCCCTGGGGAGAGCAAGCACATTCTAGACTACAATTTAGATACTTTTCCCTCAACAGCCCTTGGCTTTGTTTCCTGGAGTTCTTGTTAGGAACAAAATCCCAGGAATGGGGTTGCTGAGTTAAAGAATACATCTATCACATTGCAAGCTTTATATTTTGCCAGCCAGGCGAAATGAGCCAACGGGTGCAATAGTGTCATGGTGGAAACCATCTGCCCTCTAATTGGACTGGAGGTCTGCTCCATGGGAGGGAATACATCTCTGATACTGAAAACCTACAACAGGGGTAGTCATGAGCCCTAAGGGTGTAACGTCTGCTGCTGTCTGGCTAAACGCATATATTATGCTCATCAAACTGCCAGTAAGCACTTCTCTTAATGTTCATACCCTTATATTAATGCTACTCTCACTTTTGGTAGAGAACCTTCTTTTTTCAGATGGCAGTGACCTTGGGGTAACTCAGAAGGCATCATGGTGCTAGAAAGTGACAGGAATGCTCAGCACTGAAATATCACACCTTCCAAGACTCAGGGTCTATTGTGGAAGAGGTGGCAGAAAAAAAGAGCCAAAGGAAGGGTAGGACTCCTTACAACTTGCTCTGCCCAGACACAGAATGGCCTGGATATCCATCCCCTCATAGTGCCTGACACTACCTACACAAGACCATCATAATAGGAGGAAAAGATGATGACATCAAAATAAAAGAGAGACTGATTGAGAGGGGGAGGGGATGTGATGGAGAGTGGATTTATAAGGAGAAAGTGGGGGGGGGGCATAACCATGGGATATTGTCTACAATCATGGAAGTTGTTAATAAAAAAAAATTAAGTTAATAAAAAAGAGTATGTCTATCAGCCAGGTGTGGTGGCACACACCTTTAATCCCAGCACTTGGGATTCAGAGGTAGGAGGATCACTGTGAGTTCAAGGCAACCCTGAGACTACAGAGTGAATACCAAGTCAGCCTGGGCTACAGTGAAACCCTACCTCAAGAAAAAAAAAGAATATGTTTTAATTAATTTGTTTTCCTCTTGAAGCAGTCTCACAGTGTAGACCAGGTAGCTGGCTGTCCTTGTCCTTGTACTCCTCCTGCCTCAAGCTATACCACCATACCTGCCTACAATTTTATTATTTATCACCAAAATTCATTTCTATAAAGACCTTGTTATAATTTGCATCTCTACCCGGGAAATGTTCTTGTTGGAAAACGCTCTTTTCCATATACCATCAGTACTAGTTGTTACAGTTCTTTGTGTATGTATATGTGAGCTTTGGCTCCAGCTGCTGTAAATGAACCCCAGACACATGCGCCACCTTGTACATCTGGCTTAGAAGGGTACTGGGAAATTGGACCTGGGTCCCTTGGCTTGGCAGCAAGCGCCTTAACTGCTAGGCCATCTCTCCAGCCGTGTGTGTGTGTGTGGAGAGGGGGGGATGTTCGTGTGTGTAGTATGGGCATAAGCATACTTAAAACCTGCTATTTTAAAAGAAATACTGGGCAGGACATGGTGGCACACACCTTTAATCCCAGCACTCTGGAGGCAGAGGTAGGAGGATCACTGTGAGTTCCAGGTCAGTCTGAGAATACATAGTGAATTCCAGGTCAGGGTGGATTAGAGCAAGACCCTACCTCAGGAAAAACACACAGAGAGAAATACTGTGCCAGGCATGATCCTGGCACTCAGATGGCTGAGGAGGATTAGGAGTTCAAGGCCAGCCTTGAACTATAAGTAAAATGAACAAAGGAATGACAGCAGGAAGGAATAACTAAAAGAAGAAGTAAATAGGAAATGAACAAAGAAACCAAGACTCTAGAGGTTTTTTTAAATTTTTATTTATTTGAGAGAGAGACAGAGGGAAAGAGGCAAACAGAAACAGAGTGAGTATGGGCACACCAGGGCCGTCTGCCAGTGCAAATGAACTCCAAATAGATGTGCCAATTTGTTCATCTGGCTTTACATGGATACTGGGGAAATGAACCTGGGTTTCCAGGCATTAAGGGTTTGCAAGCAAGCGCCTTTAACTGCTGAGCCATCTCTCCAGCCATAGAGTTTTTAAAGACATTTTGCTACATTTATTGAGTGCCACTAATATCTTTAGGGGCTACAAGTAGGGCTGGGTATGAAAGCTTCTTTCCAGGGCTTTGGGTAGCCTCGGGCTAACCTTCACCCTGGATGAGGTCCTTGCTGGCACAAGGGTTAGGCTAGAAATCCTCAATGATGGAGGGGGGGAGGGACAGGAAGCCCTTGGGGAGGCTTTAAAAACTTAAGAGAGGCCAGAAAGCAAATGGAGGATCTGGAAACCGTCAAGTGTGTGTGGGGGTACTGGAAGGCCTCAGGAGGCTTTAAAACCTTGAGGTGAGCCTGGAAACTCTCTAGGATGGGGACTGGAAATGCTCAAGGGAGCTGAAGGCCAATGGCTTCCTGTTCTCACCTCTCTGGTGAGCTGCTAGGAGATAAGGAAGTTAAGGGAGGAGGGTGAGGTGGCAGCTATACAGATTGCAGTGGGATGATGTAGGTGTCTTGGCCCATGTATCCATGGTGAGGGACGTGAGGGCTAGTGGGTATTGAGCAGAAAGTGTCTGCAGAGAAGTAGAGTGTTATATCAGTGCCATGTCTGTGTGATCCTTGTCTGAGGAGACATCGCTAAAATGTCCCTGCAGAATATCATCACTGTCTTTGTGAAGTCACTGTTACAGCTGTGTGAGACATCATCTCCTGGGGCCCAGAGATCCCGGATACAGTGGGGGCAGTGAGAGGGAGCATGCGGGTGGGAGGGTACCCAGTTATGGATAGTGAGTGTCCAGTGATGCCAGGGTCCTCAGCCACTGGGAAAAGAAGAGAACACAATCATCAGTCAGACTGAGGGACAAACCTGGCCAGTCCTAGACACTGGTCCTCAGCAGCAGCCAGATATCCTGAGGCCTTCCTTCTCCTACCAGGACCGTTCAAGGCTCTGAAGACCTCACACCTCCTTTGGGGTTCATCCTCCTTATTAGACCCTGTCTCTTGAATCTCCCTAGGGCAGGGTGACAGAGATTTGTCTGTTTTATAGAGACTGAGATTCAGAGAGGTCTCTCAAGGTTCTGGGCCCTAAAGTCTGCCCACCTCTCTTTAGGGGTCCCTGAGACAGAATCTGAGCTATAGTTTCACTATATAGTCCAGGCTGGCTTCAAACCCATAATCCCCTGCCGTAGCTTCCTAAACACTAGGATTCTGGTCTCCTTTTATCAATGCAGAATTCACCCACTGTTCACCCATATTCACTCTCAATATGGTTTTCTAGTGTGCCTGCCCCACTGACACACCCTCCATGGCTCCTCAGTGTCCTAAAAGAAAGCCCACGCCTGTAGAGCTGATATTTCAGTCCCGCTCCAGACTCGTACCCCCTCCCGCCTCTGCTAAATTTCTCCCCACAAGGACACCAACCCTGCCAAAGACCCAACAATTCCAAGAGACATCCAGGGCTTCCGCCCCCACCCCCCTTCTTCCCTGCAGGAGCACAGCATCTTGCTGTCTGGAATGCTCTTCCCCCTGGCCTGGCAGAGGTCCCCCTGCAGGGTCAGGAGTTGGTGCTGAGGCTGTTTCCTGGTGGGGGGAGGGGTTGAAGCCAAGATTGACTTCCTCTCCCCCTCCCTTCCTTCCCCAGCTCTTCCCTGGGGCCCCAATGGCTTCATGTTCCAAGGTTGGCTCAGGTTCCTCCCTAGTTCCTGGCTCCATTTCAAATAGCCTAACATTTTTCACCCACTACTGCCCATCAGGCAGCAGGCAAAGGAGGGTTACCTCTCCCCACTTTTCAAAGCATAGTGACCTCTGCTGTGTCCCATGTCACTCCCTCCAAACACCCAGATAGAACCTATGTGTGTGGGCCAAGTCTGGTGAAAACCTACCTCGGAAAAAACAAAAACAAAAACAAAAACAAAAAAGAATTCTCAAGCTATGTCAATTTCACTGGCTGCCTTTTGCCCAGCCTGAGAGGTGGCTATGTACAGCCACAGGCTCATTTCTCCCATCCTTTTCTTTTAAATATTTCGTTTATTTATTTATGGGGGGAGGCAGGTAGAGAGAAAGAATGGCATGTCAGGGCCTCCAGCCACTGCAAACTCTAGATGCATGTGCCACATTGTGCATTCTGCCCACAGCTCTCTGGAGCCCCCAAAGTTCTTGTTAAGGCCACAAGGCCATTGCTTCATCCACCAATCACTTTCTTGCCCTCCCCTGATCATTCCAATCCACTGGCCACCTTGCGCAAATTTACCTAGGCACTCACCCACCCCACAGCCTTTGCATGAGCTGAGCCCTCTGCCAACAGAATTCGCTCATATTCCTCCCTTACCTTTTAGGTCCCTTGTCAAATGTCACTTCCTTCATGACACTGTCCTAGCCCCATGGAAGATTCTAACTTACTCAAACCTCCTTATTGTTGTGAGTATATTGTCAGAAACAGAGGGACACATTTGTGTCTTTTCACAAAGTCAGAACTTAATAAGAATCAATTTGGGCCGGGCGTGGTGGCGCACACCTTTAATCCCAGCACTTGGGCGGCAGAGGCAGCAGGATTGCTGTGAGTTCGAGGCCACCCTGAGACTAAGTAGTAAATAGTGAATTCCAGGTCAGCCTGAGCTGCAGTGAAACCCTACCTCGAAAAAACAAAAACAAAAACAAAAAAGAATTCTCAAGCTATGTCAATTTCACTGGCTGCCATTTGCCCAGCCTGAGAGGTGGCTATGTACAGCCACAGGCTCATTTCTCCCCATCTTTTTCTTTTAAATATTTCATTTATTTATTTATGGGGGGTGCAGGTAGAGAGAAAGAATGGGCATGTCAGGGCCTCCAGCCACTGCAAACTCTAGAGATGCATGTGCCACATTGTGCATCTGGCTTACATGGGACCTGGGGAATTGAACCTGGGTCTTAGGCTTCACAGGCAACTGCTTTAATCACTAAGCCATCTCTCTAGTCCTCCATCTTAATTACTAATATTGTCAAGTCACACATTACACTTCAACTCAGATAAGAGATCTTAGGAACCACATGCCAGAGCTGTTCAGGTCCCAAAAGGTCAGGTATAGGCCTGGGTGATACACTGTTCAAAGGGTCACTGTGGATAGGAGAAACTACCTGCCAGCTAGAGCCTGGGGCCAGATACAAGCGTCTCTCACTGTGACAGTTTTCCCCGAAGAGGCTCATGAGAAGGGATCCAGTATGACTCATCAGCCTGTGTGCCACCCAGACCTGCCTCTGAACAGCTCTTATCTGGTCCCCAGCAGCCTTTTCCTTTGTCTGTGTCAACTCTGTGTCTCAGACTTCGTTAGCTGACCTCTACAGCTTCTTTAACCCTTTCTCAGCCACTATGTAACCTGCCTGTGTCCACATTACTGGAAAGGGAAGTCAGAGTGCTAATATTAATGATTAAAATTGTAGCCAGAGCAACGTGTGGTGGCGCACACCTTTTAATTCCAGCACTTTGGAAGCAGAGGTAGGAAGATCACCGTGAGTTAAATGCCACCCTGAAACTACATAGTGAATTCCAGGTCAGCCTGAGCTAAAGCTAGAAAAACCAAAAAATAAAATAAAATAAGCAGCCTGAGCAGGGTGTGGTGGCCCATGTCTTTCTTTATTCCCAGTACTTGGGAGGCAGAAGTAGGAGGATCACTGTAAATTGGAGGCCAGTTTGAGACTACAGGGTGAGTTACAGGTCAGCCTGCGTTAGAGTGAAACCCTGCCTCAGAAAAAAATGGGGGGAAAAAAAGAAAGATTGCAGCCAGATGTTGTGGCACATGCTTGTTATCCACCATTCAGGAGGTAGACACTGGAGGATCAGGAGTTCAAGGTCATCCTCAGTTATATAATGAGTTCCAGACCAGCCTGGGCTACAGGAGACCCTGTCGCAAAAAAAGACAATCGCTTCTTGACCTTTTGGCTAAGATCAAGTGTAGTATCTGTTCTTATCAGTTTAATATCTGATAATCCTCTATCTGAGTACAATATATTAAATAAATGTTTGGAATTAAAAGTTGGAATAGGAGCTTGCTCTATCCACTCCACACATCAACCTGGTATTGCAGTACCTCCAGGAATGGTGCACCCCTTCTGGGGAACTTCCTGCTGATCTAAAGAAAAGATGGGCCAAGTTTAGTGATGAATGCCTTTAATCCCAGCACTAGGGAGGCAGAAGAAGGAGGATCACTGTGAGTTCAAGGCCATCTTGAAACTACATAGTGAGTTCCTGGTCAGCCTGGGATAGCATGGGACTCTATCTCAAAATAAATTTTAAAATAAGACATAAGATTATCTGGAGCTGGAGAGATGGGTTAGCGGTTAAGTGCTTGCCTGTGAAGCCTAAAGACCCTGGTTCGAGGCTTGATTCCCCAGGACCCACGTTAGCCAGATGCACAAGGGGGCGCATGCGTCTGGAGTTTGTTTGCAGTGGCTAGAGGTCCTGGCACGCCCATTCTCTTTCTCCCTGTCTGCCTCTTTCTCTCTTGTCTATCACTCTCAAATAAACAAAAATATGTTTAAAAGATTATCTGTATCATCTCCCCTCTCTCCCTCCCACTGTCTCAAAATAAATAAATAAATAGGACAAAAGAGCCAGACATAGTGACTGACACCTTTAATTCCAGCACTGGTGGGGTGGAAGGCTGGTGAGCAAGAAGTCATAGGATCACTTTGAGTTCAAGGCCTGTCTGGGACTAACAAATGAGTTCCAGGTCACCTTGGCCTAGAGTGAGGCCCTACTTCAAAATAAATAAATAAATAAAGAGAGAGAAAGAGAGAAAGCTTTCCTGATAAGTGCATGAGAATTTCTGGAAGTGTCATTCAGGAGCATGTTAGCTGGATCCAGACTATGCATGACACCTTACATACCTTAAACCAGCAGAACTGTCTGAGCCATGATAAAATTACAGACACATTGAAAGCAAGAGGGAGGACAAATGACCCCTATGGTCTTGCCTACTCCCATGGGGGACAGATATATCCAGCAACGTCTATGAAGGGGAGGACATAAAGAAATTATGGAAAGGGCCAAGCATGGTGGTACACACCTTTAATCTCTGTACTCAGGAGCAGAGGTTGAAGGATCACCATGAACTTGAGGCCAGCCTGGGACTAACTACAGAGTGAGAGCCAGGTCAGTCTGTGCTAGAGTGAGACCCTACCTTAAGAATAAAATAAAATAAAATAGACTAGTATAATATGACCAGCAATTTGTTCTTATCTAAAAGAAACATCCAGCTTTAGTGGCACATGCCTGTCATCCCAGCACTTGGGAGTTAGAAGCAAGAAAATCAGGAGTTCAAGGTTAGCCTGGACTACATGAAAGAGAGAAAGGGAGAGAATAAAACAAGAGAAAAAGAAAACACTGGTTTGATTACTAATAATTATGTTTGGATTTGGATTCTTCTTGCTTGAGACTTGGAATGTCAGCCTCAGTAATATGTCATGCAAAAAGCAAAATTTGGGGCTGGAGAGATGGCTTAGCAGTTAAGGTGCTTGTCTATAAAGCCTAATGACCTGGGTTCAATTTCCCAGTACCGACATAAAGCCAAATTCACAAATTGGTACATATGTCTGGTGTTCATTTGCAGTGGCTGAAGGCTATGACATGCCCATTCTCCCGCCCCTCTTGCAAATAAATTAATTAAAAAAAAAACAAAAAACATGTTTAGCTGGGTGTGGTGGTGCATGCTTTAAATCCTAGCATTTGGGAGGCCGAGGTAAGAGGATCGTCATGAGCTGGAGGCCACCCTGAGATTTCATAGTGAATTCCAGGTTAGCTTGGGCTAGAGCAAAACCCTACCTCAGAAAAACAAATATGGGCTGGAGAGATGGCTTAGTGGTTAAGGCGCATGCCGATGAAGCCAAAGGGCACATGTTCAACTCTTCAGATCCCACGTAAGCCAGATGCATAAGGTGATGCAAGCGTGCAAGGTCGCACACACATCTGGGTTCAATTGCAGTGGCTGGAGGCCCTGGTGCACCGGTTTTTTTTTCCTCTCTCATAAAAAAATGCAAAATAAATAAATAAATAAAAGCCAGGTGTGGTGGCCCACACCTTTAATCCCAGCACTCTGGAGGCAGAGGTAGGAGGATCACCATGAGTTCAAGGCCACCCTGAGACTACATAGTGAATTCCAGGTCAGCCTGAGCTAGAGTGAAACCCTACCTTGAAAAAACAAAAAGCAAAACCAACCAACCAAACAAACAAACATATATATATATATATATATATATATATATATATATATATATTAAGCAAAATTTGTGATTATCTTCACTGCAGGCTGAACTCCAGCTCTTAGGAACCAGGAGTGGATTAAGACTAGGCTAAAATTACTCTGTGTTACAGAGAATATCAGCTCTCAGGCTGGGCTGAGCCTAGAATGAACTCGTTTTTATAAAGCAAGAACCTTGACCTGTTTTCTCCGTTTTGAGTCTAAATCTTGTTTACACAAGTAAAAAGTCACCATATGCCAGCACAACAAAAGGCACCCACTGATCAATAATGTATTTCATGCCAATAAATGACAACTTCAAATTATATCAAATCATAGGAGAAACACCAGACACAAGAGATGGAACTGGAGAGATTGCTCAGTGGTTAAGGCACTCTATCTCACAGTCCCCTTCCCATGCAAATAGATAAAATAATAATTTTATATATATAAAATATATAAAATAATAATAATAAAATAATAATAATGCCTATAATCCCGTCACTTGAGGTAGGAGAATCACTTGTAAATTCAAGGTCAGCCTGGGCTAGAGTGAGACCCTCCCCCCACCAATTTTTTTTCTTAAACAATAATGTGAAGAGTAACTGAGGAAGATGCCAGACATTAATCTCTGGCCTCTACATATATGTACCCAACACATGCACACACTCTAAAAAAAAAATTAGTTGGATATAGATCTGGGTATGGTGTCATTCTAGGCTGAGGCAAGTATGATCATGAGTTTGAGATCAGCCAGAGCTAAATAGCAAGACACACACACACACACTGTTGAGGTTGTGGCTCAGTGGTAGAGCACTTGCCTAGCATATGCAAGGTCCTGGGTTTGATTCCCTAACACTGGTAAAAAAAAAAAAAAAAGAAAGAAAGAAAGAAAGAAAAAAGAAAAAGAAAAAGAAAAAGAAAAAGAAAGTTGGGGGGAAAAAAGTAAGGAAAAAGGCTAAAAGAAGATGTTGACATTTGAAGGTGAGTGAGTGAGAGGCTCCAAGTTGCTGCTCAGACCCATGGGGCATTCTACCCTCCCAGGTTCACTTTCCTAGGGGAAGGTCAGCTGGCAGGAGGCCCTTCCTGGCACCCTGAAGACAGACACAGGAGGGCCCAGACCTAAGTGTTGCATTGTTTTCTCAGCAAGGGACGTCATTTGGGGTAAACAATGTCAAGAGCTTCCCCAGTTCTCAGCCACACTGGACAGTGCTGGGCTGGGAGCCCAGCCCTGTGTATGACCCTGGCTGGAGCCTCAGTTTCCTCCTCTCAGAAATGGGGATAATAATAGAACCTCTTTCCTTGCCATAAGGACTCTCAGCCAAGACAGAGGGAGGAAAAACATGTTTGCTTGGGAGAGGGAAAGCCTTACTTTCCCCACCTCCTCCCTCTATGCTGATCTTTTTGCTTCCCTTTCTTTCTCTCTTTTCTTGTTTTGGTACAGTCTCACTCTAGCCCAGGCTGACCTAGAACTCACTATGTGTCTCAGGATGGCCTGGAATTCTCAGTGATCCTCTACCTCTGCCTCCCAAGTGCTGGGATTAAAGGTGTGCACAACCATGCCCAACTTCTTTTCTTTTTTTGTTTTTGTTTTTGATTTTTCAAGATAGGGTCTTGCTCTAGCCCAGGCTGACCTGGAATTCACTATATAGTCTAAGGGTGTTCTTGAACTCATGGCAATCCTCCTACCTCTGCCTCCCGAGTGCTGGTATTAAAGGTGTGCACCACCATGCCTGGCCTTTCTTTTTCTTTTTAAAACAGAGCACGCCTTTAATCCTAGCACTCAGGAGGCAGTGGTAGGAGGGTCACTGTGAGTTCGAGGCCACCCTGAGACTACATAGTGAATTCCAGGTCAGCCTGGACTAGAGTGAAACCCTACCTTGAAAAAAAAAAAAAAAAAACAGGGCCTCCGTATGTAGCCCAAGCTCCTAAGCACTGAGATGACAGTTATATACCATCACACCATCTCCTCCTAATTGTCTTACCTTCTTGCTTCCCTCCCTGCAGGCTCTGAGGTAGCTGTGAAAGTTTTCTTCTCAGAATGAGTCATCCAGAGCAAAGGGGGTTGAGGGCCACTCAGAGAGCGGGTGAGCTCTCCATCAGAAGGGATATGCAAGAAGAAATATGGTATCCCAGCATTGGGAGACAGAAGCAGGAGGAGTTCAGGTTTTTTTTTTTTAATTTTTTAATTTTTATTAACATTTTCCAAGAAGAGCTCAGGTTTGAGGTCAGCCTGGGTTACACAAATGAGACCTTGTCTCAAAAAAAAAAAAAAAAAAAAAAAAAATCTCAGGCCCCTATGATGCCCAGACTGGCCTTGAACTTATAATTTTCCTGCCTTAGCCTCCTGAGTTCTAGGATGATGGCCTACATGGAACACAGATTCCTGACCTCTGACACAATCATGCAGGTGATGTGGTCCTGAATGGTCAGGTCCCTTGAGGGGGCACAGGGTGTTTTCCAGCAGTGGCTTGAGTCACCTTCCCTATGACACATGCACAGAGTATCTCCAACAGAGACAAGGTGAAGGGGGTCTGTCCACAGACCAGGACCTGAACACATGCCAGATGCCCTCAGCATGCTCATGGAAGTTCCTGACTCCTTGGTCTATTTGTTGAGCACACTTTAAAGTTGGCAAAGCATTTTCACACCCTTCATCCCATTCACAGACTGCCTTTTATTTGAGACAGGGTCTTGCTCTGTGGCCCAGGCTGATCTGCAGCTCTAGACCCTCAGGCCTCAACCTTCATGGTGCTAGAATGGCAGGCATGCACCACCACACCTGGTTGAGATGTCCACTTTTGTAATGTTGAAACATGAGGCTAGCTGGACATGGTGGTGCACACCTTTAATCCCAGCACTGGGGTAGCAGAGGTAGGAGGATTACTGTGAGTTTGAGGCCTGCCTGAGAATACCTAATGAATTCCAGGTCAGCTTGGGCTAGGACAAAAACCTACCTCAAAAAGCCAAAAAAAGAAAAAAACATGAGGCTCAGGGTCTGGGGAGATGGATGGCTCAGTTCATAAATTCTGAGTTACATCCCCAGAACCCATGTAAAAATGTTTGGCCTGGGAAGCTGGGGAGATTTCTCAGTGGTTAAAAGGTATACAAGCCTGCTGACAGGACTTTGGATCCCCAGTACCAACATACAGTCAAATGCAAAATGGTACATGGGTCTGTAATCCCAAGAAGCCTATGGAAATGGGAGGCATACTCAGTAGAATCCTGAATCTTGCAAACCAGCAAGTCTGGCCTTCCCAGTGGCAAACAAAAAGGTATCAACATCCTCTGACCTCTACAAGCACTATGGTACACAAGCACAAATAAAAACTACAATTTTAAACAATGTCCACACTGATCCCAGTGCTGGGGAGGCACTGGCTAGCTAGTCTACTTCTGTCAATGGCAGAACCTTCTCAAAAAGAGAATAGTGGGGCTAGAGGGATGGCTTGGAGGTTAAGGCGTTTGCCTGCAAAGCCAAAGGACCCAGGTTCGATTCCCCAGGACCCACAATGGCCAGATGCACAAGGGAGTGCATGAGTCTGGAGTTTGTTTGCAGCGTCTGGAGGCCCTGGTGTGCCCATTCTCTCTCTCTCTCTCTCAACCCCTCTTTCTCTGTCAAATAAATACTAAAAATGTAGTTTAAAAAAGAGAGAGAATAGTGTTCCCAAGTGATTCCTGAGGTTGTCTTCTGGTCTCCTGGTCTCCACAAGTATATGCACACAAATACATGTGTTCCCACACACATGTGAACATGCAGACACACATACACAAACAAAATGGGGGCTCAGTGGTCATTTGTTGTTTTTCGAGGTAGGGTCTCCCTCTAGCCCAGGCTGACCTGGAACTCACTCTGCAGCCCCAGGCTGGCCTCAAACTCACAGTGATCCTCTTACCTCAGCATCCCAAGTGCTGGGATTAAAGGCGTGCGCCACCACACTTGGCTTCAGTGGTCATTTTTGGTGGCCAACACTCTCACTTTCTCCTCTTACCTTTCCTCACCTAGTCCAGCCTTTGCACAGGCTATTCCTGCTAGTGGAGACACTGTTCCCTTTTCTATCCCTAACGCTGGCTCCAACCAACCCCTCCTCCAGTACAAGGGTTTCCCCACCCCCAAAGCTCCTGCCTTGATGGAGTGTGATCACCCAGGTTCATGTGTCAGCACTGCCAAGTCCTGGTATAGAGCAGGTATTCCATTAAGGAGGCAACCGGTGTGAACTCCACCTCCTTCCACCCCTGAAACAGAGCCGCTCCAGTCTGTCTTACCTGGGTGGGACTGCGGGGTTGACTACAAGAGGCCGCTGGGATTCTAGGATCCTCTTCTTGAATTCCTCCAGGCTAGTGGGATCTGTGGGAAGAATGAGGGCTCAGATTTGGTTGTCTGCTCTGGGATAGTGGCCCTGAAGAGCGGGCTGGAGTGAAGTACAAGGTGGAAAGGACCTTCTGCCTCATTTCATGGCCCTTCCCTCTGTCACTCACCAATGGGTTGCGGTAAGGGGGCAGGGCCAACAGGTCTTGGTAGGGCCATCGGCTGAGACTGTGGAAAGAAGGGTGAAACAAAGGTGATAGGAGCCAATCCTGTGCTTATTAAACATATGTACTAAGCTGGCTGTGGTGGCACATGCCTTTAATCCCAGCACTTGGGAGGCAGAGGTAGGAAGATTGCCATGAGTTCAAGGCTACCCTGAGACTACATAGTGAACTCCAGGCCAGCCTGGAATAGAGCACAACCTTACCTTGAAAAGAAAAAAAAAAAAAAAATACACACACATATTGAAAGGAAACTACATCTTAACCCAAAATAGCCATAGACACCACAGTGACCAGAAGGTCACTGGAACCTGACTTAAACATGAGCTCAGTGTCCACAACACTTGCTGCAGACTTTCTGATCTTCAACTTTCACCCTAACTCTTTAGCTCAACTCCAGTCTGTTCCAACCCTAATTCTGACCACAATCCTGACCCCAAGCCTGACTCTCCAATCCAGCATGAAGCCCATCAGCCCTTCAACTCTGCCTACCCTCCATTCTAAACCTGTTCCCTATCCAAATTCCAAACCCTATCCAGATTTAATGCCATGAGGTCCTTTGAATCACCTTGATGGTCAAGGCAACTGTAAGGCTAGGTCGATAGTGCACCCCAGCCTTAATGTACACTGATTCTCAGTAGAAAAACCCAGATCCATCCCACAGCAATTGAAATTCTAACTTATTCCTGCCTAACCCCAGACTGCCTGGCCCTGAATCTGATATCACCTTTTTCAATACCCATTCCCAGGCCACACTTAGTCTCCATTCTAAAGCCAAGTTAAACATCAGCAGTGACTCGGCCAATCTCCAACTTAACTCCAAAGTAAGGTTCAACTTCACAGCCCCCTTGATTGGAAACTCCTTTCTCAGCTCTCCTCTGGGACCCCGAAGCCCACCTTGGCCTTTAGACACGTGTCCAGGGCAGATACCCGGACCTCCAACTGCATCTTCAGATGCTCCACCTCCTTCTTCTTCACTTCCAGCTCCTGGGCCAGGCTGTCTCTCTCCTTCCGCAGGGCTGCCTTCTCTTCCAGTGACAGCTGCATCTGTCGGGTGCAGTCAGCCTGGAGCTTGGCCTCTCGAGCCTGGGCCTCCTTCTCCATCTTATCCTTGGCCTCATGAGCAGCATCCAGGCTGCGTTGTAACTCCTGCTTTTGGCTTTGGAGGTCTGTGTTCTCACGGGCCACATGCTCAATGCCTGCCCGTAGGCTTCTGGCCAACTCCTCCAACTTACTGGTCATCAGGGTGGGCATGTGATCACAGAGCCTCCGGATGGAGGCTAACTCAGAGCCCAGTGGATGGTAGGGGTAGCTGAAGGTGTCCAGGGTACGCGGGATGATGGAGTCCCGCCATAGGTTGCGGGCATCCACCTCGAACTTGCCCTTGTCCAGAGGCAGGCAGAGGGCCTGTACCTTCCGCAGCTGCTCTTCTGCTACCAGCTTGGCATGCTGATGGTGCTCCTGCAACTTCCCGCACTCCGCCAGCTGCTCATCCACCAGGCGCTTACCCACCAGCAGGCTCTCCTTGTCTTTGGCACAGATCGCCTTCTCCTTGGCCAGCTCCATCTCCAGCACCTTGGCCTTCTCACCCAGCTTCAGGAGCAAGTCTGCAAGGAGCAGGATAAATAGAGCAGGGTGAGGTGGGGAGCTAGCCGAGGCGCCTGCCACCCTGGCTCCCCACCACCATTCACCTTCATAGGTCTTATTGGTCTTCTTCAGTTGCTCTTGGCATTGCTTCTCACTTAAGATGATGGCGGCTACGTACTGCTGATTGATTATGTTGACGGCCTGCCAGGGAGGGGGATAAGGGACATAGCTCAGCAACTCCCCCATCACCACAGGGCTGCTCATATAGCCTGTGGTGAGAGGACCAAAGTCATGGTGGCTATGGAAGGGATGCTTGTCTCTGGAATCTCCAAAGGTTTTATGAGCACTGGGGCTGTAGCTCAGTGAGTACAGTGCTTGCCTATAGTGCATGAAGTCTTGTGGTCTATCACCAGCATACCCAGAACTCAGAAGGTAGAGGCAGGAAGATGAGGAGTTCAAGGCTAGCCACAGCTACATAGTGAGCCCCAGGCCAGCTTGGGCAACACAGCAAAATCCAAGACAAGAACCTAGCTCACATAAATGGAAAAAAAAAGAAAGAAAAGAAAAATAGAAAAACGAAGAGAAAGATAGGGAAAGGAGCTGGGTGTGGTGGCTCACATCTTTAATGGCAACACTTGGAAGGCAGGGGTATGAAGATCATCATGAGGTTGAGGCCACCCTGAGACTACATAATGAACTTCAGGTCAGTCTGAGCTGAGCTAAAGTGAAACCCTACCTCGAAAAACAAAAACAGAAACAAAAAAAGGAAAGGAAGAGAAGGGGAAAGTGGAAAAAAGGAAAAGAAAGGAAAAAGAGAAATCACATTTCTTAGATTATTCATTTATTTATTTTCATTTGAGAGATAGAATGGTTGCACTAGGACCTTTAGCCCCTGCAAATGAACTCCAGGTGCATGCACTACATTGTGCATCTGGCTTTATGTGCAAGAGCCTTAACGGCTGAGCTATCTCTCCAGCCAGGGAAATCACATTTCTTAGCACTGCAGAGTGGAGTAAGTATATGGAGACCACATTTACACACAATAAAGAGTGACTCAGGATTACAGGGGTCCTTGTCCATCATGGGGAGGGCAGTTTACAAATCAAGGAGCCCTAGTGTTCTAAGACAGGATCTAATGTAGCCTGGTCTGGCCTTGAACTCAGATCCTCCTGCCTCCACTTCTGTAAAGCTGGGATGACAGGCATATATGCCACCAAGCCTGGCTTGGCTATGGCTTTCTCGTTACTGACTTTTGAGGATTTTTTATATTTTGTAGACAAAAACTCAGATGTGTGAGTTGCAAGAATCTTCTCTTAGTCTGTGGTTTATCAACTCAAAGGGGGGAAGACAAAAAAAAAAAAACAAGCTGTAACATTCAAATTTTAAGGTCTACTTTAAAAATCTAGACTCAGGGTTGGGGTATAACTGGATGGTAGAGTACATGCTTATTATGGGAAAGCTGTTGACTCCAGCAGCAATTTAAAAAAAAGTGAAATAACTTAAAAAAAATGGCCAGGCATGGTGGAGCACGCTTTTAACCCCAGTACTCCAGAGCTAGAGGTAGGAGGATCACTGTGAGTTCCAAGGTCACCCTGAGACTACATAGTGAATTCCATGTCAGCGTGGGCTACAGTAAGACCCTACCCTGAAAAAAAAAAATCCCAAACAAACAAATATATATATAAGATGTCAAAAAACCCCTAAAATTAAAAAAGTAAAGTCTGATGCATGGGCATCTATCTGGTGTTCTCTAAGGGAGAGTCCAGAAATCAGTGTGCATGTGAGCATCTACAGCTTAATGACCATGGACCAATGGCCATTTCCACCCTGGAAAATCAAAACAGGTTGCTCCATAGGTACAGGGATGCCTGAAGGGCTACTCCATCTGAGGGAGAGATTCAGGGGGCATCTACCATATTAAGATGGTACAGAGGGGACACCCATTGCTTTCTGGGGGTGAGGTGGGTAGCATGGAAGTCTGAGGGAGGCTGGCCCTGTCTATGTGTGTAGAGGAGGCCAGCCTTATCCTGAGGGTCTTAGGCCTATACTAGGGTCTGAAGGAGGAGGAGGAGGTGTGGCCTATCCTAAGGGTCTGAGGGAGGAGGTTGTCCTTTTTCCTAGGGAAGGGTGTGAGGCTGTGTTCTTTTTGTTCAGCAGTAGTGCCTGGTGGTCTGAGGCTCCAGGTTAAAGCATGCTTCTCCTCTAGTCCCAATTCTAGCCAGGGCACCTGCTGTAGGGTCCCCTGTAGATGCCCTAGCCTGCCATCTTTCACCTCTGGTCTCCCCATATCAGCTCTGAGGGACCTCAGATGAGCAGGCTTCCTGGAGGATATAGGGAAAGAAGGGACATTGTCAGGAATATTTGACAGAGCTGGGGTACAGGTCTATATTCCTCACTGGATCTCCCATAGAATTCAGGTTTCAGATGAGGAAATCGAGGAGGCTCAGAGAGGAGCTGAGGTTCTTACCAAGTCGCCCTGGCACTGGCGGAAGCTGGCATTGATGCGGTCCAGGTCCCGGCGGGCATTCAGTAACAACTGCATGATGGTGTCCTTGGTGCTCGTGGTGAGGTTGAGCTGCTTGGACAGGTTGGCTTGTTTGGCTGATAGCTCTACGACCTGGTTGTACAGGCCATCGGCCCGTCGCTCAGTGGCTCGCAGGTTGGATTCAGTGGTGACATGCACATTGCCGTAGACCATGAAGAGCACCAGGCCCAGGATGATGAGGAACTGAATGAGTGACACAAAAAGGAAAAAGTAGCGCAGGTAATACCAGCAGCCGCGAGGCCCATCGCCAGCCCTGGAATATGACCCTCCATGCTCCATGGTGAGACCCATCTTGTTGAAGGGCCCGCCGCCAGGGGCACTGTCCCTGCTCAGCTGCTTGGCCCTGATCTGGACTGCACCAGGCGGGGGGAGTGTTTATATTGCTCCGCTTAATACTTCCTCTGCCCGGCTCCTTCCTGGCCAGGAGGAAACGGGGGCTGTGGGTTATCACAACACTCCCACCCTGGCTGTGAGGGGACAGCAGGCAGGGCGGGCGGGGGGGGGGGGGAGGTAGGCGTCTCAGATGAGTGCTGGGTGGGGCATCTATTGGGTAACTAGGCTGGCTTCCTCTGCCTAGCCCAGCCTCAGTTTCCATCCAACCCACCTCACCCTTTGCCCTGTGCCTGACACTTTTCTCTGCATTTATCACCTATTATCTTATTTAATCCCCCCATGCATGCAGCTATACACATCATGTGGAGGACAGACAGGTGCAGGTGTGAGCAGGGCCTCAGGGCTACAGACGCTGTTCCCCAGCATGCAGGCTGTAAGCATACCTGTTCACTTTGGTGCCTCTGGTAACATGGAACAACAGCCAGCAGTCACTGTAGGGCAAGCCCCATGCAGACACAAACAGACACGCAAGGGTGTTCAGAGTCAAGGAGCAGAGGATTCTGGATTTGCCCTCCCCAGGAGCTGCCTGGAAACTTTCTGGAACGGACAATCAGTAGGTGCTCAGTAAATGAACATAAGGAAATGATAGCGGGCTGATCTGTGAGGCAGTGGGGGCAGCTGTCGAAGCTGTCGTTCCACGAAGTTCACATAGGCACTGTATATGCACTACAAAGTTGGGAGTGTGGCTTAGGAGCAGAACAGCTGCCTAGACTCGCCAGTGAGGGGCTGGGGGCATGGCTCAGAGTAAAACGCCTGCCTTGCCCTGCACATTTAAAAGGACTATCCTTAGCCCTATAAACAACAACAACAAAGAAAAAAAAAAAGCCACAGTGCTAGGGCCTCAACAGCACGTGAACATGATCTTGGCACGCAGAGGAGAGGCAGTCTGCCCTCCTGTGAGTTCTGGCAAGGGCTGCTCCAATCTGTCACTCAGGTTCCACCTATGTGAGACAGAGTGGCTGGGTGGTTGAGGATCTGTTGTCACCGTCACCGTTATGACTGAGGGTTCCAGGAGATGGAAAGTGAAGTTGATGATAAATGGGGGCCAAGCTTCCTGACTCCTGAGGCATTGAATCCCATGGGGACCTGCTGAGGTCACTGCGGGGCAATACCTACATGCAGAGGGGATTTCAAGGCCAGAGCAAAGCATTTGGGGCATGCCCTTCCAAGGAATGCTAGAGTCCATTCCCTGTTTGTCCCACCCTGTGTGAGCCACACAGCCCATGCCCAGAGGTACCTTAAGCTTCTCCCAGTCTTTGAGAGTGAGACAGAGATGAGGAATTAGCCCATAGATTGGTGACAGTTGTTCCCCACCTGTGGAAGGTCCCCCCACAAACAAACTGGCTGCATGGGGGCCAGTCCTTCTATTAGCCTGGGTAATGGAGTTGAGGGGGGGTGGTGGCGCCTGAGGAGGTGGGTGTGGGGTTGAGAAGGAGGAAGTTCCCAGGGGTGGGCAGGAAACCCTATCTGACCTTTGACCTTTGCAGCCTGATTCCTGAGTAGGACCCTTTCCAACCATTAGCCCTGTTGGGGCAAAGCAGGGTTGGGGGCTCCGGTCAGTGCCCAACCAACTATGTGTCTAGGTTGGCCAGGCCCCTGGGACCCCCTCCCCCCAGAGCAGGGCAGGAGGAGACATTTTCCTTAAAAATAAATCCAGGGTGACAATTTCAGCGAATTTCTTGCAGTGCACCTCCCAGCTGTGTGACCACAAACAAGTAACTTCTTGTTTTTGAGTTTTGATTTTGTCTTGCTAAGAGGCTACGTAGCCAGGGTGTTTTTTTGTTTTTTTTTTTTTTGAGGGTCTTGCTCTAGCCCAGGCTGACCTGGAATTCACTATGTAGTCCAAAGTGGCCTCAAACTCAGTGTGATCCTTCTACGTCTGCCTCCGGGTGCTGAGATTAAAGGTGTACGCCACCATGCCCGGACTGTACATAGCCATTTTTAAAAAAATATTTTTTATCTACTTATTTAAGACAGAGAAAAAGAGGTGGCAGACAGAGAGAATAATTATGGGTATGCCAGGGCTTCTTGTCACTGTGAACAAACTCCAAAATCTAGGTATTGGATAATCGAACCCAGACCATTGGGCTTTGCAAGCAAGTGCCTTTAACTGCCAAGCTATCTCTCCAGTCCCCTACATAGTCATTTTTGTTTGTTTGTTTGTTTGTTTGGTTTTTCGAGGTAGGGTCTCACTCTGGCTCAGGCTGACTTGGAATTCACTGTGTAGTCTCAGGGTGGCCTCGAACTCTTGGCGATACTCCTACCTCTGCTTCCCAAGTGCTGGGATTAAAGGCGTGCCCTACCACGCCCGGCCTTCATACAGTGCCTGACGCAAACTCAGCCCTAGTAAGTGGAAGTACTTTTCTAGTTGGGACAGATAAACCTTACCCTCATAGATCAAGTCTGGTATTCAATGCCAGGTTGTGGAATCTGACATAGGGAAGGGGATCTTCCCTTTGTTGCTGGTATTCCTGGGCCTATGAGAGCTCCACAGAACATAAGCAGAGACTAGGGCGGAATGTGAATGACAAGGGAGGATAAGGTGAAGTAGCTCAGGCAGGGAACAATGTCAGGGCCAGTTCTAGTAGGTGTGACAATCTCCTTGTACATACAAGATCATGGCTATCCTTCCTGATACATTGAAGGTACATGCATGTATGTATGAATGAATGTAAAGTCAGTTGATAAGGAAAAAGAAATGTGACTGGAAAAAGCCATCCTAGACCTGATAAAAATTTGAGTACTTGTTTCAGCTTGAAAACCAGTACCTTCAGCCAGGTGTGGTGGCGCACACCTTTAATCCCAGCACTCACGAGGTAGAGGTAGGAGGATCTCCGTGAGCTACCCTGAGACTACATAGTGAGTTCTAGGTCAGCCTGGGCTAGAGTGAGACCCTACCTCAAAAAACCAGAAACAGGGCTGGAGAGATGGCTTAGCAGTTAAAATGCTTGCCTGCAAAGCCTAAGGGCCCATGTTCAATCTCTTTCCAGATCTCACATAAGCCAGATGCACGAAGATGAGGCAAGCTCAAGGTCACATGGGCCCACTAGGTGGTGCAAGCATCTGGTGTTTGAATGTAATGGCTGAGGTCCTGGCATGTCAATTCTCTCTCTCTAAAATAAAAAAGAATACTATGCTTATCAAACTGCCCAATAAGCACTTCTGTTAATGTTCATACTCTTATATTAATGCTACTCTCACTTTTGGTAGAGAATCTTCTCTTTTCAGATGGCAGTGACCTTGGGACGACTCAGAAGGCATCATGGTGCTGGAAAGAAGTGACCACAGTGCTCAGTACTGCAATATCTCTAACACACCTTCCAGGGCTCAGGGTGTAATGTGGAATAGGTGGCAGAAAGAATGTAAGAGCCAAAGGAAGGGTAGGACTCCTTACAACATGCTCCCTCCAGACACAAAATGGCCTGAATATCCATGGCCTCACAGTGCCTGACACTACCTGCACAAGACCATCATAAGAGGAGGGAAAGATCATGACATCAAAATAAAAGAGAGACTGATTGAGATGGGGAGGAGATATGATGGAGAATGGAGTTTCAAAGGGGAAAGTGGGGGGGGGGGGAAAGGAGGGTATTTCCATGTTTTTTTTTTTTTTTTTTTGAATCATGGAAATTGTTAAAAAAAATTGGAATAAATAAATAAATAAAAGAAGCCGGGCATGGTGGTCCATGCCTTTAATCCCAGCACTCTGAAGGCAGAGATAGGAGGATTTCAGTGAGTTTGAGGACACCTTTAGACTACATAGTGAATTACAGGTCAGCCTGGGCTAGAGCAAGACTCTAGCTGGAAAAACCTAAATAAATAAATAGATAAATGAAAGAAAGAAAGAAAGAAAGAAGAAAAGAGAAAGAAAGAAAAAGAAGGAAGGAAGGAAGGAAAGAACTAAAGAGAGAGCGAGAAAGAGAGAGAGAAAGACCAAAATGACAAAAAAAAAAACCCAGCGCCTTAAATATACATACTGATGTCATTTCAAGGTCAAAATGAACATTTGTTTTCTTTAGGCAATCTAATCTCACACATCTGATTTCTTTTCTTTCTCTCTCTCTCTCTCTTTTTCTTTTTCAAGGTAAGGTTTTATTCTAGCCCTGGCTGACTGGAATTCATTATATAGTCTCAGGGTGGCCTCAAGTTCACTGCAGTCCTACCTCTGCCTCCCAAGTGCTGAGATTAAAGGTGTGTACCACTATGCCCAGCCTGATTTTTTTTTAAAGCAGGGTCTCACTCACATGCCCAGCTTGATTTGTTTTCATTATTTATTTATTTATTTTTAGTTTTTTTTGAGGTAGGGTTTCATTCTAGCCCAGGCTGACCTGGAATTCACTGTGTAGTCTCAGGGGTAGCCTAGAACTCATGGTGATTCTCCTACCTTTGCCTCCTGAGTGCTGGGATTAAAGGCATGCACCAGTATGCCCATCGAAAAACATATTTTTTAAATTTTTATTTATTTAACAGAGAAAGAGGGAGGGAGTTCAAGGCCATCCTGAGATTACATAGTGAATTCCAGCTCAGCCTGGGCTAGAGTGAGTCCCTACCTCAAAGAACCAAAAAAAAAAAATTAGCTACAAGTACAGAGAAAGAGAGGATGAGAATAGGTGCACCTAGCCACCATCACTTTGTGCCTCTGGCTTTATGTGGGTACTGGAGAATCAAACCAGACTGGGATCTTTAGGCATTGCAGGCATGTGCCTTAACCTCTGAGCCATCTCTCCAGCTCATTACTTGTTTTTTGTTTTGCTTTCAGATTAGGTTTCATGTACTCCTGGCTGGCCAGTGTCACCAAGAATGACCTTGAATTTGTGATCCTCCAGTCTACGTCCTTCCTAAGTACTAGGATTTACATATATGTGCCACCAGGCCCAGTTTTATGCAGTGCTGGAGATGGAACCCAAGGCTTTATTCATGCAAGGCAAGCAGTACACTGACTGAACTACAACCCTAGCTGTACGACTTTGATTTGTAATGTTTCTTTTTATTATTTTCTTTCTTCTTTTTCTGTATTTTTAAAGCAATTTAATTTTTTAAAAATTTTTATTTATTTATTTGAGAGGGACAGAGAGAGGGAGGGAAAGAGGAAGACAGGGAGAGAGAGTGGGCATGCCAGGGTTTCCAGCTACTGCAAACAAACTCCAGACACATGCACCACCTTGTGCATCTGGCTTACATGGGTCCTGGGGGATTGAACCAGGGTTCTTTGGCTTTGCAGACAAGCATGGCTAAGCCATCTCTCCAGCCCTAAAGCTATTTTTAAATTTATATATTTGAGAGAGAGAGAGAGAAGGGGGAGAGGAATGGGCATGCTAGAGCCTTCAGCCATTATAAACAAACTCCAGATGCATGTGCCACTTTGTGCATCTGCTTACATGGGTCTTGGGGAATGCAACCTGGTTCCTTTGGCTTTGCAGGAAAGCACCTTAACCACTAAGCCATCTCTCCAGCCCTTTTTCTGTGTTTTTTGAGGCAGGGTCTCACTATGTAACCCAGCCAGGCCTAGAACTGACAGTCCTGCCTTAGTTTCTTAGTGCTGGAGTGACAGGCTCATGCTACCATACTGGTTAGTGTTTCTTTTATGGATAACTTTTTTTTTTTTTTTTTTTTTAACAGAATAGATAATAATGGATCTCCCTCCCTCTTCCTCTCTTTAGTTTTTCAAGGTAGAGTCTCATCCTAGCCCAGGCTGACTTAGTCTCAGGCTGGCCTTGAACTCACAGTGATCCTCTTACTTCTGCCCCCTGAGTGCTGGGACTAAAGCTGTGCACCACCAGGCCTGGCTCAGATCTTTTTCTTTCTGCTCAGTATTATGGTTTTTGAGTCTATTGATTCCTTCTTCCTTTCTGTCTCTTTCTTTTTCATTAAATTTTTTTTTTCAGCTGGGCATGGTAGCACATGTCTTTAGTCCCAGCACTTGAGAGGCAGAGGTAGGAGGATTGCTGTGAGTTTGGGGCCACCCTGAAACTACATAGTAAATTCCAGGTCATCCTGGGCTAGAGACCTTACCTTGAAATACAAAAAAAGAAAAAAAAATTCAATACTGGAGACTCGGCTTGCTAACCATGTGCTCTACCAGTCAGGCACTCTTGTTAGTCCCAAGGACTTTTGCTTCTGGCTGTTTAGGTTTTTGCCGCTGTGTCTTCCCATGGTAATTACATTACATTGTGCCTAATTTTTTGTTGTTTCATTGAGCAAAAGATGATATGAAATCAAGCCTTCATAAATGAACTTACTGGTCTTCACACCAGCAATTCTACATTTTGATAGCTGACAAATCTGTCCTTCACAGAGGTTCTTTCCACCCACACTCTGGCCAGCAATGTCTAAAATCCCTAAAAATAGACTTTCTGAGAATGTTCTGCCTGTGTCCCTGGCCACATCATCATTGGAAAGGGAGGAGGTAAGGGCCTGCACAGGGGATTCACACGAGGTCAAATAAATGCATCAGCGCCCATGGGAGACTTTGGTTATTTTCCTGAAAACAATTTGTCATGCTCACAGGAAGCCTTGTGCACGAATCCCTCCATGTTCCCTTGGAGGGTAGGCACACAACCCACACAATCGGATGTGGGTTTGAACCAGCTCCTCCTTTTTTTTTTTTTTCCCTAAATGGAAAACAATCAATTTAGCTTGAGTTGTTTGTTTAGGTGGAGAGGGGAAAAAGCTGTCAGAAGGAAGTCACTCGCTAGACAGCTGGTCTTCAGGGGGACAGGAGGTTTTAAAAAAAGTCACACAAGAGTTCAGGAAGGTCTCTTCCCCTCCTCTTCTTTTTGAGGCAGTCTTACTGTATGGCCCAGGTTGCCCTCAATCATAGCCATCCTCCTGCCTCAGCCTTTGAAGTGCTGGGATGACAGGAATGTGCCACCTCCCTGGTTCTTCAGGAAAGTTTTTTTTTTAATATTTATTTTTTATGTATTGTAAACAGACAGGAGAGAGGGAGAGAGAGAGAATGGGCATGCCAGGACCTCCAGCCACTGCAAATGAACTCCAGACACATGTGCCACCTTGAGCATCTGGCTTACATGGGTACGGGGGAATTAAAAATGGGTCCTTAGGCTTTGCAGGGAAGCCCCGTAATGGCTTAGCCATGTCTCCAGACCAAAAAGGTTTTTTTGGTTGTTGTTTTGTTTTGTTTTTAAGAGAATTAATTTACTTACTGTAGCAGACAGCTTTAGGTTCGCCGAGATAAACTTCCACATCAGGCACAGTTATGGAGGAAGGGATTTATTGAAGCTTGCAGATCCAGGGGAAGTTCCATAATGGGAGAAAACGCTATCTACTGTCACAGGACCAAACACACAGAGAGAAGCGCAAGCCAGAAAGCCAAAAAGCCAAAAGCCACATAGCACAGCACATTTCAGGAACTCAAAGTAGGGACACTTTGCATATCTTTAGATTGAAATCTGAAACCCATCACCACACCCTAAGATCCTCCCAGTGACCCTGCCTCCAGCCAGGTGGCTGCAAATGCAAACTACAAACTAATAAATCACTGAATATATTGGGGGTTATCTATTCAAACTACCACACTTCTACACAGGTACGCGGTGTGTGTGTGTGTGTGTGTGTGTGTGTGTGTGTGTGTGCCTGTGTATGTAAATATAGTAGGGTCTGTTTCTTGCTGCTATTAATGACATTCTAGGCAGGCAGGATTTGCAAGCAAGTGCCTTTAACTACTGAGCTACCTCCCCTGACACTCATCCTCAAACTTTCAGACAAAAATATTTTTTTGTTGGCCCTGAATCAATGCTGACAGTTTTCTGAAGCTGCTGGTTTCAAACAAGTGCATAAAGAAATGTCTTTCAAATACGGAAGGAAAAAAAATCACATGATCATCTCATTAGATGCAGAGAAAGCATTTGACAAAATCTAACATCCCTTCATGATAAAAGTCCTACAGAGACTGGGAATAGAAGGAACATATCTCAATATAATAAAGGCTATTTATGACAAGCCTATAGCCAACAGATTACTAAATGGGGAAAAGCTGGAAGCTTTTCAACTAAAACCAGGAACAAGACAAGGTGTCCACTGTCCTCAATTTTATTTAATATAGTACTGGAAGTCTTAACCATAGCAATAAGGCAAGAGACGCACATGAAAGGGACACAAATTGAAAAAGAAGAGATCAGTCATCATTATTTGAAGATGACATGATTCTATACATAAAGGACCCTAAAGATTCTACCAGCAAACTATTAGAGCTGATAAACACCTACAGCCATGTAGCAGGATACAAAATAAACACACAGAAATCAGTAGCCCTCCTGTATGCTAACAACAAACACACAGAGGATGAAATCAGAATCACTCTCATTCAAAATTGCATCAAAAAAAAGTACCATGGAATAAACCTATCCAAAGAAGTGAAGGGTCACTACAATGAAAACTTTAAAACACTCAAGCGAGAAATTGCAGAAGACACCAGGAAATGGAAAAACATGCCTTGTTCCTGCATCAGAAGAAACAATATTGTGTAATGGCAATCTTACCAAAAGCAATCTGTACATTTAATGCAAGTCCCATCAAAATTCCAATGGCATTCTTCACTGAAATAGAAAAAAACATTCCAAAAATTAATCACAAAAAAATCTCAAATATCTAAAACAATACTGAACAACAACAATAAGGCTGGTGGTATCACCATACCTGATTTTAACTTATACTATAGAGCCATAGTAACAAAAACATCATGGTACTGGCACAAAAGCAGACATGTAGATCAATGGAACAGAATAAAGGACCCAGACGTAAGTCTGAGTAGATATAGCCACCTGATATTCAATAAAAATGCCAAAATTTCTCATTGGAGAAAAGACAGCCTCTTCAGCAAATGGTGCTAGGAAAACTGGATATGTATCTGTAGAATGATGGAAATAGATCCTTATTTCTCTCCATGCAAAAGAATTATGTTCAAATGGATTAAAGAACTTAACATCAGACCTGAAACTCTGAAACTGCTACAGGAAAAAGTAAAGAAACCTTTCAACATATTGTTCTTGGCAAAGGCTTTCTGAATATAACCCCAGTTGCTCAGACATTAAACCACAGATTAACCACTGGGACCTCATGAAATTACAAAGATTTTATATGGCAAAAGACACTGTGAATAAAGACAAGTGGCAACCTACAGAATGGGAAAAAATCTTTGCCAGCTATACATCTGATAGGAGATTAATATCTAGGATATACAAAGAACTCAAAAAATTAAATAATAAGAAATCAAACAAGCCAATTAAAAATGGGCTATGGAACTAAATAGAGAGTTCTCAAAAGAAGAAATATAGATGGCATACAAGCATCTAAAAAAATGTTCTACATCCCTAGTCATCAGGAAAATGCAGATTAAAAAAATGTTGAGATTCCATCTCCTGTTAGATTGGCTACCATCATGAAAACAAATAACTGTAAATGCTGGCTAGGATGTGGAAAAAGAGGAACCCTTCTACACTGCTGGTGGGAATGCAATGTGGTCCAGCCATTGTGGAAATCAGTGTGGAAGTTCCTAAGACAGCTAAAAATAGATGTACCATGTGACCCAGCTATAGCACTCCTAGAGGTATATCCTAAGGACTCATCTCATTACCTTAGAGATACTTTCTCAACCATGTTTATTGCTACTCAATTTATAATAGCTGGTAAATGGAACCAGCCTAGATATCCCTCAACTGATGAGGGGATAATGAAGATATGGCACATTTATACAATGGAGTTCTACTTAGCGGTAAAGAAAAATGAAGTTATAAAATTTTCAGGAAAATGGATGGATCTGGAAAGGATTATACTAAGTGAGGTAACCCAGGCCCAGAAAGCCAAGTGTCACATGTTCTACCTCATATGTGGATCCTAGCTACAGAAGATTGGACTTCTGTATAAGTAGGAAGAAAACTCAGTAGCAAAGGCCAGTAAGCTAGAAAAGAGATAGAAAGGAAAGAGAAAGGAAGGGAGGGGGTACTTAATGGGATGGTGTTGTATATATGTAAGTAGAAGAATAGATTCATGGGGGTGAAAAGGCCTAAGTGAGGTCAGGGGAAGAGATTGAGTAAAGGAAAAATGGAGGGAGGGCTAATCAAAATCTAAGAGGATACAAATAAATCATATGAATACCTATTTTTTTGGACAATGGAACACTCAGGTGCCATAGATTGTTGCTAGAAAATTTTCAGTGCCAGCGATGGGATACCTTCCAGTAAGTTGTTGCCAGGGAGGTCCCTGATACCCCCAAAGCATTTTAGGCCATTGCCGAGGCCCTTGGTTTCCCACCAGGAATAGATGGTAAGACCCTATTGCTGAAGACTCCACATACTTGGGCTGCAAGGCCACTAAGCAATCCTGCTGGAACTGAGCTATAACCTCCTCCATGTAGACCAGCTGACAGAAAGCTGGAAAAAGCCATTCTTCATGCAGTTCAATGGGAGAAAGAGAAATCACCAATGAAGATACTCAACAGTGGTCACTGCAAGCCTTGTATTTGGCTAGCCCAGCCAAATGAGCCAACCAGTGCAATAGTGGCACATCTGTCATGGTGGAAACCATCTGCCCTCTAATTGGACTGGAGGCCCACTCCATGGGAGGGAATACATCTCTGATACTGAAAACCTACAACAGGGGTAGTCATGAGCCCTAGGGGTGTAACGTCTGCTGCTTTCTGGCTAAATGTATATACTATGCTTATCAAACTGCCCAGTAAGCACTTCTCTTAATGTTCATACCCATATATTAATGCTACTATCACTTTTGGTAGAGAATCTTCTCTTTTGAGATAGCAGTGACCTCAGGATGACTCAGAAGGCATCATGGTGCTGGAAAGGAGTGATAGGAATGCTCAGCACTGTAATATCTCTATCACACCTTCCAAGGCTCAGGGTCCATTGTGGAAGAGGTGGTGGAAAGAATGTAAGAGACAAAGGAAGGATAGGACTCCTTACAATGTGCTCCCCTCAGACACAAAATGGCCTGGATACCCATGACCTAATAGTGTCTGACACTACCTACACAAGACCATCATAATAGGAGGAAAAGATCATGACATCAAAATAAAAGAGAGACTGATTGAGAGCAGGAGGTTGTATATGATGGAGAATGGAGTTTCAAAGGGGAAAGTGCTCGGGAGGTGGGGAGATGGAGGGAGGGCATTACCATGGGACTTTTTTATAATCATGGAAGTCGTTAATAAAAAAAATTGAAAGAAAAGCCAACATTAGCTCTGAATAAGTATGTTTTACATGTTAAAAAAAATGAAATGACTTTGTATGATCTGTTGGTCATTTCAAAAATGTGAAAATGTGGTGGTCAATTCATTAGAAAGAATCTTGGCTGTGTTCCCTGTGCCGGTCTATGTGCAGGTAGGCATGGTGGTATGGAGATGTGGTTTACATACACATTGAACTGTTGGATCAGAAAGACCTTCTAGATCTCCCAAAATAAATAAGACAGACTTCTATCAGAGCACTGGATTACCCACCAGAGGTTAATGATAAGACCCTACTGCTGAAGACACCACATGCTGTCAGCATGGACATGGAGAGATCTGGTTGTAATCTGGAAGAGAGCGCCAGTCCCCAGACAGTTAACCTATCTAGTGCTAGAAGGCACTACATGAGCTAGCGAGGTAAAGTGGACAACATCTGTCTGAGCAACTCAAAGTCTACATGACTCAGAAGGAAACAACCTGATGGGATGCTCACACAAGAGCAATAGGGGCACATAGCCATGGTGAGTAACAAACTGCTCTTGGATTGGCTGACAGATCCACTCAGTGGAAAGGAAACAACATCTGGAACTGGGAAACTGTGGGGTCCCTGGTTCCTCAGGAGGCCATTGCACACCAGCTCCCTGGAGGCATTCAGGCAACTGTGAGGCAGGGCCTTGAGCAGTCATGAGTGTGGCAGGAAGAAACACCCAGAGACAGCTTCAGAGAACAGCTGGTTTATTTGTCAGGGGACTGAGTTTTTATAAGCAGTTGAGAGAAAGCAGGAAGGGGGTCCTAAGGGGATTGGTGGGTTAAAAGGTTGCTTGCTGATGCCTAGGGACATTCATTCCAGCACACAGGGAGTGAGGTGATCTACATAGTGGTGGGAAGAGGGGAGAGGTACAGGTCACAGGGGGATGGGCTGTGTGAAGGCTGCTGGCTGATACCGTATAAGGAGTTTCCTAGGCAAGTGGCCAAAGGCCACAGGGCTATAAGTGAAGCCTCCAGGTGTCCCAGGCTAGGGAGGGAGTGGCCTCCTGTAGCCCAGGGGCCCTACGGTATGTCTGGCAGGTCAGGCCTGATTTTAACCTTCAGCGGCCTGGGGCCCTTACCTGTGGCCAACAGGAATTAAGTCAGAATCATATCCAGATAATGATTTTGATTTCCAATGTCAAGCTCCCCCTAATCTTGGCATATAAGAGGGTCTATACCCTTTAAATTCTCTCTAAATTAATAATGGTTCTCCCATTTAACTGATGTTGACTTCACTCACCATTGGAGATTCTGTTTCTCTTTTTCAGATGGGAGCTAGAACTGAGGAGAAAAATAGTCCAATGCACTTCACTTTGGCCCCAGCTGAAGCCACAGAGGAATTGGGGAAATGAGCAAGAGTGCTGCTTTCTTGGTGAACCTGATATCAGCAGAAGGGTGAAGGAGATGGACACTAAGGACACTCAACACCTACCAAACCAGAGACCCAGAGGCTCCTAAGAGCCTAACCAGTGACTTAAATTAGACTTAAAATAGACTTAAAACCCACACAACATGGCTCAGGAAATTTTGCAGAAGAGGGGGCGGAAAGATTGTTAGAGCCACAAGTTGGGACATTTTGCCCAGAGGCATTGCCTCTCCCCCATAAGTGACTGCTTCCCCCATAATGCATGACCCACAATCCCCATGGGATTGACCTGCATCCCCAATGAGGAGGGCCTCTTCAGAAAAGGGGCAGGGAAGAGGGAAAGGATACTAAATCTGTCCATATCTAATAAAAATAAATTTAAAGGGCTGGATAGATGGCTTAGTGGTTAAGGCACTTGCCTGCAAAGCCTAAGAACCCATGTTCGGCTCTCCAGATAACACATTAGCCAGCCACACAAAGGTGAGGCCAGCCCAAGGTTGCCCATGTTCACTAGGTGGCACAAGCATCTGGAGTTCAATTTCAGTGGCTGAGGCCCTGGTGCACCAGTTGTCTTTCTCCCTCCCTCTCTCTCTCTAAATAATAATAATAATAATAATACAACTAAAAAAAATAAAAAACACCTTGGTGGGAGAAAAAAAGGTGGGGAGGGGCTGGAGGCATGGCTTAGCAGTTAAGGTGTTTGCCTGCAAAGCCAAAGGACCCAGGTTCAATTCCCCAGGACCTACATTAGCCAGATGCACAAGGGGGTGCATGTGTCTGGAGTTTGTTAGTAGTGGGTGGAAGCCTTGGTATGCCCAGTCTTTCTTTCTCTCTCTCCCTCTTTCTCTGTCAAATAAATAAATAAAAATAAACATTATTCTTAAAAAGGGGGGGAATATTTGCTCTTTTTTGGAGGAAACTGAAATGAAATTAGGTTTTAAGATTTTGAGGGGCCCAGACATTGTGGCATAAACCTTTAATCCCAGCACTTAGGAGGCCAAGGTAAGAGGATCACTGCAAGTTTGAGATCATCTTGAGACTACAGAGTGAAGTGAATTCCAGGTCAGCCTGGGCTACAGTGAGACCCTACCTTGAAAAAAGAAAAAAAAAAAAAAAAAAGATTTTTGAAGGCAAAAGAGGGAGTAAAGTGATTCCAAGGGGCCAGTTTGTGCTCTCAGGTTCTTTGCCTGGGAAGAAAGAGGGAACCATGAGGTTAGGATCCCAGATGCCCCCTGCCATGAATTTTCTGAGCCTTCAATTGCTGTCCCATTATCCTGTCTCTGAAGCCACAGGAGGGGATCCAGGGTAACCACAGACCAGGTAAGTAGGTGTTACCTAGGAGCACTTGGGACTGTAGACATATGAGAAGGGACACTTACTGGAGACAGAGTGTGCCTCATAAGTAGAACCTTGCCTAGAATCCTCAAGGAGGGGCTAGGGTCATAGCTCCTTAGTGGAGTGCTTCCTGGCATGCTGGAAACCCTAGGTTCCTTCCCCAGAAATGCATACCAGGTCTCCTGTCACACTCCTGTAGTGCTAGCACCTGGGAGGTGGAAGAAGATCAGGGGTTCAAAGTCCTCCTCAGCCACATAGAGAATGTGAGACCAGTTTGAGCTGCACTGGGCTCTTTCTCAAACAACAACAATAGCACAAACCACACAGAACAAAACAACACAGTGATGAATAAAGACTGAGAAGTGGAAAAGAGCAAGGACAGGGAGGGAGTTGGCTCTTGAGGGGAGAAACAGATTCCCTGCAAGAGTTCTAGCAGCAGGGGAGCCTAGAGCATAGGACACTTGTTCTTTATGTCACCCTGAATCCCTGGGGCCTCTGTGGGGTTCAACACTCCCAGCCTTTGCCCTGTCTCCCTTCCCAACTTTCTCTGGCAGCAGATCTCTGTGCCCTTCATCCCACATATCTTCCATGACTCCCTACTGTCCTCCATTCCCCTAATTAATTTTCAGAAGTTTTTCTTTTCTTTATTTCTTCCCTCCTTCCTTCCTGTAAGGTTCAAGAGTGTCCAAGACTACAGAGACCACTCTGAGGCAAAGATGGAAGTTTTTATTCGGGAAAAATGTGAGCTGCCAGGACCGGCTCTCAAGAGTGGAGCAGTCAACTTGGGAATTGCAGACCTTGGACTTACAGAGCTCTTTAGTTGGGGGAAGGTGAAGAAGGGGGAGGTAAAAAAAACAAAACAAAACAAAAAAAGTTTCTTTAGGGGAGGTCTAAAATAGCCAGGGTGTGACACCAGAACAGTAACCAGGTGTCCTGAGAGATAAGGGGGCAGGAAACCTAGACCTGGGGCATTGTTAGGCAAGGAAGGGATAATGGCTGGGTAGTTTCTTAAGGAATGTGGATGACCCACTTCCTTATGTCTCTGTAGCCCTCCTGCTATGACTCCATTTTTTTCCTGACCTAACATTCCAGCCTTTTGTTAATGATAAGAGATGAAGGTTAATTTTTTTTTTTTTTATGTTGACCGTAAGGGCAATGAGTTCTTATGGGAAAGGCTGGATAATTCAGTTGATGGGTCTCTCTTCAGGGCAGGTGATGAGGAGGCAGTTTCATGGTGGCTAGAGGTGGCACAGTGGTGACTTCAATAGCACCAGTGCAGCATGTTGTTATGAGTTGGTCCTGAGCAAAGTAGAGACTTCTCTCGTACCATCCCTGTATTGAGCTGGCTTCAGGGCAGTCACTGGGAGACACTTGTTATAGAGAAGGTGAGGGAGATGGGCTCTGTGCACCCCATAAGAAGACAGAAAGGAGAATAAAGAGCTTGTTACTATTATTAAAATGCCAGGTATAAAGGGAGGATGAGCATTCAGAGTTGAGGGATAGAGAGGGCTTGAGGCAAGAGGAGGGAGAGGGGCATTTTGGGATCAGGGGAAGAGTAAGAACAAAAGAGAGTTTAAGTTTGAGAGTGCCCATTGGAGTGGCAGTGTACTTATCCCTGGATGAGATAGGGTAAGGGCTAAGGAAGGAGGGGGCCCAAGAAATAGCTCTGATTCTGGCTAAGGCAAGTGGGAGGAGCTGGGGTCAGGGTAGGTGAAGTTAATCTGGGACAGGCAGAGGCAGAAGACTTGAGTCAATGTTAGGGTCTAATATTGTAAGTCAGCATCAGACAGGGGAGCCTATTAGTCCAAATCATTGTTTGTACTATAGTTACATTTTTCTCATTGGGTGATTAAGACCAGGTAGGCTGCCAGAATTGACTATCTTTTGGAGGTCAATAATGGCTCTGTAGGAAAGACTTTTAGGGACCTGTGAGGAATTCTATGACTCTCAGTATTGTCATCTGCTAGGATAAGTCAAGGATGAGCTGACCAAGTGGCCCTCCCTCTTTTGGGAAGCCTGAGGGATTGATTTTTCTTCAATGTGACTCTCCTGTTGCAGATACACTGACTTGGAATTTATTTCTGGGTCTCCACATCCTCTCTGATCAAGAAGACAGGTAATTTACCAGAGGCTAGAAGTTCAAGTGTCCTATCATCTCCTGTGGCTTTTTGACCTGGGAGCAGGAACCAAAATATTTGTTATCCTTTTACATCCAATGTTTCCAATTGATTTTCGCTTCTACATATGGTTATTAATCACTCAGAGAGACTCTACATATCTGATTAGCAAAACAGATTAGTTAAAAAGGGTGAAGAACATCTGGTTGGCAAAGCAAATCTGGTTAGAGAATGGCACAATAGTTTAAAATCATTCTGATTAATATTGAACTTTAGTTGCCAGGTGACATTGTAAGCTATATCTGGGACATAGAAAGCATACACATTCTATCTTTTAAGTATCTGCCAGCTATAAGTATAGGCAGAACATTTTAGTAGTCCTGAAAACAATATTTTTAGCAATTATTTTATCAATAGCTTTAAGGCAATTGATTTAAGGCAGGAAAAAACTTAGCATCTGTGTTTGAAAACAACTTTGGCTAGTCTGTGTACCAATGCAAGTACCAATTATCCTCCAAAATGGAAGCAGAACAGCAATTTAAGATTTTTTTTTAGGGAAGGAAACTTGCCTTAAGTATCAATATTTCCATAAGCAATGAACTTAAGATACCAGAAATGAGACAATTAATTAAACAAAACCTTGACTGAGAGTGATTATACATAGCTCAAGAATAAAATAAAATTTGGTCATTGTTGAGCTAAGCAAGCCTGATTTTTTTTAATTTTTATTTTTTCGAGGAAGGGTCTCACTGTAGCTCAGGCTGACCTGGAATTCACTATGTAGTCTCAGGGTGGCCTCAAACTCATGGCAATCCTCCTACCTCTGCCTCCCAAGTGCTGGGATTAAAGGAGTGCGCTACCATGCCCGGTTTAACAAATCTGATTTTAACATACATTAGAGAAAAAATGACAGACACAAAGTAATTTTTAAAATAAGTACCTTTTACCATTGAACAATTTTAAGGCTTAACTAAAGAAATATTTATGACTGTTACATGAAGCTTAGACAAACTATATTAACATTGTATACAGTGGATTTTTCTAAGTCACTTTTTAAAGACAGATTATAACCTCAGTGATAATCATTAAGCAAAATCAGCATGAACAAGACAAGAACCATCTTAAAATTACTGAGTTTTAGCCAGGCATAGTGATTCATGCTTATTGATAGTTAAACATCATAGACTTTGTATTAATCAAATTATAATATTTTAATATTCTGACATCTGGAGAAGTCTGATATTAACAAAAAGTAGAGTTTATATATTTAAGGCCCATGAGGCTACAGAGAGTAAACTATGAACAAAAGATCTGTTGACAAAATTTAAAATAAACAAGAAATCTATATGATGTAGTAATATTTTTGGCTTAAATATGAAGACATGAAAACTTTTATACTTTTAAAGTTCAGAGGTTGCTGGGCTCCTCCCCGGTGGGCAGGTAGTGCTGCAGGAAGGACCAGGCCTGCTGGTTCCTCCCAAGGGGTTGAGGAGGAAGATGAGCGTGGGACAACTCAGAACCCCTCCTAGTCACCGGAGAAAAACCACACTGAATCAGGGAGTCTTCTGGAAGCAGGAACTCACAGGAACTCACTTTATTGTTACAAACAGTTACCTATATCATGTTGGGGACGAAGGTGCGGATTTTAGGATGGGGGAAGAGGTAAGGGCCAATAGTAAACTGTGACTATTGAAATGATAATTCCAACTCCTGCGTGGAAGTAGCAGGCCAGAAGCCATTAGGCGTCTTGCTGAGTCCTAGCTGGCCAGAGACAGGTCGCCAAATTTTGGTTAGGCTCAGGAAGTTCCACTAGGCCTCACGGCCAGGCCTTTCAGGGCCCAACAAAAGGTGGAATACCTTTATATAGTATATACAGATATATTTTAATATTTTATTTTTATTTATTAATTTGAGAGAGGGAAAGAGGCAGAGAGAGAGAGAGAGAGAGAGAGAGCACACCAGGGCCTCTATCCACTGCAAATAAGTTCCAAATGTATGTTCCACTATGTGCATCTGGCTTTGCAAATAAGCACCTTTAACTGCTGAGCCAAAAAAGTATCTTTAATCTCTTCCAAATCAATTTTATAGAACTATATTTAATTTCAACTATATGCAAAATTTTATAACACAATCTATAACTATTCGAACCTTAACCAACTCTATAATTCTGTCTGTGGTACTTTGGTAAACTTGTTCAGTAATGACATAAGTTAAAACTAAAGTATTAAGACTGATTGTTGGAGGAATTGAGGAATTACATCTTAAAATCACAACATAACTTTTTTTTTTTTTTTGGTTTTTCAAGGTAGGGTCTCACTCTGGTCCAGGCTGACTTGGAATTAACTCTGTAGTCTCAGGGTGGCCTTGAACTCATGGCGATCCTCCTACCTCTGCCTCCCGAGTGCTGGGATTAAAGGCGTGAGCCACCATGTCCGGCTCACAACATAACTTTGTTTAGAACTTTCTTTTACTGTTCACCATGAACTAAATAGTTTCCAAGCGTGTGACAGATAAATACTACTTAATGTTTCAAATGTAGTCTATTTACCTTATAAAACAGGAAAAAAGAGTAAACAACTCCTCTGTGGGATTTTTTTTTTTTTTTTGAGGCAGAGTTTTAGATATAATAACCTTAGGAGAGAATATTAATGAGTCAATTTTAACCTTAAAATTTAGTTAAAAGGTTGACAAATAGGGGAACCTAGTTACCTTGGTTGGGTACTCTAAATTCAGTCTTTCATAACCATTATTATGATCAGATTGCCATCAATGAATTAAAGTTAAGTTTACCACCTGAATAGCATAGCAACCAGCTACCAGACAGGGCCATACTGTTAGTCTGATGTAAGCTTTAGGCTAATGGTCATTTTATATCTCAAGAAGTCTGTAATCTGATTAAGAACTTTGTCTTTAACCTTCTGTTTAAGCTTACTCATATCTTCAGCTGCATACTTTACTCATACCTTCTTCTACATACTTTTACCTTACAATCCATGTAACCACTCTGTAACAATCTTTTTCATCGGACATTTAACATCCAACATTATAAAGTTTTCTCTCCAGTTTATCCTTTTTAGTCAGTTCATCTCATAACTACCAACAATTTTTTTTTTTTTTTAATGGAGGAAGGGATATTTATTGAAGCTTACAGACCCGGAGAAAGTTCCATAATGGCAGAAGAAGCTGGCCTGCTTTCCCAGGACCAAGCTGGGGGGAGGGAGAGGAGAGAGAGAAGTACAAGCCAAAAGTCAAAAGCTACACAACACACTTCAGGAACTCCAGCTAGGCACACTTTGCATATCTTTAGATTGAAATCTGAAAGCCACCACCACACCTTAAGATCTACCCAGTGACACTGCCTCCAGCCAGGTGGCTGCAGATGCAAACTACAAACAAACAAAAACTGAATATATTGGGGGCCATCTATTCAAACCACTACATTCTGCCCCTGGCCCCCAATAGATTTATAGCTATCACACATTGTAAATTGTACTCAGTTCAATTTCAAAGGTTCCCACAATTTTGACCAATTTAAGACAGTAAGACCTGTAAAATCAGACAAGTTAAACATTTCTAACATATAAAGGCACAGAGTAAACATTTTCAACTGGTATAATGCATAGCAAGGAGAGACTAAAACAAACTCGACCCTTATCAAACAAACATCAAACTTCTGCAGTTTAAGTTCAATACAACTGGGACACTAACAGTCTCCAGTGCCCCCGACCCGTGGGACCAATCTAACATGGGGTGGTCGAGGAGGGCTGCAATCTGAAAGAACGGGCGGGAAAGAAGGAGACCAAGCGGAGGATTTGTCAAGGTCTCGTTTAATGTTGGATGTTTTAGCTCTTTTATAATCAACCAGCAGGTAGGGCAATAAGGAGGGGAAAAGGGGGAAGGGGTACAAGGAAGGAGGAAGTAGGGCCACCTGGCCGTAATCTTCTGGAGCATCTTGTGGTGTTTCTGGAATCTCTCTTGTGACATCTCCCAGAGCAGCTGTTTGTTCTCGGGGGAGGGGCTGCATGAGGGCTGCTAGTTCTCTTTTGTCCTCAGGGCAGCCAGGTCATGGTCTCTGACACTCCAGATTTTCCAACTCCACCCCTCCAGCTGGGCAGAGTAGCAAGGGAACACTTGCATCCTAGGCCAACAGTATGCTCTATGGTAGCCCTTGCATAGTCCTGGTATATCCAAAAGTGCCTTCAGGTCTTCATGAAAACCATGGTCCATCTTCCAAAGGCTCTTTCAGCGTATCAGGGCATCATGCCCTACCTCATGCCGCATCTCAGCAGCAGCTCCTGGAGCTGTGTGCATTCATGACCACTGCTTGCATTTTTCATGCTTCTGAAACCAATACCAGGTGTGCAGGACACAGCCATATTCTTAATTCACAGATGAAATAAATCATAACCTTGAAAAGCAAGTTCCTTCTCCAATCAACTCTTTCCAAAAGAGTTTGTATTGCTATGACAGTCCTTCCTCAGGCATCCTTTCCATTGTTTTAATATAAAGCAGTTGGATCATCTTCCTTAAGATTGCTAATGTGTTTGACAATAGCAGGTTCAGTAACCTTAAACCAGTCTCAGTGTCTGTAATTTTAACTTGCTTGAGGTTTTTTGACTTAAAATCTTAAATCTCTCAGTCCAATATCTTTAGCCAAGCACATTGGTCCATAACAAATGTAATCTTGATCAAACTCCCTGGGCCTGGGCAGTAGGACACAGCCAGCCCTTATGCTAGTAGCCCATTTCCAACAAAGTCCTCTGCAGTCTTTCCTTCCCCTGATAAAGCTCATAAGCGAAGCCTCAAAGTTCAATATTGTCTGCACTTAGAATTCTCAAACTCTCATCAGAATAGTCCATAAATCTTAGCTTACCACTCCAGAAGGCATCTTCATTTGCAAGCACCAAGTCCATGCCCATTCCTCCAAAACAAAGGTTCTAAAAGATTAATATCTACATTGTCAGGTTCATCTCAGTGTGCTTTTCTTTTTCTTCAGCATGGAGGATTCTTTCAAGTATTTTCTGTAGAGGTGGTTTTGTCTTCAAATACTCCTTTAGCCTACTTTTGTCATGGAATGTCCTTATTTCTCAGTCTATTTGAATGGATAGCTTTGCAGGATAAAATAACCTTGGTTGACAGTTGTTATCTTTCAGAACTTTGAATACATCACTCCAAGCCCTTCTGGCTTTTAAAGTTTGTGTTGAGTAATCTGCTGTGATCCTGATGGGCTTGCCTTTGTAGGCAACTTGATTTTTCTCTCTAACTGCTTTCAATAATTTTTCTTTGGTTTGTGTGCTTGATAGTTTGATTTTAATAGGTGAGGAGAGGTTCTTTCTAGGTTTTGTCTGGTTGGTGTTCTAAAGGATTCCTGTATCTGCATTGGCACCTCTTTCCCAATTTGGGGGAAGTTTTCTTCTATGATTTTGTTGAAGATGTCTTCTGTGCCTTTGGAGTGAAATTCTTCTCCTTCTACTATACCCTCAATTCTTATGTTTGATCTTTTCAGTGTCCTGAATATCTTGAAATTCTCATTCATACTTTTCTATTAGTTTGTCTTTCTCTTTGTTGGACTGTATTAGATCTGCCACCTGGTCTTCTAGCTTAGATATTCTGTCCTCTCCTTCATCCATCCTACTGGTGAGATTTTCTATAGAGTTTTTTATTTCATTATCTGTGTTCTTCATTGCTAGTAATTCTGACTGGTTTTCTTTATTATTTCTATTTCCTTATTTATGCCTTGTATTGACCTCTTTATTTCATTAAATTGGTGTCCTGTGTCTTCTTTGATTCCTTTGATTTCTTCTTTGACTTCTTTGAACATATTTATAATCATTCTTTTGAAATCTTTTTCAGGCATTTCCTCTAACTCGTTCTCACTGGAGGCCATTTTTTGATGCATTAATAGTTTTTGGTCATAACATGACCATTTTTCCCCCTCAAAAAGCTTTATTTTGTTTTTTTGTTTGTTTGTTTTTCGAGGTATAGTTTCACTCTGGTCCAGGGTGACCTGGAATTAACTATGTAGTGTCAGGGTGGCCTTGAACTCATGGTGATCCTCCTACCTCTGCCTCCCTAGACAAAAGGCCTTTTGAAATAACTTTTTTAAAGGAGTAGATCAAATTTGACTTATGCTATTTACCCAAAATAAACATATAGATGATTTTGGTCTTTGTTTCTTATAACTTTCCCTAAACACATTTTTAAAAATATGAAAGCAGATTTAAACATTATTGGAAATTTTTTTTTTTTTTTACAAATTCAGTATGGAGTACTTAAAAATGAAGCATAAATTTTGAGGCTGTTGTTTATTAGTAGTTCTATAGAAGCATAGGAAGATAAAGTAAACGTAAAACAGTTACAAATTTCTGATTAAGTCCCCATAGTGACTTGACATGCATTCATTATCATGCTGGGGGCAAGGATCCTGAGATTCCCTGTGCTTGCAGCTCCCTGGCTCTGCAAGGCAGGGAAGCTAAGAAAGAGCCTCTTTTTTTTTTTTTTTTTTCTTTTGATCCTGTCATTTTACAACTCTTTAAGAGTAGGAGAATCTTGTATTTTTTTTTCTATGATCTTGATTACTCTTGGAGTTCCTTCTGGGGAACAGTCAACAGTAAAAATTGGCTACGCCATCTAGTACAGTGGGTTTGGTGGAAAACATCCCCACAATGAAATGGCACTGCTCAGAACAGAAATCATTGTGCAGCTTTAGGGCTGTGAGCCACATACATACTCATACACACACATTCATTTTAAGTGCACTTTTCATATAGACTCTAGATAACCATTTCCCCTTCACGTATTCATTTACTCATTCAGAAGTTATGCATTTCCATTTCAAATTTATATTCTACTTACAACTCTGGAGACTAAAATCAAACCTTGTCACCAGGCAGGGTGTCAGGAGAGGCTGAGGGAGCTGGAGGAGCCGGAGGAGCTCTTGGGGCACGGTGGCTGGAAGGACCTGATGAAAAAAACAGGTAGAGCAGAGAGAAGGCTGTGCATGCAATGTGAAAAATAGGGTATTTCAGACCATTTGCCTGTGCAGTGGCATAGGTGTTTTTTTTTATTTTTTTTTTAAATTTTATTTATTTGAGAGCGACAGACACAGAGAGAAAGACAGATAGGGGGAGAGAGAGAGAATGGGCACTCCAGGGCTTCCAGCCTCTGCAAACGAACTCCAGACGCGTGCGCCCCCTTGTGCATCTGGCTAACGTGGGACCTGGGGAACCGAGCCTCGAACCGGGGTCCTTAGGCTTCACAGGCAAGCGCTTAACCGCTAAGCCATCTCTCCGGCCCATAGGTGGTTTTTTTTTTAAATTTTTTATTTATTTATTTGAGAGAGACAGACACTGAGAGAAAGACAGATAGAGGGAGAGAGAGAGAATGGGCGCGCCAGGGCTTCCAGCCTCTGCAAACGAACTCCAGATGCGTGCGCCCCCTTGTGCATCTGGCTAACGTGGGACCTGGGGAACCGAGCCTCGAACCGGGGTCCTTAGGCTTCACAGGCAAGCGCTTAACTGCTAAGCCATCTCTCCAGCCCACCATAGGTGTTTTTTTTAATTAGTGAGAATTTTGAAATAAAAAGTATCATTCTCAGGCCATTTGGACCCATTGTCCAGCTTATGGATGTGGCCAAGCAGTGTTGCAGAGAAAGATAAGATGTCATCCAAGAGTCATAGAGGCTTTAAGTTCTTAAGGAGACAGGGAAAGAGCAAAACAAAGGTGAGAAAACAATAAACCAGAGCTTAAGTTGCGTTTACACAGAATACCAAAATGACTCCCTGGCCAGTTAGGGTGAATGGGACCTCCCATGTGGGCAGAGGCTGTACAGGTTGCAACTGTCAGCTTTTAAGCCTGTTAGTGGGCAAGGAGGGCGACTGTGCTCCTGATGGTGAAAGCCACTGGCTGTGGAAGATGAAAGTGGCTGGAAGTGAAAGATGAGAGCTCAGGAGGGAGAAGAGGGAGGGACAGAGGAAGGAGGGAGAGGGAGTGTCTTGAGATGGTAACCGATCCAAAAAGCGCCCCTTAGGGTACAGTAGACCAGAGAGCAATAGACCCGTGGTGTCAAGATTGCTTCTTGGTTGGGGCTTAAAAGCATCTGAGGGGTGTAGCCTGGCATGCTGGCATGGGTTCCATGAGGAGGGGTGAAAACTGAGAGCAGGCCAACCTGAGGGGACACTAACCAAGAAGGAAGGAGGAGATGGAGAAGGGAAGAACAGTGAGGATGAATCCTGGTGGGTGTGAGAACCTGTATCACACAAAGATAATCTGAGGCCTTCAGAGGGTCAAATGGCAGCTCAGAGGTCTGATCAGGGGAAAGGAGGTCTGGCCACCTAAGAGGACAACCAGAAGCCTTCCTATCCAAGTCCAGGGGACCAGATGTAAGGTTTGGGAGTGACCAAGACCACGAAGACCACTCTGAGGCAAAGATGGAAGTTTTTGTTCGGGAAAAACACGAGCTGCCAGGACTGACTCTCAAGAGTGAGGCAGTCAACTTGGGATCACAGACAGTGGACTATATAGAGCTTTTCAGGTGGGGGAAGGTGAAGAAGGGGGAAAGTAAAGAAAAGGTTTCTTTAGGGGAGATCTAAGGGTGTGACACCAGAACAGCAATCAGGAGTCCTGAGAGATAAGGGGGCAGGAAACCTAGACCTGGGGCATTGTTAGGCAAGGAAGGGATAATGGCTGGGTGGTTTCTTAAGGAATGTGGATGACCCACTTCCTTATGTCTCGGTAGCCCTCCTGCTATGATTCCATTTTGTCCTGACCTAACACTTCCTTCTTTCTTTCATTTTTTCATTTTGTTGTTTAAATCTAGGGCTTTATACATGCTAGAGATGTCCTCCCTACCCGAGTGACATCTCCAACATCTCTCTCTTTCTCTCCCTCTGGTTTTTGAGGTAGGATCTCACTCTAGCCCCAGGCTGGCCTTGAACTCACAGCAATCTCCCACCTCTACCTCCAGAGTTCTGGGTTTCTTTTTTTAACTTTTTAAGACAATGTCTTACTGAATTTCTCAGGTTAGCCTTGAGTTCACAATCTTCCTGCTTTAGCATCTTGAGTAGCTGGGATGACAATGTGTGTGCCACCAGGCCCTGCTCCCAAACCAGCCTACTTTTGGCTTCCCCTCTTCCCATCCTTCCAATCTTTCTTTTCTAACTGCACCTCCAGATCTCACCTCTCCCCTTTAGTCACAACCTCGGATTCATGTTCCAAGCAGCCCCCGTTAGGTGAAGGGCTTAATCAGGTACGCCCAACTCCCTGATGGGTAGAAGGATAATGAGTGTTATGCTCAGTCTCGGCACCCCCCGTGACCACCAAGGAGAACCAAACACATATGCAAGGGTAAGAAGCTTTATTTTGGGCTTAATCTCGGTCTCTTTACTTCACCAATGCAGTGGATCTGTACAAGAGCCCCGAGTAGCAGGTGGGTAGGGTTTTCATAGGGATTTGAACATAGAAGAAGGGATGGATACACGATTGGTTGATTTAAAAAGTAACTGCACTTGTACTCTTCTGATTGACTTAGGATTTTGGTGGGCAAAGTTGGCAGGCTGGGGCTAGGGGAACTGAACTTATCTATGACTACAGAAATGTATGGCATAATCAGTTTCCAGTAACTGTTAAACCCACCCTTACCAGAAAATAAAAACTTAGACCTTACCAGGAAACAGAAACTTAGGCCTACTGAGGACTCTGAAGCCTGTCATGGCATCTATCTGGTTCCTGAGTCCTTCATTCCCCCCTTTCTTTGTACCATGAGGTACAAAGAACTCTTGGATCAATCTTGATCCTGATTGAGTTAGTGAGTGGAGTCTAATGGTATATACTGTGATCTTAAAACCATAAGCTGTACTATATTAATGTGTTCCCCAACAAAAGCAACTAATCTATTAATCATGCAAGGTCCTATTGTGATTAACAACAAAAATAAACGTAATGGCCCTGCTAAAGTAGACAGCAGAGTTGTTGACTATGGGGAATGACTGAACCATGACTGAAACCATCCTCTATTAGCTTCTCTTTCTTTCTTTCGTTTTTCCAAATTCTCTCGTACCTTCACCTTTGAGTCTCTAATTATACCTGAATGGTTGATATAAAAACAACATTCTTCCCTTAAGGCCACACATAGTCCCCCTTGCTGGAGGAATAATAAGTCCAACCCTCATCTATCAGCTAAGGAATCTATATTTTTCTCTAAGTGAGTAATGGACATTTCCAGCCTCTGAACATCTAAGTCTATACTTTCTCTCAACTCATTGTAATGTTTTCCTTGAAGGGTGAGTGCTACTGAAATGCCTGTTCCTGCCCCTGCCAGGCCTGCATTGGGAAATGTTGTCACCAACCGGTCAGTAAATAAGGCACCAGGATCATACCCAGTAACATAGTCTTATTTCCCAGGTCTTTCCGTTATCCCAGGACACCTGTCTCCCTTTTTCTGTAAACTTGAGAGAAACAAAATTACAGGTCTCATTTACTTTTTTTTTGGGGGGGGGGAGTGACATGGTCCATTTTGGTCCCTGGTCTGGTTCGGTGTCATGGCGATAAGGTCTCCCTTAGTAGGTGGGTTCCAATAACCAGTAGACTCATATTGCCAGCCAGCACAGTAGACGGCTTCAGGTTCCCCCACAACCTCCTTTGATTCTTGATTTTTCTAAGTGCCTGGGGCATACATAGAAATAAGAAATTTCCTGATTTGCCATAGAGTCCCATGAGTCACCCATTAGTTGATGGAGGTTGAAGATCAAATCAGGAAACCAGGTTCCCTGTGGGGCAAGATGTGATTTGGAGTAAGCAATTTCCCCCATGGCAGTGTTCGATATTATCCAGGTCAGATTATAAACTTGGTGGGGAGTAGCTGCCACAATACATACAGTTAGGAACACAGGCAGGATCAGGAGCGTTTGAGTTGAAGCTGAGTGGGGTGCTGCGTTCCCAGTCAATTTTCCATTGTGGCTGATAGTCTTCAGGTTCAGCTAGTGGATCTTCTGGTTGGATGTGGGTGTGATGAATCCAAGTGGCAATTTTTTCCACCTTCACAGTGGTAGGTGTGGTCAGGCTGATGATGTAGGGTCCCTTCCAGTGGGGTTCCAGTGTCTCACGAACAAACACCCAGTCTCCCAAATTATTTACATATTTTAGATTTGAAAATAATCCTTTGAACATCTATATTTGTTTTTATTTATTATAGAATTAAAACTATGGGGAAAAGAAGTCTTAATGTTTGTTTCCCCTCTTGGAAAGCTCTTGTGTTACTTAATAGGCCATTCATACATTTAAGGTATTTTTTATCTTTGGTTATACATTTCTCTGTGTGTTTAAGATCATGCAGATAGCCAAATTTAATTAAGGATTAGTTTTGGAGGTCACTAATGGCTCTCCAAAGAGACTTTAGGGACCCACCAGTAGCCCCATAGCTTACTGGTGTCTTTTGTCTGTTAGGATGAGTCAGGGCCATGCTGGCCAAGTAGTTTTCCCTTCTTTGGGAAGTCAGGAGGACTGATTGCTCCTCAATTGTGACTCTCATGTTTCAGACTGTACACCAATTTTGTTTGGGTCTCCATATCCTCCCTGCTCAGGAAGACAGGTGACTTACCAGGGGGCCAGTATAGAAGTGTCCCTTCATCTCTAGTGGCCTCATGACCTGGGAGCACAGGCCAAAATATTGGCAACTCTTGCTCTGATGATTCCAATTGGCTTTGGCTTCTGTGTAGGTAATTAACACACTTAGAAAGGAAGTTACACCAGCCTGGATGTATGTACATATAGAGCACATTTGATGACTGAAATAGATTTAAAGAATGGCACAAGGGCTTCTAAAATAATTTTGTCCTATCTTTAAAATTTTTGTTGTACTATGGCAGCATAAGCCTTATATGTGAGGTATAGAAAGTAGGCACATCTCACATTTTAAATATCTTAACATTTATAAATATAGGCAGAACCTGTTACCAGTCTTGAAAACAGTACCAACTGATTTACAGACTAACTAATTTAACCTAGAAATTGTCAGAAAAGGACAAGTAAGACAGTATGAAGTCTTAGCACCTGTGTTTGAAAACATCTTTGATTAGTTGAGATACTTGTATGGATACAAATTACCCAGAGAACATTGGAAACAGAACCAAAGAGCTTGAATTTTTTTTTCCTCTCAGATGAGGACCACTGTTTGAGTAAGAGGCTGTACCCTAAAGTAGGGAATATGTCTTAAGAGTTCATTTTGTTATAAGCACTGGACTTACATACAATAGAGCAGAATCTGGTGTTTTTTTGTTTTGTTTTGTTTTGTTTTTTAACCAAAACAGCTAGCTGAATTCTAACATAACCCTTGATAAATCTTTTTGAAAGAAAAAACATTATTTGACAACCAATGATTTTGGCTTAAACTTGATAGCTATTGATTTTATGTACCATAGAAATTTTTGTTAACATAAAACAATTTTATATTTTACCCATGACTTAGATTTGATAAAGCTTAAGCAAGCTATCCCAACATATTTTAGTCTGAAAACTAGTTTTTTTGTTCCTTAGGAGTTTGCAAACAGTTGAAAAACCTCTAACTTTAGGCATGGCATTTAGGTTTAGCCTGAAAATTCTTTCCTACATACGCACATCTTTATCCACATACTTTAACATTCTCATCTAAGTACCACTCACAAAGCATTTTTAACAAGCATTCTATGTTCCAATATTGAAAACTTCCTTCCCAGTTCCTTCAATCAATTCATTTCGTCCCATTAACAAACAACTTTCCTATAAGGCTATTATGAAAACTACACCAAATTAATTAATCCTATTACTCACTAACAAGTGAGTAGTCTAAAGGCAATTTTATGTCATTAGTACCAATAAGACACTAAACTAAGGCAAATATTGTTGCTATCTTGAGGCAGGCTGGCCTAGAAGTCAGGTCAGGTGCCTCCTCCCTTTAAGTGCATTAAGAACATTACAATTTTTTTAAAAATACCTGACAAATTATAATCCTCTAAGAAAGTTGAAGTTGACCTAGAACATAAATTCTGAAATTATATTTATGATATCATGTAACATAGTTGACTTTTTTTTTTCTTTCTTGCCGCTTTTTGGCGCGCTGTTGCAGCTGGGCGGGGCTTGTATACACCTTAGATCAGCCCTGCCTTACTCCCGGCACTCCCCAGGGGTCTGGTCTAGTACACAGTCTAGTACACGCGGAGGTAATGGCCAAGAAGACTGCCGGGAGGCCAAGGATTCTGACTACCTGAAGGAGAAGGGGGGTGGGGGTGGGGGCTCCAGGACTGCCAGGAGGCTTCTGAAGAAGGCGGCCCACTGGGAGGCCTCTGAAGAAGGAATGGGCCTGCTTGGGGGCCACTGGGACAGCAGGTGGAGACATGGCACCTGCACGGGCAGAGGCGCCATTGTCTGTCTGCCACCTGACTCTGACCCTAGCTGCTTTGGAGTGCTTGCAAAGCTGGCTTGTAGTTTTACTACTTAAAGGGAGTGAGGGGACATTTCCTTCCTGAACTTTTCACTTACTATACAGATAAGCTATGTGGGTCCACATGGATGCCCAGAAATCCTGGAGGACTTCTTCCCAAAAGGAGCCAGCCTCCCTATGGGAGAGCTAATTCCCTTAACTTTCAAAAGAGCTCTTATTCCATGAATCTGATGTGTGTGTGTGTGTGTGTGTGTGTGTGTGTCAATGTTAGCCATGACAGAGAAAGATTAGAAACACCAAGACCAAAGGGCAACATTCCCAAGGGCTGATTAGCGCACGGGGGATTCCCCAAAGATCCAGGGTGAGCTTGTCCACAAGTTTAAGAGGCCGGCAACCTGTCCTAAAGGCTTTTAAGAGGTTGATGTGTTACTGGTTTTTGAGTGTCAGAGAGAAATAGATAGAGGGATTTTGCCAACACCCAATGGGCTCTTGGGGTCCAGGCAGTGGTCCATCATTAATGAAAGTGGGGTAGTCTGCATCTGTCCCATCTGTCCAATTACACAGATAGTAATTCCAACAAAGAAAAGGAAAAGAGACAGCAAAAAATTTCAGCTGGCCAGCGACTACAAAACCGAAACTGAGACCATGGCCTCTTAAGTTGTCTCTACAAATAGGGGAATGGAATCCCCTCTGGGCAGGCCTGGGGCACCCAGGACCCACTGTCCAAACAAAATGGCCTCCTGGGGATGCGTCCACCCAGCCACAATTTTCTAATGAGCGGAAGAATGAAGGACAGGTTTTCAGGAAAGACAAAACACAAAAGCACAACACAGAAGCACACTTACCAGCTGGCGACCTGAGCTCCACGTGTTGGTGGTCCTCAGGGGTCTCTGAGGATATCCAGGATGAGCTCCCAGATATTATGCCAGTTTTCGGCACCCCCAGTGACCACCAAGGAGAACCAAACAGGTATGCAAGGTCAAGGAGCTTTATTTCGGGCTTAAGCTTGGTCTCTTGACTTCACCAATGCAGTGGATCAATACAAGAGCCCCGAGTAGTGGGAGGGCAGGGTTTTTATAGGGATCTGAACATAGAAGTGGGGGATGGGTACATGATTGGTTGATTTAAACAGTAACTGCACTTGTACTCTTCTGATTGAATTAGGATTTTGGGGGGGAAAGTTGGCAGGCTGGGGCTAGGGGAACTGAACTTATCTCTGAGTACCAGAATGTATGGCATAATCAGTTTCCAGTAACTGTTAAACCCACCCTTACCAGAAAATAAAAACTTAGACCTTGCCGGGAAACAGAAACTTAGGCCTACTGAGGACTCTGAAGCCTGTCATAGTGTCTACCTGGTTCCTGAGTCCTTCATGAGCAGAACTGTATGCAAGGGGGTGACACAGAGCACTCACTCCCCACCCCACAACAGTCTCTAAGACTTCTTTAAAAAATATGTATTTATACATTTATGTGCAAGCAGAGAGAGCACGAGTGAGAACTGGTGCATCAGGTCTACTGCCACTGCATAAGAACTCCAGATGCATGTGCCACCTTGTGCATCTGGCTTTACTGGGGATTTGAATCCAGGCTGTCAAATTTTGCAAAGCAAGTGGCTTTTACCATTGAGCCATCTCTTCAGCCCCTCTAAGGCATTTTTTAATTTTTTTTTATTTTTCGAGGTAGGGTCTTACTCCAGCCCAGGCTGACCTGGAATTCACTATGGAGTCTCAGGGTGGTCTCGAACTCACGGAAATCCTCCTACCTCTGCCTCCTGAGTGCTGGGATTAAAGGCGTGCATCACCACGCCCGGTTTAAGGCATTTTTTAAACAAAATTTATTTATTTACTTATTGTTGTTTTGAGATAAGGTTTCACTCTATCTCGGGCTGACATGGAATTCACTATGTAGTCTCAGGATAGCCTTGAACTCACAGTGATCCTCCTACCTCTGCCTCCCAAGTGCTGGGATTAAAGGCAAGTACCACCACACCCAGCTCAAAATTTAATTTTTAATTCTAAAAATCAGTGCATGGGCTAAAGAGATAATTCAGCAGTTCAGTCTGATTCCTGTTTGAGTACGTCAGGGGCCTAGACTGCCAGAGTTTAAATCTCCAGAACCCACTTAAAATGGCTGGGTGTGGCCATGGGAGCCTGTAGCCCAGGATCCAAGGGCAGCAGAGACTTGAGAATTTTCAGAGCCGTAAACGGAGACTCTGGCTCAAAACAAGACCAGGCAGTAGAATGATGGAGCAGGACACCAGATGTCCCACTCTGGTTACCATAGGGGAGTTACCACCTTTGCAGATGAGTATATGAGAGACCATAAGGCCTATACCACACATCACATCACATCATATCAATCACATCACATCACATCACATCACACACACTACATTAAACACACCACATTACACTTATATGCATGCACAAACACACAGAGATAAGCAAAAAAACAAACACTACATGCACATGATTTTAAAAGTGCCCACTTTACAAAGAAATATACAGAGAAATATGACAGTGTGTGTCCCACTAACCACCAGACACCTGACTCTCTCCCTAAAGGCCACAAATGTGGCTAAATTTGCCTTCAGAAGTATCTGAATAAAAGCGTCTTCTGGGCTAGAGAGATTGCTCAGTGGTTAAGGTGCTTGCTGCAAAGCCTAGGGGCCCAGGTCCGACTCCCTAGTGCCCATGTAAAGCCAGATGCACAAAGTGGCGCATGCATCTATAATCCATTTACAGTGTCTAGAGGCCCTGGCATACCCATTTTCTCTGTCTTTCTCCTTGGAAATAAATAAATAAATAAGTAAATATAGAAATAAACAGTCCCCAAGTGATAGACATCAAAATTGTTTCCATATTTTTAAACATTTTATTTATGACAGATTATTTATTTATTTATGACAAAAAGAGACAGGGAAAAAGAGGCAGACAGAGAGAGTATGGGCATGTCAGGGCCTCTGGCCACAAATTCCAGATACATGCACCACTTTGTACACCTGGCTTTACATAGGTACTGGGGAATCGAACCTGGGCCATCATGGCTTGCAAGCAAGTGCCTTTAACCACTGAGCCATCACTCCAGCCCCTGTTCCCATATTTTTGTAATTACTAAGATGTGGTAATAAATGTGCTTATCCCTTTCCACATACTTTTTTTCTTCCTTTTTTTTTTTTTTAAAGAAAACATAGTCCTCTTTTTTTTTCTTTTTATTTATTTATTTGAGAGGGAAAGAAGCAGAGTGAGAGAGACAGAGAGAGAATGGGCGTGCCAGGGCTTCCAGCCATAGCAAACAAACTCCAGGTGTATGTGCCACCTTGTGCATCTGGTTTACGTGGGTCCTAAGGAATCGAACCAAGGTCCTTTGGCTTTGTAGGCAAGTTCTTTAACCACTAAGCAATCTCTCCAGCTCCTTTTTCTTTCTTTTAAAAAGTAAACTTTCTATTTTGGGATAGTTTTAGATTGACAGAAAATTTGCTGTGATAATATAGAGTCCTTGACCAGCACTCATCCATCTTCTCCATTGCTAACTACCATATTTGTCAAAACAAACAAATCAACCCTAGTTCTTAACTATTAACCCAAGTCTAAAGACTTTATCTAATTCCCCAAGTTTTACCACTAAGTTTTTGCTTGTTTTTTTCTTTGAAACAGGGTCTGTGTAACCAAGGCTGGTCTTAAACTCACTATGTAACTAAAAATGACCCAGAATTCCTGATCTTCCTGTTCTAACTGTCCTGTGCTGAGATGACAGGTATGTGCCACCACGTCTGGTTTTCACCAAGTTTTAGTGCTTCAAATTCCAACCCAGGATTCTGCATTGCACCAAATTGATGGTGTGACATCATTTTCTGCATATATAACTATGAATGGAAAAATTTCCTAGAGGTTGTGTGAAAGGTATGTGACAATTTAACTGTGTGAGGTTTTGGACAATTGCCCTATCTCATGATTTTGCCAAGGAGCTATTCCCAGAAATGGGTGGGTTATTTTTTCTATAGCAGTGCCAGTGTGGTTTATTTGTAACCAGTTGGTTATGTACTTTTCCTTTTTAATATTTTTAAAATATATGTGGTGGTTTGATTCAGGTGTCCCCCATAAACTTAGGTGTTCTGAATGCTAGGTTCCCAGCTGATGGAGATTTGGGAATTAACGCCTCCTGGAGGGAGTGTATTGTTGGGGGCGGGCTTATGGGCTTTATAGCCAGTTTCCCCATGCCAGTGTTTGGCACACTCTCCTGTTGCTATGGTCCATCTTATGTTGGCCAGGGGGTGATGTCCACCCTCTGCTCATGTCATCGTTTTCCCCTGCCATCATGAAGCTTCCCCTCGAGCCTGTAAGGCAAAATAAACCTCTTTTTCCCAGAAGCTACTCTTGGTTGGGTGATTTCTACCAGCAATGCGAACCGGACTGCAACAATATATTTGACACAGAGAGAGAGAGAGGGACATTCGGAGAGAGAATGGGTGTGCCAGGGCCCACAGCTGCTGCAAACTAACTCCAGTCACATGTGCTACCATGGGCACCTGGATTATGTGGGTCCTGGGGAACTGAACCTTTGTCCTTTGGCTCTTCAGGCAAGCACCTCAACCACTAAGCCATTTCCCAAGCCCCTTGTTTTTGTTTTTTGAGGTTGGGTTTCACTCTGGCCCAGGCTGACCTGGAATTCACTATGTAGTCTCAGGATGGCCTTGACTTCACAGTGATCCTTCTGTCTCTACCCTCCAAGTGCTGGGGTTAAAGGCATATTCCACCATACCCAGCACTCTTGTTTTTGAGTAAAGGTCTTGTTAAGTAGTCTGTATTGGGCTGGGACTCGCAATCCTCCTGTCTCACCTTCTGTGTGTGGGTATTAGTATTATATGTGAATTTCTTATCTTCTTTCTTTCTTTCATTTTTCTAAAGGTAGGGTCTCACTCTAGCTCAGGCTAACCTGGAATTTACTCTGTAGTGTCAGGGTGGCCTTGAATTCACAGTGATACTCCTACCTCTGCCTTCCAAGTACTGGGATTAAAGACATGCATCACCATGCCTGGATAATTTATTTTCTTTTAATCTTCACAAAAACTAGTGGGTAGAAAGTGAAACCCCACAGCTGGGCATGATGGTGAATACCTGTGGTCCCAGCTTTTTGGAAGGCTTCAGCAGGAGAATCACTTGAACCCAAAACTTGAGGCCAGTTTTGGCAACATAGGAAGATTCTGTCTCAAAGTAAAAACAAAAAATATAACAACCCCTCCAAAATGTGTTATACATGTAGATGGGATGTTATACAACTCTCAAAAAGAATGAAATGCCAGCTGGGCGTGGTGTCTCATGCCTTTAATCCCAGCACTCGGGAAGCAGAGATAGGAGGATCACCGTGAGTTCGAGGCCACCCTGAGACTCCATAGTGAATTCCAGGTCAGCCTGGGCTAGAGTGAAACCCTACCTCAAAAAGCAAAACAAAACAAACAAACAAAAAAATGAAATTCCAACATACACACGGTACAGCTGGAATGGACTTTGAAAACATTTCACCTGAACCAGGTGCAGCGGTACACGACTTTAATCCCAGTACTCAGGAGGCTGAAGTGGGAGGATCACCAGGATTTCGAGGCCCGTCTGGGGCTACAGAGTTCCAGGTTAGCCTGGGCTGAAGTGAGACCCTACCTCAAAAAAGGGGGAGGGGGAGAAAAGAAATGAAAAAGCAAAGATATTTCCCCTAGTGAAATATCCAAAAACCTTTCATCCCATAACCATTGCATGATTCCACTCATAGGAAGTATCTACCAACACATTAAAAAATACATCAGGGGCCTAAAGGAATGGCTTAGTGGTTAAGGTGCTTGCCTGAAAAGCCAAAGGACCTCAGTTTGATTCCCCAGGACCCATGTAAGCCAGATGAACAAGGTGGCACATACATCTGAAGTTTGTTTGCAGTGGCTGGAGACCCTGCCATGCCCATTCTTTCTCTGTCTTCCTCTGCCTCGTTTTGTCTCTCTAATAAATAAGTAAAAATAAAATATTTTTAAAACTACATCAAGCCGGGCGTGTTGGCACACACCTTTAATCTCAGCACTTGGGAGGCAGAGGTAGGAGGATCGTCATAAATTCAAGGCTACCCTGGGACTATGTAGGGAATTCCAGGTCAGCATGGACTAGAGTGAGATCCTACTTCAAAAAAAAAAAAAAAAACAAAAAAAAAAAACAAAAAATTGGGCTGAAGAGATGGCTTAGCAGTTAAGTGCTTGCCTGTGAAGCCTGAGAACCCCAGTTTGAGGCTCGATTTTCCAGGACCCACGTTGGCCAGATGCATAAGGGGGCGCACACGTCTAGAGTTCGGTTTGCAGTGGCTGGAGGCCTTGGCGCGCCCATTCTCTCTCTCTATATGCCTCTTTCTCTCTCTCTCTGTTCGCTGTCAAATAAGTAAAAATAAGCAAAAATAAAAATAAAAAAATAAATAAAGAAAAAACCATTGATGATATAATCCCAGTACTGTACATAGCAAGTTCAAGACCAGCTTGGGCTACATGAGATCCTGTTTCAGAGAGAGAAAGAGAGAAAGAAGAAGGAGGAGGAAGAGGAGGAGGAGAGGAGAAAAAGAAATTGATATTTCTATGATTTTTAAAAAAATTTTATTAGCATTTTCCATGATTATAAAAAAAATCCCATGGTAATTCCCTCCCCGCCCCCCACTTTCCCCTTTTAAATTCCATTCTCCATCATATTACCGCCCCATCATAATCATTGTACTTACATATATACAATATCAACCTATTAAGTACCCTCCTCCCTTTCTTTCTCTTCCCTTTATGTCTCCTTTTTAACTTACTGGCCTCTGCTACTAAGTATTTTCATTCTTACGCAGAAACCCAATTATCTGTAGCATATGAGAGAGAACATGTGGCGCTTGGCTTTCTGAGCCTGGGTTACCTCACTTAGTATAATCCTTTCCAGGTCCATCCATTTTTCTGCAAATTTCATAACTTCATTTTATGATTTTTTTGTTTTGTTTTGTTTTTGTTTTCTAGGTAGGGTCTCACTCTAGCCCAGGCTGACCTGGAATTCACTATGGAGTCTCAGGGTGGCCTCGAACTCACAGCAATCCTCCTACCTCTGCCTCCCGAGTGCTGGGATTAAAGGCGTGCACCACCACGCCCGGCTGATTTTTTTTTTTTTTTTTATCCATAGAAACAGTACTTTCATATGATTGAATCTCTCTTTTATTTGTATCTCATTTATTTTCTTGTCATTGTTCTGGCCAGTTCATCCAGAACACTATTAAAATAACTTAGTGTTGACAACCTCATAGTTTTTTTTTTTCAAGGTAGGGTCTCACTCTGGCCCAGGCTGACCTGGAATTCACTATGTAGTCTCAGGGTGGCCTCGAACTCGAAGCAATCACCTTACCTCTGCCTCTCTGTGCTGGGATTAAAGGTTTGCGCCACCACGCCCGGCTGCATCCTCATCCTGACTGATTATTTTGATGGCTTTTCACAATTTGTAAACTTTCTCATTTGATCCATTGGTATTGTGACTAGTTCTCTGTAAAATTCCACCTGGGAGTTTTATATCATCCTTACAGTGTGAGATGTCATTACCCCTAGCCCTCTTGTCCATGGCATGAAGGCCACATTGTTGTTAATGGGGACATCAAGTCCTAGCTCAGCTTTATTTCTCTGCACGATTAAACGGACCTCAGTTTCCCCCATCTGTAAAATGAGCCCTGTACGGCCCAGGAGAGCCAAGTCGTCCATCTGTAGCTTCATTTGGGGCACCTCTTGGGATGAAGGCTGAGCTTGGAGGTTGCCGGCCAGACCTGTCCTCCTGGCCTGGGGTTCCCCTCTTATTGAGAGCCAGCTAACTTTTGGGCACTTTGTGGTGGCCTGCGACAGCCTTTAGTGGGTCCAGAGCGGGAGCGGGAGCGGATGCTGGGCCTGGCCCGGGACCTTGAGCGAGGCCGTGTGTGTGATCCTTTCTGCTGGGGGCCAAGCTGGGTTTCCAGGGTGTAACTGGAGGGAGGGGAAAAGGGGCTGTCAGCACCCCTGTAACCAGAGACCCCGGTTCACCCCTTTCCTGGTCATTCCATCTTCGGGGATCCCCACCTTCCAGAGTCCTCCTTCCTTCTACCCCTCCTGCCATTCCAGAGACTCCTCCCCAGTGATCCTCTTTCCCAAACCACCGACCCCCACTTCTATACTCCATTTCCCCTTCACCTACGTATTCTGCTCATTTCCCCTGGAGCCCTCTATATGGTTCCCCAAATCACCTCCAACCTCTCCACATCCTCCGCAGCTTTTAAACACATCCTCCCCAAAGCCCCAAATCATGTGTCCACGCCCTCTCCTTACCAACAAAGACCCTACCCTTCTCTATTCAACCCACTTTCCAAGCGTGATTGGTTTAAAGAACAAAGTGCTGCACAGCCATTGGCCAGCCGCACCGCCCCTTACTCACATGCTTTCCTGCAGCGCCACCTCGCGGGCAGCACAGGCTTCGCCGTCGGCTTTTGCGGCGCGAGCGCTCTGCCGCGCCTCCTCCAGCCGCCGCGCAGACTCGGCAGCCGCCGCCTCCCAGCGCGCCAGGGCGTCTGCGGGTGCAGGGGCGGGTCGTCCACAGCCGCCCAACCGCGGTTCCCTCGAGCCCGCCCGGAAGTTCACACTCTGTTTTGTGTGGGGCTCCCCCTTACTTTTTTAACTTACAGCTTCCATAATTATAGATAATAAACCATGGTAATTCCCTCGCCCTCCGCCCTTTTCAATAGCGTCTCAAGTAACCCAGGTTGCCTCGAGCTCACTTATGCAGCCTGGGCTTCCGGAGTCCCTGAACGGCAAGAGTGTGCCAACACCCGGGATTCATGTGCACTTCTGTCATGCGTCATTTGCTTTTTGCTTTTTTTTTTCTTTTGAGGTAGGGTTTCACTATAGTCCAAAGTGGCCTGAAATTCACTGTGTAGTCTCAGGTGGCCTCGAACAACTCATGGCGATCCTCCTACCTCTGCCTCGAATGCTGGGATTAAAGGCGTGTGCCATCACGCCCGGCTCATTTGCATTTTCTGCATTATTTTATTTATGTTTAATACGTGTGCATTATTTTGTGAGTTCTTTGTGTAGCACTTTCATATTTTCTTTTCTTTTCCTTTTTTTTGGGGGGGGGTAGGGTCTCGTTCTCCAGCCCAGGCTGACCTTGAATTCACTATGTAGTCTCAAACTGTCATCAAACTCATGGAGATCCTCCTACCTCTGTTTCCCAATGCCCAACTGTTTTCTTGCTTTTGAGCTATTTTGTGACTTATGCACGCTTCTAAAGCTGTGTCCCTTATTGAGTTCTCGCGATTGTTTTGCACGTGTACACTGGCACTATTGGGAACCTTGTGACCACCCTTCCCCCCCTCACAACACACACAACTATAGTCGGCCCACTCCTTACATCTCAACCTACCTGTCAGGGCCCCATTCTCCAGCCCCATCTTCATCCCTTGAGCTTTGGCCTCTTCCATTTCAATCTTCAGGGTCTTTAGTTGTGTTTGAAGCTGGCTCTGAGGAGAGAAGGGCACTAAGGAAGGGACTGCACCCTTTTTTAGGGGGTGGGGAACAGTGGGACAACAGCGCCTCAGCATCTGTGGCCAGAAGCTTTCTTTGGAAAGTACTTGTAGGACCTCATAGGTGCAAACTATTATTGACAACTGCCTGACAGAGGAAGGGACTTAACCCCAACACAGACTCCTACCCAAACTCTCCTAAGGTAGAAACTGCTCAGACCTGTGCTTAACGAACCTCCAAACTCTATTTAGGATTCACTGACTGAGGTTTCAAACAAATCCAAGCCATTGTGATGAGTGAGAAAAAAAAAAAAAGGGCTGTGCCACTACGCCGGGCCCATTTAATTGTTTTTAGAGATATGGTCTTCCTATGGAACCCAAGCTAACCTTGAACCTGTAACTTCCTGCCTCAGCCTTCCTAATGCTGGAATAATAGAGCTGGAATGATAGATGTGCACCACCACGTCCCCACGCCTCTTTTTATATTTATTTATTTATGATAGGGAGGAAGAGAGAGAGCAAGAGGCACAAAGAATGAGAGAGAGATTGAGAATCGTTGCTCCAGGGTTTCCAGCCACTGCAAATGAACTCCAGACACATGTGCCACCTTGTGCATCTGGCGTACGTGGGTCCTGGGGAATTGAACTTTGGTCCTTTGGCTTGTCAGGCAAGCGCCTTAACCCCTAAGCCATCTCTCCAGCCCACCATCCCCTTTTTGACTTTTTTTTTTTTTTTTGGTGGGGGGGTTTAAAGGTAGGATGTCTAGATCTCCAGACCAGGCTGACCTGGAATTCACTATGTAGTCTCAGGGTAGCCTCAAACTCATAGCGATCCACCTACCTCTGTATCCTGAGTGCTGGGATTAAAGGCATGTGCCATCCCTTTTTGTTTCTTTTCAAGTGATTTTTAAATTTATTTTTATTTATGTGCAAGCAGAGAGAGATAGAGAGAAAAGAGAGAGAGAAAAGTGAATGGGCAAGCCAGGACTTCCAGGTGCTGCAAATGCACTCCAGATGCACATGCCACTTTGTGAATCTGGCTTTACGTGGGTACTAGGGAATTGAACTTGGGTTGCTAGGCTTTACAGGCAAGCACCTTAACCACTGAGCCATGTCCCTAGATCCCTTTTTGATTTTTTTTTTTTTTTTTTTGGTTTTTCGAGGTAGGGTCTCACTCTGGTCCAGGCTGACCTGGAATTAACTATGTAGTCTCAGGGTGGCCTCAAACTCCCAGCGGTCCTCCTACCTCTGTCTCCCAAGTGTTGGGATTAAAAGTGTGCGCCACCATGCCTGGCTCTTTTTGATTTTTGATTTTTCCTTTTACTTTGTGTGTGATGTCCATGTGTGCATGTGTGCTCATCTGTGTGTGGGTGCACAAGTATGTATGAGTTTACATTAACCTGTGTGCAGGTGGAGGCCAAAGGACAATCACAGGTATCATCCTCGGGTACAGCACCCACTATTTTTTAAAATTCTTATTCATTTATTGACGAGCGAGAGAGAGAGGGAGAGAGAATGGGCATGGAGAGACCTCTATCCACTTCAAATGAACTCTAGATGCATTCACCACCCTGTGTATCTGGGGAATCAAACCTGGGTCCTTAGGCTTCACAGCCAAGTGCCTTAACAGCTAAGCCATATCTCCAGCCCTCCATTATTTTTTTAATACTTTTATTTTTATTCATTTATTTGAGAGAGAGAGACAGAGACAGAGAAAGAATGAGCACACCAGGGCCTCCGGCCACTGCAAACGAATTCCAGATGCATGTGTCACCTTGTGCATCTGGCTTACATGGGGTCCTGGGGAATCCAACCTAGTCCTTTGTCTTTGCAGATGAAAGCCTTGACCACTAAGCCATCTCTCCAGCCCCATCCTCCAGCAATTTTTGAGACAGGGTCACTTACTGATCTGGAGATTATCAAGTAGGTTAGACTGTCCAGCCAGCAAGACTGAGGGTCATGTTCTCCCCTCCCCAATGCTGGGACTACAGGTGACATTACCTTGCTCACAATGAAATGATTGGTGTACAACACCACATTCCCCTTTTTATTTTTTTTCCAAGTGACTTACTTATTTTTAATTTTATTTATTTATTTTAGAGGGAGGAAGAGAGAGAATGGATGTGCCAGGGCCTCTAGCCACTGCAAACGAACTCTAGATGCATGTGCCACTTTGTGCATCTGGCTTACGTAGGTCCTGGGGGAACTGAACCTGGGTCCTTTGGCTTTTCAGGCAAGCACTTTAACTGCTAAACCATCCCTCCAGCACAATTTATTTATTTTTAATTATTTTATTTATGTATGTGCAAGCAGAGATAGAGAGAAAAGAGACAGGCAGACACAGCCAGAGGGAGAGAGAGAGAGAGAGTGGGAGGGAGGGAGGGGGAGAGGAGAGAAGGGGTGAGGAGAGGAGAGAAGAGTGAAGGAAAGAGAAGAGAAGAGAAGAGAAGAGAAGAGAAGAGAAGAGAAGAGAAGAGAAGAGAAGAGAAGAGAAGAGAAGAGAATGAGCTTCTCTTTTACATGGGTTCTGGGGATAAAACTCAGCTCCTTATGCTTGCAAGGCAAACACTTTACCCAACAAGCCATCATTTCCCCAGCCCACCATTGTATCTTCTTATTTGCAATCAGAGAGACAGTGAAAGGGAGAAAATGGGTGCACCAGGGCCTCCTGCCATTGCAAACCAAATCCATGCACCACTTTGTGCGTCTGGCTCCACATGGGCACTGGGGAATTGAACCTCAGCCATCTGGCTTTACAAACAAGTGCTTTTAACTGCTGAGCCATCTCTCCACTCCTCCATTTGTATTTTTTATTTTAAAATTATTTTTATTTTTTTATTTGAGAGAGAGAGAGAAAACTGGTGTGTCAGGGCCTCAGCCACTGCAATCAAACGCCAGATGCTTGCGCCACCCAGTGGGCAGCTGTGCAACCTTGCACTTAACTTACCTTTGTGCGTCTGGTTTACATGGGATTTGGAGAGTTGAACATGGGTCCTCAAGTTCGCAGGTAAGCACCTTAACCACTAAGCCATCTTTCCAGCCCCATTTGGTTTTTTTATGGGGGGGGTTGTTTGTTTTGTTTTGATTTTTCAAATCCACTATGTAATCTCAGGGTGGCCTCGAACTCATAGTGATACCTCCTATCTCAGCCTCCTCAGTGATGGGATTCAAGGTGTATGCCACCACACCCAGCCCCATTTGTATTTTTTTAAATATATTTTTATTTGACACAGAGAGAGGCAGACAAAGAGAAAAAGGCAGATGAAAATAGTGAGTGAGTATCGTCATGCCAGGGCCTTCTGCCCCAGAAAATGAACTCTAGATGGATGGGACACTTTGTGCATCTGGTTTTATGTGGATACTAGGGAATCAAACCCAGGCTGTCAGACTTTTTAAGCAAGTGCTTTTAACTGCAGAACCATCTCTTCAGCCCCACACCATATGTACTTTTAAGATTAAGATTCTGGCTAGACTTGATGGCACATACCAGTTATCCCAAGACATGAAAGGCAGAAGCAGGAGGGTCATGAGTTCCAATCACTTGCAGAGTGAGTTCAAGTCTAGCTTGGGGAACTTCCTGAGATCCTGCCTCACTTTTTTTTCTTTTTTTTTAAAGTATGGGCTGCAGAGATGTCTCAGCGGTTAAAGGCACTTGCTTGCAGCCTGGATTTAATTCCCCAGCACCCACATAAACAAAGCCAGACACAAAAGTGGTGCAAGTGTGTGGAGTTCATTTGCAGTGGCAAGAAGTCCTAGTGCCTGTGTATGTACACACAAACACACACAATAAGTAAATATATTTTTAAAAACAAAAGTAGGGGGCTGAAGAGATTGCTTAGTGGTTAAGGTAATTGCCTGCAAAGCCTAAGGACCCAGGTTCCATTCCCCAGTTCCCATGTAAGCCAGAGGTACAAGGTGTTGCATACTCCTGGAATGTGTTTGCAGGGGCTAGAGGCCCTGGCACATCCATTCTCTCTCTCTCTGACTCTCAAATGGATAAATAAAATATATTAAAAAAGAAAAAGTAGGAATAGGGATGTGGTTTACCACCCACCTGGAATCCCCAGAGAGTGGCTGGGGCCATGGCTCTGCTCAAAGGTACAGCCGTTGCCTGGCATGTGTGGAGTCTTGTGTTCTTTCCACAGTCGAACAATTTGTGCTGTAGTCAATTGATAAATTTAATGGACTGGGTTTTGCCTTGTTTTTGAGACAGGATCTCATTACCTATGTTAGCCTTTGAACTTGCCATGTAGTTGAGGCTGACCTGCAATTCCTGATCCTGTCAGGATCCTGTCTCAACCACCTCAGTGTGGGATGGCAGGTGGGGACTACCACTCTGGGCCGTGATTGAGTTTCATGCCTCTCTCCTCCCCTCCCCTTCTCTCTTTTTCTCCTTCTCCTCCCTCTCCTTTAGTAGTGCTGGGGGGCGGGGGGGGGGGTGTCTAGGACTTGGTGCATGCTGAGTTATAACCCCAGGCCAATGACTGGTTTTTGAAGATGGCTTTTCATTGAGGTTTTGGGCTCAGGAAAGTTGAGAAACAATCCAATGGCCAGCAGGGTGGTGCACGCCTTTAATTCTAGCACTCCAGAGGCAGAGGTAGGAGGATCGCCGTGAGTTCAAGCCAGCCTGAGACTATATAGTGAATTCCAGGTCTGTCAGGGCTAGAGCAAGACCCTACCGCGGAAACAAAACAAAACAAAACAAAACAAAACAAAACAAAACAAAACAAAACAAAACAAAACAAAACAAAACAAACAAAAAAAACAGTCCGAGGAGATGGCCCAGGAAAAGGGAGGTCCTGCTGGTACCACCCCCCAAAAGCCAACTTTAGCCTCCTAATTACAGGTGACATAAATGTCCCTTTCTCAAAATAGTGCTACTAGAAACTGGAGTGGGGAAGATGAGTGAACACCAAGGTCAGCCTCCCCAGACAGGCTTAACTCTCTGGGCTTTCTTCAAAAACTCTCTGGCAAATAGCGGGTTCAAGCATGGTTTCACTGATCAGAGGGTAGAAAGTTATTGGAGCGCTATTGTCGCTTCTACCAGTTGATGAGTTGGGGAAACTAAGGCCTAGGGATGGGCGTGCAGACTTCCCCCACCAATACGCTAGACTTCCCAGCCCTCCTGCCCCTACCTGGCGGCCCTCGCAGACTCTGAGCGTCTCCGCCAGTTCCCGCCGGCCTCGCTCCGCGCGCTCCAGCCTCCCGGCCAGGGTCTCCTCGCGCAGCGTGGCCTCTTCCAGCCGGCGCCACAGTTCTTCGACCTCGGACGCCGGGTCTGGAAGCGGCGCCGGCGCCGTGGCGTTTACCCCTGGCGGCGGCTCGAAGCAGCGGGGTCCCCGCGCAGTGGAAGCAGCCAGATTCCAAGCCACCAGGGCCCCGCCGGCCGCCGCAGCGGCCAGAAACACCGCGGCCCCGCACAGGGCGAGGACCCGCCACGCGCGTCCAGGCTCCGGGCCCGGCTCGGCCATGCTGCTGTCCACAGCTCTGACCCCAGACGGGCCAGGAGCATTTAATTGGCACCTTGGGGCACCAGGGGACACCCACGGTCCCGCCCTGCCCCGGCGGTGGCTTTTCGAGTACTTGGGGAGGGGCTGGACCCCTTCCAGGCCCATTCTGCAGAACCCAAAGGAGGACTGGGGTCTTGGGTTCCAGTTCTGAGTGTTGTGCACTCCAGTTTCCCGGTTTATGGAATGGGGGCTTGGTAGGGGTCAGGTGGCCATTCGTACAAAGCTCCAAGGACTGCGTATAAAGAGGAGCACTGTGAGGATAGGGGATGTCCCCATTTTTGATGGGGAAATTGAGGCTGGGAGGGCAATAAATGAACCGAAGTTGGCCTGCCTGGCTCAGGCTGCCCCACTTTCCTGATAACTGGTGTATAAACTAATGAGTAAAAGCTAAGGGATGTCGCCCCACGCAGTCTCTGCTCGGCCGCTAGAGAGCGATAGAACGATGAGATTGAAATCCAGAGCCTTTTGGCCTCCTTTCCATCGCAAAATCTCTTTTTGCTTTTTCTTCTTGTCCTCCATGTCCTCTCCCTCTTATTCAATTCCTCCTCTCCTCCTTCTCCACCTGTTTTTCTTCCTCCTCCATCTGTCCCTCCCTCCTTTCGCTCTTCCTCCTCCTGTTCTTCTCTATTCCTCCTCTCCTTCCCCTGCGAGGGCCCTCCCTATCTTGTCTTTGAAGCCAATTCCTCTTCACTGCCTTTCCCCAGTGCTCTTCTGCTAAGTGTATTCCAACCCTAGGACCTTTGCATTGGCCATTCGGGTACCTGAGAACCATCTTGCTTTGGTCAGCTAAGTACTACTCTTGAACTCGTGCCTGTTCCATAAAGGTCCCTTCTTCCACCCATTTGCCAGGCTTTCTAAAAAATCTTATTTGAGAGAGCAAGAGGGAAAGAGGAGAGGGAGGGTAGGGAGGGAGAGAATGGTCGCAACAGGGCCTCCAGCCACTGCAAATGAACTCCAGAAGCTTTGCCACCTGTGCATCTGGCTTACATGGGTCCTCGGGAATCAAACCGAGGCCCTTTGGCTTTGCAGGCAAATGCCTTAACTTCAGCCCCAATTAGCCAGGCTCTTTTATTTAAAAAAAAAAAAAAAAATATATATATATATATATATATATATATATATATATATATACACATATATATATATATTTAAAAAGCATATATATATATATATATATATATATATATATATATGCTTATTTTTATTTATTTGAGAGTGACAGGAAGACAGGAAAGAGAGAGAACAAGACAGACAGATAGAGAATGGGTGCACCAGGGCCTCCAGCCACTGCAAACGAACTCCATATGCATGCACCTCTTTGTGCATCTGGCTTATGTGGGTACTAGGGAATCGAGCCTTGAACCGGGGTCCTTGGGCTTCCCAGGCAAGTGCTTAACTGCTAAGCCGTCTCTCCAGCCCCTAAATATATATTATTTACTTATTTTGGACAGAGAAAGAGGCAGAGAGACAGAGAGAGAGAGAGAGAGAGGGAGGAAAAGAATGTGCACACCGGGGCCTCCAGCCACTGCAAATGAACTCCAGATGTATGCGCTCCCTTGTACATCTGGCTAATGTGGGTCCTGGGGAATCGAACTGGGGTCCTTAGGCTTCACAGGCAAGCGCTTAACCGCTAACCCGTCTCTCCAGTCCTAGTCAGGCTCTTTTGACCAACATCCAGGCACCTGCTAAAAATTGTATGTCAATGTTTTGCCTTTCAGGCTGCCTTCCCTTGGTGATGGGTGAGGTTCAGAGTTTAGAAAACCGCTGAGTCAATTTCTTTTTGGGTCCTACCCCCACAGAGGTAGACTCTCGCTCTAGCCCAGGCTGACCTGGAAGTCACTATGTAGTCTCAGCGTGGCCTCAAACTCACAGTGATCCTCCTACCTCTGGCTCCCAAATGCTGGGATTAAAGGCCTGCACCACCACACCTGGCTCTGTCCCCCCTCCATGTTTTTTTAATTAACACCAATGGGGCATACTGGCGGGATTTAGAGCAAAGAGAATGGGGGGAGGAGAAACTCTGAATTGCCCAGGAAGAGGTGTGGAGGGTTTTAAGGTCTTCTGGGGGAATAGGGAGGGAAGGTCTAGCACTGCATTGCGGGGCAAACCCACGCTGTATAAGCCATCTGAACTCTGCATGGGATGTCCCAACACTGTATGGCGTGTCTTTCACATGGAGATGGGAAATTATGCTGGACCCATACTGTCCCAAATCTTTCCAAATGGACTTTAATCTCTGTTTTGGTTTCCCAGTTTCTGAGGAAGGAGCTGTCCCCTCCCATCTAGGTACGGACTGGCCTAGGAATTAGCACAACAGAAGGTATTCCCAGACTGGAGCCCGGTTTACTTTACAGGGAGGGGGCGGGAAAACTCTTAGAAACGTCAATTTCTACATCCCGGTTTGGGAGGGGGCGCGCAGAAACTGACACCCATCAGAGTAGGTAAACCCCTAAAAAGCAAAGTCTTTTTAAAATTTATTTATTTACTTGAAACACACACACACACACACACACACACACACACACACACACGGAAAGAGAAAAACACAGGATGAACTCCAGACACATGTACCACTTTGTGCATCTGGTTTATGTGGGTCCTGGGGAATCAAACTAAGGCCATTAGGCTTTGCAAGCACGTGTCTCAGTTGTAATCACAGGAGCTTGTACCTAGTAGATGGTCAATAAATGTGAGGGGAGTGTGACTGTGTGCTCCCCCATTTAGATAAATCAGAGGCTGTGCCTGCCTCTGTCATCCCAGCACCTGGAGGTGGAGGCAGAAGGATGAGGATTCAAGGTCAGTCTCAGTTCCATGTCAAGTTAGAGGCCAGTTTAGATAAGACCCTGCCTCAGAGAGAAAGAGGAGGAGGGGGAGAGAAAAGAAGAAAGGGAGAACAGGGGAGTGCTGGCAGTGCCTGGCTGGCTGCTCTCTGAAGGGTTAATGTCCTTCCCTGGAAACCAGAGGGAACTAAAGAGTTAAGATTAGAATGTCCAATAAAGAACGGAGAGCCTATTCTGAGCAAATAACTTTGATGCCTTATCTGCTTCCCTAGACCTGCAGCTGATTGAGTCTGTTTGCCTCCTTATACCTTTGAACACCGGCCTGACTCAGTGCTTTAGCCTTCATCTGGCAGGAAGGCTGCTGCTTTCTTGCTTTTCTCTCACACTCTCCCTGGCCCCAAGCTTCAACCTTCTCAACTGCTACATGGGACACAAAAATTGGAGCCAGGTTTCTGGGGATGAAGCCAAAATACCGAGGAAAACACATAATGAGAAAAACATTGCCTCTTCCCATTCCCCTACTGTGTTGTGGAGGTTGGTGGGTCCCACTTATCATTTGAAGCAGAGTTTCTGGTCCCCAGCAAAACACAGTGTGGGCACTCTGGAGAGACCAAACCACATGTGCAACTTCACAGCTTCATGGGGGGAAGGAAAGCAGGCAGGGAGAAAGAGGAAGGAAGTCAGGTCGAGGTCAAATGGAGAGTTGGTTTGTTCATGGGAAAAGCCAGCTTCGAAACCCTAGCTGACGCAGTGGCTTCAGAGATGCCACTTTTCTCCCCAAGAAAGGACCCAGTGACTTCGTCCTTGCAAAGATCCCTCCCTGGGAGATTGGGAGCAATACAGAAGGTATCCCCCCCCCCGCCCGCCCCCCCCCCCCCCCCCCGCCACTCCGGTAGGGCCTCACTCTAGCTCAAGCTGACCTGGAATCCACCTACCTCTGCTGGGATTAAAGGCGCGCGCCACCACGCCTGGCCAGAAAGCAGATTTTGCTGTCACAACCTGGGAGAAGGATGGGTGCTATTCCCATCTGTTGGAGATGTCACATCTGTTAGGATAGTTTCCTCACAGAAAATAACAGCCCAAAATGTTTGTGGGCTAGGACAGAGGACGCCCCCTGCCGCGCCCACTTAGTGGTAGAGACCCGCCTAGAATCCCAGTGAGGAGGGGGCGTGGCCCGGAGGAGGCAGAGCTGGAATTACTCAGGTGGGCACAGGGTTCAAGCCCAGCCCCTTTCAGCTTGTGCACCCACGTGTGCTGGCTCATTCTGGATTCAGCCCCATGCACATAATAAAAAGCCCCATTGGAGCCCACAAGGGATTTCTGTCTTTTTTTGTGCTCCTGGGCTATTCATCTCCCAACACCTAAGGTCCTTGCAACCAGTTTTGTTTTTGCCTTTTGATCCTTAGAGTACAAAGTCTCTCTTTTAGAATATTCCTTTTCACATTTTTCCCCTAGGCCCATGGACTTTTACATGGGTCCTTAGACCATGTGGATGTACCCACTCCTCACCTTTTGGTTTCTGGACTTTATGGAATAAATATAATAGTTTATAGACATCATCCTTGTCAATTCTTTGTTAGAACAGACACAAGTTCAGGTATGGGGTTTGAGTAACCTTCCCCCTACCCCCGCGCCCCCCCCAAAAAACAACCTATGACAAGTCTCTAACCTAGACCTTGGCAGTGATGACTGGGGTCTCCAGGCAGCAGGCAGAGCAAACTAGTGGAGGGCTGGGTGGGGCAAACAAGGACTGAGGCCCCAAGAGGGCCAGCAGTGGCTATGACAGGGACATTTGGCAGGGCTGCCCACCAACTGGCCTGTGGGCACTGTGGGGTCTGAGGACAGCACAGAAATCTAGGGCATAGCAATACCAAAGACAGGAAATAGCTGGGGTTCCAGAAGGACATGGAGGAAGGAAGGAAACAGGGGAAAGGGCTGTGGTGACTGGGAAGAACCAGAAAGTGGGTGAAGGGTCAATAGAAATTGTAGCTGTTTATTTTGAAGAAGCAAAAAGATTCTCCAGAGAGGGAAGTTCTCAGAGTGGGATACTGCAGGATGAGTTTGGTGGAGGGAGAATGAGAAAGCATTCTAACAAAGGCTTGGATGTGATAGAAGATCCTAATTTAAATTCCAACTCAGCCTCTTTTCTTTTTTCGAGGTAGGGCCTCACTGTAGTCCAGGCTGACCTGGAACTCACTATGTAGTCTCAGGGTGGCCTCGAATTCATGGTGATCCTCCTACCTCTTCCTCCCAAGTGTTTGGATTACAGGTGTGTGCTACCACACCCCGCCTGTTTCTTTCTTTTTCAAGGTAGGGTCTCACTCTAGTCCAGGCTGACCTGAAATTCACTATGTAGTCTCAAGGTGGCCTTGAACTCAAGGTGCGCCTCCTACCTCTGCCTCCCAGGTGGGTGCTGGGATTAAAGGCATATACAACCATGCCTGGCTCCTTAGCTCTTTCTTAGAACTGTAGAAATAAGTGATTAAGACAGGCAAACCATGTTTGACCTGCTCTGAGCACTGAAGTAGGCTGCAGAGTGTCTCCTATGATGCAAACAGAGCAGGGTGGGGCAGACAGGTGTGGTCAGCAATGAGGTGTCTACCCTTACAAGCAGCTCCAGATATTGTAAGAGCATGCATGGGACACAATGAAATTCTAAGCACTGACAGGAAAGTTCTCTTTCCCAAAACAGGTGTTTATTTTCTGAAGCCCAGAGATCACAGAAGATAGTGACATCCCCACAAAACTGTAACAGCCAAAATCAGGTGCCCGACTCCACCCACCTCACCTACCCCATGGCCAAGTGGGACACTGCAGTTCTCAGGGGAGGCAGCCAAAGGTCCATTCAGCTGTACACCCCCAAGGCTGCCATGGCCTCTCAAGGGCCATCCTGTTTCCCTGCCTGTCAAGAGAGATAGGACCCCAGATGTCAAAAACAGGTGCGACTGTATAAATGCAGACTGTGTCCTAAAACAAAGTGAGAGGGACTCGGGTCAGTGATCTGGGCCCATCAACCACCAGCCCCACTTTCATCCCTGAGCACTCTCTTCCCAGTGGGCTCTGCTACTCTGCACTTGGGCAGTTCTCCAGCTCCACTGGCCCTTCCTCACCTGAGACTCCTCAGAGCATCAAGGCACCCAGGACCAATATCAGCAACACTATAGGTCTGAGGAGGCTGGAGGTGACCAGGGAGCTGGCAAAGTTGAACACAGGTACTTGCCTTGAAGCCTTCTTCTCTTTCCTGTGGGGAGAAGGGGACTCAGGCAAGGCCAGGCCCGAGTCCTGCTCATGTGTCCGATCTTTTATTATTATTATTATTATTATTATTATTATTATTATAATACTTTTGAGATGTGTGTAGTTTTTGGTGTGTGTGTGTGTGTATACATCGTGTATATATATACATGTGGACAATTCCTCCTCTATCACTCTTCCACCATATTTCTGAGATATAACTTCTCACTGAACTTGGAGCTTGTGTTGTTTTTCAGGTAGGCTGGCTGACCAGCAAACCCCAGTGATTCTCCAGTTTCCATACCATTCCACACTGGCATTGTAGGTATTGAGGTAGGGTCTCACTCTAGTTCAGGCTGACCAGGAATTCACTATGTAGTCTTAGGGTGGCCTTAAACTCACAGTGATCCTCTTACCTCTGCCTCCCGAGTGCTGGGATTAAAGGGCTGCACCACCACTCCCGGTTTGCCTTAGCCTTTTGTGTGCTGGCATCACAGTCCTGTGTTACTCACCTTCACTTGTTCAGGCTTTAGAAGCTCCTTGCTGCCCTCCACCCCTCCCAAGTTCCTAGGGAGAGGAGCCGGCAGCAGCTACCCAGACTGCGTGGTTCTCTGAGACCTGCAGTTTACTCCCTGAGACAATGTTTGTTTGTTTGTTTGTTGTTGGTGGTGGTGGTGGGGTTTGAGGTAGGGTCTCACTCTAGCCCAGGCTGACCTGGAATTCACTATGCAGTTTCAGGGTGGCCTTGAACTCATGGTGATCTTCCTACCTCTGTCTCCCAAGTGCTGGTATTAAAGGCGTGCGCCACCATGCCCAACTACAATATGTATTTTCTGAGCCAAGTGGGTCCCCAGTCTTGGGGTAGGGAGATGAAAGTGACAAGGGTAGAGCCTCAGGTAGGAGTGGAGGTATCTGACCTTAATTGCTCCAGTTCTGCTACTATGTCCTGCAGCCTCCGGTTCAGATTGATGATATTTCCTGGATGACATAGAATCAGAAGGGGCCTGTCAGCCTATGGCCTTGACTCCCCAGCTTCATCCCAGAGGCAGGATCTCACTTCCTCTCTAGCAATAACCTCGGGACCTGCTTTACCTCTTAATTTTTATTTATTTTTGGTTTGTGTAGTCCAGGCTGACCTGGGATTCACTATGTAGTCTCAGGGTAGCCTTGAATTCACCATGATCCTCCTACCTCTGCCTCCCAAATGCTGGGATTAAAGGCGTGCACTACCACACCCAGCTTTGCTTCTTCTTCAATTCCTGCCCAGCCCCTCCCAGATTCTTTCTCCCCTTCTCACTCTCGAGGTCCTGTATGTGCGCCTGCTGCTCTTGGCTCTGAGCCTGTTGCTTCTGGAGGGAAGTCTTCAGGGTCACCTGGGAAGAAGAAACGTCAGAAACTGGGGTTCTGGCTGCATCTGAGCCCTGGACTCCCTCCTGAGCCCTGCCATGAAAAGAACTTCCATCCTAAAGACTTGTTAACTGTTTTGTTGCAACTCTCTTCACCCAGGGCTACAGGTGAACATGTGCTCCCAAAATGGGAGTTTTATTTTTATTATTTTTTAATTAATTAATTAATTTTTATTGACAACTTCCATGATTGTAAACAATATCCCATAGTAATTCCCTCCCTCCCCCCACTTTCCCCTTTGAAATTCCACTCTCCATCATATCCCCTCCCCATCTCAATCAGTCTCTCTTTTATTTTGATATCATCCCAAAATGGGAGTTTTAAGCTCCACTCCTTACTCAAACCCTGGCGAAATTTCCAGATGCTCTGCATTAGTGCCCAAGAAAATCAGTAAGGCCTCTCCTAGGTCTCCAGCACAGGGGATTTTCCCAGAGCAAGTTAGCTGATGAGAAGGAACTGCAAGACTTCCAATACGAGGACTCACGTGAAAAATTTAAAATTTCTCAGACACATTAGAAGTTTGTTTGTTTATTCATTAATTTATTTATATACTTATTGGGCAGGTCTCACTTTAGCCCAGCCTAACCTATCCTGGAACTCACTCTGTAGCTCAGGGTGGCCTCAAACTCATGGTGATCTTCCTACCTCAGCCTCCTTAGTGCTAATATTAAAAACATGTGCCATGCCAGGCATGGAGGCGCCCGCCTTTGATCTCTGGGGAAGCAAAGGTAGGATTGCTGTGAGTTCGAGGCCACCCTGGGACTACATAGTGAATTCCAATTTAGCCTAGACTTCAGCAAAACCCTACTTCAAAAAATAAACAAACAAAAAAGCATGTGAAAGACCCGGAAACCAGACTGGCGCCATGACAGGCTTCAGTAAGGTGCGACCCCGGCTAGGCCTAAGTTTCAAATTCCTGCTTAAGGCAGAGGACCTGAGTCAGCCCCTAGACATGTCCAGGCATGCTGCTTCTCTGCCCCAGCCAGTCAAAAAGAATACAAATACAATTTCTGTTTAAACCAACCAATCATGTAACTGCCCCCTACTTCTTTGTTCAAGTCCCTATAAAAACCCTGCCCTCCTGCTACTTGGGGCTTTTGTATGGATTCACTGTGTTGGTGAAGTCAAGAGTCCTAGTTTAATCCTGAAATAAAGCTCCTTGTCTTTGCATACGTGTTTAGTTCTCCTCGGTGGTCACTGGGAGCGCCGAGAACTGGACATAACACATGTACCACCATGCCCAGCTAGAAATTTTATTTTTGTGTGTGTTTTCAAAAGAAATGATGTTTTAAACCTTTTTGTTTTGATTTGCTTTGATTTTTGAGATGGCCTGTCATGCTGGCCTTTAACTCACTATGTATCCAAGAATTACTCCTGACTCTCCTGCCTCCACCTCCTGAGTACAGGTATGCAGGTGTACACTCAATTTATGCAGTACTGGGGATGGAAACTGGGGCCGCATGCATGCTAGGCAAACACTCTACCAACTGAACCCCTGTAGTCTCAGGGTGGCCTCAAATTTATGGCAATCCTCCTATCTCTGCCTCCCCAACGCTGGGATTAAAGGTGTGCGCACCACCACTCCCAGCTCAATCACAATGTTTAAGTCCTATGAAAGACCTCCTTTCCAGGTCTAGGGACCAGGCAAGAGACAAGAAGTCAGGTCATCTTTGATTTCTAGCAAGTGCAAACTTTCCTGCTTTACCTTAGGAGGTCCAGTCACCCTAACTGCATGCCCCTTCTCATTGAGATTAAAACTGTGTGCCACCATGCTGGGCTTCAATAGCCTCTTCTTCAACGGCTTAGTAAAGTTACCAAGAAGTGCAAAGGAAGCCTGGCGTGGTGTCGCGTGCCTTTAATCCCAGCACACAGAAGGCAGAGGTAAGAGGATCGCCATGAGTTCCAGCCCACCCTGAGACAATATAGTGAAATACAGGTCTGCCTGGTCTAGAGTGAGACTCTACCTTGAAAAGCAAAAGCAAAAACAAACAAAAGTGCAAAGGCTGAGGCAGTTTCAAGCTCCCCCATACCAGCACCTTGGAAAAATTTTGGAGAATCCCTCAAGTCCTACTGGGGGTTATTCAGAGACCCTGATTTGGTGCTGCTGGGAGTTCTAAGGCCTCACCCACCTCAAGGTTCAGTGTTGGAGAGAATTTTCAACTCCTCGATCCCTGGTGTGCAAACCCAAGGCCCTCCTGGTGCAGAGGTCCCACAGCCATCTTACTGCTTTCCCCACGTCTTCCCCCACCCCAGGCACAGTGGGGCGTTTCTGTGGAGGGTTTCTAGGTTCCCAAGGTAGTTACAGTAGCTTACCACAGTCTGATTGCAGGTGTGTGCCTGGGTTTCCACCTTCAGCAAGCCCTCCTGGGCTTGGGTCAGCTGGCCTTGCAGGAGGTGGGTGCCATTGCGGCATGCTCTCTCTGCCTGGTGTATATTCTGGCAGGCTTCACTATAGGCCCGGACAGCAAAGATGATGAGGGGAATTATCAGGCTCAGGGCCACCAGCATTGCTATGACCCCTATGATCAGCTGTGACTTGGAGAATGTTCCCTTGTCTTCCTTCCATCGTTCATCCATGGGCTTCACAGGACAATGGTGATAAAAAGCAGAGCCTATCCAGATTTTCCCTTAGTTGTGGGAGAAAAGGCAGAAGTTTCTCTGCCAAATAGCCAGTTCCAGGAAGTCTGGTGTACAGCAGCTTTTAGGAGCTTGAAAGCCTAGAGCAAGCAGCGGGCCTGCAGGCCACACCCCCTCATTAGCATGAGCAGCAGAGCTTTTGCCTGTTTGGTTTTTTTGCTGATGTCAACTGTTGGATCAGAGACTGGGGTGCTGAGACCAATTAGAGTGACATGGACATAAAGAGAAAGAATATGTTACCTCAACAGCAGGCTGTTCTTTATTGGAGAGCAGGTGAACAGCAATGGACAAGAAACCCCATTCCACAGATTTGAGGCTGCTGTGCTCAGACACAGCTAAGAAGGATATTTAAGGGGAAGGGACAAGCAGATCAGAGAATGGGGGAAAAATTGAAAAAAAAAAAAACCACGAAACTGAGCAAAACTATTTCCTGTTTTTGTTTTTTCTTTTTTTTTTAAAATAAAATTTTATTTATTTATTTGAGAGAGAGGGAAAGGAGCAGACACACAGAGAGAGAATGGGATACTAGGGCCTCCAGCCACTGCAAAGGAATTCCAGACGATGCGCCACCTGTGCATCTGGCTTACGTGGGTACTGGGGAATTGAACCAAAGTCCTTTGGCTTTGCAGGCAAATGTCTTAACCACTAAGCCATCTCTCCAGCCCCCCCTTTTTGTTTGTTTTTTTGAGGTAGGGTCTCACTCTAGTCCAGGCTGACCTGGAATTCACTATGTAGTCTCAGGGTGGCCTTGAACTCACAGTGATCCTCCTACCTCTGCCTACTGAGTGCTGGGATTAAAGGCGTGCACCACCATGCCCAGCTCTCCCCCCACCTTTTTTTGAGGTAGGCCCTCACTTTAGCCCAGTCTGACCTGGAATTCACTATGTAGTCTCAGGGTAGCCTCAAACTCATGGTGATCCTTCTACCACTGCCTCCTGAGTGCTGGGTTTAAAGTTGTGCACCATCATGCCCAGCTGTTGTTTTTGGAAGCAGGGTCTCACTCTAGCCCAAGATGACCTGGTACTCAGTAATCCAGATAGGCCTTGAACTCATAGCATACCTCAGATTCAAGAGTGCTGAGATTAAAGGCATGTGCCACCATCCCTGGCTCAGGGCTATTTCCTTTGCTGACTTGTTTTCCCAGATGAGACTCTTAGGTCTGGCTTAGCTAGTTTGTAATAATAGCCTGTTTGCATGGTTTGGGGCAATAGTTCCCATGTAGCCTGAGACAATGGTTCCTGTGCAGCAGGTGACCTTATCAGGCTGTGGTTTGGAAAGTTATTTACAACCCCAAATAATTTCCTGTGTTAAAGCCCGTTTTAGGGCCATCATGTTCCAGTAATTTCTGTGTACTACATTAATGCTTGCCTGGACCCCCAACTTATTAACCCTTACATTAACTTCCTGGGCTTTCTGCTGCAGCCTGCATGAAGCTGTAATAAACCTTCTAATTTTCCTGACACTGCAGTCTTTCAGTTTCATTTTCCTGGAAAGTGAAAGCCAGGACTGTGACCTAGTTCATCTGAGGAATGCTTGACAGGGGGAGGAGGGAAGAAGGAGGTGGGGGATGGAGTATGGAAATCCTCAGCACAGGGGACAAAAGCTTCCCCAACACCCAGTCCAAAAGAAGAGCCAGAAGGCCAGGGTTTGTGATCAGGAGTCCCCATGGAGACCCTTGAGCACCTCTGCCTCCACTGAGTGGACCATGGGAGCTATGGAGGATGTGTGTGTGAGCCCTGGTGAGCAGCTGGGCATGGTGTAACACACCTTTAACCCCAGCACTCAGGAGTCTGAGGTAGGAGGATCACCATGAGTTTGAGGCCAGCCTGGTCTAAAGTGAGATCCTGCTTCAATAAAATAAAATAAATCCTAAAGTTGGTGGGAAACTGGGAGATTGGATGAGAGGAGGTGGTCCAGACTGCCCTTCTTTATTTGGCACCAGAAAGAAATTGGCTGAGGCTTCCAGAATGTGCACAGGCCATCCCCGTGCAACAAATGGCCTTCAAAAGGTTCAGGTCCATTTGTTCATCTGCAAAGTGGAGTAATGGCAGGACCAGCCTTTAAAGCAGGGCCCCTGAAGAAATATAAGTATTTCAGTATGCAGTAGGTGCTCAGTGGATGTACAGAACATCTGCCCAGCCTGTGTTTGGAGGGGACAGATGGATACAGATAATGCTGAAGTGTGGCCAGGATCAAAGATTATGTTTTTGAGTAAACACAGGGGTGCCCTGCTGAACACAAAGCCAGGGGGAGGGAAGCTGGGCATGGGCATGGTGAGGCAAGTCTGTCATCCCAGCACTAGGGAGGTAGATACAGGAGGATCTGGAGTTTGAGGCCAGCCTCGGTTATATAGTGAGTTCAAGGCCAACCTGGGCTCCATGAAACCTTGTCTCAAACTCACCCCTGCAACAGCAATAATAAAAAACAAGAAGGACCCCTGAGGGAAAGACCTTGGGTAGGGTGTTGGGAGGGATTTCTCCAGGGGAAAGGATATCCTGTTCATGTGGCCAGAGTTTAATGGGCCTGATTATAGGTGCCTGGCTACCAGTCTGGGAACAGGGTGTGTGGGGATGGGGGGTGCTGCATGTTATCACAGTATATTCTTTAGCCAAATCCTGAACACAGTCCAGATTTCCCAGGGTTGGCTGTTTCTCTGTGTTTGTAGCAGTGGGGGGCCAAGCTAGGATCCCTGGCCTCCCAGAAGGGCACCAGACTGAAGATAGACGCTCTTTAGCCTGGAAGCCCTTGTGACAGCCACTCAGCCATCCAGCAGGAAGCAGCAGAGGGTGACCTTGCTCCCAAGGTCCTGAGGATATGGGTTAGGGACCAGAAACCCACCAGAACTTCAGGTACAGAGCCGTGCTTTGGTCACAGTGATGTATTTGTTTATGAGGGACACTTTCAGACCTCACAGGCAACTTGTGACCAACTCAGAGGCCAAAAGGGCAGGTCAGAAGTCAGGGCTGATATCGTGAGAAACAAACTTGGAGTTTGTCACCATTTCTTAGCATGCAACTGGTAAAAGTCTTTGGAAACCCTGAATTGATGGACCTTGTAGGTATGTATTTGTATGCCTGTCTATATACATGTGGGTGCACATGCATATAATGGTGGTGCACTCAGCTTCACATTGCTGGCAGCAAACACCTGACCAACAGCACCCTGTGGGAAGAAAGGGTTTATTTTGGCTTATAGGCTTGAGGGGAAGCTCCATGACAGCAGGGGGAAATGATGGCAGGAGCAGAGGGGTGGACATCACTTCCTTGCCATCATCAGGTAGACAACAACATCAGGAGAGTGTGCCAAACATTGGCAAGTGGAAGCTGGCTATAACACCCATAAGCCTGCTCCCAACAATACACTGACTCCAGGAGGCTCCAATTCCAAATTGCTACCAGCTGAAGATCTAGCATTCAAAACATATGAGTTTATGGAGGACATCTGAATCAAACCACCACAAATAGCATGTGCACGTGTGTGTGAATGAGTGGAGGCCAGAGGTCAGTGTCAGGAGGACTTTGGTATGTGTGCAGTGTGTGTGGAGTGTGCATGTGGCATATGTATGTGCATGTACAGTGTGTACTCTCCACACACATCTGTGTGGAGGCCAGGGCATGATGGTGGTCTCTTCCATTTCTCTCCCATCTCATCTTCTGGACAGAGTCTGTCATTGAATCTGAAGCTCTCTGTTTTCAGTCATATTGGCAGACTAGTGAGCCCCAGCCATCCTCCCGCTCTGTTCCCTTAGCCCTGGGGTTACAGGCATGTGCGGCCATGCCTGGGTTTACATGGATGCTGGGGATGGAGGTCCAGTCTTCATCCTGGTGTGGCAAGTACTCTCACCTGCTGAGCCATCTCCTTAGTCCCTTCCCCTTGTTTTCTGAGACAGGGTCTCTTGATGAACTTGAGTCTTACTTATTTAGCTAGACTAGCTACCCCACAAGGCCTGGGTTTCCTCTTGTCTCTGCCTCCCCATTAGGGAGTTAGTTAGGCTCATGTCATGCCCCACTTTTGCCTCTTGAGCTATCTCCCCAGCACCATGATTGTATCATGTTGCAGGCTCACGTGGATCTGGTGGCCACAGCCCCTGTGTGGCTTCAGGATTAGAGGATTGCAACTTCCAGTCTATCCCAACCTTCAGGGAAGGAAGAAGGGCTGGAGACAGAGCCCTTCCCCAATGACTCACGGTGCCATTGATCCTACCTTTGTCATGAGACTCCCTTTCTTCTTTCCTTCCAGATTGTTATCTATCCCAGGTTGGTCAGGAACTTGGGACAATCCTTCTGCCTCAGTTTCCCATGTGCTGGGATGACAGGTGTGCACCTCCATGCCTGGCTGGAAATACTGCTTCTTATGTGGCTGTGGTGACAGGGGAGGATGGGAGATATGGTGTTGTGGGGTCCTCAGTAACTTAGAACTTAATGGATTTGAAAAACAGAAGAGAAATACAGGTTGGACAATGATTGCTAAGTGACATTTTGTGATCAAAATTCACCACAGTAGGTGTGACAAGTCTGTCTTAGTGTGTTGACAGACTTCAATACTCTTGTGATATGAGTTTACTTAACAGAAACTTGGAATCCTCTTTCTTTTTGGTGGGTCTGGATTTTAAACACATTTCGGTGTGGTAGAGCATCCCCATCCCCAGCACTTGGGAGGCTGAGGCAGGAAAACTGTTGAAAGTTTGAAGCCAAGAGGCTCAGTGAGTAAAGTGTATTCTGTGCAAACATGAGGATCTGAGTTCAGATCCCAAGTACTCACATAAATTCTGGGTGTGGTGGTGCACACCTGTAATCCCAGCTCTGGGGAGGAAGAGAGAAAAGGATCTCTGGGGCTCACTGTCTAGTCTAGCTGAATTAGCGAGCTTCAGGTTCACTGAGAAACCCTGTCTCAAAGAATAAAGTAGAATAGCCGGCATGGTGGCGCACGCCTTTAATCCCAGCACTTGGGAAGCAGAGGTAGGAGGACTGTCATGAGTTTGATACTACCCTGTGACTACATAGTGAATTCCAGGTCAGTCTAGGCTAAAACAAACCCTCCTCGGAAAAAAAAAAAAAAAGAATAAGGTAGAGATTGACTGAGGAAGACACCAGACATCAACCCCTAGGTTCTTATGCATGCACACCCACACACAGAAGTCCACACACATACAACAGTCACACACACGTTCAAGGCCCTCCTTAGGAGACTGATGCAGGAGGAGCAGAAGCTCAAGGTCCGCCTTTAGCATATACTAGTTAAAAAAAATCCGGGGGGGGGGGTGTTGGGGGCCGCATGGTGGCATACGCCTTTAATCCTAGTACTTGGGAAGCAGAGGTAGGAGGATCACCATGAGTTTGAGGGCACCCTGAAACTGCATAGTGAATTCTAGGCTAGCCTGGGCTAGAGCAAGACTCTGCCTTGTAAAACAAAAACAAGCAAACAAAAAGATACAAGGCAAGCTGGGCATGGTGGCGCACGCCTTTATTCTCAGCACTCAAGAGGCAGAGGTAGGAGGATCGCTATGAGTTCAAGGCCACCCTGAGACTACATAGTGAATTCCAGGTCAGCCTGAGCTAGAGGGAAACCCTACCTAAAAAAAAAAACAAAACAAACAAACAAAAACAACAAGGCTGTGGTGGAGAGATAGCTTAGTGGTCAATGCCGTATTTGTAGGCCACAGATGACAGACCAAAGAATTATTACACCAAGACCAGTTTTGGTGAATCCATGAGTTTTTGAGGTTACTTACATAGCAGGGTTACTTACAGGAGCAATGAATGACTCAAAGGCAGCTGTGGCTGGAAAGATGGTTCAGAAGTTAAGGTGCTTGCCTGCAAAACCTTACAACTTGAGTTTAATTCCCCAGTACCCACATAAAGCCAAATGCACAAAGTGGTACATGCATCTGGCGTTATTTTGCAGCTGCTAGAGTTTTTTTTTAATTTTTTTTTTTCTTAATTTTTATTAAAATTTTCCATGATTATAAAAAATATCCCATGGTAATACCCTCCCTTACCCCATGCTAGAGGTTTTTGCACGCCCATTCTTTCTGTCTTTCTCTGTTTGCAAATAAATAAAAATATTTTTAAGGGGCTGGAGAGATGGCTTAGCAGTTAAGGTGCTTGCCTGCAAAGCCAGGATCCAGGTTTGATTCCCCAGAACCCACATAAGCCAGATGCACATGGCGGCACATGTGTCTGGAGTGTGCACTGGCTAAAGGTCCTGGTGCACCCATCCTCTCTTTCTCTCCCTCTCTCTAATAAACAAATAAAATAATTTTTTTAAAGGCAGCCATGCCGGGCATAGTGGTTCATGTGAGTTCCAGACCACCCTGAGACTACAGAGTGAATTCCAGATCAGTCTGGGCCAGAGTGAGACCTTACCTCAAAACACCACCACCACCACCACCACCACACCCACACACACACACCCCAAAAATAAGAAAGAAAAAGAAAAGAAAAAAAAATTAAACAGAGCTAGAGAGATGACTTAGCAGTTAAGGTCCTTGCTTGCAAAGCCAAAGGACCCAGGTTTGATTCCCAGGACCCATGTAAGCCAGATACACCAGGTGGCACATGCATCTGGAGTTCATTTTCAGTGGCTGGAGGCCCTGGCACATCCATTCTCTCTATCTGCCTCTTTCAAATAAATAAATAAACATAAACTGCCTTGCCGGGCATGATGGTGCATGCCTGTAATCCCAGCACTCAGGAGTCAGAGTTAGGAGTATCACCGTGAGTTCGAAGCTACCTTGAGACTACATAGTGATTTCCTGGTCAGCCTTGGCTAGAGTGAAAGCCTACATTGAAAAACAAAATAAAACAAGCAAAAAACCCTGCCTCTTTCAAATACATAAATAAAAATAAAATATTTAAAAAGAAACAAAAACTCGGGGGCTGGAGAGATGGCTTAATGGTTGAGGTGCTTGCCTGCAAAGCTAAAGGCCCCAGGTTCAATTCCCCAGGACCCATGTAAGCCAGATAGATGCACAAGGTAGTGCATGTATCTGAAGTTCTTTTGCAGTGACTAGAGGCCCTGTCACATCCATATTCTCTTTCTCTCCTTCTCTCTGCCTCTTTTTCTCTCTCAAGTAAATAAATAAAAATAAAACATTTTTAAAGATTGAATGGGAGCTGGAGAGATGGCTTAGCGGTTAAGTGCTTACCTGTGAAGCCTAGGGACCCCGGTTCGAGGTTCGATTACCTAGGACCCATGTTAACCAGATGTACAAGGGGGCACACACGTCTGGAGTTCATTTGCAGTGGCTGGAGGCCCTGGCGCGCCCATTCTCTCTCTATATATATCTGCCTATTTCTTTGTCTGTCGCTCTCAAATAAATAAATTTAAAAAAGAGTAATTCTTTTTTTTCCAGGTTTTCTTTTTCTTTCTTTTTTTTTTGTAATTTTTAATTAATTTATTTTTTAAGGTTTTTTTTTCTCAATTTTTATTAACATTTTCCATGATTATAGAAAATATCCCATGGTAATACCCTCCCTCCCCCCCCTCACTTTCCCCTTTGAAATTCCATTCTCCATCATATCCCCTCCCCATCTCAATCAGTCTCTCTTTTATTTTGATGTCATGATCTTTTCCTCCTCTTATGATGGTCTTGTGTAGGTAGTGTCAGGCAATATGAGGTCATGGATATCCAGGCCATTTTATGTCTAGAGGGAGCACGTTGTAAGGAGTCCTACCCTTCCTTTGGCTCTTACATTCTTTCCACCACCTCTTCTGCATTAGACCTTGAGCCTTGGAAGGTGTGATCGAGATGTTACTCAGTACTCCAGTCACTTCTTTCCAGCACTATGATACCTTCTGAGTCATCCCAAGGTCACTGCCATATGAAAAGAGAAGATTCTCTACCCAAAGTGAGAGCAGCATTAATATAAGGGTATAAATATTAAGAGAAGTGCTTACTGAGCAGCTGTATAAGCATAGTATATACATTTTTCTAGACATCAGCAGATGTTACACCCCTAGGGCTCATGGCTACCCCTGTTTTAAGTTTTCAGTATCAGGAATATGAAAGAATAATTCTTAAAAATTTGAATGGGCCGGGTGTGATGGAGCATGCCCTCGATCCCAGCACTCAGGAGGCAGAGGCAGGAGGATCACGGTGAGTTTGAGACTACATAGTGAATTCCAGGTCAGCCTGGGCTAGAGCAAAACCCTATCTCAAAAAACAAAAAACAAAGCAAAACAAAACAAAAAAAAATTCAAATGGGCCACTGGGCATGGTGGTGCACATCTTCAATCCCAGCACTCAGCAGGCAGAAGTAGGAAGATCACTGTGAACTTGAGGCCACCCTGAGAACTACATAGTGAATTCCAGGTTAGCTGGGGCTAAGAGCAAGACCCTACCTTGAAAAATAAAACAAAAATCAAACCGGGCCTAGAGAGATGGCTTAGCGGTTAAGGTGCTTGCCTGCAAAGCCTAAAATCCAGATTTGATTCCCCAGGATCCACATAAGCCAGATGTATAAGGTGGCATATGTATCTGGAGCTCTTTTGCAGTGGCTAGAGGCCCTGCCATGTCCATATTCTCTCTCTCTGAAATAAATAAAGTATTTAAAAATATCAAATGGTGTGGGCTGGAGAGATGGCTTAGCTGTTAAGCACTTGCCTGTGAAGCCTAAGGACCCTGGTTCGAGGCTCGGTTCCCCAGGACACACGTTAGCCAGATGCACAAGGCGGCGCACACGTCTGGAGTTCGTTTGCAGTGGCTGGAGGCCCTAGTGCGCCCATTCTTTCTCTCTCTCTCTCTTTCTCTCCTCTGTCTGTCGCTCTCAAATAAATAAACAAACAAAAAATTTAAAAAATATATATCAAATGGTGTGCTTGCTGGCAAAGCCTGATGGCCCAGGTTCAACTCCCAGTGTAATGGTGTGTTGCAAGTTCAGGAAAGTCCTTGAACTCTAATCCCTGAGTTTATGTCTGTTATTTAACCAAGAAACTAGAAAACCAGGCTGAGAAGGATAACTATTAAATTATTACTTTTTTTTTGTTTTTTTGAGGTAGGGTTTCACTCTAGCTCAGGCTGACCTGGAATTCACTCTCTAGTCTCAGGGTGGCCTTGAACTCATGGTGATCCTCCTACCTGTGCCTCCCAAGTGCTGGGATTAAAGGCATGTGCCAACATGCCCGGCTCTAAATTATTACATTTATTAAGCAAAGTATAAAATGATGGGAAGGGAAATGGATACATCCATGTGGTCTAAGAGTCCATGTAATGAGCTTAGAAGAAACTAGAAGAGAGATTTAGAGAAGAAAGAGAAGAAAATGCAGATAGCTGTCACCACGTGGAGGCAGGAGGGTATAGAGAACTCATGTGGGAATAGGAGTCAGGACCTGGAAGTTCATGAGAGATGATCAGGCAGTCAAGAGAGCTTGCCCTCTGGTAAGGGCTTCACCTTTAAGGTCAGGTGAGCCAGAGGGCTGACTGGTCTGGCTTAAGAAGAGGCCAACCAGGACACCAAGTTTTGGGGCTGAGTTTAACCCACCACAATATCAGGATTAGACTTAAATTCTAGGAAAGGGGCACTCCCTCCAAGGTGTTGGGTCCTGTGAGGTCTAGTAGAACTTCCTGAGCCGAGCTAAAGTTTGGCGACCTGTCTCTGGCCAGCTAGGACTCAGCAAGATGCCTAATGGCTTCTGGCCTGCTACTTCTGCGTAGGAGTTGTAATTACCATTTCAATTGTTACAGTTTACTATTGGCCCTTACCTCTCCCCCTGCCTCCCCCCCCACCCCGCCCCCATCCTAAAATCCTCGCCTTTGTCCCCAACATGATATAGGCAACTGCTCATAGCAATAAAGCAAGTTTTTTCTATGAGTTCCTGCTTCGAAAAGACTCCCGACTCAGTGTGGTTTTTCTCCGGTGGCCAGGAGAGGTCTGGGTCGTCCGACGCTCATCATCCCCTCAACCCCTAGGGAGGAACCAGCAGGCCTGGTCCTTCCCTCGGCACTACCTGCCTGCCTGGGAAGGAGCCCCGCATCTGGCACCTAACGTGGGGCTCTGGGAACCCGGCAGACTAGTGCTCCCTGTGAGAGACAGTTGTTGAGGAGGTAATCAGTGTACATGTGCAGGTGAGTGTACTCTCATGAGTTATAAGACAGTCTTCATATTTAATGTGCTAAACTTTGCTCCTATAACCTGTATTTACTTGCTGACATCTCTTCGTTCTCTTTCTCGTTCCTTTCACTCTTGGTTCGCCGGCAGCTTTTGTATTTCTGAACGGGGCCTAACAAGCTGCACCTGTAGCTTTTGTATTTCTGAAGGCTTGTGCTTCTCTCTCTGCTTGGGCCTGTGAAGGCAGGCCAGCTTTTTCTACCATTATGGAACTTCCCCTGGATCTGTAAGCTTCAATAAATATTCCTTCCTCCATAACTGTACCTGGTATAGAAATTTATCTCAGCGAACCTAAAGCTGTCTGATATAGACAGAAATGAGCTGAGATGAACCTGACCATGTGGATGCTAATCTTTTGGAACCTTTGTTTTGGAGAAATAGGCATAGACTTGGTGCTTACAACTAAAGGCATCTTCTGGAGTGGTAAGCCAAATTTTATGGACTATTCAGATAAAAGTTTAAAAATACTAAGTGCAGACAACATCAAACTTCGAGGCTTGGCTTATTAGCTTTTTAAGAGGAAAGAAAGACTATAGGGAACTTCGTTGGAACTGCGCTACTGGCATAAGGGCCGGCTGCGTCCTGCTGCCCAGGCCCAGAGAGTTTAATCAAGGTTAAGTTTGTAATAGACTGATATGCTTAGCTAGAGATATTGGATTAAGAAATTTAAGATTTGTTTTTTTGTTTTGTTTAGTTTTTGTTTCTCGAGGTAGGGTTTTACTCTAGCCCAGGCTGACCTGGAATTCCCTATGGAGCCTCAGGGTGGCCTAAAACTCATGGTGATCCTCCTACCTCTGCCTCCTGAGTGCTGGGATTAAAGGTGTGCACCATCACACCCAGCTGAAATATAAGATTTTAGCTAGAAAACCTCAAGCAAGTTAAAATTACAGGCACTGAGACTAATTTTAGGTTATGGTGGTTCAATTTACATTGTTTTAGTCTCTCCTTGCTATGCCTTATACCAGTTAAAAATGTTTATTCTGTGTCTTTATATGTTAGAAGTAGTTAACTTGTTTAATTTTACAGGTCTTAATATCTTAAATTGGTCAAGACTGTGGGGACCATTAAAATTAAACTAAGTACAATTTATAATATATAATAGTTATAAATCTTTTGGGAGACAGGGGTGAAATTTAGTAATTTAAATAGATGGCCCCCCTCCTGGCAGCTTGAGCCTGACCCTCCCCTACTGGGAATTGGTATGCAATATACTTCCTGGGAGACTGCCATGTGGCCCCCTTGGACTGACCCAGGTGGGGACAGGGGAGAAGTCTGCCCTCTCGTGGTGACTGGGCTCACTGACCTTTTCCCTTGCCTACTGGGCATCAGCACATGCCAGGGAAAAATATAAACATGCTATTAGTCATATATTTCAATGTTTTGTCACTCTTGGGCTGCCTGATCAAATTAAAACAGATAATGGCCCCTGCTTCCTAAGCAAGGCCTTTGTAGATTTTCTTCAGACCTGAAAAATTTCACATTCCACAGGTATCCCATACAAGCCCTGGGCCCAGGCTATTGTTAAAAGATATAGTCAAACTCTCAAGTCTCAATTACAAAAACAAAAGGGGGAATCCTTACCCCACATGACCAACTAAAAAAGCCATTATTTACCCTAAATATTTTAATTTTTTCTAACAAGTTATAATGTGTGATGGTTATAAATCTATTGGACTCCAGGGGCGAAATGTGGTAATTTAAATAAATAGCCCCCAATATATTCAATTGTTTATCTTAAGGTGTGATGGTGGGTTTCAGATTTCAATCTAAAGATATGTAAAGTGTGCCTAGCAGGAGTTCCTAAAGTGTACTGTGACATTTGGCTTTTGGCTTGTACTTTTAATGTCTAGCTATCCTTCATACTCACAGCTTTAAAGTAGCTCCTGAAAAAATTGAAACTGTACTTCCCTTTAAGATCTTGGGCTTGAGCTGGAGAGATGGCTTAGAGGTTAAGCGCTTGCCTGTGAAGCCTAAGGATCCCAGTTCAAGGCTCAATTCCCCAGGGCCCATATTAGCTAGGTGCACAAGGGGGTGCACACGTCTGGAGGTCGTATGCAGTGGCTGGATGCCCTGGCACGTCCATTCCCTCTCTGTCTTTCTCTTTCTCTCCCTCTCTCTCTGTCATTCTCAAATAAAGAAGTAAAATATGACAAAAAATATTAAAAAAATAATATTGGGCTCAATCCTTACCCTGGATCCAGTTTCACCTGTTAGATGCTCTATATACTAGGGTTAAAAGTTAAAAACTCGTTTGAAGTATCATGTAAATTTTCAATTGATTTGTGTTACTTCTAAAAAATATAATAACATCAAACAGTGTTGGAAAAATGCATTTAAGAGATATTTGATCTGATTCAGTTACATTCAGAGATTTTGTCTTTGCAAAATAATCATCTTACTTTTGATGCAGCTAAAGCTGCCGATGACTTAATATTTGCTTTTAAGTTTGCTTTGCCTGGATGGAATTCTCTCTCTTCTTGGATAGGGAGCTTTGCTGCTACAGGTGTTTGTCTTTTACTCATTCTGTGTCTGCTGCCCATAGTCATTATATGCCTTCTAAGATCCTTTATGGATATCCGTACAGAAATACACGGAATACAGCTACGACCCGACCCCGGCTTCCTGAGACATTATCTTTAAAGCCCCTGCAGAGGCTGGTAATCAAAGATGGGTTAGATTCTCTCGAGTTAGGTCAATCTAAAACAGGGCATGAATGATGGAATTCATGTACTGATGACAGGTAAGGCCCAAATATCATAGAGGACAACATGAGACAGACACAGTCTTTCTACACTGAGGCCCAGAAGGGCCCAGTTCATAATAAATAAAAAAGGAAAAAAATTGCCTAAAGCCATTTGGCTGGCCTTGTATCCACAGCTCTGGGCCATTTGACAGCAAGGCTTTAGTACCTACATGTAAGCAAGATTATACACATTCAGTGTTACTGATAAGAGCTGGCCATTCCTTAATATTTATGTTTATATTGCTGAGATCAAAGGGTTTGTTTGTTTCCCAACCCCAACCTTTATACTGAGAAGTAATTAAAGTACAAAAACTCTATAACAGAATGAAGTTTTTTGAAAGAAACTTATGTGAAGCTCATGGACTTTTGTCCATGGAAAAACTTTGTAAAAAGAAAAAAGACCCTTTTGGGTACCAGCAAGAGACCTAAAATATTTGTCCCAACAAGGGGACACTGACAATCACTTCTCTAGGGAGTGTCCCGCCCCTGAGGACTGTTCCTAAAATGGTCCTTCACCCTGCTAAACTAAATAATGCCCTCCCTTGTAGAGGATCGCTGGCTTTGCCTCTGATCTGGGCCTCTCTGGCTGCTTGCAGTACAGTTGTCCATATGACCTTAAAAAACTGCTCAGCCACCTTCCCCATCTCCGTCCTGCTTTTCCCAATATTTCCTCTGGGCATTTGGGTCCCACCTTCCCCTAATAATTCCAGTATAGATGTGGGATACATTCATCTTTCTGTACTTTTAACACAACTAAACCCAGTGTTCAACGCTGCCCGCCTTCTGGAATGGTTTATGTTTGTGGAGGCGAGATGGCCTATAACTTTCTGCCCACCAATTGGATGAGACTTTGTGCCCCAGCCACCTTAATCCCAGATGGAGGTATCATTCCTGGAAGCTACATTCCCTGGCTGAGGTAGTCCTACAAAACAGGAGAGGACCAGACCTACTAATGGCCGAAAAGGGAGGCATGTTTGTTTTTACAGGAAAAATGCTGCTTTTACACTAATAAATTGGGAATCATCCAGGACAAAATTAAGAGGCTCCAGGAAGACTTGGAGAGGAGGCAGTGGGACCTCCAGGACAACCCTCTGCGGATGGGCTTACATGACTTCTTACCCTACCTTCTCCCTCTACCTGGACCCCTCCCCCTCCTTCTCCTCACTCTCGGGCATTGTGTAATTAACAAAATTACACAATTTATTCACCAGCGGCTAGAGGCAATAAAACTTCATCAGGTCGACATACATTATCACAGGCTGGCAACTCAGGAATTAAGTTCCTCAGATGACCCACTGCCACCTTCTCTGCCCTCCATGTGACCAATGACAAGTAAGATCCCCAGAGGGGGACAACCTAAGACAGGCCATGGAGTGGATTCTCAGCGAGCTAAACACATGGTACCCAATGACGGGTAAGATCCCCAGAGGGGGACAACCTATGACAGGGGCCATGGTGACTAATGCTCTTACAAAAACAAAAAAAAAAGGGGGACTCAGGTTGTTCATGGAAAAGTAGGTCTAGGAAACTCCTTCAAGCAAGAGAGAAGGAGAAGCCAGATTCTTCTCTGATCTCTAGCAAAGTGGAGATTGCAAGGATAGGCCCAAAGACATTCCTGCCTTTGCTTTTTGGGGGGCCATCACCCTACTGCTTCCCCACACTCACATATAGCTGGACACAAAGTGAGTATGTCTGGAGTTCATTTGCAATGACAAGAACCCTGGTGTGTCCATACATACACATACACATGTACACACATGAGCAAATAAAACTTTATTTTTTATTTGACAGAGAGAAAGAGGGAGAGAGAGAAAGAATGGGCATGGCACAGCCTCCAGACACTGCAAACGAACTCCAGACACATGCACCATCTTGTGCATTTGGGTAACGTGGGTCCTTGGGAATAGAACCTGTGTCCTTTGGCTTTGTAGGCAAATACCTTAACTGCTAAGCCACTCCTCCAACCCCCAGATAAAACTTTAAAAAAATCAAGAGAGGGGTCGGGGACATGGCTCAGCAGTTAAAAGCACTTGCTTGCATAGCCTGTCAGCCCATGTTTACCCCAGTGCCCACATAAAGCCAGAATCACAAAATGTATTTTACTGGATTTCATTTGCAGTTAGCAAGAGGTCTTGGTTTACCTATACTCTCTCTTGCACTCAAAGAAATAAAAATATTTAAAAAAAATGCTTCCCAGTGCCTTAAAAAAATCAAGCAGAAGTGGGGCATGGTAATGCACATTTGTAATACCAGTACTCAGGAGGTGGAAGCAAGAGGATGAGGAGGCCACGGTCATTCTTTTTAAAAAAAAAAAAAAAATTTTTTTTTATCTGAGAGAGACAGGTGTGGGGAAGAGGCGCATAGAAAGAATGGGTGAACCAGGGCCTCTAGCCACTGCAAGCAAACTCCAGATGCATGTGTCACCTTGTACACCTGGTTTACGTACTAGAGAATTGAACCTGAGTCTTTACGCAGTGCCTTAACTGCTAAGCCATCTCTGCAGCCTTTTAAAATTTTTCTATTCACATTTATTTATTTGAGGGGGGGGGGGAGGGAGGGAGAAGCAGATAGAGAGAAACAGAATAGACACTCCAGGGCCTCAGGCCACTGCAAACAAGTTGCATGCATCCCCTAGTGCTGGTCAAGGTCATTCTGGACTACAAAGGTTTCTTACCCGGTTACATGAGACACTGCTTCAAAAAACCAAATAAGTAAACCGGGCATAGTGGTGCACACCTTTAATCCCAGCACTTAGGAAGCAGAGACAGAAGAATTCTATGAGTTCGAGGCCACCCTGAGACTACATAGTGAATTCTAGGTCAGCCTGAGCTGGAGTGCAAAAAGAATAAAAACAAAGAAGCCAGGTGTGGTGGTACACACCTTTAATCCCAGTCCTTGGGAGGCAGAGGTAGGAGGATTGCTGTGAGTTCAAGGCCAACCTGGGACAACAGAGTGAGAGCTCCAGGTCATTCTGGGCTAGAGTGAAACCCTTGGGGGGGGGGGGGAACCAAGTAAACAAAAGGAAAGCTAGAACAATAAAAAGGTAGGCAGTGCTTGGTTGCTTGTAGTGTATTCAATGTCTCAATACACAAAAAGGACTGGAGATGTATGTCAGTGGGTAGAGTCCTCCTACCATGTATAAAGCCATAGGTTCAATCCCCAGCACCATAAAACAAGCAAAACCCAAAACCAAAAGAAGGAAAGAAAAAATGTCTTTATAAGAACATAGAAACTCATTTTAAAGCCAGGCCTGGTGGCACACACCTTTAGTCCCAGCACTTATGAGGCTGAGGTAGGAGGATTGCTCTGAGTTTGAGGCCAGCCTGGGGGCTACAGAGGTCCAGGTCAGCCTGGGCCAGAGTGAAGTGGGAGAGTAAGGACCAAGGGACTGAGATCACAAGAAAGCAGTTTTATTAGCTGGCTAAGACCTGAACCCTGGCTCAAGGTTTTATACACCTTTTATAGTAAAAAAGAAACGAACAAAAAAACATGATGCTGAATACATATTTGGCAATGTGCCAATGGAGGAGCAGGGTTACAGGGCGGGGAGGGGACACTCAAGGACACTGACAGCCTGCTGCTGATGTTTCTCGTTTCCCTTTCCTTCAGTCTCCCTTTATCATCCAGGCCTCCTAAACTACTGGGCTTCAAGGTTGCTCACATGCACACAGACAGACAACTTCTCTGTTCTGTAAGGAGCCCTATGACCTCCTCCCCTCCCCCCTTACCACAAGAGCAGAACCTGCTTTGAAAACAAAAACAAAAACCTTGAAAACAAGCTGGTGTGGTGGCGCATGCCTTTAATTCCAGCACTCAAGAGGCAGAGGTAGGAGGATTACTGTGAGTTCGAGGCCACCCTGAGAATACACAGAGAATTCCAGATCAGCCTGAGCTAGAGTAAGACCCTACCTCGAAAAACAAAACACCTAAAAACAAACCCATTTTATCATGAGCAAGTCTTTAGGTTTAACCAAGATTTCATGGTTACCCATGTGTTTTTCATTATTTAAATTAACACCTGTATGGGCCCCAATGATTCCGTATCTAGAACAGAAAACTCTTTTTTTCCTCTAGTTTTTTTTTTTTTTTTTTTTTTGAGAGGGGAGGGGAGGGGAAGGGAGAGGAGAGGAGAGGAGGGGAGAGGAGAGAAAAAGAAAATATGGGCGCGCTAGGACTTCCAGCCACAGCAAACGAACTCCAGATGCATGCGCCACCTTGTGCATCTGGCTAACGTGGGTCCTGGGGAATCAAACTGTGGTCCTTTGGCTTTGCAGGCAAGCGCCTTAAATGCTAAGCCATCTCTGTAGCCCTGATTTTTCTTTTCTTTCTTTTTTTGTTTTTTCAAAGTAGGGTCTCACTCTAGCCTAGGCTGACCTGGAACTTACTATGTAGTCTCAGGGCAGCCTCGAACTCACGGTAATCCTCCTATCTCTGCTTCCCTATTGCTGGGATTAAAGGTGTGCGCCACCACGCCCGGCTTTAAAAAAATTAATTTATTATTATTATTTGTTTTTTTGAGGTAGGGTCTCACTCTAGCTCAGACAAACCTAAAATTCACTATGTAGTCTCAGAGAGACCTCGAACTCACGACGATCCTACGTCTGCCTCCCAAGTGCTGGGATTAAAGAAGCACCACTACGTCCAGTTTTGAAAACGATTTTTCTATCCAAACTTACTGAGCGTCAGAAAGCTTTGCCCTTTTTCCGCAAAGGTCTAGCACTGGAGCACCTGGGCTACACTTGGGGGCGTGGCTCCGCAGGCCCACGCGATTGGCCAGTCGGGACTATTTGCACTTGCGCAGTCTTCAGACCCCGCCCCCCGCCCTTGCAGGGCGTTCTGGGAATTGTAGTTAGTCCCGCCAAAGCGAGTCAGGCTGCTGGGAGTTGCGAGGGTGTCCCCTGGGCTCGGGTGCGAGGATGGATCCTGGGTTGGGGACGATCGATACTGTGCCGCTGGCCGGTCTGGCCTGGTCGTCGGCTTCGGCGCCGCCTCCGCGGGGGTTCAGCGCGGTGAGCGGGGCGCGGCGGGGCGGGGACGGCGGCAGGGGACGGCGGCAGGGCCCAGACGGGCTCTGACCCTCACTCTGCTCGCAGATCGCTTGCACCGTGGAGGGCGCGCCCGCCAGCTTCGGCAAGAGCTTCGCGCAGAAGTCCGGCTATTTCCTGTGCCTGAGTCCTTTGGGCGGCTTGGAGGTAAAGACTACCCGGCGGGGACCGCGGGGTCCTGCCGTCCGCCGCCCATTAATCCCCACTCCCGACGCTCCAGAATCCACAGGACAGCTTGGTGGCCGACATCCAGGTCGTGCTGGACAAGGGCTCCCTCCCGCCGGGCTTCACGCCAGTCTGTGATCCTCTGGACACCAGTAAGACGGGAGGGGGCGCGAGTCTGCGCATGCGCGCGCAGGGCCCTGGCGGGGACATCCGTCCTGAGTTCGAGTGTGCTTGGGCCAGCCTCAGCACTTGAAAGGCTGAGCCAGGAGGATGCCTGCTACTTCTTCCTCGGTTTGAGCCTTATCTCAAAACCTCCCCGTCCGCCTAACAGAAAGGAGGGTGTGATGGTATACGCCTGCCATCCTAGCATTCAGGATGCTAAAGAGGCAGGAGGATGGCTGCGAGTTCGAGGTCAGTCGGGGCTGTAGAGTGTCACCCTGTCTCAAAAGCTGCCCTTACCCCAAAAAGGTGTATGTGTTGCCTGATGCCGCCCATCCCAGCACTTGGCAGGCTGAGGCAGAGCCAGGAGTTTAAGTTCGTCCTCAGATACATGATCAGTTTGAAGTCAGCCTGGGCTATATGAGACCCTGTCTCAAAAAAAAAGTGGTTGATGCACACACAGTCTGTCACTCAGGGTCCGTTCACAGGACCTGTTTTGCCACTGTTAACTGCTGCTTGTCACCTGCTGCTCCTGTAGCTGAGCAGATCCACTGTGTCCTTTCCAGGCCAACAGCTGCCTCCTCTGCTTGGAGTTCCTTCACTATGCTCTCTGCAGAGTTCATTCCCCATCCACACCGGCCCTTTGCCGGTCACGTAGCCCAATGTGACCTTCCTAGCCTGACCCAAGCCACCCACTCACTTGTTGCTTTAATTTGTATTTAGTTCTCAGGGTATTTGATTGATATTGATGAACTTTTATGAAGAGAGCCAGATAGCAGCTAGATGATATCAATGGGCATTTTCTTCCTCCCTTCCTCCCTCTCTTCCTTCCCTCCCTCCTTTCTTCCAGTTTTTTTTTTTTTTTTTTGAGGTAGGGTCTCACTGTAGCCTAGGCTGACCTGGAATTCACTCTGTAGTTTCAGGGTGGCCTTGAACTCATGGCAATCCTCCTACCTCTGTATCCCTAGTGCTGGGATTAAGGCGCATGCCTGGCTCCCTTCCAGTTTATTTTTATTTTTATTTATTTGAGAGAGGGAGAGAGAGTGGGCGTGTCAGGGCCTACCGCGCCCTCTTGTGCATCTAGCTTACATGGGTCCCCTGGGATCAAACTGAGGTCCTTTGGCTTTACAGGCAAATGCCTTATCTGCTAAGCCATCTCTCTTGCTCTTTCTTTTTTTTAAATTTATTTATTTGCAAGCAGAGAGAAACAGAGAGAGATTGAGACAGAGAGAGAATGGGTGCACGAGGGCCTCTAGTTACTGCAAACAAACTCCAGATACATGTGCCAATTTGTGCATCTGGCTTTACATAGCTACTGGGGAATAGAACCCGGGTTGTTAGGCTTTGCAGGCAAGTGCCTTAACAACTAACCATCTCTCCAGCTCATTTTCTTTCTTTCTTTTCAACTAGTTACTTACTTGTTTATTTGGCTTTTGGACAGACACTCTAGTGTAGTCCCATCTGGCCTGGAACTCTCTGTTCTTTTGCCTCATCATCCCAAGTGCTGGAATTTACAACTGCCATGCCCACCTCCTTGATACATTTAAAAAATATGAAACTCTGGGCTGGAGAGATGGTTTAGTGGTTAAAGGCACTTGTCTGTAAAGCCAAAGAACTAAGGTTCAGTTCTTCAGGACTCACCTAAGCCAGATGCAGAAGGTGGCTCAAGTGTCTAGAGTTTGTTTGCAGTGGTTGGAGACCCTGGTGTGCCCGTTCATTCTCTCTGTCTGCCTCCTTCTCTCTCTCAAATAAATAAAAATTATACACATACACACACACACACATCTATCTATCTGTCTGTCTGTCTGTCTGAATGTATATCCAGATCTATCTCCCACTTTTCATGTTTATAATCTCAGCACTTGAGAGACTGAGGCAGGATTGCTTTTAGTTTGATGTTACCCTGGTTTGTATAGTGAGTTCCAGGCCGAGGGCATGGGGCTACAGAGTGAGACCCTGTCATCTTTAGCTCTTGAAGGTGAAGAGAAGAGGATCAGGGGTTCTAGGCCAGTCTTGACTACATAGTGAGCTGGAGGCCAGCTTGTGCTACATGAGGACCTACCTTGAAAAAGCAAGAAAGCAAATAAATGAGTATAATAAAAAATAAACACTTCTGACCTCCAAGGTGCATCAAACAGGCCTTGGCTGGATTTGAGAAGGCAGTAGTAGTTTCATGAGCTCTGAATTAGAGGACCAGGGAAAGTGTTCCTATCACCAAAGACAAACCCACTTAGTGCGATACCCTCCTATGACTACACCACTTGTGACTGAATCACCTCCCTAACGGTGTCCTTATACACACCCAGCACCCCAGAGGTACTCCTCCCACCCCTGCCCAACTTCCCTCTCTCACTTCCCTGCCCGCACTCCCAGAGGCTTCTGTGTCAAAGAAGAAAAGACTGTGCGTGAAGCTGTTGCCCCTGGGGGCGGCCGATATGGCTGTGTTTGATGTACGGCTGAGTGGGAAGACCAAGACAGTGCCTGGATACCTGCGAGTAGGGTAGGCCCTGGACGCCCCTCTCCCTGTCTTGCATCTATGTTCCTGCCTTAACTCCTGATATTACCCTCTGAAGTTCAGGCGTCCCTTGAAACCTTCTTTCTGCATGTTGGGATGGCCACAGCTGTAGCCATCTTGCAGGGTTGCCATAAGTAGGCAGCCTAGGAATGGACTCTGCAGTATTCCCACACTGATTGGGGTTGAGGGTGGAGGTGTTGAAGCAGAGGGCTACAGACCTTCCCTGTGGTGGCTATTT